>NC_050068.2:348469976-349099681 GCF_009764565.3 Dermochelys coriacea | reverse complement strand
CCACACTAGCAACCTTCTTCCTACTTTCCTTTGGCCATTGCTTCAGCAAACTCTGTATGTAGATCATTACAAACTGTCAATTTCCTGGTCCTGCCTGTTATGCAAGTAATGTCATACCTCAAAACACCGAACTCAGGACAATCCATTTATACAGCCTTCAGCATCAGTATAGGGAGCATTCTCTTATCCACCCTTTGTGACTTGCTATAGTAGTAAGCAAGGGATGGAAATCTTTGGGATTCACATAGGTTCCTCTAAATTATTTTTCCTTTTTAATAATTTAAAAGCAAAAAATCTATCAGAGGAATTGTCCCTGCGCTTGAGATGCATTGTATATTTCCTAAAGAAACAGTTACTATTAGACAGTCAAAAATGTGGAAAGAGATTTTAGAATAGACTGTTTCAGTTTTACATGACTATTTTTAAGGGCTTGCATCCCATGTTCGGTGTCCTTTGGAATGGAACTGTCTTTGGCGATGGTAGAACTCATTTAAATGTCGCTTGTGCCTGCATGACAGAGCAAAGCAAACACTGCCACCTGTGGGCTTTAGAAACCAGCCTGTGACTAAAATCTCTAAGGGGTTTAAATGTGGGCACTGTGTCCTTTCTCTTGACCCCGTTTGCCTTTCTACTACCATATCTCTTGCTCCTCCCTTCACCTCCAAGCTACTTGAGCCTATTCCCACTCCTTCGACTTCCTCTTCTCAAATGCAGTCCTGAATCTACTGCCCTCTGGATCCATCCTCTTCATTTCACCTCTTCTGAAGGTCACCAATTACCATCTAAGACCTTGCCTGAAGTAGTATTGTAAAGGTGTGATGGTAGCTTTCCAGTGAGGGCTGCCCGAGGCATACAGTGTCACAGTAGCATGTGTGTGTTAACGTGTGCTAACATCAAAGCTTAAATCCCAGTCTCAACAAAGCCTTGAAACCTCTTCACTGTTCACACCATAGTTGGTTACTTCCAAATCTACCTCTCCTGCCACCTTACATCTTGTCCTGGGTGTTCTGACACCAACTTAAATACCACGTGGCGGAAACTGAATGACATCTTTCTCCTATGCCTGATAACGTCCAGGCTATTGTAAATCCAGACAACTCTTCATTTACAGTCTCTTTCAATTCAATCTTTTCCTTTCCATCCTGACTACTAAATCCCTTATCTGAGCTTTGATTATGTCCTGTTTTGACTACTGCAACTTCCTCTTTTCTTGTCTCTGTCTGCTTAAAATGCTGCTACAAAAAATGTGTTTCTCCCATCGATTCTTAGACTTTAAGGCCAGAAGGGACCATCATTATCATCTAGTCTGACCTCCTGCACATTGCAGGCCACAGAACCTCACCCATCCCCTCCTGTAAGAGACTCCTAACTGCTGGCTGAGTTACTGAAGTCCTCAAATCATGGTTTAAAGACTTCAAATTACAGATAATTCACCATTTACGCTAGTTGCAACCTGCAAGTGACCCGTCCCCTATGCTGCAGAGGAAGGCAAAAATCCCTCAAGGTCTCTGGCAAAATTCCTTCCCTACCCCAAATATGGCGATCAGTTAGAGCCTGAGCATGTGGGCAAAACCCACATTGCTGAACCATACTAGACTAATAAATCACTTTGGCTCCAATTTTGCAAGGATTTAGGTGCTTAAAGTTAAAACCTGGATTGAGTGGAGGGTACTTTTGAATTAACAATTGCCACTATCTCATTTGCAAACTGGTGTGGTTTCTTTCTACTCCATTTAGACATCTCAATGCAAACACTACAGGCTGCTCTTCCTGCACATTTAGTTGTCCCAATGTGTTCTGAAGAACATGGTTAGGCACTTGACTAAATTCAGAACTGGAGAATTTGTGATCTGTTTTTTAACTATTTGAATGCCTCCCTATGTCTGTGATCCTAATGCCTGGGAATGTTGTTTTCAACCATTCCTTTGAAAAAAAATGTGCATGACTCCGATATCCTAGGGCTTTTTGATTTAAGTAAGGGACGTTTGCTCAATGAATGGTCCCTCTCTCTGAAGTTTGCTACTTGGGTAATAAGGACCATAGATTTGTCTCTGGCCCATGCTGATGGAAGCTGTTCATGGAACTTGCAGGATAGAGTAGGAGACTGCTCCAAGCCTTCTCATCGAAAGGAAAGACTCCCCACTGACTTCAACGGGCACTGGATCAGGCCCTCAGGGTGTACCGAAATCCAGTTACATGAGAACTTTGGTTCCAAGAAGGTCTGAGAAGCCAAAAGTAGTTTCAGACTGTGGAGCAAAAGATCCTCTCTGTATGAAAAAAAACAAAGAAGAAATGGTATCACCACCACCCCCTGTGGCTCCTTCTCCACAATATCTAAGGGTAGCAATAATGTCAGAGTTCAGTGGAAACAGGGCAGAAAGCTTCTGTTGCTCTGTCATACTAAGGGAAAAGTTTCTGGGCTGTATTGGTCTGCTCATCTCCTTTGTGTCATTCAGGTGTCACAAAGTGAGAAAACCAGCAAAGCTTCTCAGCTGGTGAGCCCCCTGACATAGAGGAGCCACAAACGGGTGTAGAATTTGGATAGTTGGCTCCTACATTAACCCTCACAGGGATAAGGACATGGGTTAAGTAGACTGCATTCTGGAAATTCCCGGGGGCAAGCCCTTGGGAAACTGTTCACACACATACCTATACACATGTATGTGGGAGAACTTTAGGACAACCAACCTTTGGGGACCAGTACAAGCTGGTAGAGTTTAGAGCAGACATTAGTCTGCTCCAAAATCTGCCAAGACTCTGTCCAGAAAATCAGTGAGTTATGATCAACTCTCTACTGGTCCCCCACCTCCACTGCACCTTGCAGAGACTCTGTGTAGCAGAGAATGAACTTTCATCTCTGGTTAGGGCTGGGTAATCACCCTTAATGTAGAGTGGAAGATCATCTTCGGCAAAATTACTCTGCTTGATTCCAGTCTCAGTTCCACCCTTGGAGTCAAAGAGAGAACCGCCTCCCGCCTCTCCCAGCTCCATCTTCTATTCATCCAAGTAAGATCAGTGTTGAGGATTAAAATCCTTAAATAATAAACTCATGATTGTCACTCTTATGGCTTCTGAATAACCCTCCTGGACTAACCAAATTAAATTAGGAGGCAGCTACAGCCAGCTAGTCAAATCGTATTAATGCTTTCTAATTAAAAAAATATGGAAGCGAGTTTCACTCAAAACATCCCTACATAGATGTTGTCTCCATTTCATATTAAACAACAAGGTAACAATTACTAACACACCCATGTCAACGTCTGTAGTACTAGGAGTCACTGAACAGTAAGTACGACTAACCTTGAAAGGATTTGCCCCAGAATTTTGCACCTTTTTTTTTTAAAGGACCATTACAGCAAAATTAATGCACATTCACCAACCTGTATACTCAAACGAAAAGGTTGGAAGTATCTGTAACTTGAATCCCTCTCTATTGTATGTATTTCACTCTAGTGTAAGCACAAACATGGTGAAGAGTGGTTAAATATTTGATATACACAAGGGTAAACCTGGAACACAAACTGTACATGGGAGTCTGATACTGGAATTAGAATGGCACCTCTGTGGACAAAATATGGATTCAGAAGCATTCGTAGTACATTGATGCCATCTACTGGATACCAGAGGAAAAACAGTTCTGAACTTAAGAACTAAAAACGGACACCGGAAAAACAGATCTGGTAATAGAACCAATCAAAAAGAAAATATGCAACCCTTCTCCAACATCCACAACAAAAATCTGAGAAAAGATCTATTAATGATGATCTCCAGCTGAGCCCAATAGAGGGGGGTTGCTCTGAAAGCTACATAAGCTGCTAAGAGCTTTCCAAACATAGTCCACTCCAGACCCAAAACCAGAACACACAAACCTGTGAACCAACCAGAGTTATTGTAGTCCTTTATGGCACCAACTGTGGTAATCACTAAATTGGACACTTTTTATTTTATGCTAATTACTTGAGTTCAGCACATCTGTTGTCCTCGCTCTCATGAGAAAGGAGAGATAGGGAGGAGCGTGTTTTAAATAGTTGCCCACACTTTAAGTGTTCTCTGCAACCATCCTAGTGATGAGAAAAATTTCAAATTATTGCTTAAACTGACATCCATTTTTCTGCAATGTTTCCTTACAAATCTATTAGGCTGAGTGAAAGCAAGTGATCCATCTTTAATTCTATATAACTTCCAAAACACAGTAATATTTAATAAACTTCAAGTAGCCAGGTTTGTGAGAAGAGAGGACACAGAATGTAAGTATACAAGCACCCTGTTCAGACTCCAGAAATATTTACTTCACAACACTGAGCATGCTCAGAAGCTTAACACAAGTACCTCAGCTGTGTAGTCATTCTGATATGAGTTATTTGTTAACAAGTACTGAGAACTGAAGGACAGTTACTGTACCTCACAAACAGCTCACATGAGCATTTTAACTGTCAAAATGAGAGCCCTTTATAAATACATACTGCAAATTTAGAGATGCCTGCGGAAATCTGGATTTTATTTGAACAACCATCATGCCCTTTCTTAAATATCGTTTTTGGCTTCCCCTCTCCTTCTGAATCGAATGCAGGCTTCTGGTCCTTTCCACTTCACCCCACACACATTCTTGCTCCCCTTTCTTCCTCCCACCTTACCCGTCACTCCATGCAAACCTCCTTCCTAACAGATGCATCTGTTTCTTGCCTTGCACTCTCATCTTCCTGATTTCTTCCTTTTGTGTCTCTTGTGCCTGCAGTGATCTTTCACATCTTGTGTCCTAGTTAAACACCCTCTCTTCATTCACATCTCTCCTTTTAAAACTCCTTCCATGAAGCCTTTCAGTGATAACAGATCAGGGACAGGAATCTGAATGTCAGTGTATAACAATTCACGCACAACATGTGGCTTGTACATGTACCTGCAAATGGCCATTTCTTTGCTCCTATCTCCCCTCCCCCCCCGCAAGCTTTTTCAGGGACTGTGTGAGGGTTGATGAGTTAATGGTTGTAAAGTTCATTGAGAATGTACAACATTATATAAGTGCTACATATTTATTCCTTTATTTGGTGGTTTACTGTTAGTCATGTCAGACAAGGGTACTTCATGAAACCTTGGTGTTTGGCCATAATGATTCTGACCTGATGAATAGACTCTAAACAGAAAACTCAACTTAGTAATAACCTCTACGTAGTTTAGTGGCAGTAGTTTGTATCTTTGGTCAAACATCTCAAAGTGTATGTGCAGGAGGGTGGGGCTGTCACTTTACCAGGGGTAATTGGATCCTGGAGGACTTCTCCCTCAACAAAGATTATCCCCCAGAGTACCTCAGTATTTGGAAGCAAAGTTTTTTTTATTCCTCTTGTTTTAAATTTCCAGTTCCTTCTCTGCCTCCTGGTGCAGCCATCAATTGTCACCCAAAGGGCAACTTCCATTGGGTAAGATAATTTCTGTCCCATTCTCGGTCAGTGGAGTGATCTGAGTGTGGCAGGAGAGATGGTCAACCCCATTTTATTACAATGCATCAGTTTAGTAATGTTTGTCCTGTCATTTCTTGTCTCCCTTAACAGTAGCTATTAATGGAAGGACACGGGGTGACCAAAACAGAACACATGGATACCATTGAGGCCCATGCCGTGGCTCAGCAGGTGCAGCAGGTCCATGTGGCCACATACACAGAACACAGCATGTTGAGTGCAGATGAAGATTCACCGTCTTCTCCTGAGGATACCTCCTATGATGACTCTGATATTCTCAACTCTACTGCTGCTGATGAGGTCACTGCCCACCTGGCTGCTGCAGGTAAGCTTACTTGGGCACTTGTGATTATTTGCCTGCTGTCCCAGGGCGTTAGTTGCAAATAACGCTTGAGTGCAGTCATTTAATGTGACTGATTTTTCTCTTTTCACCAAACCGGGCTGGGTGGATATTGTGCCAGGTTTAATCACAGGGCCCTGCAATGCCAATGGAATGGGTATAGCTGTATTGAGTAACGCCATGTTGATATCCACAGTGTGGTGGAGCTGGGGATAATATATTTATCGTTAAAGTGCAAGTGCCAGCAGTATCTGATTGAGATTTTCTGCCTCTTTAACTTTCTGCACAGCAAAGCGTAACCAGCTTTCATCACCAAATAAAACAGTGTGGCAAAAGAACACTAAGCAAAATAACCCAATAAATCCCCCACAATCCAGACTAGGATGGAAACTGGCACATCTTTAGCCTCCCCTAAGAAGATGCCACTAATGAGCTTGGGCACATTTTAAGTAGGAAAACATTCCAAAGTCATAGGCCTTTTCCAGTGAAGCTCCTACTTCCTGTCCTTGAAATCATGGATTGGTCCTAACCCTATTGGCCTCAAACATAGGAGCAAATAACCAGTCACAGACTGGCCTAACATCATTTCTATGCCAAAGTAAAACCTTGGCGTGCACATGCTGAACAAAAGGCAACCTGTGAAGATGTGGATGTTTACTGCATTTTGTTACAGAGTGGCAGCCGTGTTAGTCTGTATCAGCAAAAAGAACGAGGAGTCCTTGTGGCACCTTAGAGACGAACAAATTTATATGAGCATAAGCTTTCATGGGCTAAAACCCACTTCATTGGATGCATGCAGTGGAAGATATATATACACAGAGAACATGAAACAATGGGTGTTGCCATACATGTTATAACGAGAGTGATCAATTAAGGTGAGCTATTATCAGGGAGAAAAAAACCTTTTGTAGTGATAATCAGGATGGCCCATTTCCAACAGTTGACAAGACGGTGTGAGTGACATTAGGGGGGGAAAATAATTTTCCACTGCATGCATCCGATAAATTGGGTTTTAGCAGGTGGAACTTGCAGCCCAAATGAGATTTATCTGGTTTAGATTAATAACCAGATTGCTAAAATGCCTCCGAAGCAGAGGGAGTGGGGGGTTATCATCAGTAGTCTTGTAGGTCTGCCAACATATCAGGTAAAATTTTGAAAAGGAAGTTTAATGCAAAAAAGGAAATAGAAGGGTTGTTGTCCACACACTCCATCCCTCCCCCTTTGTCCTGGAGCCACAGAGCACTGGGACTGGCCAGAAAACAAGAATTGCATTTTGCAAAAAAAAAAAAATTTGAGGTTTTAACATTTGTTTTTGTTCTGTGTTGAAATGAAACGGAGACCTTTCATGAAAAAACGAGAGAGAGAGAGCGAGAGAGAGAGCGCATGCGACCGACCATCTCCAGAATTGCCAATAGCTTGAAGGTCCCTGCTCTGACTGATTTGAACCTGAGAAACCTTCCTGATAAAAATGTCTTCAAAAAATTGGCCACCAGCACCCCCTTTTCTTAGGAGAAGGCATTAAGAGCAATCAAATGCCTGGATTCTGGTTTCTTCAGGGTCCATCTGTACCTCCTGTTCCTTCCTCTCTGGAAGTCGGTATTCTTTGTGTCACCACAGTGTTTTTCACACCACCACCCAGTTCTGGGATTGCATACTGAGGCTGCTGACTAAGAGGTGGCTGAAACCAAATTCCTTATTTTTTATTCCCAAATATTCTCCTGACTTCCCCCATTCACAATTTAGTTCCACTCCCACCTACATCCCAGACCTCATTGCATCCTTCCACTCCACAGTGATGCCAGTTTTGCACTCCATTTTTTCCTTCTCCAGCTCCTGTCTCCAGGCCTTTTTCGATTCCATTCTTTCCTTAGAGTGTAGGCTCTTTGAGGCAGGGATGGTCATTTACTATGTTTGTACAGTGCCTAGTACAATGGAGCTATGACCTGGTTGAGGTTGAGGCCTCTAGATGATCCTGGAGCACTTACCACTGTGGAGTCCTGGGCCACAAATAAAAAAAATAATAGTACAAATACTAAATGGCTGGTTTCAGAGTAGCAGCCGTGTTAGTCTGTATCCGCAAAAAGAACAGGAGGACTTGTGGCACCTTAGAGACTAACAAATGTATTAGAGCCTAAGCTTCCTGTAGCTCACAAAAGCTTATGCTCTAATAAATTTGTTAGTCTCTAAGGTGCCACAAGTACTCCTGTTTTTCTTTTTATAAATAATGTCTGTCCAGTGCATGGAGTTACCTCCTAATTCCGGTAAGCAAAGTCACCATTAGATCCCTCCTAACATCTCACTTCTCCTTCAGTGTCCTCAAGCTGCGAGGTCACTGTAACAATTATTCAAAACCAAACAAATGGAAAAAAACCTCAAATTCTTCCTTCTCCTGGATTTCTCAATGTCCCATCTGTGGCAGAGCTTTTAATTAAGTGCATGCTATAAAATTCTAGGACTGGCCACCAGAGGGCAGCCTAGCAATAAGAATTGGTAGACTAGGAAGACGGCAGTTGTGTTTCTGATCTCCAGCCCTGTCTCTCCGTAGAAATTCAGAGTAATAATGAATTTAGAATAGAATTGGAAGGTCTCACAACTTGCTAAAGTTGTCTTTGTCCTTTCTGTTTAATTTTTGCCTTCCCTCACTCACCAGATTGCCCTAATACCACACAAGTGATTCCTACCCCTACTATAGGTCAGTGTTATCAGGTCATGTCATATGAAACTCAGTGGGTTGGGAATCCAGTCTGCAATGTCATGTGGATCTTGTATGTAATCTTGCATCTTCAAGTACAAAGGCTATGTATTGCTCTGATTCCGCTTGTGGAGGGGCTGGACTGGATTTTCTTTGTCTTAGTTAATGTGACTACCCAATTAACCAGCAACAGCAGGCTACTTCGGGAGTGCTGGTCAGCCCCTCCATAATTTTCCCATTCTTCACAGGCTTGGAAGAGATGAGAAGCAATATCTGAGATTTGAATTTTGTTCTTCCCATGAAATACACATGGCACTAGTCCGGGGTCATCAATAATATAACACTTAATATGTCTGTAGCAATTAATGTTCAAAGAGTTATATAAATGTAAGCTAATTGATTTTTGCAACACCCTTGTAAAACCAGTTATGAAATATTTCCATTTTGCATATGGGGAAACTGAAGGGCAGAGGTTGTGACTTGTTCAAGAGTCAAATAGCAAGTCATTGACAGAGCCAGAATCAGAGCCCAGGGCATCCTGACTCCAAGCCCTGTCCTCATTCCTCCAGACTACTAACAAAAACGGAGAAAACTACCCCTTCCCTGAGTTCAGCGTGCAGAAGGCCGAGCTGCTTGCTGCAGGAAATCTGGTTTTGAAGTTTGCTTTTGAAGGTTTTAATTTCAACTCTGCGTTTTGGTGCTTCCCTGCTGCTCTGCAGATCACTATTACCGGGGCATTACGTGGCCTGGCAAGTGGAGGGCCCAGAGCTGGAGAGCATAAAGCAATGTCCATCCTGCAGTGATGCTGGTGCCTCATCAGAAGATTTTTACTGTTCATAATGCTTTCAACAGTAATGCTTAAAGCAGCTTCAGCAGGGGTTTATTTTAAAGGAATGTTGCCAAATAGGTTAACAATACCATTGTGCAGAACAGTGCTAACTGCATCACCCATACAATAATACTTAATCCTGCCATGAGTGCAGGGACTAGACTAGATGACCTCTCAAGGTTCCTTCCAGTTCTATGATTCTGTGTCTGTGATTTTTTTTTTTTCATTTTCATTTTATAATTGCAATAATCTTAGGGCAGGGCATTTCCTGGTGTTAATGGCCACTGCTTGTATGTCAAGCTTTTACCTCCCCTCGCTCAGCGGGTCATTAATCGCTAAGGGATGCTCTGCACCTTGATCATTATAGCTTATGTGAGTCAGCGGGATTTGCATACATTTCAGTACAGTGGAACCTCAGAGTTACGAACACCTGGTAACTCTGAAATGTTTGTAACTCTGAACAAAACTTTATGGTGGTTCTTTCAAATGTTTACAACTGAACATTGACTTAATACAGCTTTGAAACTTTACTATGCGGAAGAAAAATGCTGCTTTTAACCATCTTAATTTAAATGAAACAAGCACAGAAACAGTATCTTTACCTTGTCAAATCTTTTTTTTTTTTTAAATTTCCCTTTATTTTTTTAGTAGTTTTTTTAACACAGTACTGTCCTGTATTTGCTTTTTTTTTGGGGGGGGGGGGGCGGCGTCTCACATCTATGCTGTTGCCTAATTGCATACTTCCGGTTCCAAAATAGGTTTGTGGTTGGCCAGTCAGTTTATAACTCTGGTGGTGTTTGTAATTCTGAGGTTCTACTGTACTTGTAGTAGCCAAACACAGGTGCATGTAGTGTGACTCCCTTGAGCCAATTCCTCAGTCACAGAGAAATCTAATAACCTGGATTTGAATTGTAGAAGTTAAAGATAGAAAATCCCTTTTATGTTGACCAGTTCATTTCTTCCCTAGTCCTGGTGCAGGATTATTCTTGGCTAGAGTATGTTCTCCAGTACTGTGGTTTTTTGTAGCGGTCCTCCTAGGTTTTACTCTGTTTAAATTCTCTCTTTTAAGAGCATAAAAATAGCCAATGGATCAGCCCAATTGTCCATCTAGCTTAGTATCCTGTCTTCTGACAGTGGCTGGTGTCAGGTGCCCCAGAGGTAATGAACAGAACAGGCAATCATTGAGTGATCCATCCCCTGTTGTCTTGTCCCAGCCTCTGGCAGTCAGAGACTTAGGGATACCCAAAGCATGGAGTTGCATCCCTGACTCATCTTGGCTAATAGCCATTGATGGACCTATCCTCCATGAATTTATCCCATTCTTTTTTGAACCCAATTATATTTTTGGCCTTCACAACATCCCCTGGCAATGAGTTCCACAGGTTGACTGTGCGTTGTTTGAAGAAGTACTTCCTTTTGTTTGTTTTCAACCTGCTGCCTATTAATTTCATTAGATGATCCCTGGTTCTTGTGTTATGTGAAGGGTTAATAACACTTCCCTATTCACTTTCTCCACACCAGTCATGATTTTATAGACTTCTATCATATCCTCCCTTAGTCATCTCTTTTCTCAGCTGAACAGTCACTGTCTTTTTAATCTGTCTTCGTATACCCTTCTCTCTACTGTTTCCAATTCTAATTTATCTTTTGTGAGATGGGGCAACCAGAACTGCACACAGTATTCAAATTGCGGGCGTACCATAGATTTATTTAGTGACATGATATTTTCTGTCTTATCTATCCTTTTCCTAATGGTTCCTAACATTGTGTTCGCTTTTTGATTGCCATTGCACATTGAGCGGATGTTTTCAGAGAACTATCCATGATGACTCAGATCTCTTTCTTGATTAGTAACAGCTAATCCTCATCATTTTGTATGTATAGTTGGGATTATGTTTTCCAATGTGCATTAATTTGCATTTGTCAACATTGAATTTTATCTGCCATTTTTTTTGCCAATCACCCAGTTGAGTGAGATCCTTTTGTAGCTCTTTGCGACCAGCTTTGGACTTAATTATCTTGAGTTCTTTAGTATTGCCTGCAAACTTTGCCACCTCCCTGTTTAGCCCTTTTTCCAGATCATTTATGAATATGTTGAACAGCACTGATCCCAGTACAGATACTTGGGGGACCCCCCTATTTACCTCTCTGCATTCTGAAAACTAGCCATTTATCCCTACCCTTTGTTTCCTGTTTTTGTATCCATCAGTTTTTTGATCCATGATAGGGTCTTCGCTTTCATCCCATGACAGCTTACTTTGCTTAAGAGGCTTTTGTGAGGGACCCTGTCAAAGGCTTTCTGAAAGTCCAAGTACACTATATCCACTGGATCACCATGGTCCACATGTTTGTTGACACCCTCAATGAATTCTAATAGATTGGTGAGGCATGGTTTCCCTTTACAAACGCTATGTTGACTCTTCCCCAATCATATTGTGTTCATTGATGTGTCTGATAATTCTGTTCTTTACTATAGTTTCAACCAATTTACCTGGTACTGAAGTTAAGCTTACTGGCCTATAATTGCCAGGGTCATGTCTGGAGCCTTTTTTAAAAAAAAATTACGTAACAGTAGCTATCCTCCAGTCATCTGGTACAGAGGTTGATTTAAGCCACAGGTGGTTGTTCTGCAATTTCATATTTAAGTTCCATCAGAACTCTTGGGTGAATATCATCTGGTCCTGGTGACTTATTACCAAGAATCCTAGAAATCCGTTTGCCGTGGAATTACGTGGAATTTGCTTTTTTTACAGAGAATCTTTAGTTTTACATTTTGTGAAAAAATAAGAATATATATTAACTATTAACTAAATTTTACTGAAAGTTAGGATGACCATGTTTCCTAAAGTGAAAATGGGACACCATGTGGGGCTGGCCTGAGCCACCGAAGCCAACAGCCTGAGCCCCAGCACCTGGCATCACCTCCCCCGTCCCCCTCCCCAACATTCTTCTGAGCCCCCTGTAGGGTGCATGTCCCACTTTCTTTTGGCAAAACTGGGCATATGTCCCATTTGCAAACAGGACAAAAGCCCAGTTTTGCCAAAAAAAGTTGGGACGTTTAGGACAGGGCTTAAAAAGGGGACTGTCCCAGCCAAAACAGGACACATGGTCACCCTAGTTCAACTGATACCTATGTATAGTGTGGCTAGGGGAACTAAAGTTCAGCATTTCATTTTAATCGCGGGGAAAATGTGGATTTTTATTTTTATTGGGGAATTTTGTTTTTGTATCATGGAAAAGTAGGATCCATGCTTATTACTGTGTAATTTATTAATTTGTTCCCAAACCTCCTCTAGGGACATTTCAATCTGGGACAGTTCCTCAGGTTTGTTACCTAAAAAGATTGGCTCAGGTGTGGGAATCTGCCCCACATCCTTTGCAGTGAAGACAGATGCAAGGTATTCATTTAGCTTCTCCATAATGGCCTAGTTTTCTTTGTGTGTTCCTTTAGCACCTTGATTATCCAGTGGCCCCACTGACTGCAGCACTTGGGTTATTTTTGTAGTTGGGGGAAGACTACAAACAATCCCGAAGAGTAATTACATAATTGGGAGGAGAATTCTGTGAAATGAAATATGCAATATGCACTGGAGGCCTAACTTTAGGCCTAACAACATGGACAGAGTTTCTTGAAATATCCCTCTGATCCCTGCAGGGAAAGAAGTTTTAGTGTTTTGCAATGAATTTTGGCTACTTTGGTCCAGATGAGGATAAAAGCCCCATTATTTATTTATTTGTATTACCTGAGCCCTTCAGAACCTGTTCCAGTTGGCATAATGGTCACTTCTCTATCTTGTACAGTTAATAGATTGTGCGCTGATTCACCATTTGTGGTTTGGTTCCAGGCCCGGTGGGAATGGCAGCAGCTGCCGCCGTGGCAACAGGTAAAAAGCGAAAGCGACCTCATGTGTTTGAGTCCAACCCATCCATCCGCAAGAGGCAGCAGACACGTTTATTACGGTAAGGACCCTCTACTGCAGCTGTCTGTGGCTTCTGCATGCTAACAACCATGTCCATTTCTGTTTGTGCCTTTACAAAACCCATTTGTTGTTAAGAGATCAGGGACTGGCCACGTTGCTCAGCTGAGGGCATCTTTGGCAATTTGCATGGAACCTGAGGGCTGCACTTAATTTGTAAAAATGGATCAGATTGCAGCTGTTCTCTGCTTTAATATGGTAGTCTGACCCACAGAGACTGGAGTCACCATTCTGATAGTATTCACTATTTATTTCTATTCCTGTCTGATCAGAAATTTAGTCCATGTCATCCTAATTACCATCTTGCTTTCTTCCATTTAAAATCTTAACTACTGCTAAAGCCATTATCTTGAGAACCATTGGAGCTACAATATCGCATCTCTGGAATGGTATAAACCGTTCACCACCATCACAAGGGATGCATCTTTATTCAGTATTTTTATTGTATTATTGAATGGGGCCTCTTATAAGTCTTCCCAATAGTTCCACAAGATGGAAATGAGCTAACACTTGTCCTTGCACTCCCTATTCTAGCACAGCTGAAGTGGCACATAGCAGAGTGCATCACATATTGGGTATTTTCAATAAAAATGTCCTGGGTGAAACTTCATTATAGGGGCATTAGCTCTTTCTTCCCTTTTCTGCCACAAATGACTTGGGTAAAACACTGGCAAAGCATGTCAGTTTTGTGCATTCTGTCAGTTTGACAATCAGAAGAAAAGAATGTTGCCATTTTGTCAAAATAGTTAAATAGTCAATGTCTGTCTGCTTAAATCAGTGTGCAAGCCAGATGGGAGCTGGTGCAGTGTCTCTGACACTGGAGCTTCTATATGGTATCACATGATGACAGCTTTCAACAGTACATCCACTGTTGAAGGGGGCTCAAAAACGCCCATTTGAATTGATAACCTTAATGTTGCATAAAGTGGCAACTTACATCGTGAGAACTGCTCCTCCTCCCCTATATAAACTTTCTACGATTTGCTCTAGCAAAGTCACTGCCATTTTCTTGTCAATTCTCTCACATCATTTAAATGTTACTACAAGGAAAGAAGTGGTAAGTATGAGTGTTTCCCCATGGAGGGACCATCCCAAAGGGACTCACTGATATAACAGGTGGCTGAATGTACACATTTCCCTTAGCCAACCGTTGCAATGTCTCTGTTTCTTGCTTACCACATTTCAATTATAGTTTTGTGCAGGATTGACGTACCAGTGAATTATTCAGCATTGTTGTGGGTGATGAACATAAAATAGTTGGTGTGTGTGGGATTCTTTATCTGTAAAATATTTCAAAGTGCTCTGCCTATACATTCTGTATTGTTAGTCAGTGGATGACTGTAGCTTGTTCCTCCCTCTTTGTTAACTGATCATCCACAGGCATCAGAAGATTAATTTCTCCCCAGTGTTGCATGATTGGTCAAGTGCATCATGGAGGTTTTCTTGACATCCTATAAGGCATCGAGTGTTGGTCATTGCTGGAGACAAGATTCCCAGACATGATGGGCCCAATGGTTCGATCTGTTGTGGCATATCCTCTGTGCCCTTAACTTCACTGCTGAGAGATAAATGTTCATTTCTTTCCCCTCTCTGTTTTACTTTACTTTTCTTTTTCATGAACATGTTTCCTTGTGAAAACTAGAAACTCCATAGCTGAGCTATAGTCTGGCAAAAGGGAACATAGCAGGCCCATGGGAGCAAAGGGGTGCTTGTGTGGCCACTGTTACTCACCAGGATTTCCTTTCACACCTGCTTTTGGAATGGGCAGTGTCAAGAGGAGGGATTATAATCTGAAGGACAGTGGCTGCAATGGGCCTTAATTTTATCGTCTCCCCTCCCCTTGTTTTCTTCCCCTGTTTCAGGAAGCTCCGCGCCACACTAGATGAATATACCACCAGAGTGGGGCAGCAGGCCATTGTTCTTTGCATATCCCCCTCCAAACCCAATCCTGTTTTTAAAGTGTTTGGTGCTGCACCATTGGAGAATGTGGTAAGTCTACCTGGGAAGGGGAAAATGATCTAAAATGAGTTGTTTGCTTTCTGTGCATGTTTCATCTTGGCTTACAGCTCTTCTAAGAGCCAGTCAGTGGTGTCAGCTTCAGGTTTGAAAAACACACATACCTGGAGCCACAAGATCAAATCCCGGCATGGTGAAGAATCTCCCTAATACGGGGCTTTCAGATAAGGCCTTAATACTAAGGTCCCACCTGCTCCATTTAGACGCTAAAGGTTCCCTGTCACTTCTCATAAAAAAAAAAAAAAGGAGTTTAGCTTAGTGTTACAGACCAAAATTTCCCCTTTCTCCATTTCTGTGCTGTGAGCTGATTGTGCATCTAGATGCTGCCTTCACCCTAAAGATGGCTGCATTCAGTGCTATTCTGTCTACCATGTGGAGTACTTTGCCTGGGGAGCTATGGAATGAGATCAGGGCTTAGAGCATGTATTGCTCGCACCAATGAGCTTTGGGCTAGGCTGAGGTAAGATAGGAAGGATCTGACAGTACCACCATGGATGGCTGTCTTGAATGGTCAGGTGCGTGGTGGGAGGAGGGAAGGGATTTAGTGGGACTTCTGGGACCAAAGATATGCATGTTGTTACATTGCTCTCATTTAGCTATGATTATGGGATGTTACTTACAGATTTAGTTCCCAACCACTGGTATATGTAGCAGTTCTGGGACTTTAATCTTTAGCCACTGGTGCTTGGGCTGGCCAGCAACCCCTCAGCCGGTAGTCCCCGCTGCAGTTCCTCTCAAACCTGAAAGATGAACTTGTAGTTCTGCCTCTGTGCTGAGCTACATACATCACCAAATCTCCTGCCCTGTTTGCTGTGACATGCTATATCTTACGATGCAGCTTGGGCTGCTCCAGGCCTTACTCTTGTGGAATCTGGGGTTTGAAGCAACCCAGTCTCCATTGGGTCTTAGGTTAGAGGAGTGTATCCAGTTCAGTAGGAGGCAAGCTGTGCTGGTGCACCTGAGGCTGAACATACAGTTCATGTAGATACCTGCATTGGGAGGGTGGGGCCTAAGGGAGTCACTGGATGGTACTGCTGAGGTCTCAATCTGACAAACCAGTAGTTACCTGGAATAGTTGGAGACCACCAATTTCCAGGACAGTCAGGAAGGACTGGACTCTGCTGGTAAGTAGAAAGGGTTTAAAATCATCTCGGCTGTCAGTGATTCCAGCTACCCTTGAATGAACTTCCTTGAGCCTTGCAGGAAATGAGGGGATCATCCTGGTTGCAACAGCACCGTTGCTTCCAAACTTTTATTAAAAGCATTCTCGTGCCCCCCCCCCACCTCCCCCCATTGGTGGTATTACTTGGAGTTTCATCATTTTTCTTTCATGCAGCCCTGTGGGGCCAGTGGGTATTTTTAACTACCAGCTGTGGCATTGTTTGCTCACTCAGTTCCGCAGTGTCTTGGGGACGGTGAACAACCCCTCCTCTGGTTACCTAGCACCCTTGCCTCTCTTGTTGCTCTTTACCTTGTTTACCTGAGCCAAATGATTCCCCACAGGTGCGCAAGTACAAGAGCATGATCCTGGAAGACCTGGAGTCAGCACTAGCGGAGCATGCACCTGCGCCACAAGAGGTTAACTCCGAGCTGCCACCCCTAACCATCGACGGAATTCCTGTCTCTGTGGACAAGATGACCCAGGTAAGCAGCCAAGGAAGGTGGAAACTTGGAAGAAGAATGAAGGGGCATTTTAAAGCCTGTTGATATTGCAATGGAGTGTATGCCGGCATCCTAAGGGACACTTAATCCCATCTCTCTGGTGGGACCATAGTGAGCCAGGTAATAGATGTGAATCTTTATCACTGGTGCTCCTTTCCATATGAAATTATACAAATCCTAGTGAGGGCTAGAGCACAGATAGCTGGGACTCCTCCCCCACCTTTCCCCGGGGGACCATTGTTGTGCTCCATCAGCTATGAGTGGAGGAGCTGTCAGTCCTGCACCTGTATCAGCAAGGTGGCTTATTACTTGTCAGTAGAGTCCCCTTTTAGTTTTCCCCCCTTGACTTAAACTGTGTGCCTTGGTTTTTCTCCTCTCGCTGATGCTGTGGGTGGAAGCAGAAGGAAACACACTGATAATTATGTTCCAGGGCAAACCCCACTCTCCCACCTCTGGGGCGGGGCGAGCTGCTAATACCTGGTGGTTACAGTGAGTCATCTGCCATAGGGGTCGGGGAGACTCCTCATCCTCTCATGACCCAGTCCTTGTCTAAGCAGCGTTGCATTGGTGATCCCATCTCTGGGAGAAAAGGGGAGGGGGTTCTGAAGGAAACTTCCCCTGCGTGGGGAAGGATCAGTAGTCTTGTATGTAAATCTCCTCTCTCCCCTGGCGGTGGCAGGGACAGGAAAGGAGGGAAGGTTGCAACGAACACTGTGTAAAGGAGCTAAGTAAAAGGCTCTGCATGTGCTCATCTAGACAGATTGATCTATCAAAACAAATTGCAAATGCCCAGACCCAGCTCTGCACTGGGAGGCAGAAACTTGGAGAGGAACATGAGTGAGTGAGACCTGGGGTGAGGGTGGTCAGCAAGTTAGATATGGGTTTATAGTGTGATATGTCAGCAGAAGGTCAGGGTGCTTCAGGAGAAGAGTTGTTGACGCAGAGAGTGGTTGGAGCAGCGAAGAGGAAGGTTTTCACCTCAACAGTGGTGACATTTTGAGGAAGAGACTGAGAAGAAATTGGTGCTAGTGGAACAGAGGGAAAGGAGATTAGAGAGAGATGAGGTTGGCTTCTGAGGTTGACTGGAGGAAATCCACGATTTGCAGCTATTGCAGGGAGGTAGAAATGTCAAGAAGCTTTCCCTCTTTTTGCTGCAGGATGTAGGCACACATATAAAAATAGCTGCTATTTAAAAAGAAATTTTTTTGGCCAGTCAACTCAATGGCCGTTAGTGTTGCATTTCATCATCAAAACAATATAAAAATGTCAACTTTCATTCTAGTAAACCCCCCACATGGATTTTCTACACGGAAGGTATTTAATTTTTATGCTAGTGTTGGAAATGAGAGCAACACTTCAAATTCAAGAGTTGTTTAAGTTTTACCCCCTGGCTCTCCAAACATGATTAGACAACCTCAGCTCTTTAATCTGTACTTTTTGTTTAAAAAAAACTTCTTGTGTTAAATCTAAAATATAAGCAGTTCTGTTTTCTCTAGGTGTGAAGTGGCCTTGGCTGTTAAGAAAATTCTGTGGTTTTGAAACAATTATTCTGTGCACAAATCTGGCCGAGGCAGGTGGGGCGTTGACTGCTCTGTGTTGCCATGTCTGAGATGTGACTTTGATTTCAGGTTCTTTGTGCTTAGTCTTCTGGCTCAGAACTTATTCGCTGTTAAGGTGCAAGGTGGCACCTTGTGAGTCCTTCTGCAAAAGCTCCTTTGGCTGATCTGTTAGCACGGTTGATGATTTCCTAAATCAGATTGCTAGCTTTTCAGAGGGAGGGGCCTTTCTTACTATGTGTTTGTATAGTACCCTGCACAAGGGGGCTCAGATTCTAAACAGGGTTCAGTAGGCACTCACTGCTATTGCAATATAAATAATGAGGAGTACATATACAGAGGGGATAGCTGACTGCTCCAGTGCACTCTGCTGCTAACCTTCCCTAATCTCTCTGCCCCTCCTCTTTCTATTAGTGGTGGAGCAATTGTATTCTAGCGTTCTCTATTGGAGCAGTGTTCTCTGGCAATAAGTATGCAAACTGTTGATGCAACCATAAAGTAACTTACAAGGCATCTTATTTTGAGATCTGTGTACCCATCATGCTTAAGTAACTGCCTAATTAGGAATATCTTTCTTGCTGGAATGATACTTTTTGTATAAACAACTTTATTGCAATGGTGTTTAATTTCTCCCAAGCTGAAGACAGATGTACTTGCACTTGTACCCTCATCCCCATAGACTCATAGAAGTGTCAGACTGGAGGGGCCCTCGAGAGGTCATCTTGTTCAGGCCCCAGCACTCAAGGCAGGACTAGGTAATAAATATCATTCTCTGTTTGTTGTGGATAGTGCGCAAATCATCCGTCTGTGGACAGGTGGTCACGTCGATGCTCTTGTCTCTGCTTTCCCATCTGTAAAATGGGGGTGACTTCATAAATCAGGAATGGGCAACTTAAAGGAAGTAGAGAGCCACACGATCCATTGAAACTCTTTGGCAGGCCAAAGGGGTAATGCAGAGGGAGTGTCAGGTCCTGCCTTGGGCCTGTGACACAATGGTGGGGGGGTGAGGCCTGGGGGGGGAGTTGGAGAGCAAGCCCACCCTGAAGTCATCCCTCCGCAGCAGCTCCTATCCTGCGGTACTGTCCCAACTCCCTGCTCTGGCTCACTGGTTCTTGGAATAGCGTGCAAGTGAAGCCCTCCCCCAACAATGCCCCACCCCCTTCCTGGTGCCTCTGAATCACCAGCCCTGAGCTGGGCTGTGGCAGGCTAAATAAAATGATCTGGTGGGCTGCCAGGTGCTCATCACTGTCCTAAACATTTATAAAATATTTTGGGAGAGGGCCACACAAGGACAAAGTATTATTAAATATTGCCAGGGCTACAAACTCTCCGTGGGATCTGAAAATCCACCTGTGGTCTTTCTGCCTGTTAAAGTTAACAAAGATGCTACATTTGGATCACAGCTGACCATTTTGTTAATGAGGGAGTCTCCCTAGCTTATAGCTGTACAGCCCCTGCAGGCCTAAGAGAAGTAAACACTTACTTCAGTAAAACCTGAGATAGCACTTACTTGGACACTGCAGGGAGCAGAGATGTTGGCTAAAATGGTGCCACATTTTCAGAGTCACTTTTCTGACCACAATGGCACTTAAGAGTTATAAATAGGTCAATTTTAAAGCACAAGAATTCTGCAGTGACCCATGTTCAGGGCTTTGCATCTCACTTGGGAGAGCGGAAGATACTACTAGTCCTAAATCGGTGCAAAGAATGAAGCATCTTGCCTGGCTAGTGATGCCATCAAACGTTGTAGGAGAAATCTTGATCCCCAGAATGCCCAGCTGAGCAGATATAAAGCTTTTCAGTTCATGGCTGATAATTTTTACATAGCTCAATATATTCTTTTCCTGCTGTTTGCCTTCATCAGCTAACAGGAGAATTTAGCCTTTTTCAATTCTTGTTTGTGACTGGAGATTACAAAGCCTGGAGGAAAGCAGAAAAATTTAATAATATATATTGGGCATCTCAATTAAGGGGCATGTCACTAGGAATGGAAAAATGAGGCTTTGGCTTTGAACAGCTGCAGGTCTCATTGGACAGGTGTTAGAAGTGTTAGGTTTAGCTCACTGAAGAGGAGATGAAAATAATTCTCCTCCTTTTAATTGCCCTGCTTCTTTGGAGGTCTTGGGGGAAATAAAACCTTCCGTAGGTTGAGTAAAGGTGTTTCCATGGATTTGCAGATGGGGAGCACTGCCCACCTGTGCTGTGTGTGCAGTGGGGTCTGATTCTGAAGCCCTTACTCAGGGAAATCTCCCATTATAGTCAACGGGCATTTTGATGAAGGACTTCAGAACAGCCCAGTCGGGAGCTTGATGGCTAGTAGCTTATCCATGTCTTTATCTGAACGCAGTGGGTGAACACTGAGTCGTATTTTGTACTCTGCTCTGCATATATAAATCTCAGTTAAGTTACTGGATGTTGCTTACACCTTCCTGAATGCACAATTTGTCTCTTAACCTGACCTTTCTTCCTTTGTTTTAATGTCTGGGTATGACTTTAATGCAAAGATGACTCCACCCCACCACAGTTCCCCCAAAAAAGGAAGTTAAAAGGTATTTGTTCACTAATGTGGGTCAGCATCTAGGCACCAAACCAGTTTACTGTTAGGCACTGAACAGTTATGTTGGGGAAATCAGTCAGTCAGTTGTGGCGAGTGTATGATGGAGAGGGAGGGGGTTTGAAGCACACCTGTAATCGTGCATGCCAGCATTGAGAAAGCATCCTATCATTGGAGGCTCAGGGTTTGTTCTTGTGCCTGGTTTGCAGCATCCTGATGCAAAGAAGTTGCTATATGCAGCATTCAGAGGACTTCTAAACCTTGTGTACTGCTACAGGTGGAATGGGATGTAGTGAGCTTTAAGGGTCAGTGATACTGTATGCTCTCCTGACTAGAGTGTGCACCATGCTTCAGGCTGTACAGGAGCTCGGCAAATGGGTTAACAATTCGGATTTCTTTGTTTCTTATTTTTCACCTGACCAAGGTGAGCGAGTGGGAGGGAGACGGCTCATGTAAGAGTAAAATGCAAGATTAAAGAATTTGTGAATGGGAGAGGTCAGTTAATCGAAGGATCTGATTGAGCCTCTTCTGCACTGTGTGTTCTGCCATGTTCTGCCTACTCTCCTATCCCAATCTCTGCTCCTCAGCTCTGACCCATTGTACAATATTGCATGAGTTTCTCTGCTTTGAGCACTCCTAGTGTTCCCACTGCACCTCTGGCTATGGGTAGGGACAATATTATTACATAGAGACTTGCCTCTGGTGGTGGGGGGTGCTAGCCAGCTGCATTTATCAGGGTTCCATCCTGTCCGGTGCTAATCCTTCAGCTCCCATTGAGATCTGTGAGATCAGGCCCTGTCTCTCATTTTTGCTTCAACAAATGATTAAACTTGGCCCAACTTCTCTCCCAGCCTGGCCTGTGTGAAGTGCCAGCAGTGGTGAGGCCTGAAAAGGGGTTCCAGAAGGGCAAGATGAGCTTTGTAAAAAGTCAATTCACGATGGTGAATTTGTTGCTACCTATCTTGATCGATGTACCATTTTTTAATCTGTGGCTGCAGAAGGCAGCTCTCTCATGTGTTAGGTAGGATGGACACAAGATCACAGAACCCCAGTGTTCCACTCTGGTTACTGCTTCATCTGCAATCACCTGCTTCACCATTCAGGTACGATTCAAGAATATGAATTGTCTAGACTTGGCTTAATCCACCTATGCCCCATTGCAGCTGTTGCAGATGGCTGGTGTTCTCCCGAGGGGGAATTTCTGGGGGCCCTTGGAAGGCTGTTCTTCACAGAAGGTGCTCTGTTCTGGAAGCTGCTTCCCTTAGCAGACTGTCAGAGTTCAGGCCTGGCTGTTATTCAATGCATCTTGCACTTTGCCCTGTTGCTTCTAGTGTTTCTGTGTCTCTGCAGTTGGGTGCATCTTGGTTTTTTGGAGGCTGAGGATAGTTAAGATTAGGATTAACTAATCCTCTTTAAGGGTTCATTTTACTGTTTGTCCTTAGAAGACCCCAGGTGCTCTAGCTAAGGGCACCCAATAAATGTTTCTAACAATATCGCGTACAGACCTTGCATTGTAGCTCACGCAAGTTCTTTTCCAAGCTGATGGTCTGAGGAAATCGGAATGAATCTTTATTTTTATAAGTGACTTGATTTTGCCAGGGTTTCTTTTTTTGTGTGGTGCGGGGGGGGGGGGGGGTTTGTGAGGGTCTGAGGGCTCCGAGTTCAACATACTATGCTGATTCCCTCCCAGATGCTGCACACTCAGGCGATAGGGGGCTCTGCATCTCAGAACTGTAGCCCATTTTAGGCTTTTGTGAGCAGGTGGGATGAGGGGGGCAGTTCTAGTTGTGATGCTAATTAGAGAGGCCCTCGCATTTGAGCAGGTTATAATGCTGCGTCGCTACTGTTGATTGTTTCCCTGGTGGATTAGAGGCAAACCCTCCTTAACAAGTGCCTTGAGTCTCTGAACTCCTGAGGACCAGTAATTAATCCATCTGGTAACATGGAGCACAGCTTGCAGCTAGGAGTTCTGGGAAGGAGCTTTTGACAACGAAATTCCATTCACACTCATGATTTTTTAATAATTAGTGTTGCAATAATGCTTCTTGCCCAAGCATCGCGGAACACTTCACAGCATGGGCATTGCCCCTGTTTTGTCGATGGGGAGGCTGTGGCACAGAAAGGTTAGGCCACACAGCAGGCAGCGTTCTAGAGGGCAGAGCCCGGGGTGGGAGGGAGAAGACCTGGGTGTGTCTGCTATCGACTCCCTGCGTGACCTTGAGCAAATCATTTAACTTCTCTGGGCCTCACTTTCCCCATTTCTGTCTCGGGGATAGTCACCTTGAAATGAAAGTAGCTATAGAAATGCAGGTGGTATATATTGCCCTGGGCTTTATACAGAATTTGTGGGGAGGGCACTTCTTTGTGTGCTGGTCCCAAGGGATATTCGCTGTGGGTGCACATCTGCCTCAGAATGGAAGATTCTTCACTAGCAACGTCCATTGATCCACACCTGCACAGTGTTGTGCTCCAAACGAAGCGCATAAGGGGCGGCATGAACCGACCACCTCTCCAGTTCCATTCTACCACTTGTGGTCTGAGATGGAATTCCACAGTGCCCGCAGCTTGGCTGGCGTTCCTGCCGTCTATTCGGGGATTATTGTAAATAGTTTTATTTTAGTGTAGTTAGTTTAGCAGTGTAGCTAGTTAGATTAGTGTTTGGGTTAGGAGGTGTTCCTCCTTCTTGCTCATCTGCACTGTTTGGGTTACCCATTATGCCCCAAATCCTGGGCTTTAAGTCCTACGTGGCCTGCCTCTGGGTTTTCCTGGTCAGTGATCCCCACTCCTCCTCCCTGTACTGCCTTGGAGAATCTCGTATTCTATCCGAGTGCAAGATTTGTCGTTCCTTCCCACCTCGTACATGACAATTTCAAGAATTTCGGCTTAGGCATGTGGGGAGCTTTCTATGAGGCCACAGCTCGACCCAGTGGCTTCTGACCCCCATGTATGTTGACAGGATCCATTCACTAGCACCTCTCCGGACCCAGCACTTCCCAGATCATAAAAGTCTAGATCTAAAGACTTTAGCAGGCATGAATGGGAAGAGGGTAAAGGAAAGCACCCTCATGAGAAATGGGAGAAATCCCCATCTAAACCCTCTAAGAACAGGTCTGCCTACCCTACCCCCTCTAAGTCAGGCGAGACTCAGTGCCCCGGTACAGGTGTGTCTATATCTCCCAGGGAGTGTGTGCGGGTATCAGCTGTACTGAGAGTCAGGCATGCCCATAGACTGCTGTCTAAGTGAGGGGCAGGTCCAGCTCCATCATCAGTGAAGGAGAGGAGAGGATAGTCGCTCTCTGCACCAGTGGTTTCATACCACAAGCAGAGAAGGAACTTAATGGTACCAACACCTTCCTTCCATCCCAAGCCTGTGCTGTCGGCTCCATCTATGCACAGAAGCCTCTCTTGCTCTTCTGCTGGACCCAGCTATGCTATTCTTGAGGAACCTAGAGGTTTATACTGACCCAGAGTCACCGCTACTCTCGGATCCGGTAAACTCCAGAGAGGTACATACACTGGCCACTTACTGGTGTCTTCCACTGTGGTATCGAGTTGCCAGAACTGACAGTGCACCACACGTGCCTGCCAGCCACCGGCTGTGGCACCACTAGACAGTTCTGTTGACTTCGCCCATAGACTCCAATGACTCGTATTCCTCTGGCAGGATTGTTACATCGGTCATTCTGACAGTCCCAAGTTGCGCCATTAGCCCTGATAGGGGTTCCAGAGCCTCATTTCTACTCTGTCACCTCCACAAGACTTATTATCAGCCCTGGGACGAGTGGCGCCCTATTGGGACAACTTCCATACCCATATGACCCCACACTATGTCCCTGTTGGGGTTCTTGGGATCCTTACTTTTGACCCCTGGCTACAGGAGATGGGAGCAAGAATGCCAACGGAGATCACTTTGTGGGGAAGAGTATCAGCCCCAGGAGCAGCCCAACCAGCAAGAACCCTCTCTTCCACCGGTGGCTCATTCTTGTCTCCTGAGGAGGTGGTGGTGCCAGTCTCACCTTTGGTGTCTGAGGATTATAAACAGCTCCAGGACCTCCTGAAGAGGATTGTGGTGGCTTTACAGATCTCGCTGAAGGAAGTCTAGGACACTACTCACAAGTAGGGTGTGGCGGCTCAGCTGAAACGTGATATTCCACACTTAGTCCAGCAACATTGTGTTGTACACCAGGAAGACTTGGGGATTTCCGATGCATGGAAAGAGGTCAAGCTGATAAGAGACCTTGAAACTTTAATGAGAAATGTCTACATGGTATTCTGTCGATCATCCAGGAGAAAATGCAAATTTCAGGAAATAGTGGATGCTTCTGAATGTTTCAGAGTAGCAGCCGTGTTAGTCTGTATTCACAAAAAGAAAAGGAGTACTTGTGGCACCTTAGAGACTAACAAATTTATTTGAGCATAAGCTTTCGTGAGCTACAGCTCACTTCATCCGATGAAGTGAGCTGTAGCTCACGGAAGCTTATGCTCAAATAAATTTGTTAGTCTCTAAGGTGCCACAAGTACTCCTTTTCTTTTTGCTTCTGAATGTGAGTCAGTGGCTTTCAGGCCACTCAATGAAGTGTGCTGGTTATCTAGGCACTTTTCACTTCAAGCAATTATTCTCAACTATAATCCTCTTCTGGAATATTTTGAGCAAGGCAAAGATACTAATCTGGTTTCTAAATACTGCCACAAAAAGCTGAATACCATGGAATACCGAATAACATTAGAAGTTTTGAATGATGTTTTGTTGGCGCTGGCTTCACTATCACCGCTGCTTCAGAAACAGGGCCTTACACCTCTTGAAGCATTTCACCTTGCCCGAGGTAAACTGAACAAGATCAGGAGACAGTACCTTGAAGATTCAGTCATATGGAGTGACAAAGTTAAGGCTCTCTTAGATATGAGCTCTCAAGAAAATAATGAAATTGGTACCAATTCCATAATAACTTTCATAAACATCTTGTGTGCACATTTGGCAGACAGGTTTCCAGAGGATGAAGTTCAGGAGTGGTCCGCTTTTGATTGTGCAGCAATAGTTATGAGACTTCAATTTTGGAATTCATCAGGTTAAATCCCTATGTTCAAATGCAAAGACTTTCTTGCTGAAGAGATTGTTATAGTCAGTCAGTACAATGACTTCAAGTTTGTAGTAGCCGAAAGAATCAAAAGCCAATTGGTTTTAAGTTTCCCGGATATGGTGACATTTGCTCACCAGAATGAACAGTTTCAGGATCTTGCAAAGTTGATGGATGTTGGAGGAACGTTCCTAGCATAAAGTGCAGACCGTGAGCTTGGCTTTAGCTTAATGAACACTTAAACAAACTATGGAATCGTTTACAAGTAGATCATTTGGACATGCTGATGTGTATTAAGAGTTACCAGCTGGATGGAAGACTGATAGATCTGGACAGAGTTTATATTGAATGGGCAAATGAAAAAGATTGCAGGGAAAAACAGTAAGCTCAGTTTAGCAGTCTTTGACATTTTGACCAATAAGGAAATTAAAATACATTTGTAATTACATATCTTATTCTTGGCTGATGATCATTTATTGATATTTT
The DNA here is from genome assembly GCF_009764565.3 of Dermochelys coriacea. NCBI lineage: Eukaryota > Metazoa > Chordata > Testudines > Dermochelyidae > Dermochelys > Dermochelys coriacea. The sequence continues at coordinate 349,073,041 of NC_050068.2, read as the reverse complement.
TAGGAAAATTTTAAATTTAAAACACAAACTCTTGTTTTTCTTTTTTTACTTATGATGTCTCTATCTGAAAACCCATGTAAATTGACATAATGGCATACTTCTTAAATTGTCTTTATTATATGTTTATCAAAATCTTTTCAGACATGTATAGAGTGAAAGGTGAAAGTGGACACCAATGGGCAGAAGCCTGTGGACTGATGATGATCATGATTAATATGTGCTTGATATATGCTCATGATTATCTATAAAAAGGATCATAAAAGGTAATGCTTAAAACTAACTTCTGCTTCATGAAGAATGGTTAAGAGGCTTCTCAGACAGGAGGGAGAGGCTCGCTTCTTCAGCTTAAGCTGGAGATCCAGTACCTCATCACAGGGGGAAGGGTTTCTGTTTGAGATACTTCCTCATTCCCAATAAGGGTGGATGGAGACCCACCTGGATCTCAAGCAACTGAATGTCTCCTTCGGTTGTTGGAGATTCAAGATGACCATCTTGGCTTCTCTAAACCCATCCCTCAACAAAAGTAACTGGTTTGCCGTTCTTGATTAAAAGGATGCCTGTTTTCAGTTTAAAAAAAAAAAAAAAAAAAAAAGGAGTACTTGTGGCACCTTAGAGACTAACAAATTTATTTGAGCATAAACTTTCATGAGCTACAGCTCACTGCATCAGATGAAGTGAGCTGCAGCTCACGAAAGCTTATGCTCAAATAAATTTGTTAGTCTCTAAGGTGCCACAAGTACTCCTTTTCTTTTTTGTGAATACAGACTAACACGGCTGCTACTCTGAAACCTGTTTTCAGTAGGCATTCACCTGGCTCACAGGCGGTTTCTAACCTTGATGTTGGGCCTAGAGCATTACCAGTCCAGTTCAATTGACAGTATACTTGAACTCAGTCTTGTGCAATCCTTAGGGCTTCAAGTGAGCCCAGAAAAGTCCACTTTAACCCCAAAGCAAATTAAAGAATATATTGAAGTGTCTATGGACTCAAATTCAGTCAAAACTTACTTACCTCAGAACAGGGACCTCCTTGCCCAACTCCAACTGAGCCTCCAGCTGACAGCTCGCTCCTCTCTGGTCCTTCTAGGCCACAGGGCCGCCTACACCTATGTAACATCCTTCACAAGGCTCCATAGTCATTGTCTTCAGGTGTGACTACACATGGTGTAAGCTCCAAACAGACAAGTGTGTCACATTCCCTCAGAGCTTTCTGTCTTCTCTTGCCTGGTGAGAAAACAAGATATCTGTGTGTAGGGGTCCCTTCGTTCCCCTTCCACCCACAAAGAAGCTACCTATGGACCCTTCATTACAGGGTTGGAGAATATACCTGGACAACCAAGCGGCAATCTGCTTGAGCTTTGAGCCGTGCACAAGACTTGCAAAGGTTTCTGCCATTCATACGTTTCTATCACGTTCCAGTCACGTTGAACATCATGACGATGGTGTTCTACATAAAGAAGCAGGGAGGAGCAGGATCCGCCCCCTTTACATAAAAGCAGTCAAGCTCCAGAATTGGAGTATCTGACATCATATCTCCCTTTCAACGGTGCACCTTCCTGGAATAATGAACACCTTAGTAAACTGTCTCAGTAGTCACTTCCACAGATACCACAAGAGGGAACAGCAAAACTCAGTGGTACAGAACATCTTCCAGCAGCAGGACTTTCTAGGCGGGGACCTCTTTGTATCCCAGGTAAACAAGAAGTGTCCAGCCTGTGACTCCATTGCTGCTCAAGGGCACAATTCCAGAGGAGACGCATTTCTCATTACGTGGTCAGTGCCATTAAGGTATACTTTCCCATCCATCCCACTCTAACCACCAGTCCTGAACAAGGTAAAGCAGGACAAATGGGCAGTGGATCATATTGGCTCCTTGGTGAGTGAGACAGTTTTGGTTCATCAGAATCCTCCAGATGTCCACACACCCATGTATCCACTTAAAATAGTTGCCAAACCTTCTGACTTGAGACAAAAGCAAAACAGTCTATCCCAGCCCAGCTTCTCTCCATCTCACAACCTGGTATTTGGATGGGCAATGAGAGAGGTCATGCTCCAAGGAAGTCCAGTCCATCTTCAGCAATAGCAGAAAGGCTTCCGCAAGAAAATTCTGTGCTGCCAAATGAAAGAGATTCTCCATCTGGTGCTAATGCTGCCAGATACCTCCATTGGACTCTTACATTCCTATCATCTTGGACCATCTCTTCCTAAAGTCTTCAGGGTTGTCCATTAAATTGCTGCCAGGTACACACACAACAGCCAACTCTTTCCATCCTCTCGTAGGCAACTGCTGAATATTCACCCATCCTACAAACGTGAAATTTCTGAGAGGTCTTGTCAGAACCTTTCCTCCAGTATTGGTGCCAACTCCTAATTGGGACCTTTAATTTAGTGCTGTCAGCATTTATGAATCCTCCACTTAAGTCCTTGGCATCCTGCATCCTTCTCCATCGATCCATCAAAGTAGCCTTCTAATGGCAATCACTTCCGCTAGGAGAGTAGAGAAGTTTGCAGCTCTTATGTAGGCCCTCCCTACACAGTATTCCATAAGGATAAAATGTCCCTAAGGTTACATCCCAAACCCATCCCAAAAGTTCCCTCTGAATTCCACCTTAATTTGTCTATCCCTCTACTGGTATTCTACTCAAAATCTCATGCCACCAAGGAGGACAGGACACTTCATTCTCTGGATGTTCATAGAGTTTTGGCTTTCTACCTGCAGAGGATGAAACCCTTTCAAAAATCCCAGAGACAATTCATCTCCTTCAATGACCAGATAAAAGGGGAGGCAATTTGATCACACAGGCTCTCAAAATGGATTTCAGGCCGCATTCTGCTATTTTATGAACTGATCGAAACTCCTACTCAGGGTGTGAGGGCACACTCGACTAGAGTACATGCTGCCTCTGTAGTTTCTCTCCAAGGCATACCTCTGGTACAAATCTGTCGAGTGGTGACAATGGGGCTCTTTGACACCTTTACTAGACACTAAGCCCAGGCTTCTTCAGCAGATGCATCCTTTGGCACAGTGCTCCTGGGTTCCGTGGTGCAGCATGGGTCCCTTGCACTTTCCTTCTCAATGAGCACTTCTTGTGAATCACCCATGGTGAATACTTGTGAGGACAAGCACTCGAAGAAAGGAATGTTACTTACCTTATGGTAACCTGAAGTTCTTCAAGATGTGTGGTCCCCATGGGTACTCCATGATCCCCCCTCCTTCCCCTCTGCTTTGGATCCTTCTGAGTTGATTTGTGGTAGAGATGGAACTGGAGAGGCAGTCTGTCCCCGCCATCCCGTATGCCTTCACTTCGGAGTATGAGGAGGTTCAGGATGCAGGCGCGACGCAACAGACACGGGTTAGTGAATAATCTTCTGGTCTCGGGTCCTTGGAGTGCATGTGCACCCACAGTGAATACTCACAGGGAATGTACATCTCGAAGAACTCCATTACAGTAAGGTAAGTCACCTTCCTTTCACGCTGTCCTGTCAGTCTGAAGTACTCCCCTCTCTCTGGTGTTGGTGCAGGATGTTGTTTGAAGGGTTTAGGATGCAGTTACAAGCGACTTTGAGATAAGGTTGCTTAAAATACCCTGAAATGGGAACTTGCAGGTCAGCTGATTTGCCAACATGTTCCCTTCTGTTAGCTTGCAGTTTGATGCTGAGGTGCCTAATACATAGGCTGGTGTGTCTGAGGTCATGCAGGCAGCAGCGCATTTGGAAGAGGCCCATGCTCTTGTGACAGAGAACTGGAAATACTTGATAGTTGTCTAGTGGGGTAAACAACGTCTCTGTTGCTAATTGGAATTCTTGTCATGACTGTAACCAGCAGCAAATGATTCCTCTTCCCTGAGCTTCATAGAATCATAGAATATCAGGGTTGGAAGGGACCCCAGAAGGTCATCTAGTCCAACCCCCTGCTCAAAGCAGGACCAAGTCCCAGTTAAATCATCCTAGCCAGGGCTTTGTCAAGCCTGACCTTAAAAACCTCTAAGGAAGGAGATTCTACCACCTCCCTAGGTAACGCATTCCAGTGTTTCACCACCCTCTTAGTGAAAAAGTTTTTCCTAATATCCAATCTAAACCTCCCCCATTGCAACTTGAGACCATTACTCCTCGTTCTGTCATCTGCTACCATTGAGAACAGTCTAGAGCCATCCTCTTTGAAACCCCCTTTCAGGTAGTTGAAAGCAGCTATCAAATCCCCCCTCATTCTTCTCTTCTGCAGACTAAACAATCCCAGCTCCCTCAGTCTCTCCTCATAAGTCATGTGCTCTAGACCCCCAATCATTTTTTGCCTGCCGCTAGGATTTAGCTTCCTAGTACTGCAGGCTCTTGGGGCTGGTGCTGCAGGATCATCAGCTCCCAGGTAATACAAGACTAGTTGCATCCAGGAATTCTAGTGGAAACTGTGAGAGCAAAGTTCAAATGGTTTGCCACCAGAGTCACGCAGTGTTATATGGGGTGGGGGGAAGAGGGAGGAAGAATGTTCTAGTCTTAAATTAGCCTGTTTCTCTGAGAAACATCTGAAACTTGGGTGTCACAGTGATCACTTAAATTGCAAGCTCTTTGGGGTAGGGACTGTCTTTTTGTTCTGTGTTTGTACAGCACTCCGCACAATGGGGTCTAGGTCCTATGGTGGTAATATAAATAATAATAATTAATATGATCTAAAAACATACTGCTAGATGTGCAGAATTCATGATAATGCTAGTAGTAAGTCATGTTCTTGTTAATATGTCTTTGTGGTGTTTTCTGGTCTGCAGATCTCTCTCAAAATATTTTCTCGTGATAGTAATGCTTTTGTCTCAGCTGAAACACCATCATCCCTCTCTTTACCCTTTCCCATAATGTTCTCGAAAACATCAGCCTGATGCATCTCCTCCTCTCTTTCTTTGACAAAAGATTTTTTCTTATGGAACATCATTCAGAGATGATTATTTTTTTTTCAGATGGAGCATGGAAAAAAAGAACCTTCTTACATACATAGAGCTGTCCAACAGTTCTAGCAATGGGGGAATGCCTCCTGTTCCTGCTGTGACTTCTCCTGTGGGTAGTATTTGATAGCAGGGCTGGTTGAATCCCTGCTGTCTTTGTGACCCCCCTGTACAGTGTATACCATACAAGATGTGCAGAACAGCTACATTCAAGTTGCTGTTAGAGCATTAGCTTTGCAGTTACTCACGGATTTTAACTGGGCTGGCTGGTTCTCATCACTGTAGTATATGAACCTTAACGTTGCAGTAGTTTAGGGGGTGTGTTGCTTTTATTATTCTAAGTGGCTGACTTATGTCTGTCGCTATCCCACGACCTAACAGTGAGCTGTTTTTCAACTCTGACTGGGGATGCGGTGAAGAGGGATTCATCACATGCTTTCAGGTGTGCTCAGGGCTGTTCCAGTGAGTACTTTTAGTCTGATCATTTCCAGGTGGAAACCCAATCTAATAATTTATAAAACTAACCTTAAACCCCCCAAAGGAAGTGGGATTTCCATTCTTAACCCTCTTGTACTGTTGGTTTCAGGCGCAGCTGCGAGCATTCATCCCTGAAATGCTGAAGTACTCAACAGGTCGTGGGAAGCCGGGCTGGGGGAAGGAAAGCTGCAAACCCATTTGGTGGCCTGAGGATATTCCATGGGCAAACGTTCGCAGTGACGTCCGTACAGAGGAGCAGAAACAGAGGGTGTGTGTTGTATTGTTACTAACCCTTCAGGGCAGTCACTGGGGTTTGGGAGTGGGTTGTGACGTTATGAGCCTGCCTCTTGTGTGACAGAAAGAACAGCTAGGTAATAAACTTCCCTGGTTCCATGCCATGTTTAAAAGTTTGTGCCCAAATCATATGGGATAGCTCTTCCTCCCCATTTCCATATCTTGGCTGGATGTCCCCCAGTTCCACATGACAATCATCCGTCTGCCCCTTTGTTCCCACCCTGGAGGGTTGACCCCCAGCTTAGTCCAAGGGGTGCAAAGGGCAGAGGAGATTAATGAAGGTGGTGAAAGAGGCATAATCCTGGATCCACTCTGACTCCCTATTGCTAATTTGCACTCTGGTATTTTTAACCTTACCTTTCTTTTCCTTGCCCCAACTCTTGTGGTGGGTAACTCCTAATCCAGCTGGCCACAGTAGCAGCTCATGAATACAAGCTTAAGAAGTGGCTCACTGGCCCAACCTGTGTCTCTGTTCTCCCAAACACGCAGTTTAGCTGCTAGACAGCACGCATCCCAGGCCCACAGAGAGCAGCCAGAGGTTGTCACCCCACCTCACCAAGCAGAGCAGTGTGTGCCCTTCCTTTAAGTGAAAGAACAGGGATGGTGGGGCAGTCAGGGGTGAGTGGGGAGAAAGGGGAAATGTGAAAAGGATGAGAGAGAGCAGACAGAAAAAGGGACACATGTCAACTATGTCAGGTTGTTGCAGGGAGCTAAGGAGGAGTGGGAGATACCTGTCTACCCAACTATCACAAAAGGGCATTACAAATGTTGTGAATCACAGGATCAAATCCTTGCACAGATTGCAGCTGTCCCTTGCTGGGGGCGGCCGGGTTGAGCCAGGATTTATGGTATCCGAGTCCACCCTTTGCTTGATCTTTTTTTTAAAGGTTTTGTTTTTTTCACTCATAGTTAAACTCCCTGACAGTTTGAAGCAGAGCCATTTCACTAGAGAGATTTCCTCCATCCCATGGTCATACAGACTTTGTTCTGTAAAGTGGCACGTGGATGCAGACTGTATGCATGCTGGCTTGCTTCTGTAGGGTGGCTCATGAACCGTGGGGCTTGGAGGTATGGAGGGAGCTGGGTGTTTTCTGGGAGGATTTTGTTTTTATTTTGAAAAAAAATACTGATTAAAAAATAGCCCTGAAGAAAGCCAACTAAAGATTTACATGGCTCAGATGCCAGGGGAATGAATGCAGGGGGAATTGCTGAATGGAAATGCTGCTTTGCACTGTTCTTTTAATTTTACTGTTTTCTTTTTCCCTGCTAGGTGTCCTGGACCCAGGCATTGCGGACTATTGTGAAGAACTGCTACAAACAGCATGGGCGTGAAGACCTACTCTATGCCTTTGAGGATCAACAGACACAGCAACAGACCGCAGCTACGCATAGTATAGCGCATCTGGTCCCATCACAGACGGTGGTACAGACCTTCAGTAACCCTGATGGCACTGTCTCCCTTATCCAGGTGAGCAGAGCCACTTGTCCCTTCACACTCACTGTATTGAGTGGCCATGTCTGGCAGAAGTTTTTAACTATACATCTTTGGTTGTTGGCTTAACATGTATGTTTCAGGAATCTCAAGTCTGTCTATCTTAGGTACTTATGTGGCCTCCATTACCATCGTATGTGAGTTAACCTCACAATGGAAAGAGCAATACGTTCATCCTTATAACACCCTGGTTATGTCCATTTTACAGAGACGGAACTGAGGCATAGACTGCTTCTTTCATGCTGACTCCAGATATTGTATTACACACATCTCCTCTCCAACAAACATAACTTTTCCAGAGTATCATTGCACATACAGCTATCTGACCCCTGCAACAAAAACAAGACAGGATTTTCTGCACAATACTTTAGGAGTTTAGGCAATGTTCATAGTACTTGAAGTAGTGGTACCCACCACACATGCTTAAACCAACTCCAGATGTTGAAACAAGATGCCATTTATAGTAAATTGTGCATGTCTTTATTATATAAGAATCTTAAAGCAAAACACACACAACTGACCTCAGCTGACTCATCCCTCTTGTTTCCATGTGTGCTTTTATCAACAGTTGCAATAGTTAAGTGTTGACATTTATAGTCTTATTAGCTGTCAAGGTTAACACCCATTAAAATGAATGGGGCTGCAAACACCTCTCAGAGCTGTTGTTTCAAGCTATCTGCAGGTACACATCACTGTATTGGTTTATGCTTGTTTCATGTTTTGATGGCTATGCTCACAGCTGTGAGGACTGGGGATTGGAGTATTTTTAAATGAAAGCTTAGGCTTGGTCTGCACCTAAAACTTAGGTTGGCATAGCTGCGGCTGTCAGGGGTGTGAAAAATCCACACCCCTGAGTTGTAGCTATGCCATCCTAAACTCTGGTGTAGATGCAGTTTAGGTCAACAGAAGAATGCTTCCGTTGATCTAGCTACCATCACCTGGGAGATGGTGTTCCTACAGTGACAGGAAAACCCCCTTCTGTCACTGCAGGCTGCATCTGCTCTACAGGGTTATGCCAGAAAGCTAGGGCGTTATAGCTGTATCACTATAGTCCCTGTGGTATAGACATGGCCTTAGTATGGCGCATAAGATGGCAACTTTACTACCTCTTCTCCCCCCACACACATACACACAAAGAAAGATTTGCTCTCTGAGCTGCGGCGAGTTGGCCCAGCTTGCTGCTGCAGACTCACTCTTTGGCTTTCACTGCTCACTTATGGCTTCCTGTTCAAGATGCTGAGCACCCACGCTCCCATTTATCTCTTTTGGGGGTTTGAGTGCTCAGTGCTTCTTAGAAGCAGGCTATAAACCTCTTTGCCTCTGTTTTCCCAGCTGTTAAATGGGGATATACCTTACAGGGCTGCTAAGGATGAATTCATGTTTGTAAAATGCTTTGAAAAGCAATAGCCCTATGTATGGTAAGTGCTGGGTATTAATAGTGATCAGTGCCGGACACGCTATTCTTCAGTTTTCCCTTTAGGTGATCTGGGGTCTAATGTACTTGGGTGTCCCTTTAGCTGAGATGTAACTATGGATTCCTGAGGGGAACAATGATGGCAGAAGCTGCGTTTTGACTACTGTTTTATGGTGGTATTTTGCAGGTTGGTACAGGTGCTACAGTTGCCACTCTGGCCGATGCCTCTGAGTTGCCTACCACAGTTACCGTTGCACAAGTCAATTACTCCGCGGTAACTGATGGAGAGGTAAGGATGCATGGGTCGTGTTTGTTTCTCAGGTATGCAGCACATACTGTGGTTGTGTGTATCTAATGGACATTGCTGATGCACTTGCATTTTTCACACTTAAGTGTTTACTGGGAATGCAAAAGCCTAGTGCCACACACTGTCATGTTAAAAGCTGAAATCAATATCCATGCAACATTGTCGTTGATATTTTACATGGGTCAAAGTCGGAAAGTGTAATGTTGTGGTAATTGTGACTTGGGTGTGTGTATGCACGCACAATTACTAGGAGACCCTAAGTGCTGAATTTGCTAAGTTTTGTACATGTAAATCTCAGTCATAGTGTCCATTGGAATAATAGTAAATGTATGTATTCTGTATGCAGCTCTCCAGACATACTCATTCATGTGCTTGTCTGGATAACCCTTGAGCCGAGAGCACCAGGCATGTGGTTATGGCAGGGGGATTAAGGTTTAGGACTTTCTGAGTCAGAGCCAGGAACAGAATGCAGTGTGGCCATGGGCAAGCCACTTAGCTTCTCTTTGCCTCAATTTCCCTATGGGTACAATGGGAACGTTTCTCTGCAGCACTTCCAAGGGTTATTGAGACTTACTTAATGTGTAATTGGCTTGCACTTTCCTCTCATAAAGGGCAGTGTATAAATGCACAGTTGTATAAATGTTAAGGAAAGTACTGTACAGTACAGTACGTTTGTTTTTACTCATTTATATATTTGTCAACCCGATTTTTCAAAGTTGGCAAAGCTGCATTTCCCACTGAGGGCTTGATCATGCCAAACCCAAGCTTTTAAAGAGGAAGCACTTAAATTTACAGTGCAAAAAAACCCACAAACAACCTACATAATTTTCTTAAATCAAGAAACAAAATGCATTTTGTATAAAGACCATTCCTGTAACTCAGAAAAGTACTGGAATTGCCTTCCTCGGTTTCCTCTGCCCCCAACTCTTCTCTCCCCCCCTCCCCCCAAGTCAAAGAGACTGCTGTTTCACTGCAAGTTGTTGTCCTCCCTTTTGTACATGTGCCTATGTTTCTGGGTGAAGTACCATCCTTGTGATGGAGTGGAATGGTCCACCTCTTCTGCTCTGTAAGGATAAGGTTTTCATGGCAATAGGTGGCAGCACAAAACAGCTTTGTTCTGTATTAAAGAGCATTTGTAGCTGAAAAAACAAATAGAAGCAAGCTGTTTGTTTGGGACTCTGGCCTTGAAAAGTACTTCATATTCACTAGAGGGTTTTTAGGACCTGTTATCTTTTGTCTTTAGGCCTTGGGGAAGATTTTCAAATGCACAAATGGCCATTAGATGCCAAACTTCATTGACTTTCCGTAAGAGTTAGAAGCTTGTCTTTGAAAATCTCACCCTTGTCAACACAAAGTTGTAACCGACTTATTAAACGGGTAAAACTTTTCTCATGTAGACAAACTGTAGTTTGTAATCCAAGTGTCTGTGTTCTTACCTGGGGTTCCCCTCCCAGTCCAAGCTAGCACTTCACACTCCATTCCTGTCCTGGATGATGTGGCAGAAACCTTTCTCCCTTTCCGGAAGTTACTATCAGTGTCTGGAGATATGAGCATTTTTCTTTGTCAAGGCTGGTAGGCAGGACAACGTGATCTACCTTGACCTTGCTCCTTCTCTCTGGAATTCCTGTTCTGTCTCAAAAAGAAGATCTCTGCCGTCCACAATCTCATCATCTCTTGCTCCCTTGGTCTCTGGGCACTTAAAGAAACCTGGATTACACACACCCCTCCTCTCCCAACACTGCCTCTGTAGCCACTTTCTCATGCACATTTCTCACTTCTTGCACACACCTTGTCCATTGGTGTGCCTAGAGGAAATGGTGAGAGTATTATGCTTCTCTCTCCCTCCTTGCCACCACGCTCCCTGAAGCAAACAATCCCTCTGGCTCGTCTCCTCTTTTTTCTTCTCTACCATCCTCCTGACTCCCTCTCATCCTCATCCTCCTTCCTCTCCCATTTTGACTCCTGGCTGTCGCTCTTTCTCCCATTGTAATTTCTTCTACATCATTTTTGGTGACCTCTGCTTCTGCATTGATGCCCCATCTGATCCATAGCCACTTTCCTTGTCATTCTCTCTCCTCTTTGTGTAACCCTCACCCCGGATCAGTGTTCCAGTTCACCAAAATGGCCACTCCCTTGACCTCTTCACCACCCATTGCTTCTGCTCTGAGCTTTTCATCATCAAGTTCCCCCTTTCTTGGACCATCACTTCATCTCCTTCAACACTGCACACTTGTCTCCTGCTTCTCCCCCGCAGCCCAGCCATGACCTACAGTTCGTTGATGTCAATGACACTTCTACCACTTTTAGCTTCTCCCTCTCTCTTCCCCCTATCTTTTCTTGACTCAGCTGAATCCCCCACTCCATTCTCTATCACTCCTCCACTCCTTTGCACCTCTTACTCACAGTAAAGTCTGTTCCAACAACTTCCAACCTGTGTTCACGCCCACCATCTGCCTCATCCATTTCTGTGCCACTGCCCGTGAACACCCTGTAAAAAGTCTCGCTGCCATGCAGGCTTCCTTTGCTACAGATTTATTCTCTCCTTCTTTGGTTCTCCACTCTTCCTGGTCAAACTTCATTACTTTTTCCTGCTTTGTTAACTCAGAGGCCAGCAATTGCAGCTGATCATTTGCTGCCTTCTGTTCCCTCTCCTGTACCGTCTAACATAAGATGCCGCTGACTTTTTCGAAGAGAAGTGTGATGAGACCCAACACTACTTTCCTCCCATCCAGTACACGCTCCTCCTCTCCGTTATCAACACACAGGTTTCTTGCCTGCTTTCCTCTAATCTCTCCTCCTGCCTCATCCTTACCCTCCTCTTCTAATTCTCATCTGGCTTCCTCCCCTCACAATACAAGCCTATTCTGGTCTCTTCCCACCTAAAAAAGAAAAAATCCTTGACACCATCTGCCTCTCTAACTTATACCTCATCTTCCTTTCACCTTCAAACTCAAATACAGTCTACAACCGTTGCCTTTGAGTTCCTCCATCTCCACCCTTTATCCTCTCCCATGAAACTATTCTCTCACACAGATATCTAATGGCATCTTCCTGGCCAAATATCTACTCCATCCTCATCCTCCTCAACTACGGCTGCTTTTTGGCTCACTCATTCATCTCCTTGAAATCTACCTTCAGCTTTTGTGACTCCATCCGCTTCTGCTTCTCCTCCCACCTCTAGTTGTTTCTTCAGTGGGGATGGTGATTCCTCCCTCTCCCCTTTTCTTTTAGAGTCTCATAGAGCTCCATCTTTAGCCTCTTCTTATTCTCTCTCTCTCTCTGCACCCCTCATCTGTTCTCCTGGCTTCTTCTGTCATCTTTACACCTTCTCAAAAATCTTCTCACCCTCCACTGCTGACCAAACTCCCTACATCTAGTCCCTCATCTCAACCTGTTTTATGACATTTCTTTCCATATGTCTGAACATCAACTTGAGCTTGATGTGACCAGAAGTGAACACTTTTTTGTTTTCCCTCCCTTTCTTAACTGTTAATGCCCTCTTCCTCCCTGCCACCAGCCCTGTGCCCGGGAGTCCTCTTTGACTCCTCCCTCTCCCTTGCCCCACATCTCTAGGTGATGTACAAATCTTGCTGCGGCTTCTCCCATACCGTTTCTAAGACCCAGCCTTTTTTGACTCTGTATACGGACATTAAACTTTCAACCATCCCTTCATCTCCCTTCTTGATACTTCCTGCCAACACTACAAAAAGAAGGATTCTGGGTGGACTCCTCCTGAAGGTCGAAACAGCAGCCTGGATTTCTCCATAGACTGCTTCCGCCGACGTGCACGAGCTGAAATTGTGGAAAAGCAGCATCGCTTACCCCATAACCTCAGCCATGCAGAACACAGTGCCATCCACAGCCTCAGAAACAACTCTGACATCATAATCAAAAAGGCTGACAAAGGAGGTGCTGTCGTCATCATGAATAGGTCGGAGTATGAACAAGAGGCTACTAGGCAGCTCTCCAACACCACTTTCTACAAGCCATTACCCTCTGATCCCACTGAGAGTTACCAAAAGAAACTACAGCATTTGCTCAAGAAACTCCCTGAAAAAGCACAAGAACAAATCCGCACAGACACACCCCTGGAGCCCCGACCTGGGGTATTCTATCTGCTACCCAAGATCCATAAACCTGGAAATCCTGGACGCCCCATCATCTCAGGCATTGGCACCCTGACAGCAGGATTGTCTGGCTATGTAGATTCCCTCCTCAGGCCCTTCGTTACCAGCACTCGCAGCTATCTTCGAGACACCACCGATTTCCTGAGGAAACTACAGTCCATTGGTGATCTTCCTAAAAACACCATCCTAGCCACTATAGATGTAGAAGCCCTCTACACCAACATTCCACACAAAGATGGACTACAAGCCGTCAGGAACAGTATCCCCGATACTGTCACGGCTAACCTGGTGGCAGAACTTTGTGACTTTGTCCTGACCCATAACTATTTCACATTTGGTGACAATGTATACCTTCAAATCAGCGGCACTGCGATGGGTACCCGCATGGCCCCACAGTATGCCAACATTTTTATGGCTGACTTAGAACAACGCTTCCTCAGCTCTCGTCCCCTAATGCCCCTACTCTACTTGCGCTACATTGATGACATCTTCATCATCTGGACCCATGGAAAAGAAGCTCTTGAGGAATTCCACCATGATTTCAACAATTTCCATCCCACCATCAACCTCAGCCTGGACCAGTCCACACAAGAGATCCACTTCCTGGACACTACAGTGCTAATAAGCGATGGTCACATAAACACCACCCTATATCGGAAACCTACTGACCGCTATTCCTACCTACATGCCTCTAGCTTTCATCCAGATCATACCACTCGATCCATTGTCTACAGCCAAGCGCTACGATATAACCGCATTTGCTCCATCCCCTCAGACAGAGACAAACACCTACAAGATCTCTATCATGCATTCCTACAACTACAATACCCACCTGCTGAAGTGAAGAAACAGATTGACAGAGCCAGAAGAGTACCCAGAAGTCACCTACTACAGGACAGGCCCAACAAAGAAAACAACAGAACGCCACTAGCCATCACCTTCAGCCCCAACTAAAACCTCTCCAACGCATCATCAAGGATCTACAACCTATCCTGAAGGACGAGCCATCACTCTCTCAGATCTTGGGAGATAGACCAGTCCTTGCTTACAGACAGCCCCCCAATCTGAAGCAAATACTCACCAGCAACCACACACCACACAACAGAACCACTAACCCAGGAACCTATCCTTGCAACAAAGCCCGTTGCCAACTCTGTCCACATATCTATTCAGGGGATACCATCATAGGGCCTAATCACATCAGCCACACTATCAGAGGCTCGTTCACCTGCGCATCTACCAATGTGATATATGCCATCATGTGCCAGCAATGCCCCTCTGCCATGTACATTGGCCAAACTGGACAGTCTCTATGTAAAAGAATGAATGGACACAAATCAGACGTCAAGAATTATAACATTCAAAAACCAGTTGGAGAACACTTCAATCTCTCTGGTCACTCGATCACAGACCTAAGAGTGGCTATACTTCAACAAAAAAGCTTCAAAAACAGACTCCAACGAGAGACTGCTGAATTGGAATTAATTTGCAAACTGGATACAATTAACTTAGGCTTGAATAGAGACTGGGAATGGATGAGTCATTACACAAAGTAAAACTATTTCCCCATGGTATTTCTCCCCCCCCCCCCCCCCCCCCACTGTTCCTCTGATATTCTTGTTAACTGCTGGAATTAGCCTACCTGCTTGTCACCATGGAAGGTTTTCCTCCTTTCCCCCCCCTGCTGTGGGTGATGGCTTATCTTAAGTGATCACTCTCCTTACAGTGTGTATGATAAACCCATTGTTTCATGTTCTCTGTGTGTGTGTATATAAATCTCTCCTCTGTTTTTTCCACCAAATGCATCCGATGAAGTGAGCTGTAGCTCACGAAAGCTTATGCTCTAATAAATTTGTTAGTCTCTAAGGTGCCACAAGTACTCCTTTTCTTTTTGCGAATACAGACTAACACGGCTGCTACTCTGAAACCCTTCTTGATACTGTAACCACTTCCCCTCTGACTTCCATGATGACTGGAAAGATGAGTGATGCAGGCCACACATAACACAGCTGTTAAAATTAGCATGCACTTGCTTTCTTGTTGTTTAAACACCTCACTTCTCCCCTGTCACATTGAATCCTTCCACTGACCTTCCTTTCTCTCACATCAAATTCAAGCTTCTTTGCATCACCTTCAGGGTCTTCTCTATGTGTCTGTTTTGGAATCTGATCGAGCAGCTCTCGCTATTCCACCAGAAGGGCTAGCTAGCATCATCTTTTTGTTCCCTTGGCACACCTCCACCACCCCCGCATCATCTTTGCACCTTCTTCCACTCCACTCTTTGTGCATAGAACCATTTCCCGGGACTAATCCGTGTGGCCACCCTGTCGTCCTACAGATCTCTCATTGAACTCTTGTTCAGACGTGATCCCTCAAGGGAAATGACAACTGACAATGGCTAGAGAGCTTGCTGACACGTGTATTGTATATAGATAATGACCTGAGACTCTGCTTCAGCCCCTCACCTCTGGCACAATGGGTAAGAGGATACTACAGACTGGAAGAAAAAATCTTGCCTAGGTGAGATGGATTGGGTCCGATCTAGTAGATATCTTCTCTTTCCATATACCATGACAATGGTCTGTGGTGCCCTTCTTGATGATCTGTTGAATGAAACATTTTGAGCACCAGCCAATAAAGGGACTTATGCAGTTGGGACCGGGGATGGGTCTGTGAGAGGAATTTTTTCTTATAAAATGGTCCACAGCTCTTTGAAGGTTGAAGAACCTTCATCCTCTGATTTGATGATTTTTTGTTCCTGATGCTCACATCCTGTTTGTGACCACACAGTCATTGATACACGTGAGGTCCCAATTGGAGGAGTATAGAGTGAGGTGGAGAATGATCAGCTAGGAAAAGGTGAACTCGGTGGCAAGCATAAGAAACTGTATGCATATAAATATCCTTAGTTGAGAGAGAGAGAGAGAGAGAGAGTGAAATAATTAAAAGGCATGAACAGAACTGTTTCCAAATGTGATTAGTATTTGTATTCTTTGTAAGATCCCTAGTCATGGACCAGACCCCATTGTCCTTGGCATTGTGTAAACACAGAACAAAAAGACAGTCCCAAAGAGCTTACACTCTAAGTATAATACAGGAGAAAACAGATGGATATGGGCAGACAAATGAGGAAGTTCAAGGAAATAATGAGACAACATTTTGTTCTATGTTTATATAGCACCTGGAACGATGGTGTCCCAGTCCATGACTAGGGATCCTAGACGCTTTGGGCATACAAATAATTTAAAAATAGTAGGCACATCATCTGTAGGCATCATGGCAAAGGAGGGATTTGGAGGGTAATGAGGTAGTTTTTGTGTCTTTAGAGGGGCAGTGGGGCAGTATGGGAGAAATCACGAATGCATGTGTTTGAAAGTTCACAGATAGGTGATGGAGGCTGGCATCATGGGTCGATCAGGAGTCAACATCTTGATAGTGAATGAGAAGTGATTGGATGGTTTCCAAAATGTTCCCTGTAGCTCGGTTTCTAAATTGCTCCTAAGGGACCTCTTTTTCCAACAGAGGTGCTTTCAGGATGTTTTGTACAGAAGAATCAAAGCATGTAGGATTTTTCAAAGACATCTTGAATGTGTTTGACTTCCTCCTTTTAAGAAGTAGCCACCCAGCTGTGGGAAAGGTTCAGGGAAGCTGAACTTTTCTCTTTCTCTCTTCACCCAACTAGGTGGAGCAGAACTGGGCAACACTACAGGGGGGTGAGATGACTATCCAGACGACGCAGGCTTCGGAGGCCACGCAAGCGGTGGCATCGCTGGCAGAAGCAGCAGTGGCAGCATCTCAAGAGATGCAACAAGGAGCAACCGTTACCATGGCACTGAACAGGTACATGTGAGAGGAGGAGCTATGGGGACTAAGTGGGGTAAGATCACTGAAAGAGGGAGACCTTTCTGCCAGGTTTGCTGTCTGTCACGATGAGGGCAGCACAGAAGCCAGTGATACATTTGGAAGAGCGTTGTCTGGGATCTTTCATAGAGATTTTTCCATAGAGAATTCCCAAACCATCCATGATGAAGCATTTATAGATCATTTCCTAGTGTCCCATTGTAATATGAGAAAGCTCACAACAATGGAAACGTGCTGTTAGAGAAGGTACGTTTAGTACCCATCCCTCTCTATACATCCTGTTTGTCCATTGAGTGTCCACTTACAGCAGATAAGAGCTATAATGTGCTTGTAGCACCTGTTAAATAAGCAGCTCCATCTCTCTGTCAACATTATTGAGGGCCCCTCTGTTAAAAGGATGACGTTGATTTAACCAGGTGGGTGATAGTATGGTCTCCTCCGACCTGAAATCAGAATCTCTCTTCCAGGCTAGTTGTTGAAGGTATTTCTTCTGTGTTTGATTCTGGAGCAGGGAAGCTGAAATAAGCTGCCTGGGTAATGATTTCTCCTCCTGTGTGGAGAGCTCTTGGCTTAGAATGAGCCCTATGGTTGGTTATTTGCAGAACAATGTTTTGACGGAGGGTATGGAGTGCTGCTCTGAGGTTGAGATAGGAACCTTGCAGAGGTCATTTTGAAAGACGTTTTGAAAGCCTCTGTTGAGAAAGGGATCTGAGTGAGAAGAGGGAGACTGTCCCAAGCACAAGGAGAGGGAAAAGGATCCAAAGGCCAGGGGTATTATTGCTCATTGCCTGAACCCAACCTGGGTTTTCCTATCTGGTTTATCTTATATTTGTGCTTTGCATTTGCATTCAACCTCCTCATTCTTGCAGTCTGTTTTACTGAACAGGGGTTGATCCTGCCAGGAGAAGAGCAAAGCATGGAATGTTAGTGGAGGGCTCCAGGAGCCTCTTCTACAGACCACTTGCTAAAACAGCCACTTTCGTACTGGCCGCATTCCACAAACTAATTCCACATTTCTGTTGCAGCAGGATCCAGGACTAGCCCAGAACTATTTCCTGGGTGTGTCAAGCAGATCACACTCTCCTCTCCTTTCCTCCCCACCCCTGATCCCATCTCTTCCCCTTTGGTACCAAACAGTGCCACACTTTAATCAATAGGAGAGGTTGCTGCTGAGTCACTTGAAATGCATTCTTCTCATAGGCTGAATGCAATGCCTCTGCATTACTCCCAGCAAGAGGCCAGGACTGGGATCCAGATTCAGGTATCTTTCGGAACATGGTCATGTATGCCACTATGTTATATTGATTAATTTTATCTACTGATAAAGACTTGCTGTCTGTAAAATCACTTAACTCTTTTCAAGGGTTGATATGAAAAATGACTGACAACCCCCCCTCCTGCCCTGCGCAAAGTATTCATAACATTGTAGAGAAGCCTACTCTCACACAGTCCACCCTTCCCCGCCTGTAGGATGGCCCCTTACAGTAGTAATCACAAGAACTTTCTCTGGTGTACTTTTAAATGACTCAAAGGCTAGGGTTTTGACCATTTTTGTAGATTATTCCACTGCCTAACACATCTCTGTATCAGGAGCGGTTTTCAATATGTAGATCAATAAAAATCTGAAAAAAATACTCATTGATATAATCCATCGAAACAATCAAAACTAAACATTGAATTCTGCTAAGCCTAGTCGTATATAATTTGTCTCCTTCTCACGCCCACGTCCCACTGTAGAAACACTTTTAGGCAGATAGAAATTAAATAACAGAATTAACTTATGAAAATCAGAATCCTTAGTAGAAATAACTGTTCTTCTTTTAACTCTAGTAGCAATCCCCGGGGGTCCCTGCAGTACTCTCTCTTTAGTCAGCTTTGTATTTCAGGAGGGAGTGAGGGAACCTGCAACAAGAGCCTCAAAATGTGAGGTGAGGTGTTTAGTAAACATTTTGGCTGCTTTAGATAGATGTAGGATGTGGGAACAATGTGCACTTTGGGGAAAATACAAAGCCCAGGCCCTTCTGCTGTGACAGTGCATATTGCTTTCTGATGGCAGCAGAGTAATGGTGCCTCAGGAGGTCTTGTTAACAAGCTGCAGTGCAGCTGAGCTGACTTAAATGTTTATCACTTATAGGGGAGAATATGTCTACCTGCAGAAACTCACAGAAGTGTTGAGATGTTGACGTTGGCAGCAGTTGCAAAGTATATTACAGGGTGGGAATATACTGATTTATTTTCCTCAGGGGCTAGAGGTGTGATTCATGCAGGCCCTGAAGTCTTACCCACCCCTTTACTTTGCACAGCCCCACAATACTGTTCATTAATTGGCCAGAAGTCTTGTTCAGGATTGACTCAAGGAGCATAACCCTCCTTCACCACCACCACTTCCTTCAGCCGTCCTGGCAGTGAGCTGAGGTCTCCCACATGTCACTGTAAGGCTGTCACTAGGCCTTGAGGACATCCCGGTCCTTAAGAGCTGGCAACTATTACCAGCTTTTGAAAGGTGTCTAATTAATTTTAGCACAAAGCTGCCATCGCTCCATTGGATGCTGGAATGGTGTCTCTAAGGGTACCTGGTTGAGTGGTGTCATTGTAAAGAGCAGATGTGTGCAGCTGTGACAAATGAGGCAGTCTCTGTAATCAGTTTAGGGATGGGAAGCAAAGGAGCAACTTCCAGCAAGAGAGGATGAGGGGAAGTGCATGTAAATGGGTGCAAACTCAATGTACAGCCATTTGAGTTAATAGATAAACATTTGGGGAGCTCAACATAAACGGAAAGAGCATTTGTATAGCAAAGCACTATTATTATTTTCAGTGATGCAGTCTTCACAGTTCATTGGGATGCTAAATTGCCCTTGAAGTGGATTTAAATAAGTGCTTCTCATGTCTGGGAGGCTGGGCGGCTCCAACAAGTGAAGTCTGTTTATTGTAGCTGGTCTTCCCACGCTATAAATGTCTTTATACCAGTGCAGATTCTCAGGAGGTATGGCATACTTCCTAGGCAAAAGGAAGCGAGAAGGCAAGAAAACAAAATGGTATGGTCAAATAGCAATGGGAAGTTTTGTGTGTCAAACAGACATAGTTTAGAAGTGAAAATCCAGCCCAAACCAAGTCAGCTGGAAGGAGCATAAAATCTATGATGGAAATTAAAAAGGTCAAGAGAGAAGGACATAAAAACAAAAAACTCATAGGCAGCATGCAAGAAAAGGGGTAGGTTGATTTGGACTACCATGGAGCAATTAAGGAAGATCCCAGGGAAGCTAAATGATTTCTTTGCATTGATCTTCACTGCAGAAGACATATCTGCTTTTTCAGATAATTAAGGTGAGGCACTGTCAGATATTCAGCTATCTAAAGAAGAATTTCTGGACCAAACGTATGAATAGCAACAGGTCACTGCTGCTAATCTCTCCTTAAAGTGAACTATTGACCACAGGGCTGGAGGGTAGCAAATGTTTGGCTTTGGATAAAAGGAGCTGAAGAGATCATGGGAATAACTGACCAATGAGCCTTATTTCACGGTAAGGTGAATTGGTTGAAACAATTATTAAAGGTAGAATTACAAAACACGAAGGAAATTGTGTTTTAATGGGGAAAAACTAGTATGGTTTCTGTACAGGAAGATCCTGCCTCTCCAGTTTGTTAGAATTTTTTGCGTGTCCACAAAGTAGTGTGTAAGGGAAAACCACTTGCTATAACTTACCTGGACTTTTGAAAAGTCCCTTGCAAAAGGCTATTAAGGAAACTGCATGTGCTTTAAGAGGGATTTTAGAATAGGAGAAATTAGGGATGGGAAGGGACAATTGGGTCATGTCATAGAATCTTAGAAATGTAGGGCTGGAGGGGGCCTTGAGAGGTCATCTAATCCAGCCCCCTGTGCTGAGGCAGGACCAAGTAGACCTAGACCATCCATGACAGGTATTTCGCTAACCTGTTCTTAAAAACCTCCAGTGACAGAGATTCCGCAACCTTCCTTGGCAGCCTATTTCAGAGCTTAACTACCCTTACTTATAGTTAGGAAATTTTTCCTAATATCTAACCTAAAGCTCCCTTGCTGCAGATTAACCTGATAGATTCCTACCTTCAGTGGACATTGAGAACAGTTGAGCACAAGTCCTCTTTATAACAGCTCTTAACATATTGGAAGACTGTTCTCAGTGTGCCCCCTGCCAGTCTTCTTTTCTCAAGACTAAACATGCCCAGTTTTAGTTAACTTGTTAACCTTAATAGGTCAGGTTTTCTAAACTTCTTTTCTTTTTTGTGCTCTCCTCTGGACTCTGTCCAGTTTGTCCACATTTTTCTCAAATTGTGGCACCCAGAACTGGACACAGTAGCCCAGCTGAAATCTCACCCATGTTGAGTAGAGCAGGACAATTACCTCCCATGTCTTACATATAACAATTTTGGAACTGCATCACATCATTGGCTCATATTCAATTTGTGATCTACTATAAACCCAAGATCCTTTTCAACTATACAACTGCCTAGCCATTTTGTAGTTGTGCATTTGATTTTTATTTCCTAAGTATAGCACTTTGCACTTGTCTTTATTTTATTTCATCCTGTTGATTTCATACCAGTTCTCCAATTTGTCCAAGGTCATCTTGAATTCTAATCCTGTCCCCCAAATTACTAGCAACCACTCCCAGCTTTGTGCCATCCACAAATTTTATAAGCATACACTCCACCCCTGGAATACCCACAGAAAAAATGTAGTGGATGCTTAGCACCCACTGTCAGCCAAGCTCTCCCCCTCCTGCCCCAGTGCCTCCTGCCCAGTGGCAGCTCTGCTGGTCAACTCCTCCCCCTCTCTCCCAGCGCCTCCTGCAGGCCGCAGAACAGCTGTTCAGGGCATGCAGGAGGAACTGGGAGGGGTGGGGAGGAGCAGGGATGGAGCATGCTTAGGGTAGGGGATGGGAAGAGGCATGATGGGGGCAGAGCAGGGACAGGACTGGGGGCGGAGGAGGGGTGAAAGCTTGGAGGTAGGGATGGAGTTGGGGCGGGCCTGAGCGGAGCAGGGGTCGAGCACCCCCCCCCACCCCAGTAGAGAGGAAGTTGGCGCCTGTGACCCACCTTATAGTCATTTCATCTAGACAATTTAATCTAGTCCATTTCTTACCCCTCTTCCACTATAAGATTGTTCACTATACATGATCATTTCAGTTCCTTTGGCCTGGTGAGAGCTCTCGCTACCCTGGCATGTGTGATTTCTTTCTGTGGCACCTGGTTAAAGCCAAACACATCAGAGCTGAGTTGCTCTCTTTTTCTAATCATTCTTTTTCTTGTCCCTTCTGCCTGCAGTGAAGCAGCTGCCCATGCTGTCGCCACACTTGCGGAAGCCACTCTTCAAGGGGGAGGGCAAATCGTCCTGTCTGGTGAAACTGCAGCAGCAGTGGGAGCGCTTACTGGAGTCCAGGATGCTAATGGTAAGAGTAGACAAATATTTAATTGGATTTCATTTTGTTTTCCACTTAAACCCTCAAGTCCTGACTGATGGGATGAGTCAGAACAAACCCAACCTGTACGAGAAACAAAGGGAGAAAGTCCCAATATGAGCTGTAACAAACCAGGATTTTTTGCTTAGCAAGAAGGTAGTGTTGATCCCCCAAGGGAAAGTTACCTGGGATGTTGGGCTTTTTTGCTGAAAGGAAGGCTTCACCACTATGGAGCGTCATGAACCAGGTTACACCTCTTACCTTTTAAAAAGGTCTTTGTTGGCCTTGGAATTTGAGGTGGCCTCAGAATTTGGCTGAGAGTTGACTGCAAGGTGCTACCCTCCAGGGTTTCCTTGCCGTCTGTGGGACTTTTTCACATGCTCCTCTTTGGCTGCTGGAGAATTGTCACTATGATGCTGTGTATCTGCTTTGGTGGCACCTTTCACGCTAGTGAATGCATCCCTACTCTTTCTGTTTTCTTCATAGCACAGTTCAGGCTGTTGCTTGCTTTCTTTATAGGCCTTTCTATGGTACACCTCACAGTATCTGAGTGCCTCTTCTGAGTGGTGTCTATTATAATTAGCCAACCACAATTCCTGCTGTGGTAGTGGTTATTAATATTATCAGAGCATCTAGAGACCCTAATCAGAGTCCCTCTGTCCTAGGCAAATATCAGCATTTGTAGCTAATACTAACTAGCCACATGTAACTGTCCCATGGTCTTGTTATGCCTTTGCTCAACTGCCAAGGTAAACAAAGCATTGCTGTCTAAATTCAGGGGTGAAATGCATTAGTTATTAAAAAGACTTGATAATGCAATTGAACTTATGTTTACCCGTCTGCACCTAAGAACTGTGTGGCATGTGTTCAGTTATAAGGAAATGCAGCTTTAAAGTATTGGACTATTTTAAATATTATAAATGCCAAAGGAAAAAGTAGTGGATTACCAGGTTGCAAAGTGATGGCCATTGTTTTTTGGTCTGTTCCATACCTAATGCAGCTCCTTTAATAGTTGCCTCATATTTGACCTATCTTGAAATAATTGGTTAGGAATGTTCTTTATGTTCTAAAACATCACCATTCTGTTGTCAAAGAACACAATGGAAAAAACAATAGCAACTTTCACTAATGTTGCATTTAGCTTTGTTGCTATGGAGTCAACCAGCCTGAAGGGGGAGCACAAATTAACCTGCAAACCCTGTTTTCTAAAACTGTTAACTTATTTGAGGATGCTATTGCCCCTCAAAACATAAAAGAAGCCACAGAATTGTATTGGATAGTGCTCCATCAGCAACCTGGTGTGAAGGTTGTAGGGAATCCGTGTTCGTCAATACAAGGGCCCAGAAAAAAATGACCTGTTGTTTTTAAGCTTCCAGGAAGGTTTTACAATCAGTCAGATTTAGAAAAGCACATTGGTGTCCCTTTAAGAATAAGAAGTGGGTTAGCAAATCTGTCAGGCATGTTCCCTTCAGTCTGTTCCCAAAGTGCTTTCATGGTCTGGATTCCTCTGGACAGTTCCTCTCACCCGCCTCAGGATCTGAGTCACTCTACCTCATTCATCCAGCATTAAAATCATTTTAATGCAAGATAGTTTTTACAGCAGACTTCAAAATCAGATGGGATTTACAAAGCATTTAGGAAAGAGAGTGTTGTTTGCGGCATTTTCCTCTGCGCAGAACCTCACCCACAATCCCTCCCCTTGTTTCCTCTCCTCTTTGATTGCTGTAATCTCTGGTGGCATTAAAGGGAAGGTCTTTGTCTCTGCAGTAGTCCTTGGAAGCACCGTGCAGTTAGTTTTATTATGTAACCAGCTAATACATCTCCCTGTAGGGATGGAAGGTGACTTTGATATCAATTCTTGCTGTCTGCCCTCCATCTCCAGACAAGGGAGAGGAATTTTCAGCTTCTGTATTGTCATTCAAAATTTGTTTCACCCTTCTCCACCCTATGCATCTAGCTTTTTTAGTCTGAGTTCTCCCCTGGTTTCAGAGTAAGGATCTGCCAGGGTATAAACATTTACTCATCTGATGCAGCCAATCAGTATAAGCTGTTAGAATGCAATTCCATCAGTGGGAGATTAAATGTGAGTGATTGGATGCGATTGGCTGCAGCAAGAAGGGGAAGGTATCTTAGACCAGTGACTGAATTAACCCGCAAATTCTCCTTGCCCAGTGGTTCTAACAAAGACTGAACTTACTAATATTTCCAGTAAATGTTCCTCTCTAAAAATCCTTTACCCTTCTCTAGCACCTATCATGCCAGGATGCCAAAGCACTTTACAAACGTTGATTTCCATACCTTTCAGGGAGATGGTGGTGTGAAGGTTGTTACCCCCATTGTATTGATAGCTAAATGGAGACAATAGAGTTTAACTGACCTGCCCAAGGTCACATAGAGAGTCATTGACAGAGCAGGGAATAGAATCCAAGTGTCCTAACTCCTATTCCTTTACTTCAGCCATTAGATGTAATTCTTCCCTCCTTGTTTGGTTGTGTTATGTCCCTCCAGTATATTGTTGTTTTTCCATCTACTGTCAGGAGGTGATACCTATATTCCAGGAGAAACAGGCTGATTATAAAGGGGAAACTTCTTTGTACCTAGACACCTCAAGAACTAGAGCTGAATTCAGTATTGCCAGAGGTAGAATGTCCAGTACTGTGGCTGGACTGAAAAAGGGCTGTGGATAATCTTATGAGCAGTAACATTTATAGCTAAGGGAAATCAAATCTCCTGCTTCACTGCAGTGTAAAACTGTCTAAGTGCATGGTGGGTTTCTCCTTCTTCTGAGTATCTGGTATTGTCGGTCAGGATATTGGTTCTGATGACCAACAGTCTGAGCTGTTGCCTCAAATGCCGTGTTCTTAAATAATTGGAAAGAAAATATTGTGATATCTAGACAGGCAAATGGGACTGTAGTGACATCTGTGTGTAAAGTTGGCTGGAATTAGAAAGGGCTCTGATAGGAGAAAATGGAGTGCCTGTCCAAGCCTGTGTTTATATTAGGGTTGTCAAGCAGTTAATAAAATTAATCACTATTTAAAAAATAGCGATTAATCATACTGTAGTGCAATCTGTTTATCATGAAAGTTGAACTTGCAAATATAGAATTATGTACAAAAAATAACACATTCAAAAATAAAACAATGTAAAATTTTAGAGCCTGCAAGTCTACTCAGTCCTACTTCTTGTTCAGCCAGTCACTCAGATAAATAAGTTTGTTTACATTTGCAGAAGATAATACTGCCTGCTTCTTGCTTACAATGTCACCTGAAAACAAGAACAGTCGTTCTCATGGCACTGTTGTAGCTGGCATCGTAAGATATTTACGTGCCAGATACGCTAAAGATTCATATGTCCCTTCATGCTTCAACCACCATTCCAGAGGACCTGCGTCCATGCTGATGACCGGTTATACTCGATAAAAATCCAAAGCAGAGCAGACCAGCGCATGTTCATTTTCATTGTCTGAGTCAGATGCCACCAGCAGAAGGTTGATTTTCTTTTTTGGTGGTTCGGGTTCTGTAGTTTCCGCATCGGAGTGTTGTTCTTTTAAGACTTCTGAAAGCATGCTCCACACCTTGTCCCTCTCAGATTTTGGACGGCACTTCTGATTCTTAAATCTTGGGTCGAGTGCTGCGTTTATCCTAAGAAATCTCATATTGGTACCTTCTTTGTGTTTTGTCAAATCTGCAGTAAAAGGGTTCTTAAAATAAACAACATGTGCTGGGTCATCATCCGAGACTGCTATTATATGAAATATATGGCAGAATGTGGGTGAAATAGAGCAGAGGATATACAATTCTCCCCCAAGGAGTTCAGTTACAAATTTAATTAATGCATTGTTTTTTTTAACAAGTGTCATCAGCATGGAAGCATGTTCTCTGGAATGGTGGCTGAAGCATGAAGAGGCATATGAACGTTTAGCATATCTGGCACGTAAATACCTTGCAATGCCAGCTACAAAAGTGACATGCAAATGCCTGTTTTCATTTTCAGGTGACATTGTAAATAAGAAGAGGACAGCATTATCTCCTGTAAATGCAAACAAACTGGTTTGTCTTAGCGATTGGCTGAACAAGAAGTAGGACTGAGTGGACTTGTAGGCTCTGATATTTTACATTGCTTTGTTTTTGAGTGCAGTTATGTACCAAAAAAAAAAATCTACATTCATAATTGCACTTTCATGACAAAGAGATTGCACTATGATACTTGTATGAGGTGAATTGAAAAATACTATTTCTTTAGTTTTTATCATTTTTACAATGCAAATATTTATAATAAAAAATAATATACACTTTGATTTCAATTACAATACAGAATACAATATATATGAAAATGTAAAAAAAATATTTAATAAATTACAATTGGTATTCTATTGTTTAACAATGTGATTAAAACTGCGATTAACCGTGATTAATTTTTTTTAGTTAATCACGTGAGTTAACTGCGATTAGTCGACAGCCCTAGTTTAGATGGATAAGGACAGGGAGACAGACTCTGGAAGACTGTCGGGAAGGAGAGACCGCAGCACTGCCAGGCAGTGCAGTTTCCATTGACTGGATCTCTTCATGTTGCAGCCTCCCTTTTTAAATGGATCTGGGGCTTGAGATCATCTTTGGTTATGAACATTCTCAATGGGTTTCATTTTTAAATATTGGAGAATTTTGTGCCTACATATTATTTATAGAGGGCCATAACTGTACACAGCCTTGGCCAGGAGGTATAATATGCCAAAGGCAGACCAGAATCCCTGCCCCACAGAGCTTAGTCTAATAGCATCAGGGGGTCCATTATATAACAATTGACAAACACAGAGTGGCCAGTGGTCGTTGCAGCCGGAAGGCTTTGCAGAATAAATGGCTTTTTCAGCAGTCTGGAAGAAGAGGAAGGGTTGTATGAGTTAACTTGTATGGATTCCCAACTAAAGAGAGTGGATTAAAAGAATGCATGAGGTTGGGAGCAGGGGAAAGAGTTGGGGCTGTCAGGAAGGAAACTTGCACTGATCTTAGAGAGAAAAGGAGTACTTGTGGCACCTTAGAGACTAACAAATTTATTAGAGCATAAGCTTTCGTGAGCTACAGCTCACTTCATCGGATGCATTAGCTAAGGGCAAACTGGGGAACTAATTACACTGACTTGAGCTGGGTGCAGCCAATGTGCATCTCCACCCCACCAAAGATCTCTGCTGATGCACCTCAATCCTGACTGGTAGCATCCCCTGCTCTTCCATTCCACTTATAGCTTTGCTGGTGCCCCTCAGTTCTGCCATGTAGACCCTTTGCTTTTCCAGTCTAGGCATCTGTTTGGCTAGATGGACAGCTAATCATGCTAATTTTTCTGCTGGTTTTCTATCCTGGGTACAGATGGGCATGAAGATGAGCCTGCCAAAGAGATGTAAATTTCTCAGTAACAATTTTCAGCATGACCGAAGTGAGACAGGCTTACCGGTGAGGGCAAGGCAGGATTATCAGGCTGTGATGAAAGCAGAGAGAGAGCATTAGGCCTGTTTGACGTGAGCAAAGGGGGATTATCGAGCCCTGTGCTTTTGCAAACAAAGGAAATAGGCATCTGTATAGAAGCATGCCTCACAAGTTAGCATAGGGTAAACAGGCATTTAAATGGGTATTTCTCATTTCAAAGGGGAAAGCACTTGCAGCTTTTTATCACCACATGATGGCAACTAACGATGGATTGAGATATAAAAATCAGATGAAATGCAGCAAATTTCCTCTGCTCGCTTGAGGGATCTGTATTTCCTGGTCAAGATCAAACTAAGGAACAGCCACCAGGTGGAAGCCTGTTTCTGCCACCGTGTAAAGGGCTATGTGGATGAGACCCAGGAGAGCATGTGAGTGCAGCAGGTGGACCTCCAGACATGTGGGGAGAGTTAGGGTCCTGTCACGCTCTGTACAAACAGTTACAATTCAAAGTGTATCAGGGAAAGGAATGGTGGGAAAGGAGCCTGGGGCCCATTGTGTGTATCACCCAAAGGCCTACAGAATGAAAATAAAGATCAAGGGACTAATATGTAGGACAAACTTGTAGAATGAGAAACTACTTGTGTTTGCCTTTGACTGCCTCAGGGGCAAGGAGGTGTAGAGCATTGATGATCTGGTTATTGTGGTGGCCCGTTGCATGATACAAAACAAAGGGAAACTTGCACATCAATCTGGTGTAAACGCCAAACTACCTTTAAGAATATATTTCTTTTGTGAGTGTCAATTTCAGGGAAAATTGCCCAAATGGGGTGTTGAGCGAAGCGGGGGAATGGCTTAATTAGAGATAGGTGGACAAGACGGGGGAGAGACAGAGTTCTTGTAGGGTCTGAGAAGTAGTAGTTTGAATTTGATGCATTAAGGCAGGGGGATTCAAACATGGTCTGAAGAAGGGGCACAGAAGATGATGGTAACAGATGCCTTCTGAATGGACCAGAAGACGGCAGGGGCCAGCATTTTCTTAGTCAAATGACTGGCAAAGATTTGCATTGGCTACTTTCTGCATATGCTCGCTCACTCCATGCCTGCACTCCTTCCCTGCTGGCATCCAAAACCAGGAGAAACCACAAGGTAAACAGGAAGTCGCTTCTTGCATGATGAAGGAATTGCAGTCTTCTGATCACGTGGCAAATGGCTCAGTGCTGCCTGCTTCCTCTCCCTCCCAAAGTGACTCCCAGCTCTTCAGTGAAAGATTAGCTCTGGCTGGGCCTTTTGATGCTCTGGTCTGAGGATGGGAAGCATTGTTGCCTGAGAACTGCCATACTCATTGCGCTCAGTGGCTGGGATCCCTATTCCACTGGCACCATCCATTCTTCTTTAAGTGTTGCTGGGCCCTGCTAGCACAGAACGATGTTTGCTCCCCTTTGCAAGACAAACGCTGCCACTTTAGAACCCAGGATGTTGGATTGCATGTTCCTCCTGTCACTGCCCCAACTTGCTGTTGAGCATTAATCTTTGCCTGCGCTGACTGCACCCCCATCTTAGGCTGGCTTTTTGGCACTGGGCTGTGCCGGGCGCTGCGCTCCTTTGCTTTGACAGGATAGGACTGGTGATGAGATGGCTGCTGCCATTAATATGTGTCTGCCCACCAACTGGGGCTAAAAATAGTCTTGCCGAGAACTTGATTGTATACTGCCCTGGATGCCTGCTTTCTCCTTTAATCCAAATACCCTGGTCCCCCAAGAACAAGCATGGGCACGTTGCAGGCTCGCACGCTCTAAGCAAGCTTTTCCTAAGGCCTTGATTACAACAGGGGGGGGAGGTTTTGTCTAGTGGTTAGAGCAGGGACTGGAGCTGGAAGCCTAGGTTCCATTCCTAGCTCTCCCGCTATGAAAACTTGGGCAAGTCGCTTACCTTCTGGGTGCTCTGGGTGTAATACCCGCCTGGGGGAATGTTGTCTTAATGACCTGTGCTGTGCTTTGAGATCCTTGGATGAAAGGCTCTTTAAAAATACAGAGTGCAACTGATATAGCTGCTTCCATTTTCTTCTTTCCACTGTCATCAGCTTGGTGGGAGTGTAACCTGCAGTTTGGGTGCTTCTGTCACACAAATGACTCTGCCCCAGCAGCTCCCTTGAATTCTCAGGCTGCCCTTTTTATCTCTGCAACCTGGGTTTGAATCGAGTCATTTGCAAAGAGAGAGGGATTGGTCCTATAGGGACATCTGTGGTCATCTCTTGCTTGGATTTGTGTTTAAT
Organism: Dermochelys coriacea; assembly: GCF_009764565.3. NCBI lineage: Eukaryota > Metazoa > Chordata > Testudines > Dermochelyidae > Dermochelys > Dermochelys coriacea. Next base: position 349,043,014 of record NC_050068.2, on the reverse strand, counting down.
TTTCTATTAGGCGCAATCTGGTACATTTTAAAGACACACCCCCCTTGCTTCTCAGAGGCATCTCTGTGAGCCATCGATGGTTTACAAGTTTCCACAGAGGAGGGTGAACTGTCAGCAAATGGGAGTCCCCACTAAGGCTCCTTTCAGTTTGAACGCTGCTTGGAGCATCTCTAGTATCTTTGGGGTGACCCGTGCCCTGCCGATAGTGGGGGGGCAGAGTGAGGGCAGCCAGCTTCAGCAGTGTTACTGAGCATGCTCAGTCCATGCGAGCATGCTCAGTACAAGCCAAGCAGCAAATCGGGGGCGGGGGGACCGTGCCCGCGCCCCCGCCCCCCATGCGTCCCCTTTCAGACAAGCCAAGCAGCAAATCGGGGGGGGGGACCGTGCCTGCGTCCCCACCCCCCATGCGTCCCCTTTCAGATTTTCCCATCAGTACAGTGGACTATATATCTTGTCTGAACACATTGCTTCCCAGCTCCCTGATGACCTTGTAGCATCTCCCCTACCTCCCTTGCCTTCCCTGGTCCCCCCTCCCTGTTCCCCCACCCCCCACAAAGAGTTCTGACATCAACTCCTATTATCAGGCAGTTGAGACTTACAGTCCCTCCAGCTGTCACAGCTGATGCTGTCCTGGTTTAAGCACAGGGCCATTTACCTTCCACGTGCCATGAATTAGGGGAAATGGACAGGAGGGCTGGGTCTGTTTAAAAATTAAAGCTGATTACAAGGCATTAACATTACATTTAAAGAAATAGACAGCAGCCCTCCTTGTTCATCATCACTGCAATATGTTCCCCTTTGCTCTGAGCTGGAGGAGAGCGCACTGATCTCAACGAGACATTGGCATCTACTTAGGCCTCTAGTTTTATTTGTATCTTAAAAATTGCAGCTTTCGGGTTTCATTTCTGCCCCGAGATTTAAAAGCAGTTCTGCTTCCCGCACCCTAAATGTAACCACCATTTCTGTGTGATCACACCAGAAAGAGTTCTGGCTCCTCAGCGCAACTTCTTTCTTCCTCGTGATGATGCACCCTGTGTCACTAGCACTCTGATTTTTCCAAGTTGCTTGAAAGAGTTACGTGTCCAAATCCTGTTGAATTACAGTGGGATTTGGGTGCCTAACTCACTTAGGCAACTTTGACAAGTCAGTCTCAGGCTTTTGCCTGAGGAGGAGTGATTATGGGGGAACAACCTTATTTGGGGGTGGGGAATGACAGACTATTGAGTTGGCATTTCTCTCCACGGGGTGTCTTGTGGAGACACAGAGCTAGATGGACAAATGCTTAAAAAAAGTCCCTCAGCTGAACATCCCCGTCTCAGGACCGTGTGGGTCCATTTTCAAACAATTGTGACCACAGGGAGCTGTGAGTGCTAAGCGATGTAGAAAAGGTAGTATTACTGCTTCCCCACAATGGTGGGGCTGGATGGTGTCATCCTGATCAGCTGCACTAATTAAATAACAAAGGGCAATTTGCTTTGCAGTGCTTGGGCTGCACTGCACTTTGTTGTAAACACAATTATAGTCAGCAAAGCAGCCAGTGGTGCATCCCCTCCCTTTCTCATAGCAATGGCATCCAGAGTTATTTTGCCTGGCTTACAAGTTCCAAGCAGGATTTGTCTAACTGTGTCAGCAGAACAAGATCAGCCCCAAAGCTGCCCCTTAAATTCCAGCCAAGCTCTCTCTTCTCTATGCACTTTTAGGAAAGGGGGGACTCTGTTCCTGACTCTAATGCCAAATATGATTACAAACATATATTTTTTTGCTTGTGGCAATGGCCAAAATGTGCTCAGGGCTCCTCAAACATGTAGGAAGACACAGTCCCTGCCCCCAAAGAGCTTCCATTCTAATAGCAGCCACCATGCAAAAAAGTGCCCCATCTCTCAATCTTCTCCACACTCTCACTATCCAAAGTTCCTTGCTCACCATCCTCTGTCATCAGTCATCAGGCAGCCTTGAACAAGTGCTGCAGTAGCCCCCTCCCTTGTTCAGGAGTCTAACCAAGCTGCCTCCATGAACTGACAGCTGGTGAGGTATCTAAGGGAGTGCCAACCCACAAGAGGGAGACTTGGAGGGAGGGGGACCTTTTGGTCCTTGTGCTCTCTGATCCCTGCTGATCCTCTGGTGTCTGGGTCCTGCATAGAGGGGAGTGAAGTAGCACCTGCTGCTGCTGTTCCTTTAGGTGCAGTTTCAGGCTCCATGGTGGCTGACATAATTCCTGGGAGAAGCAGATTTTCCCTCAGATCACATGTTGAGGGCCTTCTTCCGGGCCTTGTATGCCCTTAGCTGCATTGTCATTTTTCTACCCATACTCTCCACTTGAAGGCAGGGTTGACTGAAGTGATGCCAAGGTATAACCGTGGCCCACAGGACACTGATGTGTTGCCTGTGGTTACCCTGAATCAGTTCCGATCAGGAGGGGCTCTACCATCTCTGTGCCTCTATGTTACTGATGAGGCTGGCTGCATTCTGAATTTTTTGACGCAACTAGGGCATGGCTCTCGGAATCCTGGCAGGTTGCCCACGGGGCTATTAGCTGGGCAAAGTTTGGGCACCCTCTGTTTTTAGGAAAAGAGTGAGGAGTCCATTAGAAAATGTTATGGGGTTTTTTTTTAGTAGGAGAAAAATAGTCTAACCTGAGGGCAGCTTTGAGCTACAGGCTCACTGTTAATGGATGTTAGTGGCAGAGGGATGCAATTTGATCCAAATGGGAAGCTGGCTCAAATCCCAGCAAGCTGTTGTAACTGTATAAGGCATCTTACGAAGTGAGACAGTTCCTCCTATAAACGTCCCCTGCAGGCAGAAGAAATCCCTTGTAAGTTAAGCTGCAAACAGGGGCTTTCCCAAATAAATTTCTGTTTAATTTAATTTCAAGCACTGAAGCGTGTTTGTACATCTGTCCCTTTAAGAGAGGAATAGCCTTGACATGTATGTTAATTGAAGTTCCTTCACAGTGGAGTCAAACCCAGTCTTTCTCTTTTGCCTCAGAAAGAGTAAGGCCCAGTCAGTGTAGCCTTCATCATATCTCTGCAGCACAGACTGATTTAAAAACCTTGTGCCTCTAGAACTTAACTAAGAGCCCAATCTCGTAGCCCTTACCATGTGAGCTATCTCACTGTAGTCAGTGGAAGTACTCCTGTGAGTAAGGATTAGAGGTGGGGCCCTAAAACGGTGTGCATGGCATAGTGGTGAGGGCAGCATGCGTTTGGGAATTAATTTTATGAGCTAGTCACACAGGACGTTTGTGCTTCTGCTTTTATAAAACATATCACTTTCATCCTTTGGTTGCTATTCCCTAAAGAGTCAAGCGCTGCTGCTGGCTTTGAAAGGGGGCTGGATAACATTTCTAGCTACTCGTGCTAAGAAAGGAGTGATCAGTACTCATGCCTCAAGGTGTCATCCGATCATGACAGGGGTTAGGAAGGAATGTTCTGCCACCCCAATGTACAGCATGGCTAGTTAACACAGTGTGTGGCCTTTGTCTGAATCACCAAGTACTGGCCTCTGCTGTAGACCAAGTACCCAGACCTTATGGAGCAGTCATCTGATACGATTTTTCAAATCCTAAATGCAAATTGGGAATAGCCACTAGCAAATTCCAATTTGACCATTCTGTCACTTCCTGGTAATCCACCATCTTGTGCTTCCCCCCCCCACCACCCCAGATTGCAGCCCAGCAAATGAATGGGGTGAGACTGACATAGGTGGCAAATACTTGCTCTCTACTGTCGTTGGGTGGGTCATGATGACAGGCTTGAATGTGAAGCCATATTTCTCTTGCCCTGTGACCAGGAGGGGAATGTTAATGCTGCTGCCCCTTGTTGCCTTTGGCAGCAAATCATGCCCTCAGCTGCCCTGTGGAGGGCAGCATGTTTCTCTCTCGAGCCGGGTGTCTTCCCAGTGACCTTCTCAGCTCATGAAGACAGCTTGGCTTTGCTGTAAAGCAGCTCATGTGACTGCAGTAATCCGCAGGCAGTAACCAGCTGTGTAGGAAGATTGCAAGAGGAATCGGCCTATTTTTCCGCACTGCAGACTTTGGCATGAGAACATAAGACTTGGGGCGGCGACTTCTACTGCCGCACACCCACCTTTACGCATTCTATCTGTGGCTGCACGACACAGCCAATCAAACCCCTCCCCAGGAGTCTGTCTTCCCCTTGGGGGTCAGGCTTCCGCGTGCAATGCACTTGGACAGGAAATAGGGTTTTACAATGGCACAGGGGTGCTAATTACTTGGCTGCTCAAGTCCGTCAGGAGGGCAGTGTGCTTGGAGCAGTTCAAGATGTCACTGTGCAACCCTTTCTCTCTCACAGTGGAGGGGGCACAAGGGGAGTCAGTGTGAAGCTGCAAAATAAATTACAAGATGCAAAATGCAATTGCTCCTAAAGTAGTTTCCCCTGGATCTTTTCCAGTAAAGGGCAGGCCTAGATCTGAATTTGACTCTATTCTCACCCCACTGAGAATGAACTCCTTTGGCTTCATTTATTCCTGGGCAGAAATAACTCTTGAGGTAACTTCCTATCCTACATAACTCTTCTTCTGTAGACTCTCAAATAGCCCTCTCTGCCAGGGATACTACTCATTAGCTGCTATTTCTAGACTAGAATGTTCTACAAAATAACAGCTGTACCCATGGTGTCTTGGATTCCACACCAATTAAGTGCTGACAGTTTGCCCTATGCTGATAGAAAGTCCTTGCCCCAAGAGCTCCCAGGCTAAAGCTCAGAGACACTGGGAGATCCTGAGAAAGGACATTAGCTTGGAATTTGTTCAGAATTGATCATGGCACCATTTACTATTCCCATAGCTGGTCTTGAGATCACAGTAATGTTCTCTCCATTTTCAAGGAGAGAATGTGTGTGGCTCCTCCTGGTCTTGGAGTTCTGAGGATCATTCAATTTCCTCCTCTCTACCTCCCGTGGTGATTTTAGTCAGCAAACTCAAAGCATCTTCCAGGGGAAACTTGGTAAATATTCATAGGATCCTGCTTACAAGGAACAAAGCGCAGAAGGCAATCATGAACTAAGTTGTCTAATCTTCAGTTGTTGAGACTCTGAAAATAGGTGTCGCAAAGGCAGCTGCAGCATGATCTTCCTACATACGATCCCACTGATCTGATTCAACCCTCTTCTGGTGGGAACTCCTTTTATCAGGTAGAGAGTAGATGTTACCTGCCTATATCATCTTTTGCTTCTCCACTGGATCTGCCAAAAAATGCCAACAGCATGTTTGTGACATGGACAAGTTGTCCACTAGGAAACTGAGTGAGACAGTCCCTCAGTTCATAAGTTACTGAACAGCCTTCAGAAATGGCCATCTGTTACGACTGGCTAGGACAGATTTGAACAGGAGACCTGTCGGTGAAAGGCTCTTATTTTCTATTCCCCTGAGCCGTCCAATTTCTCCCCTGCTAAAACAAATTCTGTGTATTTTCAAGCTCTAGCAGATGCTGATTGATGTGCACAAAACCGTGTGTTCATTGTACTTTAGAATGTAAATGTATATATTTCATTGCAGCTGTATTCATGGCTCTGTTGCCCCTTAACCTCTAAAATCATGAGTGTTTACTTTCAGTATAGGTCAAGCCAAATTGGCAGTGATCTTGTAGATTGTTTTGTCTAAATTCTGGTTCAACTCCCTTGAAGTCACTGGAGTCAACAAGTCAATGGAGCTGTCCAGTTACATCCTCAATGAATTTAACCACTGACAGCTTTTAAATCACAACGTGTCATCTTAAAAAATGCATTTGTACTGAGATTCTCGGGTAAGAATTTCAAAAGTACATTAAGTCCCATTTCGGATATGACAGGCACTCAGGAAGTCTAAATGCAGTATAGGAATTAGATTCTAAAAGTGAAAAGAAAAGGAGTACTTGTGGCACCTTAGAGACTAACAAATTTATTAGAGCATAAGCTTTCGTGAGCTACAGCTCACTTCATCGGATGCATTTGGTGGAAAAAACAGAAAATCTCTCCTCTGTTTTTTCCACCAAATGCATCCGATGAAGTGAGCTGTAGCTCACGAAAGCTTATGCTCTAATAAATTTGTTAGTCTCTAAGGTGCCACAAGTACTCCTTTTCTTTTTGCGAATACAGACTAACACGGCTGCTACTCTGAAACCTGTCATTCTAAAAGTGCTATCTCACTTTTGAAAATGGAACTTGGGCTTCTAAGACATTGAGCTTTTGAAAATGTTACCTGTCAATATTTACAACAGAATTATTTCTTCAATGCTGGGAGTTACTTCTTTCTGTTCATGTATCAACCAGAATTTTTAACCTGTTCTGTTGTCCCTTAAGGCAATTGTTCTCGAACTTTCAAGACTACTGTACTCCTTTCAGGAGTGGTCTTGCGTACCCCAAGTTTCACCTCTCTTAAAAACTACTTGCTTACAAACTCGGACATAAAAATACAAAAGGGTCACAGCACACTATTACTGAAAAAAGTGCTGACTTTCTCATTTTTACCACATAATTATAAAATAAATCAAATCAATTGGAATATAAATATTATACTTACATTTTAGTGTGATACTTGAACCTGTTTTTCACTTGTGAGCCTTGTCTGAAGCCCAAGTCCCGCCGCCCAGAGCTGAAGCATGTAACTTAGCTTTGTGGGATCCTGCTTGCCACCCCTAATGCCAGCCCTACACTTGCGACACCCCTAAAGCCATCCCGCACCGCACCCCTCCTCCCCCCGGTGGTTGCAGCCTTCAGGTTGAGAAGCACTGATCTAGATGAGCTGAGTACTCACTGGAAGACATCTGGGTAGTCCCAGAGGTAAATATACCTGTGGTTCAGAACCACTGCCGTGAGGTAGAGAACAAACGGGCCTCTTATGGAAGGGGCTGCTTAATTCTTCTTTGAGTATTTGTCTGTGTGGATCTTGAGGTGAACATGCGCCCAAGAATTTCGTAGTACCATATTAGCTAACCACACTCAGTAAAACCTGTGATGTGTATGGCTTATGACACACGTGTCATCAGTCCCAGCTTCTAAACCCTTTTTATCAACAGATATGCAGAGTTAAATAGCAGTAATCTGCCAGAGGCAGTAGCATACCAAAAAGAAATAGTCTCCACCTGCTACACAACAAAGACACAATGCAAGAAAATGCTTTTTTAAAAATGTTGATTGTAAAAACTGTCCCTTATGCTACACCTACTATGGCTTTGAGTCATGTGTTTACTCTGATTTATTGCTTACAGTGCTGAAGGTGCACAGGACATGTACAGTGGGAGATGTGTGCCGAACAGCTAACAGGCTCCTGCCCTAAAAATGTGCCGTCTACAGGCAGTGAAAGGATAGCCTGTGGCAATCTGGCACATAACAGAACAAAGAACAGAGTGTGGTCATTGTAGCAGGAATGTTTTATTGGAAGGGAGGTGGGGGGCATAGGTGTTAGTTTTAGGCGTTCCTTTGGAGGAGAAAAGGCAGGAAGCTTGGACTCTCTCAATGACTTTGTCTTCACAAGGAAAAAAGTGTGTTCTTAACTCGAGTTAGTTAACTAACATGAAGTGAAATTCTAATGAAGACAAAGCAATTTGCATATCATGCCTTCGCTAGAATTTTACTTCATGTTAGTTGACTCCAGTTAGCAAACTCAAAAGAGCACACCTCTGTTCCTGAGTGAAGACCCCCACGGAGCTGATAGAATTCCATGAGAGGGAGCTGGATTCTAGTCTGCTGCATGCTCCACAGTTGTGTGCAGTGTTGTTGTGGCTGTGTCGGTCCCAGGATGTTAGGGAGACAAGGTGGGTGAGGTAAAAGATGTTATCTCACTCCCCTTCAGGTTCCACAGACAGAATTGTCCTTTATTGCGGAAGGGTGACTGAAGAGTCAGGCCCCAGCTGCGCTTTTGGATTCCACACGGAATTTGCAGTACAGGCAGGGTTTATTTATTTATTTATTTGGCGGGTTAACTGAGCCAATTTGATCTCAGAGCCATTGAATGAAGATTAATAGAGAACCTCATGATGGCAATTTTACAGTATCCCTCTTCTGCCTTTAAATCAAATACCATTGGATTGGCCTAAGAAACCACATAAAAATGGGATTCTAAGTAAAACCAACTGTAGGCACTCAATTAACCATAAGGAACAGTTAATATGAGCCTATTGAACTGATGAACACAGGTTTACTTCATTTCTAACATACACAAAAGTGAGTGAAGAAAAGAACCTGCATATCTTGGCCTGTTTGTCAGCCATGAATGTAGCTCTGTGTGTTAGCAGAAATATGTTCACTGCTGAACAAGCTAGTGAAATGCTCGGAAAGGCATCTTTTAGATGAACCCAGAGAGTATCTGGTTACATATTACTCTACTCCCTGAACAATAGTTGCTTTATACCTTCACGTATTAAATGCTCGACAGTGTGCGCTAATGCTGGTGTTCATATGTGATCCTAGTGTGAAGTGTACCCTAACTTTTGAAACTCATTTAGATTTAAGTCTGTTGTAACTTGAAAATATAATTCAAGACTAGTTTATCTTTTTTGTTTAAAGTGACTGGTGGGTCAGAAGGGGAGAGAACCTGGATTTTAGGAACTTTCTGACCTAATGCTCTGGGATGTATAGAAGTCCCAGTCTGGCATCCATCTTTGGTCGTATGTCTGTCTGGTTTTGTTTTGTTTTGTGTTTTTTGTTTTGTTTCGTTTTCACCTCACACACACACTTTCCCTGGGAGTGGAGGGGAGAGCATTAACAGATGGGGACCGTAGCTGTTAGGAACATGCAGCAGCCCCTGCCTGTCAGGCTTTCTGTGGCCTGATTATGTCACTGATCTAAATATTAGCAAGAAATCTCCTTCCTGGTGAAAGATTTTGCATTAATGATCTGATAGAGAGTATTAATACCTGGGATCATCTGTAATAATTGCACACTCCCTGTCCCTAAACTGTTTATGTAATGTAAAATATAGTTAGAAATATATAGTCTAGCGTATCTAATATTTTAGTGATACTCCATATGTGGACACTGAATATGGCTTTTAATTCCATGAAGGGCAAGAATGACTTCTGTTCAGTTGTTGTCCTTCAAAAGTGGAGTGAAGAGGGCATATTTCTTGTCCGTACATGGGCTATTCTGGTTATACCACCCCCTGCAATATTTTTGCCCTTTGTTCAGCATTTTATACTTGCATTTTATTGTCAGGCTTCCTAGCAGCAGACTGTTCAGGTTGCAAGTGGAGTCTAACAGAAAATTCCACAGGTGAGTTAATTTTTGTGGTGGTAGTTTGGAATGTGGGGATTAAGCTGCTGGCTGGCATTATGGCTTGTTTCTGTAGGTGTTCTGATCACCTGTGCTATTTCTTAGAGCAAAGAGGGATACATTTGTCTGTCTATCTTTTCCTCTCACTTTTATGAGTGAAGAGTAGTAGAATTCAGACGTAAATGTACCTGTGGGTGTGTTAAATTTGCATATGGACGGTCAAATTCACAGGTACATACTAGAGTAACAATCATGGGTGTGGGATAGATAAGCACATGCTAATACACTGAGGGCCCAATCCTGCTATCCTTATTTAGGCTACATGCCTACGGAAGCTGGTGGGATTGCTACCCAAGAAAGGAATGAGCGTGACAGGAGTGGGCCAAAAATATATATTTCACTAATATACTCAAGTAACAACACTTGTGGTGAGGGCAAGAGGGGTGTATGTGTGATATTTTGATTTGTAAGATGTCTGATTCTACATCTTAGAGAGCGTTTGCATAATAGTTATACAAAGAAGAGCACCCCCCTCCACCCCCCCCAACCCATCAGTGCCGAGAAATTACAGTGAGGACCATTGTAGAAAAAACAGTGTCCCTTAGAGATCATCCCATTTGGCCTGTAATAGACCGGTGAACTCCAGTGGGTGTCAGTGCGCTCACTTGCACTGGAGTTCACTGGTCTATCACAGATGGAATGCATATGTACATACACTTCTGTGTTTGATACATAAACACAAATGGCATATATTTCACTAACAGGGATCATGATCCATGTGGGGTGGGTGATCAAGACGGTAGGCCCCCAAGAGTGGGTGCCTTCCCTTCTCAAACTATTTGAGAAATTCAGTTTGTGCGTGTGCGTGTGTGTGGTGAGAGAGATAACTGGAGTGTGAGATAACTGTTCTGTATTTTTTTACATTGTTTTAAATAAATTGAATTTAAATACATTTTAAAATGCCATTGTGACTTCAAATTACTGTTTATGTATATTTTAAAATAGATTTTGTCCTTAAAAATCAAAATAATAGAGCATCACTTTCAGGTGCGGTTCTCCCTTCACGTTTCAGAACTTGCAGCTGCCATTATACAAAGGCCCTCTAGAGAATATGGGGATCCTAAAAGATGTTTTAAATGTAAAACTAAACTCAGCTTAGATATAGTCTTTACTTTATGGAAAAGCCCTGTAGACGTTAATACGGATTAAACTAGTAGATTTCAATACAAATATAATAGGATTCCACAGCAATTGCCCTTAAAATCACTAGAAATTAATAGAGGATGTAGAAGTCTGCACTGTAATTAACATAATTTTCAGGGAAGGGGTGATATTAAAATATTTATGGTAAAACATAATGAGAATAGTTTTCTGTTAAATGACTTTTCAGAAGTTTTAAAAACTTGCAATATTGTACCTTGGCCATTTGACTAAGATCAAACGTACCAGGTTAATATCTGATGCATCCTTTGTTTGGGGACCACAGAGGAATCTACTCTGCGACTGATTAGGTGTTTCCCATCGCTAGGAAGCTTTGGCCTCATAACACCTGTTAGCCGGCTACCTAAAATATCCTCCACTGCTGTTTATATTTCATTAAAAGAAAACAAAACTTAAAGTTTCTAACTTTAGTAAAAGTTAGATGCTATGATTCTTTCTCAGTATTTTTAACTAGGTTTCCTATATATTTGAATTGACCGTGATACAGATGGCTAATCTTATCAGGTTTACTCTCCTCTATACTGTAAAGCCAGCTGATCAAGGGAGCTTAGTAGCAAGGTGGGTTAGTCCACTAGACTTCTGGAGTTCTAGGTTCAAATGTTGTTTAGATTACAAGTGGAAATGAGCATATTTGGTCTCCTCGTCTCCATTTACCACATCTCTCTCTTTCTCTTGCACAAAAATTGGCCAGGTTTTAGCAGACTTGCAGTCCCTGCTTGAGAGAGGCACAACATTAGTGTCTTAGGTAGGGAATAAGTTACGTAGGAGCAGAGCCACATGGGAAAAATGTACACAGAGTATGCCCACGCTTTGCCTCTAACTCAAGCCGGTTTGAGTATTCTTATTCAGCTCTAGATTCATCCTTGGCATCATATGGAGGTGAGGGAGGGACAGGTAATTTAGCCGACAGAATCATAAGCTGAGGATTTGAAATTGGTTTCCCATGGAAAAACACGATCTGCTTCTTTGTCTCCTCTCCTAGCCCCTCTTTTTTTATCAAGTAAGAAGAACATAAGGTTTTTACAGATACATCAGAACGAGGCCAAAATGACAGAAGAGGAAGGTAAAGGCTCAGAATTTCAGAATAAAGGAATATTGTCAAGATTAAAAACGCCTTTTTAAAGTGCTTCCCAGTGTTAACTAACACCACCTGAGAGTGTTAACTGAAGGAATTTGCAATCCCAGCTTTGTGATGAAGTATACAGACCGCAGTGACCAGGAAGGGGATAATCAGAGCCTCTGGCCCCAGTCAGCCCCACTCAGTTCCCCTGTGCAAGGTTTCAAGCCTGGAGGCAGGAGACAGAGGAAAAGCCCCGCTCAGTGGTGTGGCTGACTGGGAGAGGGAGTAGACCTTTTGAGCTAGCCCTGTGAAGGAAGGCAGGCCTGGCTGGGGCTAGAGCCTCCTTGGGACAGGTAGGCCTGGTAGAGGACCTTTTTGTCTCTCATAAGTAGTTTGGGCTGCCCTTTGTTTTGGGACCAACAGAAGAATAAGCCGGGGCAGAGACTGTGAGAAAAGCCCAGCCATGGGCCACAGTAGAAAGCAGCCCAGATGTACAGCAGGGGGTATGAACACACCTCCTCTGCTTTATACAGAGCCCCTGGGGCTGGAACCGAGGGTAGAGGGCGGGCCTGGGTTCCCCCACTAGGGCAGGGGGCATGATGAGTCTGGAGCCAAGGGCTGGCAGGCCCCAAAAGCCTGAAGTTGGGCCGAGCCATTGGCATGCTGGAAAGGGTGGGACTGTTGTTGACCTGGCCGAAGAGCCAAGTCACAGGAAGAGGCAGATCAAAGCAGGGCCAGAGCAACTGTCGGGAGGGGGCGCCGAAGGAGGAGAGCCACTGCATCATGCCAAGCAACGAGGGAGTGTGTGACTGCGGTGAGTAGACTCTTCCACATAGTTTGGCAGAGCACACCCAGGGCCACAACCTGCTCCACCCATGAACAGATGCTCTCGGGAACCACAGAAGGGGTATTTTGCCACAATTGCTCCCAGCCTGTGGATCCGTACTTGGCCATGGCAAAGGACCGTGTATTTGGATGACTTGCTGGGGCCTCTGCATTCCTCCCCTCCCCCCCCCAAAAAAAAAAAGGCAGAGACTCCTCAGGAGATACTCCACAAGGGCAGGTCAGTCCTCTTCAGTACTTGAGACACAGCAGGCTGGCTTATCCTCTCCAACCAAGGACTCTGTAGGAGTAAGTCCAAAAATCTCCCCGCCCAATCCATCCCACATTGAAAAAGCTCCAGGGCCATCTTCTGGAGGTTCTCCAGTGGGTAGTAGTCACTTGGCAAGTTTCAGAGTAGCAGCCGTGTTAGTCTGTATTCACAAAAAGAAAAGGAGTACTTGTGGCACCTTAGAGACTAACAAATTTATTTGAGCATAAGCTTTCGTGAGCTACAGCTCACTTCATCACTTGGCAAGGAATCCTTGCTGACTTTCTTCCCAGGAGGAAGATCTGAGCTCTTTCTGGGATGTACTCCCTATGCATCTTTTCCGATTTCATATTGGACAAAAAGAATGCAGGAGTTCAAGGCTCCCTCTCAACCAAATCTTCATGATTGGAAGCCCCAAGTGATCAGCCTTCCCCTCCCAAGAAGGCAAAAGAAAAGTTAAAAGGCTAGAAAATATAAAAAAATAAAGCCAAAAAAGTCTTCAGCTCTTCTCCTCCTGAGCTCTAGCTTCTCCCTCAAGAAGGAGGATTTTTGGCTTTAGATCATGCTAACCCCAGGCCAGAAAAGCAGAAAAGGTAGAAGTTGGTGGATTGTAGCAGAAGATAAAAGTGTAAAAGAGCAACTTAATCTCAATACACACAGCAGGCATCTGCTCTCAACAAGAGAGTGCAGGAAAAGACTAAGGCCAGACTTTGAAAAATCGGTGTCTAAAGTTAGGCTTCTCAGTCCACATTTATGCACCTAAATATGCAGCCTGATTTTTCAAAATACCGAGTAGCTAGCAGCTCCCACTAGTGTTAAATAAGTTGAAATTAATCAAGAAAAGGGTGAACCCCTTGAATGCGTGGTTCTTTGGAATCCTAGCACATACTGTGTTAGTGATGCAGAGTGTAGGATACCAGATCAACCATCCCTATCCAGCCTTTGAGCTCTTAGATAAATCCACTCCTGTGGTGGTTATGAATGAGCTGAGGGGAGCACATTGAAATAGAACAAGATGAACCAGGACTGTGCAAAGAATTAATCACTGTCAGTTTTACGAAAAATTTGGCAGCTGAATGGCAGATAACATGGGTGACATCCACATAGGTAGTTTGAAGTGCTTAGCTGTTGAGGATGAGGGGGAAGAACTATTTAATTATGGTGGTTGCAATGCTGCAGTAATTTCCCTTGGGACCCTTGCAGTTTGTTGGAGGAAAATGTAGCATTTTTGTTTGCTGTTGTGTTTGGCTAATGTTCCATGGAAAAGTCAGGACTGAAGCCTCATTATATTCATTATAATTTACAGGTCGGTGTCTGGGGCTTCCCCATTCATATTCATGCTCCATCCATAAGCTGCCCTGTTGCACCTCGACATTGGTGTTCACACCTTGTTGTGTAAAATCCCCTACATGTTAGCAAATCTGTTATGCTCTGTTGTGCATCTTTGAGAGAGTTGGCTTTTTTAACCTGATTAGACCAGGATGGTTCCTCAAGAGACACATGGTGTTGTGAAGGCAGGTTTGAGGTCACAAAACAAAATAAAGTTTGCAAGTCCTTTCAAACCATGCTGGGTGGAGCAGTTTCCTTACCTAATGTCTGTGAAGTGCCTTGGGATTGCTAGCACTAGGGTCTGACTATTCAGAAATGGGGAGCTCAACACTTTTTGTAGTTAGGATCCTGTAGAGCTTCTCAAACTTAGCCCTCCCCCGCCCCCCCAATTGAGACGCCCTAAATCACATAGATGAACAAGATTTGTTGTGGGAGAGTCAACACAGCTTTTGTAAAAGGAAATCATGCCTCACCAATCTGTTAGAATTCTTTGAGGAGGTCAACAAGCATGTGGACAAGACTGATTCAGTTGATATAGTGTACTTGGATTTTCAGAAAGCCTTTGACCGGTTTGCTTACCCAAGGCTTTGAAGGAAACTAAGCAGTCATGGGATAATAGGAAAGGTCCTCTTATGGATCAGTAACTGGTTAAAAGACAGGGAAACATAGGATGGGAATAAATGGTCCATTTTCACAATGGAGAGAGTTAAAAAGCAAGGTCCCTCATGGATCTGTACTGGGATCTGTGCTGTTCAACATACTCATTAATGATCTGGAAAAAGGAGCGAACAGTGAAGTGGCAAAGTTTGCAGATGATACTGAATTATTCAAGATAATTAAGTCCAAAGCTACTGTGAAGAGTTACAGGGGTATCTTACAAAACTGGGTGACTGGGCAACAAAATGGCAGATGAAATACAGCATTGATAAATGCAAAGGAATGCACATTGAAGAGAAAATCCCAACTACACATATATAAAGATGGGTTCTGGGTTAGCTGTTACCACTCAAGAAAGAGATCTTGGAGTCATCGTGGGCGGTTCTCTGAAAACTTCAGCTCAATGCACAGCAGCAGTCAAAAAGGCTGGCAGTGTTAGGAACTATTAGGAAAGGGATAGAAAATATGACAGGAAAATATCAGAATGGCACTATATAAATCCATAGTATGCCTAAACCTTGAACGCTGTTTACCCAAGTATTGTTTACCCTTTTCCACCATACAAAACCCAGGGCCTACCCCATGAAGTGAATAGGCAACAGGTTTAATACAAACAAGAGGAAATACTTTTTTTCACAACCCACAACTAACCTATGGAACTCGTTGCCATGGGATGTGGTGATGGCCAAAAATATAACTGGGTTCAAAAAAGAACTAAAGTTCATGGAGGATAGGTCCATCAATGGCTATTAGCCAGGATAGTCAGTGATGTAACCCCATGCTCGGGGCAAACCTAAACCTCTGACTGCCAGAAACCAGGAAGGGAAGACAAGTGGATCTCTCTAAATTGCCCTGTTCTATACACTCCCCCTGAAGCTCAGGAACTGGTCACTGTCAGAGACAGGATATTGAGCTAGATGGACCATTGGTCTGACCCATAGAATCATAGAAGATGAGGGTTGGAAGAGACCTCAGAAGGTCATCTAGTCCAACCCCCTGCTCAAAGCAAGACCAACCCCAGCTAAATCATCCCAGCCAGGGCTTTGTCAAGCCGGGCCTTAAAAACCCCTAAGGATGGAGATTCCACCACCTCCCTAGGTAACCCATTCCAGTGCTTCACTACCCTCCTAGTGAACTATTTTTTGCTAATATCCAACCTAGACCTCCCCCACTGCAACTTGAGACCATTGCTCCTTCTTCTGTCATCTGCCACCACTGAGAACAGCCTAGCACCATCCTCTTTGGAACCCCCCTTCAGATAGTTGAAGGCTGCAATCAAATCCCCCCTCACTCTTCTCTTCTCTTCTGCAGACTAAATAATCCCAATTCCCTTAGCCTTTCCTCATAAATCATGTGCCCCAGCCCCCTAATCATTTTTGTTGCCCTCCGCTGGACTCTCTCCAATTTGTCCTCATCCTTTCCGTAGTGGGGGGCCAAAAACTGGATGCAATACTCCAGATGTGGCCTTACCAGTGCTG
Organism: Dermochelys coriacea; assembly: GCF_009764565.3. Taxonomy (NCBI): domain Eukaryota; kingdom Metazoa; phylum Chordata; order Testudines; family Dermochelyidae; genus Dermochelys; species Dermochelys coriacea. Next base: position 349,026,973 of record NC_050068.2, on the reverse strand, counting down.
AATAGAGGGGAATAATCACTTCCCTCAGTCTGCTGGCAATGCTCCTACTAAAGCCACCCAATATGCCATTAGCCTTCTTGGCAACAAGGGTACACTGTTGACTCATATCCCGCTTCTCGTCAATGGTAATCCCCAGGTCCTTTTCTGCAGAGCTGCCGCTTAACCAGTTGGTCCCCAGCCTGTAGCAGTGCATGGGATTCTTCCGTCCTAAGTGCAGGACTCAGCACTTGTCCTTGTTGAACCTCATCAGATTTCTTTTGGCCCAATCCTCCAATTTGTCTAGGTCACTCGGGATCCTTTCCCTACCCTCCAGCATATCTACCTCTTCCCCAGTTTAGTGTCATCTGTGAACTTGTTGAAGGCGCAATCCATCCCATCATCCAGATTATTAATGAAGATGTTGAACAAAACCAGCCCCAGGACCGACCCCTGAGGCACTCTGCTTGATGCTGGCTGCCAACTAGACATCAAGCCATTGAGTCTGACGATCTAGCCAGTTTTCTATCCACCTTATAGTCCAATCCTTACTACTTTAACTTTCTGGCAAGAATACTGTGAGAAACTATATCAAAAGTTTTCCTAAAGTCAAGGTAAATCACATCCACTGCTCTCCCCATCTCCACAGAGCCAGTTATCCAATCGTAGAAGGCAATCAGGTTGATCAGGTATGACATGCCCTTGATGAATCCATGTTGACTGTTCCTGATCACCTTCCTCTCCTCCAAGTGCTTCTAAATGGATTCCTTGAGGACCTGCTCCAAATTTTTCCAGGGACTGAGGTGAGGCTGACCAGTCTGTGTTCCCCCGATTCTCTTTCTTCCCTTTTTTAAAGATAGGCACTATATTTTCCTTTTGCCAATTGTCCGGGACCTCCCCTGATCACCACTAGTTTTCAAAGATAACGGCCAATGGCTCTGCAATCACATCAGCCAACGCCCTCAGCACCCTTGGATGCATTAGATCCGGCTGCATGGACTTCTGCATGTCCAGCTTTTCTAAATAGTCCTTAACCTGTTCTTTCACCACGGAGAGCTGCTCACCTCCTACCTATACTGTGCTGCCCAGTGCAGCAGTCTGGGAGCTGACCTTGTCTGTGAAGACTGAGGCAAAAAAAACATTGAGTATTTCAGCTTTTTCCACATTACCTGTAGAAACCCTTCTTGTTACCCTTCACATCCCTTGCTAGCTTCAACTCCAATTGTGCTTTGGCCTTCCTGATTCCACCCCTGCATGCTCGAGCAATACTTTTATACTCCTTCCTAGTCATCAGTCCAAGTTTCCACTTCTTGTAAGCTTCCTTTTTGCGTTTAAGCTCACTGAAGATTTCTCTGTTAAGCCAAGCTTGTCACCTACCATATTTGCTATTCTTTCTGCACATTGGGATGGTTTGTTCCTGCATCCTTAATAAGGCTTCTTTAAAATACAGGCAGCTCTTCTGGGCTCCTTTCCCCCTCATTTTAGCCTCCCAGGGGATCCTGCCCATCAGTTCCCTGAGGGAGTCAAAGTCTGCTTTTCTGAAGTCCAGGGTCCATATTCTGCTGCTCTCCTTTCTTCCTTTTGTCAGGATCCTGAACTCGACCATCTCATGGTCACTGCTGCCCAAGTTGCCGCCCACTGCTATTCCCCTACCAATTCTTCCCTGTTTGTGAGCAGCAGGTCAAGAGGAGCATGGGCCCTAATTGGTTCCTCCAGCATGTGCACCAGGAAGTTGTCCCCAACACTCTCCAAAAACTTCCTGGATTGTCTGTGTACTGTTGTATTGCTCTCCCAGCAGATGTCAGGGTGACTGAAGTCCCCCATGAGAACCGGGGCCTATGATCTGGAAACTGCTGTTGGTTGTCTGAAGAAACCCTTGTCTGCCTCATCCTCCTGGTCTGGTGGTCTATGGCAGATGCCCACCATGATATCACCTTTATTGCTCTCGCCTCTAAACTTAACGCAGAGACTCTCAACAGGCTTGTCTCTAGTATCATACTGGAGCTCTGAGCAATCATACTGCTCTTACATACTGTGCAACTCCTCCCACTTTTCTCCCCCGCCTGTCCTTCCTGAACAGTTTATACCCCTCCATGACAGTGCTCCAGTCATGTGAGTTACCGCACCAAGTTTCTGTTGTTCCAATCACATCAGAGTTCCTTGACTGTGCGAGGACTTCCAATTCTTCCTGCTTGTTTCCCAGGCTTTTTGCGTTCATGTACAGGCACCTAAGATAATTAGCCAATTTCCCTGCTTTCTCACTATGAATCAGGAGGCCTCTCCTGTTGCACCCTCCTCCTTGTGTTTCCTACCGGTATCTCACTTATTTCTGGGCTTATATGACCACCCATGGGCGAACCTAGTTTAAAGCCCTCCTCACTAGGTTAGCAAGCCTGCCTGCGAAGATGCTGTTCCCTCTCTTCAGTAGGTGGATCCCATCTCTTCCTAGTAATCATTCTTCTTGGAACAGCATCCCATGGTCAAAAAATCCAAAGCCCTCTCTCCAACAACACCTGCGTAACCATGCATTTACCTCCACTCGTCGATGGTCCCTACCTGGGCCTTTTCCTTCAACAGGGAGGATGGACGAGAACACGACTTGCCCCTCAAAGTCCTTTATCCTTCTTCCCAGAGCCACGTAGTCTGCAGTGACCTGCTCAAGGTCGTTCTTGGCAGCATTATTGGTGCCCACGTGGAGAAGTAGGAAAGGGTAGCGGTCTGAGAACTTGATCAGTCTCAGCAGACATTCCATCACATCCTGAATTCTAGTTCCAAGCAATCAAGTTTCCCGGTCTGGACGGCAGATGGATGACTCCGTCCTCCTTAAGAGGGGGTCCCGACCACCACCACCTGTCTCCTCCTCTTGGGAGTGGTGGTCATGGAACCCCGATCCCTAGGCCAATGCATCCCATACCTTCCAGTTGATGGGGTCTCCTTCTGATCCCTTCCCTCAGATGACTCTTTCAAACCATTCTCCACCGTAGTACCTGTGCAGAGAGCCTGAAAATAGTTTTCAGAGTAGCAGTCGTGTTAGTCTGTATTCGCAAAAAAGAAAAGGAGTACTTGTGGCACCTTAGAGACTAACAAATTTATCTGAGCATAAGCTTTCGTGAGCTACAGCTCACTTCATCAGATGCAAATAGTTTCTTACCTCTATCTGCATTGGGAGTACATGGGTTCTCCTCTTGCTTCTTCTGGAGGTCACATGTTGCCAGTTTTCTTCCCCATTCTGTACTGCTCTCTATGATACTTTAGCATGCTGTGCCTGCAGTACCAAACGCTGACTTCTACCCAGAAAGTCTTCATTTTCTTTGATGCAACACAGGGTTGATACTTGGGTCTCTAGTCCTTTTAACATTCTCTTCAAATATGGAGGCCAGCTTGTACTGTGTACAGACAAAGTCGCTTCTGTCTCTGGGAGAAAGACAAACATGGCACATCTTGTGTAGGTCACAACAGCTGATCGCTCTTTACAGGTTCTGTTCTGATTTTAGTGCCAGCTTGTCTTCTACTCTGATCATGATGGAACATTCCCTACTGAGACCTCTGGGGAATAAGCAAGTATATCTCACTCTGAAAGAGATGGGAATTGCACCAGCATACTTCAGGACTGAATATGGGCTGTAATCTTGGTGATGATATATTGTGTATTCCAGCAGTGCCCACAAAGTGCTCGACACTGTCCATACACACAGGAAGACTCCATCCTTGCCCAAGAGAGCTCATAATCAGAGACCAGCAATGGAGAAAGGGGTAAAGCAGTCCACTTCTGAAAAAATAATGGCCCTTCAGTCTCGCCATTAGCAATAGGCTGATTTCACTGCCAACTTAAACTCAACATAGCAAAGGTGACTTCCTCATCTCCCTGTCCACCCAGCACCTTCCCGCTGGATGTAATGGCTGAGAACACAACCATCCTCCGTCACTCAGGCCTGTAGCCCGAGCATCATCTTTGAATATTGCAACTTCCTTCTCCCTTAGTCCATAGAAAATAGAGTTGCTAAGATGATTTATCTGGCCTGGCATTGTCCGTATCTAGCCCTCCTTTGTATCCCTCTAACCAGCTCCTGTTCCTTCACTACATCAGATTCAAGGCTCTTGTTCCTACTTGTAAGGCCCTACACAGCTCTGTTCCTTCCTGCTTATCTACTGTAGTGTCCTGTTGCAGAACCCCATTCCCCTGCCAGTGATGCTGGCCTTTTTCTTCATCTCCCACAGACTCCTTTGGGCTTGTTTCCAGCCTGCCCCTTAAAAAGTCCCCTCTGAACTACTCCATAAAGCCACTCTCCTATCCTTCAAGGCCCACTTTCACAGTGATAGGCACAGGTAACTGCAAGTGGCAAGATGGGGGGACAGCTGATTCAGATTTGATTTCTTGGTTTAGATTTTATCATTTATTTTTAAAAGTTTGTCTCTAAGATGTCTAGCTGTGCACGCAGCTGGCCTGTGTACATGGATCTTGTAACCATTCCTCTTCTTCCTATTCGTTTGTTATCCATGTGTTGCATCTGCTTATCATTTAGACTTAAGCTTATTGGGGCAGGAACACGCTCATTATTTTTAGTCCCCAGCAAGATGGGGTCCTGATCAAGACTGGGGCCTTCGGGCCCTATCCCAACACAAATAACATAGGTAACATGACAGAAGTGGGTCTTGAATGAGGATTTAAAGGAGGGAAGCAGAATGGCTGGAGGCCATGTTGTTAGTTAGTAGTGGTGGGTGAGGTATGGTTTCAGGAAGAAAATCCCTTCACAAAGAGGAGTGAATGTATGTCCCTGCTCCATCTCTGCACTCCATTGCTTTGAAAACCTTCTATTGTTTGTGCAGGTTGGTTGCATTATTAATAATGTTTGTTTATGGGCCTTCACCTGGCAGGAGCAGATCTGAACTGTGTACGCAGCTGAAGTGTAGCATTGCGCCATGGAACCCTGCCGTATCCCACTCATCTGTTGGCAAGAAGCCGTATGATGATTTCTGCCTGCTGTCTCTCTCAGTAATAGCCATATCTCCTTCAAGGAATTGTCCCCTCTTTGCAGATACTTGTATTTGCATAGCCCCAAAAGTTTTGTGTAAGGGATTTCCTATTTAATACAAATGAAAGGATCCCAAACCCATGCTTTAGATTAACATGTGCCAGCTAGATTAGGGCTAATCAGGGTCCAGGTCTGAGCAGATGCAGTGCAGGGACAATTCTAGACCTGATTACGGTGTATCTGCAGTTTAATCGTCTCTCTCCCAAGGGTGATCATCTCTGCTTTAATGCACAGCAGACTTTACAGCCATCGCCTGTCTCCTTCCTTGGTTTGTTGCCACTACTGTCAAAAAGACTTCTACTTCAGAGGCTGGGGCGATTTAGTTTAATCCCACGTAGAAAGGAGCCTCTCTCTCATGGATAATTCCCTGCTCTAAGGTATTGCTGTGTCAGAGGTGGGGCAGGGCTTGATTACACCTCTGATATCAGGAATCCATCCTTTCCAGAGAGACTGAGTCCATTCAGTCTCCCCCTCTCAGTAAAGACCCTTTTTCTGGCCGGCAACGGCTGGATCCTAGTGTGCGCCAACGCTCCCCTTTGTACATCGCAGGGGGGGGTCAAGCTCTGTAACCTTGCATGTTCCCTGGCCAATAAGAGAGAGTCAGTCCCTTGTACTGTGTGGAGGCTTTGGAATGTCACTCCTAAGTAGGCCAGGAGACCCATTCAGCCCGTGTGGCACAATGGAGAACTTTTAGGACCAGTAAGTCTAGCTGCCTGGAGTGGAGATCTGCCAGTTTCTTGTGTCTTTGGTAGGTGCTCAGGTTCCATGCTGGCCTAAAGCCAAACTTCCGGGTTGCTGCCTGCCTCCCTCACAAACTGAAGTCTGCAAGGTTTTCTTGACTAGTCTATCTAAGACTTTTTTTTTTTTTTTTTTTTTTTTTTTTTTTGTGGGGGTGATGCCATTGGTTACAGTAGGGCCCTGGGAAGCAGGTCTCTTCTCTCTATTCCAGATCCTGCCAGTGACTCGCTGTGTGACCTTGGGGCAGTACTTAATCCCTCTGGATCTTTCTACCATCTGTAAAGTGGGCAGACGAATACCTACTTCCTAGGGGGTTTGTGAGTCTTAATTGTTTGCAGTATGTGTTGAGATCTGCAGATGAAAGGGGCTAGTGCAGTGCAAAGCATTACTGAACTCTGTGCCCTCTCAAACCCTGGGGCACCCTCCTGGCCAGCATGATTAAGACACAATCTTTTCTGTCTGCACAAAAAGTGACCCGAGGACACGGAAACACATTCTGCTGCCTCCTGTCATTAAATAGTGTCCTCTGGGGATAGAGGTCCTGACCTCGGCTAGTGAAATCTGAGTCAAATTGCCCAAACAGGATAGTGGTTTGACAGCAGACTCCTCTGTCTGGAAAACCTGGATCAAAGATCCAGCTATCCAGAATGATTTGAACTTGGTCTGGGTAAGGGACAATTCTGCACTAGCCAGGGGCATCGACTAGATGATCTAATAAGTCATTTCCTTTGCTAATTTTTAGGATTCCATAGTCTAGCCAAAGTTGCTACAGCCTTCCCTTGCTCTGCCCTGCATCCAAGTGCACGTACCACAGTGTTGCTGGAAGGCAAGAGGCTGTACCTTTGTTGCAATTATTGTACATCACTTAATTGCCCAAACTGTACAGAAACCTCTGGGGCCTTAATACATTTTGTTATTGTCCAAGCAGTAAACTAACCTGAATTTGTCATACCACATCACAGGATTATTCCGATAGCACTAGAAGTGAGCTTTACGGACACATAATTGGACCTTAAACCATAGTAGTGTAAATGATCTTGAGAGCAGGAGTCAATAGCTAAAAGGGGAAAAGCTGATGGGAAGAAATTAGGTTAATTTCAGAGAGGCTGGTGGCAGTTCTCGGGATAAAGGGTAGGCTGACTGGTGCTCTGGGAACGAATGATGGTTGTATAGTGAATCAGGCTGTTGTCTGTAAGACTCCTGCCTTTCTCTTTGCAGAAGTTGGAAGGTGTGTAGTGAATGAAGCAGGGGACTGCAGGAAGAGAAAGGATGGTCTCATGGTGAAGGCAGTTAATAGTTGCCCCTAAAGAACTGGACTCTCTCCAGGCCTCTGCTGCACAGTTCCTGGGCAAATCACTTAAACAAAGCCTGTCATAAAGCAGCCGCTAACTTTGTGTGCCTTGTTTTCTGAATGCCCAATGTGAGACCCTTGGAGCCAGATTTAGAGAGATGCTGTGTACTCACACCTGCTATTGAAGTTGATTGAAGCGAGCTGTGCCTTTAAGATAGAAATATAAAATTGCTAATTATTCTGAAAAATCAGGCCCAAGACACACAAAGTTGGAGACCCAAAATAGGGGCGATAATTTTGGCCTTAATCATTCAGTTTCACATCTGTGAAATGGGGATAATACCACCTTACCACACTTACCTCATTAATGTGTGAGAAGCACTCAGCCATTATGGTGAAAGTGCCATAGAAACGCCATGAGTAGATTAATAATTTTGTATTCAGAGCAGGGTTTGAATGCCGTGCCTTAAACAAAACCTCAGGCAACACACTGAATGTGGAAGATAAAAGGGATGTTGAATAACTATCCATTCACTGAAGGAAGCAGGAGTCCCATGAAAAAAATAGTATATAATTATGTAATTGAAGACTGTATCATAATGCATGTGGATAAGAGAGCTGAATTCATGCTGCACAGGCACAAAGATGTGTCCACAAACTGAGTTACTGGCTGATTTCTGTGACCTTGTCCAGCTTCTCTCTTCTCGCCTTCACTCATGTTAAGTCCAAATTCAGTACAAGGAACCTTGTCCAATCCGATCCATGAGGCAGCTTGGGACACAACACAGATAATAGATTTTTTTTTTTTCATGAACATGTTCCTTAAAATATGAATGAAAACAGCTTTGCTCTCGTGGCTGGGCGGGGCTGGAGAATTTACAAGCAGCCTGGAATCCTTGCACTAAAGTGAGAGGCTCAGGGGAGAAACTGACCCGCCTGGTCTCATTTTTTCAGCTGAGCAAAATGCAGGCAGTTAACACACAGCCTCAACTGGGAAGTAAATTGCACTGTTTAAAATTGGCTTGGGTTTAACAATGACAAGGTGTTTGGTTACTGCCAAAGTCACTTTCCAGCTGCTCTAAATGGGTCTCCCCATCCCTTCCTGAATCCTATACTAGCCTTCCCCTCCAGGGCCCCCACTTCCATTTTCCCTTCTTTAATACGTCCCTTCCACTCTTGCTCTGGCCAGTCCCTGCTCCTGTCCAATTCCTAGGTCCCCATCACTTACTCTTGCTTTTATGCCTTTGCATACTGATATATGAACCAGCCTCCTAGTCTCCTGTGTGCCTTGAAACCAGCCTGTTCTTCAATGCATTCCAACTCCAATCAACCACCTTTCTTGCATTGTAGCACCGTGGGCCCTTAGAGCCTTTGTTTCATGGCCACACCTTCTCCCTGTGTATGCCACTATGTACCCATTTGAGTATCTCCTCTGGAATATGTGTACAGTTCTGGGCCCCATATTCAGGAAAGATGAATTCAAATTGGAACTGGTGCAGAGAAGAGCTACTAACACGCTCAGGAGAAGGAAGAGCCTATCTTAAGAGAAGAAACTGGAAGAGCATGGCTTATTTAGCCTAGCAAAATGAAGGCTGAGAGGGGATTCGAATACTCGCTCCAAATTTGTTAGGGGTAAAACACCAGGGAGGGTGAAGCGCTAGTTAAGCTAAAGGACAGTGGTTGGCACCAAAACAAATGGACATAAATTGGCCATGAACAGACTCAGGACAGAAATTAGAAGAAGGTTTCTAATCATCAGAGGAATGAGGTTTTAGAACAACCTCCCAATAGGAATTGTGGGAGAAACAATTTGTTTTGAGAGAGAGCTGGACAAATTTATGAGTAGGATTGTATGACAAGATTGCTTAAGATGGTTGAGGGCAGGGCTCAGCAGCCCGTGGGGTCGCTTCCACTGTATGTCTTTTATGTTCCTAAAGCTCATCTGGTCACCTATGGGGGTGAGGAAGGGATCTCTTTCCTCCCCTCCCTGCATGTATTCTGTGGTTGGGTGGGTTTTTTTGTTTTGTCTTTTTGTCTCCTTCCTCTGAAGCACGAGGGGTGTGCATGGTTGGAAATGGGACACTGCACAGGGAGGGTCAATGCTCTGAGGTGGCACCAAGCAGTCTCTCTCACATTCTTAGCCACCTGGTTCTTGCTCATATACTTAGGGTCTCACTGATCACCATATGTGGGGGTCAGAAAGGAATTTTCCCCCAGGTCAGATTGTCAGTGACCAGGTGTGAGTTTTACCTTCCTCTGTGGCTTGGAGTGCGGGTCACGTGCCAGGATCATCAGGGTATTTCTGCCATTGCAGGGGCCGTGGGCACTGGTGCATCTTGGTCCTTCCTGTTCTCTGCTTGTGGCACAAAGTAGTTTAGTCTCCTGTGGGCTGTAATACTTTGATCTAATTTTGGGGTTAGTGTGTGGGTGCTGGGTGGTGCTGGTGGCCTATGATAGCCAAGAGATCACACTAAATGATCTGGTCCCTTCTGGCCTTAAACTGTATGATTCTGATTTGGAGCTATGTAAATAATAGCAACACACGCATGATAAAAGATGTATCAAAACATGTTTGAGTCCTTTGATTTGTCCAGCTGAAATGACTGAACTATCTGCAAATCCCATCGCCTACTTTTGTCTCCGCAGGGCTCGTCCAGATCCCCGTCAGCATGTACCAGACAGTGGTAACCAGCCTCGCCCAGGGGAATGGTCCCGTTCAGGTCGCCATGGCTCCCGTTACTACGAGGATAGCAGACAGTGCCGTCACCATGGATGGTCAGGCAGTGGAGGTTGTGACCTTGGAACAGTGACGCCACTGCCCCGGCAGGATCATGATGATGTTTTTCCTCGTCTCTTACGTGAATAATTTTTTTACGCCTCTTCAGAGATGCAATCAGGTGGCATTGAGTCTCTCCGCTTTGGAAGCAAAGGTTTTGTTAACCTTTTTTTAAAAGGAAAAAAAAAATAGCAGAGGATGTGTTAAGTGCATTTTTATAGTGCCGCGCTGATCTTGCGGGAATGGAAAGCCAATTTGTAATGGACTTTCACTCTGAGGAGATTTAAATCAAAACACAACCCCCCCCCCAAACCCCTGCATGAAATATCTCTTCTTAGAATCAGGGCAAGATGGGAAGATTGCCACCCCCTTTAGGAAGCAGCTGTGCCCTTGACTGGAGACTGTTCCAACAGTGCTGCTGCCCGCTAAACTGGCAGTGAGTTCTGTGGTGGCTCCCGGGGTCAGCCCCTCTGCCCTGTCACTTTGAGAATTAGGTTTCAAAAGAGAGCAAGAGAGAGAGTTTGGAAAAAGTCTCTCCTCGGGGAAGATGTATGCATGATTGTGTAGGGGCAGCAGTAGCTTTTCGAAGGGATAAAGCTCCTCAGAGGACAGCAAATGATTACCCTGCAGTCCCCATAAGAGAGGAAAACTCTGCCGTTGAAGTTCTTAAGTTGAAGTTTCCATGGAGAGTTCTGCCCATGCCCCTGCCTTGCTCTCCTGTAATCCACCCTCAAGACCTGCCCTTTTCTTCTCTGCTATGGAAATGTAGCTGACGTTTTAGACCTTTCTCTTTATTCTTTTATGTTTGTAAATTTAGACTGCAATGGCGACTCTCTTGGGGGGGCTTTGGCTGGGGTGCTAAGGAAGGGGAAGGTCTGTAAAGAGAGTGAGGAGTTATTGACTAGGGCAAATTCTTCCTTCCCCTGCATCTCCCCAGGACTCATTTTATACCTGAATCTTATTCAGCCCCATTGCTGAGAGGTACATCGAGGTATGTCGGTCACTGGTATTATCAGAGCTGTGATAGGACCGTATGAAACAGACGATCCCCTGTCACAGCCTCTACCCATCCTGGAATATCCAATCCCCACAGTATTTCCTTGCTCAATAAATATGAGGGTCAAACCGACTCCTCCCATAGCCTTCTGCCCCAGTTCGCGTTCCCCAGGTCACGCACCTGTTTCTGCTGTATGTGCATCTCCAGCACGGCTTTGCTGCTGATAGTTTTTTAATCTACTTCATGTGAAAACCTCTAGACAGAAAAACGCCTGGTGTGTTTTCAGTGGCTGATTTTACTTGACTTTCCAATGGGCCAAACCTTTGCTTCCCAGAAACAACAAACACTGCCCCTCCCCCAGGCAAGCTCCTCCCTTCTTTTAGCCACACGCGCCTTCAGTGTGTGCAATTGTGCATGGTATTTAATTTTTTTTATTTTAAGTGGCCATTTAACAAAATTCTCCACGTCTTGCTCCACCTTCGAGAGAGTTTTCAGATTCTTGTATTTACTTGTTTTATATGAAAATAACAAATGTTCTTTGTATATGTTTTTCTGTACTTTAAGGAGGGGAGGGAAACATTTCCATAGAAACAGCCCTGCTTTTCCGATTTATTTTTTTTAACTATTATTATTTTTTATTGTTGTTGTGAAGATGTCCAGTGGCTTTAAAGTCAGTGTTTCTTTGGCGATGAAATAACGTTCTTACGGTCTAAGAAATTCTCCCCAGAAAAAGGGGAAAAAAAACAAAAACAGTCAAGTAGCAGAGCATGGAATACCTGTTGTTTTCCCATTCTGTCTATTATTGCCTCATTCAATAAATTGTTACAAATGTGTCTGCACCTGGAGTCTCTTATTTTGTAGGTCTTTGCATAGTTTTGGTAAATGGAGGGAAGATGTTTTTAAAAGGGAGACTATCAGGTGGTAAACATATAATAACTTTTTTTGTTGTTGCTTACCTGTGTTGCTAATATCTTAGGGCCTTTCCCTGCAGACATCTACACACCTGAGTAACTTGACTCAGGTGCGTAATCCCATTGACTCCAATAAAACTATTCAACTGAGTAAAGCTATGTGTGGCCCTAAGAGTCTGCATGATCCAGGCCTTAGATTATTAAGAGAACATTTTTTAAAATTCACTTGTTTACTCTTTTTGCACATCACTCAGCTTGAACAATGAAATTAGGCAAATCAGTCTCACTTTTTCATTCATCGTCCCCTTCAGGTTCTAGACCCATGCGCTAGCCTACGGAAATGATGTTGGGAACTTGAAAGGTGACATTCTTCTTTGTTGTTCAATGTCATGCTAGGGCTTTGGCTGAGAGGCACTTTTTGGAGGAGACGTTAAACCCAAGGCCCTGATCCTGCCTGATCATTAAAGAATCCACAGCACTTTTTTGCAAGATCATGGCCCTAGTGATTAGTTAGTTAATATTTAATTCCAGTTGGAATCATTATGTGTTTCCTACCCAGATTTGATCTGCCATCTCAATTGTGGTACTTGATTCAGACTAAATGTGGAAATTCTTTAGATGCTCAAAAAAGTATATAGCATGAAATAGATTCTTATTCGTGTTTTAAATGTGAGCTTGATCAGAAACGATTAAGAAGGGGAGGGGAACATAACTTGCACACTGTCTCAACCCAGAAAGGGTGGTCCAGAAAGCTTTATTTGAATATTGTGTATAAAAGTATTAATGTATTTGTATTACAGTAACATGTAGAGATCGGAGCCTCATTGTTCTAGGCTCAGTATAAACATACAGTGAGAGACAGCCCCTGCCCCGAAGCACTTCCAGTCTAAATATACTGCGGGCTTAGGCCACTGAACTGTCTTGTCTATGTCCTATTGCCAAAATATTTGCTAAATCTTTCAATGGATCCAGCCATGCTGCCTTGATCTGTGATTTTGTCATATCCCCCGTGCTCAGGAGAGTCAACTCTGGTCAGTATTGGGATGAGAGGCTCCTAGGGGAAACCACAGCGGCCCTGGTCATTCAGTAAGTGACGCACTTTCCTTTGGGCTGTTGACGATCCAATACCCCAGCATGGCATTTGGGGTGCTGAACTGGCAGAGAGGATGTTAGAGCAAGGTTCTGACCACTTCTGGTCACTGTTAGCCCTGGTGTTTGGGGCATATTCATAACCCTAGACTATATCTTTCTGCTTCTGTAAATTCCCTCCCGTAGTTTTATTTCAGGTGGTATTCTTCCCTTTCTGTCCAAAACTCTTCTGTAATGTTGAAGAACTGCCAAGTTCTACCTCAGAGATAGGTGCTCACAGGATAATGCAGCTATAGGAAAACAAGGGCTAGCTCTTCTCTCAAATAGTGCAGTTCCAAGCAGGAGGGAGAGCTAACGCACAAGTACTGAGTACACACATGTGTACACACGTGAGAGGGGAAGCACATGGGTTACCCTGGTTTTCCTCCTTTTGATCTGATGATAAAATGTAGCAAGCCAGGATCCCAGCCAGAAGCTGAGCTGCAACAGAGCCTATCTCTCCCCTTCTTTCTCCTGCATCCCAAAAACCACTCCTCAGGTCCTGTCACCGCAGCATCCAGGGAGAACCCATTTGCCCCACTCCAACCTGTGCGACTTGCTCAGACAAGATGATGCCCCTTCTCACAGTGCATAGCCTTGCTGCTTCCTCCCCATTCCCCAGGACCACTAAGGCTGCTTGCCAGCTGTAAAGAATGTTAAATTCTGTGTACAGTTTCTTCCAGATTCTGCTGAGGGATTGGAAAATCTGCACAGATATCTCCCTCCCCCACCCCACAAAGCCCTTAGGAGAGAACTGGTTAATGGCTGCTATCCTTGTAGAGAACCTTTCTCATAAAGGTTTCTTTCACCCACTCCTCTCTCCCTTTTTTAAATTCCCATTCCCCTGGAGTCATCATCTCTCTCTCCCAGCATGAGATCAGACATGTGACCGAGCACTGAGTTATCTGCCTTTTAAAAGCTGGTCTCCCTCGCCACAGCCTGGTCTGTCAGCAGCATTTGAACCTGGTGCCTTCAGCTGTCAAAGTCTGAACCTCTGTCACTTGAGCTAAAGGAGTAGCACCGCTCAATGTCGTAGAATCTTCTCTGACAGGGACCTGCCATGAGGGGCGACAAAGCTTTCCTAGTGCCGGTTGTGCTTGTGTTCTTAGTTCTCTGGTGCCTCCTTTCAGGTGACTCTAGCTGCAGGGGATAAGGCACAGGAGCTGACAGCTGCTATTCTGTAAACACGCTCCCTCCCCTGCATTGGCCCTCACCAACCCCCATTGAGAAATGTTTCTTCTTCCCAAGGCAGAACATGCCCTTACTAAACACACAAGCTATGCATAGAAGATTGATCTATTAACGCCTGTTGGTGCCTCTCCATCCCTGCTCCCCTGCAAAAATACCACTGGCCTTAAACCTATGGCTGCAGTGAGTTCCTAGAGTTTCATCCAACACAACCACTTTGTCCGGCGCAGAAGGAGCCTGTATGAAAAAGAAACGTGCAAGACTTTGTTGCTGTAGCTGGAGGGAGCAGGCAGGGGGAGAGGGCAAAATCACCTGTTGACTTGGGAATGAGACACTGAAGCCATGAGAGACACAGCTGGGAGGGTTACCGGGACTGGGAGGTGCTGGCCGGCTAGAGGAGCGTGCCTGGCATCTGCCAGCCACAAGCAGGGAGAAAGCTGCTCACTCCCCCCTTTCCTTCCTTCCTTCCTGGTTTAGGAGCCTGGCCCTGGAAGGGGGAAGGTTAATGGGGAGCGACTCAGGTGAAACAATGGAGACAGGCCCGTCCCATGGGCTGTCGCTGAGGAGGCTGGGGGGCAGGTTATCCCCGCCGCCCCGCAGAGCGTGTGGGCCTGTTGCCTGTCCCCAACCATTGCTATGAGCGGGCGAGGCAAGGCGGCTGGTGTTTGCAGCCTCCCCCAGGTCACAGGGCAGAGCCCTCCACTCATCACATTGTGCAATTAGGCTCTGGGAAGATGGGACCATATGGGAGCAACTTCAGGGCCATACCCCTGTGCGGGCTTTCCCAGCTCCAGTGGGAAGATGAATGTGGGATCCAGGGGGAAAGAGGTAGGCAGGCACCGATCTGGGATTCACCGCTGCAATGATGCAGCGATCGGGCTGGGGCAGAATGGGAGGCCGGGTAGGTTTACGCATGTGCTATGATACAGCCAAAGGAACTGGAGCAGAAATGGGAGGGCAGCTGTGAGATTTGCACGCTGGGATGCAGCCAATGGGGCCGGCTGCGCAATAGGGCGCTGACCATGTATATGAAGCCCTGGCTCTGGGACTGTCACTGGGCTGTGGAGCCTTTCAGCTCCGTTAGGGGCTGTGCGTGAGCCTGGGTGAGATGAGTTGGGTGGGTCTCAGTCCAATGGCTGGAGGAGTGGCATCCATTACCAAAAGTACCAGAACCATTGGGACTCCTTGCTGGCAGTGAAACCAAAAACTGAAATGGTCCCTGGAACCTGAACTGGGCTCAGCGGCTCCCCATCGCCTCTGGCTGCAGCATTCGCAGAGCTCTGTTCACGGTCACCCAGTGACTTCTTTGCCAGCAACAGGGACAGTGAAACGGAGAGTAGTGGCCTGTGCGCAAGGACATTGCAGAGCAATAAGTCGAACATGCCTAAGCCCACGACTGCTCCTGCCCCATCAAGTGTTGTCTGCTGTCTTAGCAGCTGTGGGTGTGATCCTGTTGGCTTTATTAAGCTAAGCAGGGTCAGGTCAGGCCTGGATAAGTGGCCTACATGGACCGTGGTGCTGAAGCGCCTGTCTGCAAACTGCACCAAGTTACCTACAATGAAACCAGAGCAGCACGATGGCGAAGGCCTGTCCAGCTGTTGTGTTGCTCTGCTTCGCTGACCGGCGTCCGTGTCCCGCTCCAGGGCCAGAGGAGGGGATGCTGTTCAGTGACTCGGGCGCCTTGGCTGCAAGGTGAGACAGAAATGTGAGATGCTCGACCACGTAATGAGCCTATGTTCTCGCCTGGATTTCGTGGGCCTCATCCCAGTGCAAAGCAGGAGTAACTCCATGATGCCACCTCAGCGGAGAGCTGCTGGGAACGGAGACCTGGGCCCTGTGTTTTCCTGCAGATAAAGCCACATCGCTCTGTGCCATCTGGATGTTGCAGTGGGCAGCTGAATCCACTGCAGGGTCAGTGACAACTGCTAGAAAATTGATTTAAAGCTAGGCCTAGCTTGGGAGACATAAATACTCTGCTGGACCCCTAGGGAGTCCATGGGTCACATGCTGTTGAATTACCAGTCGGGCCCACTCATGCCACTTGCTTTGGTTAATCAGGGTTTGGGCTGCACTATTTTAAAAATCTAGTTAACGAGCTGCACATTCAGCCTGAGTGACACAGAGTAACAAGGTCACCGGGCTGCCTAGATCTTCTCCAGCACCTTCTGCGCTACCAAGCGTGCGGTTGGGGGGGATGTATGTTTAGCCCCATTGTACAGGTGCACGGGAAGGTTAAGGTCACAGCTGAAGTTAGGGTTGCCAACTTTCTAATCACACAAAACCAAACACCCCTGCCCCACCCCTTCTCGCTCCATCTCCTCTCCCCCCACCCTCACTCACTTTCACTGGGCAGCAGTCGGGGTGCAGGAGGAGAGTGAAGACTCCGGCTGAGGGTGGGGCTGTGGATGAGGGGATTGGGATGCGGGAGAGGGCTCTGGGGTGGTGCAGGGGGGGTATGGGCATGTTGCTCTGTTGCTTTCGGCTGCATGCTCTTTCTCCAGGTCTTGGTTTAAGTGGGCAGTGCCTGGAGATCAGTGTTTTTAGCAAGTTCCTCATGCATTAAGCTGCATTGATCCTGTAAGAAGCGAAATCACAACCACCAACCTAAGCAGGGGAGGGGTTTGGTGAGATGCTGGCCAGCTGAGGGGGGCAGGGCAGTTTGGTGGGGTGCTGGCTAGCTGAGGAGGGGTGGGGCGGTTTGGTGGAGTGCTGGCCGGCTGAGGGGGGAGGGGCGGTTTGTTGGGGTGCTGGCCCGCTGAGCACTGACCTGGCCATTAAGGCTCACATGCCTCTCGCTAGACTGAGCAGCAAAACCCTCCCACAGAGCGGGGGCCTTCCTAGTGGTTTGGGGAGCAGGGATGGGTTATTTGACGCAGCAGGCTGGCTCCTGCATGGCTCGGGGGGGCTTAGTGGAGGACCGGATGCTCTTGGGGGCAGTAGATAGCATCCACCTAGCATAAGCCTGCTCCCTGCTGAGAGCTGTCAGCACAGAGGAGCCGCTCTTCTCCATAGCTGCCCAGCAGAGACTGGCCCAGCGGCTTTAATCTTCGCTAATCGGGTCTCAAGAGGAAGGTCAGGGCCGCCCGTAAGGCCTGGCTCACGCAGGCTGGAGCAGAATGTTTAATCTCCCCCTGCTGCTTCCGGGACGCATGGAGCCGGCAAGAAGCCACAAGACAAGCCTGGAAATGGAGGGAAACGCAGCAAACGACCCGTCAGGTAATGCTGCAAAGGGAAACGGGCCAGCACTGTCCTCCGTCGCTGGGACTGTCCTGCAAGAGGAAACAGTCTCCAGGCAGGTCATTCCTGCCACACGTGAAGAGAGGCACTAATGCAAGGGAGGGCGATGGAGGGTCTCACACCTGGACATGTAGGACCCAGAAAAGCGAGGCCGTAACAGCGTTGCATAAAGCCAGGTGCTGGGGAAGTTCACACACACACCCAGCTCTGCTGATGCTGCTCAATCCCGACCTGCAGCCTCTTCCCCCCCGCCGGTGCTGGGCTAGCCCCATAGGGGCCCTAAACAGGAATATTCCCCCCCCTCCACATAACACGTACTAATAATTAATACAGGGGGGCCCTTGAGCTGCTCGGGGTGCTAAGCAGTTGCTTAGGCTGCTTATGCCTAGCACCGGCTCTGCCCCCCCTGCCCTGCTACCCCAGCCCTGGGCTGCTTCTGAGCATGACCGTCACCAGCAATGGGGGGATTTGAATAGCCTCTTGGCTCTGGGCCTGTCCCACGGAGGGACAGTCCAGCAGCAGCCGCTGGGGGAGCTGAAGAATCCCAATGTTCCTGCCAAGTTCCTGTCACCCAAAATCACCCCCCTGCCCTAACTCCCCCCCGCGCCAGGCCACTCAGACAACCAGGGGCTGGCAGAGGTGGGAGGGTGACAAGAGCATTACATGGCATGAGCCTCTGTAACCCCAGGCAGCTTGCCCTGCCGGAGCACTCAGCACTGGGGCTGTCCTGCCCACCCCACAGGCGAAACCGGGGGCGGGGGTGAGAGGGAAGAGGCAGACACCAGGGGATACCTTCAGTCCGGGGGTTCGGAGCATCCCCAGCAGCGGGGGGTGCTCTCTCCTGAAGGAGGGCTGCCTTGTGGCTCTGAGCACATCAGCCCCCTTTGCCTCCATGCTGAAGACAGCTTCTTGTCTGTACCCGTAGAGCCCTTCAGACCTTAGCCCCACCTTACCTGGCTGCCCTAGTAACCTGGCTTGAGGGCAACACCCACCTTTGCTCCACCTGCGTGTCCAGCCTTCCTTTGCCTGGCAGCGTCCCCGCGCTGTCTCCCACGCCGCCCCGTCTGCCGGGGGGACAAGCTCCCTGAACAAATCCAGGCAGCCATTGGCTTCTCCTTCTTCAGAGTCCCCTGCTGAGCCTGGCTGGGCAGCTATTGAGCTGAGGCTGCTCCTCTTTCTTTTAGCGCTTAAGCCCTTCCAGGCAGCGAGAGCCTCCTGGGCAGGCCCCAGCCCCCTGAACACAGGGCTGGTTAACAGGTGGCCTGTGACTACCTAGCGTTCTGGGCGCAGCGGGCTCCTTAGGTTGGAGCCACTGCAAAAGGAGCACCCAGGGCTAGCAGCGGCCGCTCGACAAATTCAGGCTCGCAGTAAGGTGCCAGTTTTTAAGTGAGGGTAATTAGCCACTGGGCCAACAGCACTGGGTTCTCCTGTAGTCACGGGCCTGACATCAAGATGGGACGTCTCGGTCCAAATGTGCTGCTCTAGTGCGAACAGAAGGCCTGGGCTCCGTGAGGGAATCCCCTCTTACGGACAAGGTCAGAACGGTCCCATCGGGCTTTGACGTGCAGCCCAATCCCAACTCAGGCCTGTGGGTGCTACCAGGAGAGAAGTAGTTATTACTGCTTGTGGCCTCAACCTGGCAGCTGCCTCCCTCGTCCCCATCCCCTGCTTGCATGTAAGGCCACCCCCAGAAACCGCGTGGCCTCCAAACTCATTTGCCACACAGCAGCTGCCTCATTGCAGGGGCGACCTGCAGAAAGCGAGCAGTGCCCAGTGCCTTGTATGCCAAGGGAGTGGGAAGAAAGCACCATGGCTGGTCATTTCTACACAGTTTCATGGCCAGTGCCCAGCCCCAGCCCATCCAAGGACTCTTTGAGGAGCATAGTCGCTCTTTTGTGCCTCCCCTAAGCTGGAGCCTTGCTAAGGGGCGTAGCGTTCCAGGGCTGGTGTGTGCCCTAAGGCAGCCCAGATTTAGCCAGCTGCATGCTCCATACGTTAGGGCCTTGGGCTGCACCTAGGACTGGGTGCGGCGCCAGGGGCGAGGCTGCGTTGTAAGGGGGCAGCCTTGGCTTTAAACATACGGTTACCCGGCCCCTCCCTGCTTAGCTTAAAGCTGCTGCAGCTCCCACACAGGGTGGTCCAGGTGCAGTAAGAGAATAGATATGCTCAGCCTGGAGTGCCATCATCAATAGTTTTGGCCGCAGCACCAAGGCCTATGAGCCATGCCCTTGGGCTGTAACGGCTTTGAGCTCATGGGGCCGAGCACCGGGTGCCGGAGAATCTCTCCTTAAGAAGAAAAATGAGGCTTTATGCCTGTTCCCCAGAGCAATGGGCGGCATGTTCCCACAGGGCGCCTTTGTCTCACGTAATTCCCAGAGCGATTACTGCAGCTTGCCCTCTGCCCGCCCACTCTGATTTTGCTGCATAATTCATCCACCCAGCCCCCTGTGTAACCAGACACTGGCCTGGAGCAGGCTGGCATTCAGGAGGAGCCAAAGAGGCACTGTGCTGTCACGGCGCGTGAGGGGATCAAGCAAAGGCATCCATCGTGTCATAGTTGGGGAAACAAGGAGCCAGTTGCACCCCTAAATCGGCACTGAAACTGGGGGATCTCCAGGCACTGAGGAGCTGCCTGTACTTGTTCCCCACATTAGGGTCAGCCATGTCCAGGGCCCTACTAAATTCACAGTCCGTTTTGATCAATTTCACAGTCATAGGTTTTTTTTTAAATCATGAAGTTCATGATTTCGGCTATTTAAATCTGAAATTTCATGGGGCTGTAATTGTAGGGGGTCCTGACCCAAAAAGGAGTTCTGGGAGCTCGTAAGGTTATTGCAGGGGGGGTGGCTACTGCCTTACTTCTGCGCTGCAGCTGATGGTGGCGCTGCCTTCAGAGTTGGGCTGCTGGAGAGCAGCAGCTGCTGGCTTGGAGCCCAGCTCTGAAGGCAAAACCGCTGCCAGCAGCAGTGCAGACGTAAGAATGGCCTGGTATGGTTTTGCCACCCTTACGTCTGCACTGCTGCTGGCGAGGTGCTGCTTTCAGACCTGAGTGCCTGGCCAACAACCACCACTCGCCAGCCACCCCCCCCCCACCACCGCTGAAGACAACGCAGAAGTAAGGATGGCAAACCATGACACCGTCCCCCCCCCGCTTAAAATAACCTTCCTTCCCGCCGCCCCGCAACTCCCTTTTGGGCAGAGCCCCCCCTCTCCCCACCCCACCCCCCACTTGAGAACCGTTGCTCTCCCCTGTAAAAGCTATATAGTATAGGGTAAAAGCACACAAAAGACCAGCTTTCACAGGGCAGGGAGGAGGAACCAGATTTCCACGCGTTTTTCATGGCTGTGAATTTGGTTGGGCCCTAGCTGTGGCCATGGTAGCACTGGTGGTACTACCACCAACTAGATTAGGTGATCTTGGTGGTAAGACCTCTAGGAGCAGCTTGTCTATCTTAGCGCTCCCAGTATTGCTAGGATAATGATGGATGGGCTAGTAGCAGGGATTGGCCTCAGGACCTCACAAGCTAAGAGAAGGACCTGCTACCACTTGAGCTGGGTATCAGGTGTTCATGGCAGGCTCATAACTGGCTTATGTGCCCCAGTTCTTAGGGGTCCTTGCTACAGTTCTTGTGCTGAGGGAGCTGAACCGACAGTGGGGGCTTTAGCGCTAAAGACATGGCCACAGCCAGAGATCAGCTCCCGGAACAACCTTTCGTTCATAAACAGAAACCTAAAAGGAACCCAAGCGTGTGGCCATCAGGCCAGTCCCCTTGGTAACAGGCTGCAGTCGGTCTGAGAACAAAATGGCTGCTAAGTTCAGCCCACCGGGCCAGGTCTTAGAAAGTAAACAGCACAGACGACACGAGACATTTCCACAACTATATAGGCTGGCGGCAAGGGGGCATTTGCTACCTATTCAGGGCGTGGGGTGCCAGAACCCAGGGGTGGTGGGGGCCTCCCACTTTTTACCAGCCATACGAGCGAGCAATGAGGGGAGGGGGTGGAGAGGAGAAAGTTGAGTAGCGGGGTCTTGTGGAGCAAAGGCAGGGCCTTGGGGAAGTGTGAGGGTGAGGTCTCAGGGAGCAGCACAGCCTGGGGTGGGGGCACAGCCATGGTTCGGATGTCTGTGGGCCCCCCCACTTTTAGGGCATGTCTGCTGCTCCTGGTGGGGTAGTAGGGACATTATGCCCAGGGGTGGGGCAGGCATTAGCTATATATGGCCCGGGGGAGGGAGACATTATGTGCTCCGGGGAGGTGGGGGGGGCTTTAGCTATATATGATGGTGGGACATTCAGCAACACGCCCCAGAACAGAAGAGATTATGTGATCGAGACCAGCAAGTGCAAGGGTGAGGTCCCGCTACAATAAAATAGCGGGCCTCTTCTCCTCATCCCCCAAACCCCATCAGGGACACACACCCCCAAAAAAACCCACCAGGCTCCCCCGATCCTTGAGCCGCTTCCCCTGGAGAGCATCAAGGGACCTGTCTGAAAAGGTACCACAGAAACCCCAGGGCTGAGCCCTTGCAACATCCGGCATATGGCCCCCGCTGGCTCACAGGTGTTAGCACCACCATTTAGCCACAGCTCCTGGAGCAGGCGCTCAGCTCTGGCTCGGCCGGTCCCGTCTGCAACTCTTGCTCTGCCGGCAATGCTGGGAAGCTAGATGCTGCACCCAGCTGCCTGGTCCCACAGCATCCCTTTGGAAATTACCCCAAAGCCCCTGCAGCAGTGAGGGGTGCCAGGGGACTCCCACAATGCACTGGTGAAGGCTGAGCCCCAAAGGCGCTGTCAGACACACTGTTGCCATGCTGCTGCACCGAACTCAAGGGGCAGACGCGCCAACTCCCTACTCAGTGCTGAGACCCACCCAGCACATATGGGTTCCCCCCCTTACCCTACCACTGGGCGCATGGCTGGGGCTGGCGCACACAGGGCTCAGGGAGCAAGACCGGCTGCTACCCTAACAAGAGGCCACACTTGCCAATCAGCTGCTGCTGGGTGCACCAGCTAAATCCGGACTGCCAGATGCTTTTGACCAGACCCTAAAATCTTTTTATTTACTTATCATTATGTTTTTTATTATTATTATTTTCTCTGACATCTGGACCTTGACTACACCTTGACCGAGAAATCTGGACCTCAACAAAAAATAAGTGACTACACCTGGGTTAGATGAAAAGCAAAAAAAGTTTATTAAGTAAAGGATTTTAAGTTTTGCAGGACTAAGTTTAGAAAGGGCTACTAACAAACAAAAGTAAAAGTAGTCTTTCTAAATGACTTAAGCCTTAACAAAACTACCATTTTGGTTCAAGGTAAGATTCTTACCACCCTTTCTTCCACCAAAATGCCCACCCCTTTGGTCAAGATCACTCACAAAGTCCAAAGTGTGCAGTTCCTTTGTCTTGTTAGGTAATAGATAACTTGGGGTTCTGTGCCCCTCTCTTTTATAGTCCAGTGAACCTTTGGACTAGATTCTGCTGATGGTTAACCACAAAATAACGTACATTCAAGCAGGGTGGAAGGAGACACGGAGTCTGGTGGAGAAGGACGTTCCCTGATGGTTTCTTCCCCGTGGGTGTTTGCTATAATGCAAATTGATCTGTTCCTGACCCCCCCACCACTCCGATGCAAATGAATGGCCACTTGACATGTGATTGCCAATCAGCTCTGATGACATCTGGCTGGAGGCACTGGCTTGGCCTTTGTCTGGGAGAAACTGCTCCCCAGACTTGTGGGTAAAACACATTTTAGTTCCACATTTCCTTCACATTTGTATGGGTCCCTTGGGTGTTTACTGTACAGACACCGGGCAAGAATATTAATGATCAGTGTGCTATTAGTTTTCCAGGGATACCTTATATGATGCATATCAGCTACAGTTTATGACATTACTAAATTGGGGTGCACTGAACTGGTCAGGCCAGCTGAAACTCTCTATAACTATCAGGGAACCCCC
Source organism: Dermochelys coriacea (assembly GCF_009764565.3). Lineage (NCBI taxonomy): Eukaryota > Metazoa > Chordata > Testudines > Dermochelyidae > Dermochelys > Dermochelys coriacea. The sequence goes on along the minus strand of NC_050068.2, from coordinate 349,003,740 downwards.
TTTCCTTTGGCATTGAGATGCTCTTAGGTTACAATATACAAACAACAATTCAAAATAGATTTCTAATTCCCTAAAACTGCTTACACTACTCTGTCCCCTTATCAATGGCATTTAAGTAGTCCTGAGCAGTATTCTAAATATCAGTTCTTTGAGGGGGGTCTGACCAGTCCACCAGTCCATGCTCTCGCTTCTGCTGTTTGCGTGTGGAGTTCCTTGTGGAGGGGGCTCATTGCCTGACCGAGTACCTGCAACTCCCAGATCGTCTTGCTGTTGTATTGGGAAATACTGAAGATGAGCTGACGTCCTCTGAAGAAGTTCTCCTGGAGTCTCCACTAGGTAAGATCTGGGAGTTTCTGCTAAGTTCTGAACAGTTCCAAGTGTCTGAGAGATTTTGAGCCAAACGTTGTTCCCTGCTCTTCGTTCAGGTAGCGCTTTTGTTCTGTGCCAAACAGTGAAGTTTTGTGGGTGCTGAATTTTTTGTTTCAGCATCTCATTTTCAACATTCCCACAGGATGGGCCCCTTAGGTTTAAGCAGTATTGGTGCCACCGGTAACGGTGTCCTTCGTTGTTCTCCCATCAGCAGTTCTGCTGGCGATAGTCCAGGCAGAAGTGGTGTTGACCGATAGGCTTGGTGCATTCTCACCCTATGGTATTGCAGAATGAGATGCACCCCAAAATCCACAAGGTATATACACGTGCAGGGCACGCACACAGCAATTCATATAGTAGCTTGGCCTGAGCAGAAAAACAGAGCCCTTGGTAGAGGGCTGCAAGATATGTAACAAGGAAAAAACAAACAACCCACACCCACAATTGCCAGAACCATTATTCTTTACAAAACATTATTCAGACCTTGGCACCGGATAGCCTGGAAAGGCCACACATACATTATTACAATCAATACTTCTCCAGATCGATTGACTTGGCTATACTTACACAGACTTCATTGGCACAGGGCGTCCAGAAACTAAAGTCAATGTCTGCAAGACAAGGAGTTCCTGAAGTCCTCATATCTGATAGTGGGCCTCAATCTACAATTCCTAGCATGTGCACCAGACACTGATTGGGAACACCACCCTAGGAATCCATATAACACCAGAGCAACAGGGAGGTGGAGAGACTTCTGCAAAATCAGTGAACTTAAGAACATAAGATCGGCCAGACTGGGTCAGACTGAAGGTCCATCTAGCCCAGTACCCTGTCTACTGACAGTGGCCCATGCCAGGTGCCCCAGAGGGAATGAACAGGACAGGGAATCATCACGTGAGCCATCCCCTGTTGTGGATGGACCCAGACAAAGCCCTTCTTGGTTTCTGTGAGGCTTCTTAATCGGAATGCAACAAGTCTTTAGTCTCCTTCTGGTAGGGTGACAGCAAGCGTGAAAAATCGGGACGGGGGTGGGGGGGTAACAAGCCCCTATATAAGACAAAGTCCCAAATATCGGGACTGTCCCTAAAAAAATCAGGACATCTGGTCACCCTACCTTCTGGCTGTTTTTGTGTGAGCACTGCTCCTAACCCACATGAAAATGCCGCTGCTGCTCCTGTTGCTGGAGAGTTTACTGAATATAGTGCCAAAGCATGCAGAGATGTCAGGAGTGTTTATTTTATTAAATGCGTTTTGTTGTGGGCTACCCACCCTCTGCCTCCTTTCCCAGGTCTCCTCCTGGATTTTCCACTCTCCATGCTGACAGTCTGGGGGGGAAGGGAAGGGGGCTCTTTTCTCTCCTTTACACCTTCTTTAGGGAGAGGGAATCCAGCATGTACTGTGAGGACAGACACACAGCCATGCTTTAAGCAGCAACCAGGTAACTCCCCTAAACCAGCAAGTTCCCACATTTATTCAGCTCCCCGCTGCAACACATCCTGCTCCTCTCTAGGAACAATGGATGACCAAGACCTCTACAACCCCTGCACAGGGTGGATGCAGGAACAGTTAAAAGCCCCTATCGGCTGAAAAATAATTTGGCAGCTACAATGAGTCTGTAAATACATTAAGTCAGATACACACCACTAGGCTATTGTCTGCACTACCCAGGGAATATTTGTTCAGCCAGGTGGCTCTTAGCTGCAGTCTCTCCTCTCAGGCCTGGCAGCTCTCTGTGGCACCTGGCTGGAGAATACAGAAGAGGAGTAAGTCACCATTGAAGCACATGCTCAGAGAAAGGCTGCTGGTCTCAAGTGACCTAGCTTCCATGGCTGGCTCTGCCAGGGGTCCTAGCATAATTCTTTGCGGCTGCAAAGGATTGTGGGATATAGTGGGTCACTGGAGGATTTTTTTTTGGCCATTTTGGAGGGTCACGCCACAATATTTTCCTTCATTTGTGCACCGTTGCTGCATGTTGTGCCATGGTGCACCCCTAGGTGCCGTCCATGAAGCCTCAGAGCACGTTGAGGCCCTCGCTGAAAGGCCTGTGCAAAGTACAAGTGCATGGGGGATGGGGTGGAGGAATTACCTCCAGAAATTTAATTCATTCTGAAAAGAAGCCCGTGTCTTTGCCACTGGTACATCTCAGTAGTGTCTAGAGACCCCAATGGCCACCGTTGCACTTGGTGCTGTACGAAGCCGTAGTGAGAGACAGGCCTCGCTCTGAAAAGCTTCTATGCGGTCAACGGCGAAGCTGGGAACAGACTCCATCTCTCTTAGCGAGGACCACAATCCACTACATGGCAGCAACACTCTGCTCACGGGACTCTGAACGAGCCTCTGCACCGAAAAAGCAGCTCTGCATACATTTTCTCTCCTCTCAGGAAAGATTAGCTCAGAGAAGAGGGTTTTTCCCTGGACTTTCTTCCCCTGTGAGCTGCATTGTCCTAAGGATCAGGGCTGGGCCTAGGTCTGTCCTTTGCAATAGAGTATTTAGAGAGGACTTGCCTTTGCCTTCCTTGATGAGTCAAAGAGGAGAAGGGGTCGGCTGCTTTTTCTAGCCGGCACTGTTGGTTCACAGGTATGATATGATGTTGGCCGAGAGGGCTGAGGACAGGGCTAGGAGCTGGAAACCCTCTCTGATTGAATCCTGGTCCCTCCATGGCCTCAGGTAAATCACCATCCTCCTCTGTACCTCAGTGTCCTCTCTCTCCCCTGCCCCGGCAGATGAAGATAACAAGCAGCAATGGCTGGAAGTTGAAGCTATTCACGTTCCCACTGGAAATCAGGCACCAACATTTAACGGTGGGGGCGATCAACCACTGGCCCACACGCCCAAGGGACGTGGTGGATTCTCCTTCTCTTTTCAGAGTAGCAGCAGTGTTAGTCCGTATTCGCAAAAAGAAAAGGAGTACTTGTGGCACCTTAGAGACTAACAAATTTATTTGAGCATAAGCTTTCGTGAGCTACAGCTCACTTCATCGGATGCATTTGGTGGAAAATACAGTGGGGAGATTTATATACACACACAGAGAACATGAAACAATGGGTTTTATCATACATACTGTAAGGAGAGTGATCACTTAAGATGAGCCACCACCAGCAGCAGGGGGGAAGGAGGAAAACCTTTCATGGTGACAAGCAAGGTAGTCTATTTCCAGCAGTTAACAAGAACATCTGAGGAACAGGGGGGGTCAGGTGGGGGGGAGAAATAACATGGGGAAATAGTTTTACTTTGTGTAATGACTCATCCATTCCCAGTCTCTATTCAAGCCTAAATTAATTGTATCCAGTTTGCAAATTAATTCCAATTCCGCAGTCGAGTGACCAGAGAGATTGAAGTGTTCTCCAATTGGTTTTTGAATGTTATAATTCTTGACGTCTGATTTGTGTCCATTTATTCTGCACTCGATTACAGACCTTAGGGTGGCTATTCTTCAACAAAAAAACTTCAAAAACAGACTCCAACGAGAGACTGCGGAATTGGAATTAATTTGCAAATTACAAATTACAGTGTGTATGATAAAACCCATTGTTTCATGTTCTCTGTGTGTGTATATAAATCTCCCCTCTGTATTTTCCACCAAATGCATCCGATGAAGTGAGCTGTAGCTCACGAAAGCTTATGCTCAAATAAATTTGTTAGTCTCTAAGGTGCCACAAGTACTCCTTTTCTCCTTCTCTTGGAGCTGTTAAATGAAACCTGGGCATCGTTCTGAAACAGATGCTCCAATTCAGCTACAAACTGCTGGGCTGGAGGTAGACTCGCCGGTTGAGGATTATGCAGCATGTCGAACGAGACGATCTCGCTCGTCTTTACTGGCCTTAAAAATCGATGACGCTAGGATCCTACTTCAGCACTAACTCAGCTATAGCACGGGGGGGGGGCCATGAGGATTAATTAGCTAATGACTGTAAAGTGCCTGGATTGCTAGGTACGTGGCTAGTGGACTGATTCTGTTATGGCTGGGGTCTCGCTCCTCCGTTTGGGGGTTTGTCATTAGCACGCAGCTCGCCTGTAAGGAGGGAATTCTGCACCTTGACCTGTATTTTTACCTGCAGCTCTCTCCCAATGATGGATCAGCCAAAGTTCCAGGTCAGGTCAGCGTGTGTTGGCGTAGAGCAGGTCTTGAGCAGATGCCGTAATCTCCTCTGATAGACACACACCCTCCCTGTAAATGCCAGACGGAGTCTCAGGAAGGGATCAGCTCTTAATGCCTGGGAGTCAAATGAGAACACTGCAAGCCGTGATGTTCTTCAGGTCCCTCAATGGTTTCAAGGCCTGATCTCACCCTCATTACTCAGGTAAGGCTCCGTGGGCCACTGGAGTCAGTGAGATATTTGCTTGCCTGGGGAGAGCAAGATCTGGCTTTGCTCCACTGTGGACAATGCATGGACAATGACACTCAGTGGGCATTTCTGTTCCTAAGGTCTCTTTCAAGTTCCTCCTCTCAGCTTGAGCTGGGATTGTTTCACGTTGCACTAAAAATGCTTCCCCGCTCAGCGGCGCTTAGGAGGGGAGCTAAGGTCAAAGCCTCTCAGATTGGCATAGTCATGCACAGCTGCTTCAAATACACTAACCACGGACCCTCCCCCAATAAGAGTGACATTCTCACTCACCCAAAGCAAAGGCACTCCGCAGCGACTTCTAGAGAGGTGGAGATCTGCACATCAGAACCCAGCTTCCAGAGCTTTTCGTTCTCGTGGGACGCGCCCATCCGAAAATGGGCCTATTAAGAATGCCCAATTACCGTGATGCTGGTGACGGCTGGGCACCTATGAAGCCAAGGGAACTCACCATGGTATTATCTGCAGTTCCTAGTGTTTTCACAGAGTGGGTTCATGATTCTGCATTCGACGTGCTATTTTGGAATCAGACCCCCTGCCTTGTGCATCTGGGGGATCTCCTTCCACTAGGCTCCGGGCTGAGGCTGCTGTCCCCGGCAGCTTCCCAAGGCCAAAGTTGAAACCCAGTGGGCTGAGATGTCAATCACCTGTTCCCAATCTGCTCCTGATTTTCTCTCTAAATCGATTAGAAGTTAGATGCTGCATAGTATTGGCTGCTGTTAAGCCGTGTCGCTAGGATGGACCAAAACACCCCAGCCCGCCATGCTCTGAGACTCGCCAGTGATGCACAACGGGGTGCATGCCCTGACCCTACCTGGCATCACCAGTGGGGCAGCCCCAGGGATTTGTGGCTCTAGGAAGTTCACTTTATGATTCCTGGTTGTAACGCCGTCAACTGGGGTCACTCTGGCTGGCACAAAGGTCCGATGCTTGTTTGCTAAGGAGGAGGAGAAGGGCAGAGTACTAAGGGTGCTACAGCTCACGGCCAATAGTGGTGTGTGGCCAGTTTTGTGCTGGGTCTTTACGTGTCCCATGCACTGGGGAGTTCTTTGAAGGGTGGATTCTGGTGAAGGTCAGGAGCAAGCCAGCGAGGGGTGGCAGTCAGAGTTCTCTTTGTTCTGCCGCTGAGTCATGCACCCAGGGGAGGCATGTTTTACATGGGAGGCTCTGTCAGGCACAACGTGGGGCTGAACTGGGGGTAGAACCTGCATACCCTGGTTCTGCAGCTTCCACTGAAGTCACCTGCAGCACTAGGCCCCCCAAGATGAAGCCCTGAGGGCAGACTCCCAAGCAAGTCAGGAGATTTACACCACCCGTCCCAGTGGGCGGCTGTTACTGACTTCAGCCTCCCCTACCAGCTGCCCATGGGCTGCACTACAGCCCAGCATCCCCCCAGAGCCCAGCCTATGGACATGCCCCAGCAAGCCCCTTACATGGGGGCCTGCTTTGATCAGCCCCACAGTGCTTCTGTGCCAAGTGAATCTCCTCCAATCCCACAGGGCTCAGGGTGGGGGGGGGGATTTAAACTTGGCAGATAGGGTGGAAAGTCCTACTCTGACCTCATCTTCCCAGCAGCTGGGGCATCCAACTTGCTCCGTGGGCATGAATGAAAAGGGATTGGTCCTTGGCTCGTGACACCAGATTAGCCATAACCAAAACCCTAACGGAGCCAGGGGTTACTTAGGTATCACTCGCCCGTAGTTCGGGACCTAAACTGCAATGGCCCAAGTTCCTAGGTAGCTCCTTAGAAGTGAAGCACCAAGACGAGCCATGATGCAGAGCTGAATGGATCCACTCTGTAACCTGTGGGTATCCAAGGGGATGGGAGATTAAATTCAGCCCAGTTCACATTACAGCCACTTGCCAAAACCAGCTCCCTGATCAGGCAGCCTGACGTAACAGAGAGCCCTGGGGTGACCACGAACTTCTACAAGGTGCAGGATTCATGAGCCACCCGACTCCTTCACACACAGCTGGGCCCATTTGGCATGTTTCTGCCCTGCAGTGCTGGGCTAGGGCTACTCAGTGCATCATCTTCCCAAGGACAAAGGCCAACTCTACTGGCTCAGTTCTGCCCTTAGTTACAGCCATGCCAGCCCATGGCATTCACAGAGCAGGGATATGGTGCAGTTTCTGCAGCTAACGGTGTTAAAGGGTATAGGGCCAGATTCTGGGGTAAATCCAAAACCCCTCCACTGGAGTCAGTGGGGGTGACTGGATTTACGCCAATGCTTCATAACTAATTAATAGTTTAACAGGACGCATTAGCTAGTGCTTAGAGCACAGGGTGAGATACTCAGTGGCGCTCTGTTCAACACCCATCTCTGGTAGTGTCTTCCTAGGGGGAAGGGCATGTATCTTTTTTGTGCCTCGATTTCCCCATGTGGGAGATGATGATATGGAGCCACTTCACAGAGGCTTCATTAGCTAAGGCCTTAAATTGCACTGAGGTCCTTTGCTAGAAGGGGCTACAGAACTGGAGTATTGTTATTCGTTTAGGTTGGTAGTTTTCACCGTAGGCTAGTCACAAGAAAAGCAACCACCATTTTTCCCTCCCCGGCCCAGCCTGTGAAAAAGTAAGCAAGGTACAGTCCAAGGCTGGTGTGTCTGAAGTCAGGCTAAAAGAACAACCATCTTTAATTAATAGTTCCCTCTAGGCAGTATCCCTTCAGTCTACGCCATCCCCAAGCTCTTCCTTAGCGGGGTGACTATTAGCACTTCAGATTATGCCCTGTGCAAATCAGTTTTGAATGTTAAAACTTTTGAGCCTGGATGTTACTTTGCCTTTTGACCTGCAAATTTCACTGGGACAGCCAGTTTCACTTCTTGTTTCCCATGCACTGTCACCACATTGTGATGTCTGTGTTTACATGCGACATGTGGAATGGGGACTTCATAACCCGTCTCCCTCCCCCGCTGCAAAAAAAGTACCCTTGCACTGCAATTAATGAAAGATCCTGACAAACTTTTCTACACTATTTTTGTGCTAAAACCCTTTAAAAAAAAGGAAAAACCCTTAAGATTCCTGGATGATATTGCTCCACCTAATTATTGGGCCGTGTTGATCAGTCCAATCTACACCAAAATATCTCCTTTGCCCCCCAGGAGCACTGGAACGGAGAGAGCCTGCAATCCCAGGTAGTGTTTCCTTTGGGGACGTGGGGTTGCTTTCGGATGTGCCAGCACTAGGATGGGAAGCCAGGGCTGGAAACGCTCCTCTCTTGCTCTAATGACGTAGTCCTTTGCCATGAAATCCAGGCCCTGCGAACCGTTTGGTTTGGGAAGATGTTTCTCCTCTGAAGATGCAGCTGCACAGATGGGGCTCAGAACTCTCCCTGATGCACAGCGGCCATATTGCTGCAGGCCGGGGCGCTTGGCAGTGCGGTGGAGAGGGGCCAGGCAGCAGCCACAGGTAACATAGGCAGCAGGATGGGGAGGGCTTGGAGGAGCCCATTGTCTTGCAGAGGGAAGCCGCTCAGAACATAGGAACTCACCAGGCCTTCAGGGGCAAAGGCCCTGACTCGACCCGCCGCAGAAGGGCGCTGGTCCACATCCCTTAGCGGGAGCCACTGCAGACTGGCTGGGGGCTGGGGACTGCCTGGTCGGTCTCCTGGATCCGAGCTGGGCTGGTGCCTGCGCCATGGAGCACTGAAGCGGCGATGGAGCCGGGGAGCGCGGGAGCTGCACAGGGCGAGCCCAGCTTCCCGCGAGCCTCCTGCTGCAGAGCTTTGGCTTCAATAGCTCCCCCGTGGCAGCCCCCCTCAGGACTCACTCCTCCTCCCAGCCCAGACGCTGAGGGGATCCCACCTGCTGCTACTGCTGCTTGTTCCCCGGGGAAGGAGGAGGGTTTAGGGCCAACATGGGTCATCAGGTTGGGGACAGGCTCCTGTGCGGTGCTTGGTGACTAGCTGGGAGGCCGGGGCGGTTCGGGGTGGGGGAGGGGGTTCCTGGGTTGTGCTAGGCCTTGCCCTATAATTTGGGTGTGTCATGCCACCTGCTAATGTACAGTTAGCTGTAGATGTGTAGCATCCCACAGGACCCCGGTATCCAGGCAGAGCTAGCTCTAGGAAAGGTCCTAGCACCGGATGGGCTACGGGGAATGAAAGCCCCGAGGGCTCCAGCAAACACAGACTGTGTGATGGACACAGCGGGCAGACCCCACCTGAGGCCAGATCTCCTCCTGCATCAAAAGTCAACGGAGTTACTCCCTGCAGCGTTGCTGGTGGCCCCTTCCATGACAGCGGCGTCCATGCCAGACCCTGTGTGGGGACTCTAGGCTGCACGGGCTGGGTTAGTCACCTGGGAACCAGAAAGAAGCACTGGGTCTGTCTTCATCCAGCAGCCTGGAGCTCAAATCCCGTCTATTCACTACCACCAAGTCCTGCCTCTGCTCCGCTACACACTCCGGGTTTACCCTGTTGCAGAAGGACAGTGGCATCTGGTGCGTCGGTCTTTGCTGTTGGGGGGATGCCCTGGTTTTATCGCATGTTGTGTCTATGGCACCCTCACAAGGCGCCATCTGATGCAAAGGGGAGTCCCATTTGCACAGGGGGGAAGGCCCTGATTCACCTCCTCCCACCCCAGGCTGAGGCTACGTCTTCACTTCCAGCGGCGTGTGTAGTGTCCAGGCCCTACCCATGTAGCTACACTCTGTGGGGAAAGGCTCCGGTGGCAGGGAGGCAATGGGACACTACCCTGCTAAGTGATAGCAGTGTAGATGCAAGGTAGTGCTTGGGTGTGTTGAAAGCCATGTAGGGTATGTACCTGGAGGGCAGGGCCCTACCGTCTGCATTGCTGTTTATGCCCATGCTAGCTGGGCACGAAGTCACTGGCATGAGTGTAGCCGTACTCTTAGGAAAGCTGCAGGCTGTGGAGTGAGAGAACGGGGCATTCCTGGGATAGGAGCGCCCTTGTTTAAGGCGCTGATCTGCCCCTTGCAGCCCTGTGAAATCCAAGCAGCAGAAGAGAAGTCTCAGAGCAGCTGGGAGGATCAGAAGCCCTGTGACCACGGACGTGCAGGGAAGCTGGCAGCTCACTTCCTGCTGCACCCACCCGTGGCCACTGACAGAGGGAGCAGCCTGCTGCGGGTTGGTCTCGGGGCAATGGACAGGGCTCTGCCAGCCCCAGGTGGCCGGTTTCCAAGAGGAGGGTGCGTGGTCCTGGTGCCGCCGGCTGTACCCTCGGGCGGTAGTTGGCAAGTCTAGAACCACCGGATCCTGATACCTCACCAGTGTGAGTTCTACCATTGCCAAAGACAGCGAGAGAGACCATGCACGTAGCCACGGTGGAGGGAGGGCAGGCAGGCGAGACGGAGCGGCAGGGCAAAGCGGGAACCAACACTCTGTCAGGTCAGCTGTAGTTCCACTGAGAATTTCTTCCTGCCCTTTCACTCGGCGTCCCGCGGTTATTTCACCTTTTCCATGCACAGGGACTTGGCTTCACTTGCACCAAAGAGTCCGTTAACTGGTGGGGGACCAGAAAGATCCTGGGTGAAACAGGTCTGAGTTTGATCTAAGGGCACTGAGGACTGGACATCCTAGAGTTGGGGATGGACTCTGCCACGACCTTGAGCACCTCCTGACAATGCCTGTAGAATGGGGCGCATCCCTTCCCGGGACCGTAGAGAAGAGCAGCAGAGATGCCTCTTGGCAGGTTGAAAAAGGGATCCAACATTTTGGGTGACTAGGCAACCCGGTAGCAAATGGAATTTCATTGTGATCGACATAACACAATGCACATTGGACAGATGTCATAAAGAGCCGGCCAGTGTGTGCACGCCAGTGCCCTCTGCTGGAGGGAGCCAGAACTGCTTGGCTGTGTGTCATAGGTCCTATATTGCTAACAGAGATCCACCTTTAGCGCAGGTGGGAGGAGAGGGTACCATGGTTTTGGAGCAGAGGGCTGCACATTCTAACCTCCGCTGTTGTCATGGCAATGGCTGGTGGTGTGGTGGCAAATGGGATTGGCCACTGATTCGTTACAGTATTCGAAGCTTCCCATAAAGGCTGGTGGGTTTTGACCTGGCTGCACCCTGGGAAGCGGTAGGCCTAGGAGTCATCGTAGGGAGATCGGAGTTGGTGGCCCCTTGAAGTGAAGCAACAGTTAAAAAAAAAAATCCCAAACACAATAGGATGCATGAAGGGAAAAGAAAATGTCCTTGTAGCAAACAAGGCTGTGTCCACCTCATCCGATCGCAGCTGGGGCCACCTCTGCTCCAGCGTGACACAGCAGTGACTGGAAAGGCCCAGGAGAGACTGAGGCAAATGGTCAGCAGGATCCGGACCTGATGAGAGACTGCAAGGGGCAGCCTGGAAGGGAGATTTAAAGGGGACATTTACAACTGTGAAGCGTGGAGGAGGAAGAGACCAGTCTCTCCCATTTTTGAAGTTATTAAAAGAAAAATGTCACAGTCGCCCTGTGGAACTCACTGCTGCAGGAGGATCTCAAACAAACAACATGTTGCAACTGGATTGAAGGTAAAAAAAGAGACATCCTTTCCCCCCTCCCTCCTCTCCACTGAACGTGCCTTATTGTGCCCTCAGTGTTTGTGCAAAACTCACACAACCTTCAAGAGGGGCTGGCGAGTCCCTGACAGCCGTCACTTTGTAGTGGTGGCCCACACAACATAATAAAAACAGAACGGAGACCGTGTTACGGAGGGAGTCTGAACCCCTTGTTTTGTCCAGGCAGCTGTTTTAACCTTTCCCTAGAAGCCAGTCCACCCACCTTTGTCATTTAGGAGGGCAACTACTCTACTCATCTGCCAAACTCCACGCCATCAAAGCAAGGCCCCAGCTAGCATTTTGAACTGCTCACAACAGTCATCCAGGCTAGGCCAGAAGGGGCGACTGTGATCATCTAGGCAACCCTCCTGCGTGACACAGGCCAGGGGACATCCCTGAATTCATTCCTGGGGAACTCTTATGCATCCGCTAGGAAAAAAAATTAAAAAAAAAAAACAGCCAATGGGGATTGAACATTTCAGGGAGAAGGTTTATTGAGCCCAGAGAGCCAGCTGAGAGGTGCCCAGCCCCGCACTGCGGCTTGTACGTGGGACAGGTTCTGTCCTCGTGCCCATGGACCTCTCTCCAGTTTTGTCTCTGGCTGGACTGTATTTCCCACATTTGACAGTTGTGGCCATTCAAGAAGGCTGGGCACTCAGGACCCAGGGCCACAGGTATTGACTTTTAGTTTTGCTGGTGGGTGCTCCTCTCCGACCCCTCCTACCTATGTGAGCAGTGGGCGGGCCTCAGGGGAGAAGAGGCCCAGCAGGGGCGGGGTGGGGTGGGGTGGGGTTAATTCAGCCCTGCAGGTGCTAATCACCCCCTTTTTTTTGGGTGGGTGCTTGAGCCCTGGAGCACCGCCGTAGAATGACCCTATGCCCTGGGCTCACTCAGTCCTTGGCTTAGCCTTGCTGTCTGACCGTGGTGAGTCCCTTGGTTTCTCTGGCCAGGCCTCTTCGACCATTGCCCATGCACGGTGCAAGAGCCTGAACGGGTGCCGCATGCCGGCAAGGTGGCGCACCTGCACTTTGCCATTTGTCATGCCCTCGCTGACAGATTACAGTGGTTTTAAACTATAAACTCTGCTGCTGAGGATGCTTCTTCCTTGGGTGAACTAAGGACACCAGTGTTTGCTTGTTTTTTTAAAGAAAACAAATGAATTTCTGTCACCCTACGTGGGTCATCAGCTGGGCTTGAACCTGGACCTTCAGCACAGATGTCTACTACTTGAGCTAAAGGAGAATTGATCTTCTATGTGGACCAGCCACTAAAGGGAGCTGGGGCAGTGGGTTTGGAAAGAGGACTGCAACTATTCTGATAGTAAAAAGAAAAGGAGTACTTGTGGCACCTTAGAGACTAACAAATTTATTAGAGCATAAGCTTTCGTGAGCTACAGCTCACTTCATCGGATGTAGCTCACGAAAGCTTATGCTCTAATAAATTTGTTAGTCTCTAAGGTGCCACAAGTACTCCTTTTCTTTTTGCGAATACAGACTAACACGGCTGCTACTCTGAAACCTGTTATTCTGATAGTGGGGGTGCAGGCAGCTATTGAAAACCTGCATGTGATGGAAGCCATGCGTTCTAAGCCAGGGAGTGCTGCCGCACCCCTACTTCCAGAGTCCCATTCAGGATGCCTGGGTTCTATTCCTGGCTCTGGGAGCAGAGAGCAGCTGAGTGGTTTCCGAAAGGCCACGTAACACAGTGGTGAGGCTTGGGGCTGCCCTGTTAGAACCTCAGATTCTGTTCCTAGCTGGGCCCTGGTGCAACTACTCAGCTCATTTCTGTGTGGAACGACACGGAGCTGCCTTACTCCGCAACAGCTGTTCCGAAGTGCACAGAACTATAAACAGCAGCCGTTACAGGAGAGACCATAACTCATGCTCCTAGCTCAGGGCACTTTCCCCAAGGCTCTGCCTTGTGGTCCATTGGCTGACCTGGCTGTGTGACAGGTGAGATATCCAAAGTCAGTTGAAATGCAGGACAACCTACAAATACTTGAGCAATCTGCCTTGGTTCCCCACCAGTAAAGTGTAGCTACTACTGCTTCACCCCCCATCCCTCCGCCATACACACACCTTGTCTTTTTAGGCCCTAGTACTGCAATGGGTTCTGCATTTTGACTTCAGGGAGGATCTACATGGACGCAGGGCTTTGCCCACTCAGAGTCAGTTTCAGGATTGGGACCTCTAGAGCAAGGACGGTCTGTTATGAGATGCGTGTACAGCGCCTAGAGGCGCTGATCACAAATAACAATTCCCGGTGTGTGAGAACTGGCTAGGTTCTTGGCAAAGTCCACGGGGAGTGGGTCTGGCTTCTCCATAGGAAGCCCACACCAGCCCATAAACTTGGAGCCACACTGGGTATACATCTCCCTCTATATTAAAACAAAATAGAAGAAATCTTTCCTGGACAATGCCAGCTGAATGCTCTGAGGAGCCATCTCAGCACATCCGAAGCCATCAGCACATCCATTAAGCTCTCGGTTCACAGCTTTGCGGTTCCATTGTCTGTCGTCAGCCAGCCTAATATAGAGCACTATGCAGCCGAGCTCTCAGGGAAAATATGACAGGAAGATCTATGGGGATTGATCTAATTTCCTCTGCATCAAGGATATGAGCAGTAAAGTGAAGTGCAGCTTGGAAAAGCAATTGGAGGGTGGGGGAGAAAGATGATGCGGTAAAGTAAACTCTGTTATCAAATAAGCAAATGGACAGAAGAAGTTAATTCACTGACCTTTAGCCAGATGTCATTTGCAGGAGGTCTATGGAGTTCTCAGCCTCCAGGATGTCCTTAAAATGTCTCTGCTTTCAAATATTTGGGGTGATCCCATAAGCAGAGCCCCCATTGACTTCAGCGGAGATTCCATACACTTTATTGTGATCTGATTGTTGGGACAGCTTCATACCAAACAGGAGTAGAAGGGAGGACAGAGGAAATTTTCCTGGAACTGCTGAGTTTGCAAAGAGATAACAGATGTTGTTTGAGACTGGTGAGATCTCAGAGACAGACCTTCCTGTAGGGCATCATTATTGTTACTAACTGAAATTCTTTAAACAGGAGTAAGAATGTGTCCATGCCACAAGTTATCTGGAGCAATGTTTAATTACTGATCTTTAAATAATTAAACACTAATTAATACTGCACCACGCCTTTGATGGGTGCTCTCTTCGCCTAGGAGTTCATTATGTAAGGGGCACCCATTGAAATCAATGAAGCAGAAATGCAGATACTGGTAAGCCATTTCCAAGAGGAGCTTAATATTTTATGCTAAACAAGGAGTTGTTTTGCTTTGCCTCCGTCAAAATGACTAAAGAGAGAGCGCGCGCTAACCTAATACTTCACGATGAATAATTTATCACATGAATTTAGCCTCTCGAGCTGTTTACGGGATATGCGAGCAGATTGCTATTTCCTTGAATTTATTTGACCTCTGCTGGACTGGTGGCAACACCTATTGTTAAGGTTGCTCAACACTTTCTATAAGATTCTGTCTTCAGTTGCTTATAAATTTGCCAAACTTCACCTATTTTGACTGAAAATTTTGATTCCAGGCTGGAATTTTTTGGAGGGTTTCAGCCAAAAGTGTTTTGCCATTTCCAACAATGAGGTGAGGGAGAAATGCGCTATTTTGCCTGGGTTAAAAAAAAAAAATTCTGGTGACCTTTTCTTTGAAAAACTGTAGCACTCCCATGCTCTGAAGCGGGGCATTGACATTTGGCAGGAGAGGGGCCTTTGGCTCTGGGATGTGCCTTGTGCCAGCCTCATGAAAATCTGCCCAAGTCTGGCCAAGTTATAAGCATTTGAAAAACTGCAGTTTGCACGTGCTCAGTAGAGAGTACTTAGATTTTAGCCTCTAAATTCCCGTAAGATTGCGTGCTCACTGGGCATGCTCCAACCCAGGACTTCCCTTGCAAGTGCAGCTGTGAACTGTGCTGAAGTGACCACTGGAAGCCTGTATTTCCTTTGATCTCAATGAATAACCCCCTGCTCAGTCTATGCAGCCTGGAGGAGGAAGCTGCCTGATTCGAATGCAGACAAGAACCAGACCTGCCAGGGTGGTGGGATAGATTGGGACAAGGGGCTGAGGAGGTGGGGTACAAAACTGAGGCTAGCAGGAGTTGGGAGAGGGGGACTGGGAGTTGAGAACTCGGACTGGCTGGGCAAGGAGACTGGAACGAGAAGCATAAGGAATGGAGACTGGGACCATCTAGATAAGAAAATGGGCTGGGACAAGGAGCCAGTGGTGTGGAAGAGACAGAACTGGGACAGATAGACGGGGGTCACACTTATGGATGGAAAGAAGAGTTTGTGCCCACACTTCTCCAGAGCTTGGAAGGGAACCCATGATTCCAAGAGTCTCATCCTTTCTCTGCTGTCAGCAAATATCTGTGAAACCCCCTGGCAAAGTGCCCCCTCCCCCTCTAAGTGGATGAAAACCTACTACTGCTCCCAGTTACTCAATAGCTCAAATGGCAGAGGTCTTTGCTGCTGATGCCCCCTCTGGGTGTCAGTGTGAAGCATCAAACTGGAATTTGTTTTCCCAGATGGCTTTTTTTTTTTTAAAAAAAAAAAGCCTAGAAAATTGCACACACAAAACTATGATAAAAGACTGTTAAGGCTACAAAGTCAAGCGCTCAAAAGATAGGAAATGCCAGAATTTAGCTTGCCCATGCACCCTTAATTCAGCCCCCTTGTGCATGTACATTGTGACACAGTCTTGACTTACATGATCATAGACCATTTTTTTCCTGCAGGACCCCTGCCTCCTTCAGTGCACAGACTGGAGATGAATCAGGGCTATGCATGAAGGAGACTGCAGGACTCCTGGCTCAAATGGTGCAGAAGTGGGTGCAGTGAATGAGGCAGGGGATTGCAGGAAGAGAAAGGATGATCTCCTGGGTAAGGCAGCTGAATGCTGCCTGGGAGAATTAGATTCCACCCCTACCTCTGCCACAGAGTCCCTGTGTAATGCTGGGCACATCACTTACACCATACTCTTCACAGGTGGTCACTAACTGCGTGTTTCTCATTTTTTAAGTGGCTGACTTGGGATCCCAGGGGTCTGGTTTGCAGAAGGCTTAGCACTCACAGAGGCAGCTGAAGTCAACTGAGGCTGTGCTGCAAATGTACGAAGTTCCAAGTCATGCTAAGTATTCTGGAAAAATCAGGTCCCCAGGTTCTCAGATTGGGCACCCCAAATTATTGGTGCCTCATCTCGCTGAGCCTCAGTTTCCCATCTGCATAGTGGGGATAATAGCACCCCCTCATCTCACAGAGGAGCAGTGAAAATAAATTCATTAACACCTGGGAAGATCTCTGATATACCAGCTGATGAGTGCCAGCAACAAGCCCAGGAGGAAATGAATAATTCAGTCTTCAGAGCAGGGTTTGAATAGTGAGCAGTAAACAAAGCCTGGGCCTGCACACGGAAGGATGAAGCGAAAACAACATACCAAATAGCGGCTCGTTCAGTGAGCGCCACCCACCCTGTGCACTGAATGAGGCGAGGGCTCTGTGGCAAAGCAGCATGTGATCAGCTAATTAGAGACCGTATCATGCTATTATGTTGTTGCGTGAGCAGCCTTGGCACGGCATTTCCTAACTTATGATTGACTTTGCAACCTTAAGGGTTTATTGTGCATGTGATACAATTATTTATGTTGCAGTAGCGCCTAGGGGCTCCCTGGCAGGACTGGGCCCCACCACCATGCAAATGGCACTGTAGAGGACAGGATTATAATCAACCCACTTTTTGTAATTTTGTTTTACTATTGATCTCCACTAGCCTTGGATATGGGAGTTGTGATTGGTCAGTTCAGTCCCCTGGTATTGTTGCCGTTTCCTGATTGCACAAGAGTTGAAAGCAATTCCAACATTCTTGCTCCAGGGACATTTGCACTTCAACACTGGCCTTCAATGAACACTTGTGCCAGGAAGGATTGCAGAGATATTCATGGAAAGTGAATGCAAAAAGGGAACTCGATGGGGGGGATGGGGTGGGGGGTGGTCACCAGTTCGTGAAAAGATCTGAGCCAACGCTGGAGGAAAGTTTCCTGTGGGATTCACCCACCTCTAAGGCCGTGTCTACATGGGAGTTTCCCCCCAGTTATCACAGAATAGCTAAGCTGCTATAGCTGTCATAATGCACCTTGTGGACACTTATTTCTATATAAGAGGAGCTTTTTGGGGGCTTAGCTTAAACCACTTCCAAAGCAGGATAAACTAATCTGGACACAGGGATGCTTATTACACTGGAATAAGAGTGTCCACATGGGAAGCTTTGTTTCAATTCACTTCCTACCGGATATGGATATAAATTTCTCCTTGTGACTAAACCCTAAGTGATTTTGGTTTAGTGTTGGGCAAATTGGCAGCTATCCTTGAAATTTCACAAAAAGAAAAGGAGTACTTGTGGCACCTTAGAGACTAACAAATTTATTTGAGCATAAGCTTTCATGAGCTGTAGCTCACGAAAGCTTATGCTCAAATAAATTTGTTAGTCTCTAAGATGCCACAAGTACTCCTTTTCTTTTTGCGAATACAGACTAACACGGCTGCTACTCTGAAACTTGAAATTTCAGTAGCCTCCCACATTGAGGATCTGTTACATTTCCCAGGGATAGTTTGGACAACAGTGCTTTTTTTTTCCTTCCCCCTTCATTTTTGTCAAACAAAATTTTTCAGGGTGTTTTATTTTACAAAACCTGCAATATTTTTTGGTTGTCAAAAATGGGGAAATGGAGAGGATCAGGTGCTAGGTAATAAGAATTCCACCTTCTCCTTGGAAACCCACATTATAAACACAGGGATTTCATTTCCATAGAGCAAGAAGAAAATGAGAATTGTCTCAGCCACCAAGTGCCCTTGGGTAAAAGGTATGAATGAAATTCCCCCTGGGGCGGCGGGGAGGGGAAGACGGGGTAGGGGAGGGATGGTACTTTTTGGACCTCATTTAAATAAAATAAATTATAGTAATCAGCCTCTCTCTGGTGTCTTTTCCCCTCTGCAACACCTCTGTGAGCTAGGTCAGTATTATGCCCTCTTAATGACAGAGGAGGAAACTGAGGCATGGACAGATGAAGTGACTGGCCTAAAGTCACACAGGGAATCTGTGTCACAGCCAGGAATAGACCCTGATCTCCCAACACCCAGCCCCATCCCTTATTGTCTTATCCTGTCAACATGAGGTTAAAGAAATATACTAAGCCCTGTGCAACGTAAATAATCTGATCGCGAATTAAGGGTCTGTTATTGCCTTAGCAGTTGGGACTGAACTCCTCCTGGACTACATGAAACAGAAGGTTGGGCACTTTGTGGTTAGGGAGGTGATTCCCCTCGGACTGGCAGCAAGGTCTCGGATTTGACGTGTGCTCCCCATGTTACGTGGCATTGAGGCTCTGTACTTGTAAACATACAAGCACATTTGTTTGGTATAGGTTTTTGGGGGGCGTGATAGATTTACTATAAATTTTCAGGATAAACTCTGGTATGGCCTGATTGGCTACTTCATTACCCCACTTTTAGACCAAAATCAAGAGTTACACTGGCACAAAACTGGCATAACGGGGCAGCAGGTCAGGCCCTTAACCTTTATCCTGAGCACGTCTGATCCTGGACCAGGACTCCCTGTGGTATCACCAGCCTCATTCTTCGTCCCCCTTTCTGACTCCACACAGTCAGTGGATGAGCACACAGGAATGAGCGCTGCTGGACCAGCATGGAGGGAGAACTTCCAGAGCTGAGCACCCTCCACCAAGAGCGCCTGGCCACCCGTCCTCTAAGAGCTACAAGCTATCCCAGCTGATCTCACCTGCTGCGTTACTCCATAGGGAGAGAGGCAGACAGGGCTCTAGAGATGAATATCAGCACCTCAGATTGCACCTGCATGGGGTCTGGGAGCCGTACAGACTTCAGAGAAGGGATGTCATGGGCTCTCCAGGCTAGCGCTAGTAAGTCAGGGGGCATGCACATTTTGCTCTAGCTGGTGTTCCTGACTGGCCACCAGCAACACAGCGGCCCAGGCTGGAGGCAATAAAGATTATGGTATTGGAGAGAAGAGGCTGTAGCCTCCTGGCCATATGCAGATGCGGAAACTTGCTTCTAGCAGTGCCAGCACCTCAGAATCCAGGAGCTAGCCTGAACCGTGAGACACATTGACAAATGGGCACACTCCCACACTAGCAGAGCCTGTCAATCCTCTGCCCCATCTCCTAGAGGTCTCCCTCAACCCACCAGCATCTCTTCTGACCCATCTGGCCAGAGCTTCACCAACTCGCTCAGCTCCGAGACCTTCCCTCAGCTGAGCACCGAGAGAGAAGAGACAACTCGGTGCCGTTTTCCCTTGGAGCTGGCTGGTGGAGAGGATTACCAGCTTGTAGAAGGCGCTGCTGCCTGGACTACTTCCCTCTCTCCTCCTGTGACATCTCCAGGCACCTCAAACAAGAGGCGCAAAAGATTGAGTGGCACCAATGAGCTGTCTGTCGGAGGGACATCTGCCAACTTGCACCTGGTCATGAATTATTTAGGCTGGAAGGAAACAACCTCTAGTCAACTGCCTTTTGCCCTGGCAGGAGTGACAGTGTGTGTGAAATCACTGGCTATCCTGTCTGTCCTATTATCCTTAAGCCATCCCTATCCACTGGTAACCCTGAGTGCCTTAGGAACATAGGAATCACCAGAGTGAGCCAGACCAGCGGTTCATCTAGCCCAGTATCCTGCCTCCAGCCATGACTGGTACCTGCTGCTTCAGAGGAAGGTGCAAGGAACCCTGCACTAGGAAGTTATGGGATAACCTTCTTGTGGGAGGGTTGTTTCTTAACCCTCAATAGTCCAGGGTTGGCATAAGCCCTGAAGCATGGAGCAGGAGTCTTCAGCAATGAGATTCCACCACCCCTCCATCACCTGTTGGCTATTTGGGTTAATTGCCCAACCAAGGAGTTCATTGCTACCTTGGGACAGAGATAAGCCTTTGGCAGAGCGTTGCCCTCCAAAGAGAGAGAAGAGCCTTCAGGCCTATTCTCTCTTCTGCACCCATTGCCCAGAAGTTAGTGGGAGCCATTTGCACATATCAAAAACCACTGGACTGGGGCCAGTTTAGCCTATAATTTTATAGCCAGCGGGGCTAGCAAGCAAGCCAACTACCCAACCTATTGTTATCAGCAAGTCCTAAGGCAAAGTCCTTGGGCTAAACACAACTAGCTCTACTTTGGTTCTTTCTTATTATCTTCTTACTCTTTGCCTTTGCAGGCCCATAAGTTGAGACATCTAAGTATTCATGTGATACACCAGAGGACAAGAGTGATGTCATGGTGGGAGTCTGCTATAGACCACCGGACCAGGGGGATGAGGTGGATGAGGCTTTCTTCCGGCAACTCACGGAAGCTACTAGATCGCATGCCCTGATTCTCATGGGTGACTTTAATTTTCCTGATATCTGCTGGGAGAGCAATACAGCGGTGCATAGACAATCCAGGAAGTTTTTGGAAAGCGTAGGGGACAATTTCCTGGTGCAAGTGCTAGGGGAGCCAACTAGGGGGAGCGCTTTTCTTGACCTGCTGCTCACAAACCGGGTAGAATTAGTGGGGGAAGCAAAAGTGGATGGGAATCTGGGAGGCAGTGACCATGAGTTGGTTGAGTTCAGGATCCTGACGCAGGGAAGAAAGGTAAGCAGCAGGATACGGACCCTGGACTTCAGGAAAGCAGACTTTGACTCCCTCAGGGAACAGATGGCCAGGATCCCCTGGGGGACTAACATGAAAGGGAAGGGAGTCCAGGAGAGCTGGCTGTATTTCAAGGAATCCCTGTTGAGGTTACAGGGACAAACCATCCCGATGAGTCGAAAGAATAGTAAATATGGCAGGCGACCAGCTTGGCTTAATGGTGAAATCCTAGCGGATCTTAAACATAAAAAAGAAGCTTACAAGAAGTGGAAGCTTGGACATATGACCAGGGAAGAGTATAAAAATATTGCTCGGGCATGTAGGAAAGATATCAGGAGGGCCAAATCGCACCTGGAGCTGCAGCTAGCAAGAGATGTCAAGAGTAACAAGAAGGGTTTCTTCAGGTATGTTGGCAACAAGAAGAAAGCCAAGGAAAGTGTGGGCCCCTTACTGAATGAGGGAGGCAAGCTAGTGACAGAGGATGTGGAAAAAGCTAATGTACTCAATGCTTTTTTTGCCTCTGTTTTCACTAACAAGGTCAGCTCCCAGACTGCTGTGCTGGGCATCACAAAATGGGGAAGAGATGGCCAGCCCTCTGTAGAGATAGAGGTGGTTAGGGACTATTTAGAAAAGCTGGACGTGCACAAGTCCATGGGGCCGGACGAATTGCATCCGAGAGTGCTGAGGGAATTGGCGGCTGTGATTGCAGAGCCCTTGGCCATTATCTTTGAAAACTCGTGGCGAACGGGGGAAGTCCCGGATGACTGGAAAAAGGCTAATGTAGTGCCCATCTTTAAAAAAGGGAAGAAGGAGGATCCTGGGAACTACAGGCCGGTCAGCCTCACCTCAGTCCCTGGAAAAATCATGGAGCAGGTCCTCAAAGAATCAATCCTGAAGCACTTAGAGGAGAGGAAAGTGATCAGGAACAGTCAGCATGGATTCACCAAGGGAAGGTCATGCCTGACTAATCTAATCGCCTTTTATGATGAGATTACTGGTTCTGTGGATGAAGGGAAAGCAGTGGATGTATTGTTTCTTGACTTTAGCAAAGCTTTTGACACGGTCTCCCACAGCATTCTTGTCAGCAAGTTAAGGAAGTATGGGCTGGATGAATGCACTATAAGGTGGGTAGAAAGCTGGCTAGATTGTCGGGCTCAACGGGTAGTGATCAATGGCTCCATGTCTAGTTGGCAGCCGGTGTCAAGTGGAGTGCCCCAGGGGTCGGTCCTGGGGCTCGTTTTGTTCAATATCTTCATAAATGATCTGGAGGATGGTGTGGATTGCACTCTCAGCAAATTTGCGGATGATACTAAACTGGGAGGAGTGGTAGATACGCTGGAGGGGAGGGATAGGATACAGAAGGACCTAGACAAATTGGAAGATTGGGCCAAAAGAAATCTAATGAGGTTCAATAAGGATAAGTGCAGGGTCCTGCACTTAGGATGGAAGAATCCAATGCACCGCTACAGACTAGGGACCGAATGGCTCGGCAGCAGTTCTGCGGAAAAGGACCTAGGGGTGACAGTGGACGAGAAGCTGGATATGAGTCAGCAGTGTGCCCTTGTTGCCAAGAAGGCCAATGGCATTTTGGGATGTATAAGTAGGGGCATAGCGAGCAGATCGAGGGACGTGATCGTTCCCCTCTATTCGACACTGGTGAGGCCTCATCTGGAGTACTGTGTCCAGTTTTGGGCCCCACACTACAAGAAGGATGTGGATAAATTGGAAAGAGTACAGCGAAGGGCAACAAAAATGATTAGGGGTCTAGAGCACATGACTTACGAGGAGAGGCTGAGGGAGCTGGGATTGTTTAGTCTGCAGAAGAGAAGAATGAGGGGGGATTTGATAGCTGCTTTCAACTACCTGAAAGGGGGTTTCAAAGAGGATGGCTCTAGACTGTTCTCAATGGTAGCAGATGACAGAACGAGGAGTAATGGTCTCAAGTTGCAATGGGGGAGGTTTAGATTGGATATTAGGAAAAACTTTTTCACTAAGAGGGTGGTGAAACACTGGAATGCGTTACCTAGGGAGGTGGTAGAATCTCCTTCCTTAGAGGTTTTTAAGGTCAGGCTTGACAAAGCCCTGGCTAGGATGATTTAACTGGGACTTGGTCCTGCTTTGAGCAGGGGGTTGGACTAGATGACCTTCTGGGGTCCCTTCCAACCCTGATATTCTATGATTCTATGACTCTTGTCCTGGGTCTATCCCTTTGACAGACATCTTCCTATGTACAGATGGGAAAGTGTGAACCAGTGGCCTCACCATGGAATGCTGCATTTTAACAAATCCATAACTACCTAAGATTTCAGTGGCCCCTGTGCTGCATAGCATGGGTGCTTAGAAATTCACAGCAACAGCTCAGATCTTCCTGACCCAAAGGCGAAAGCCTTTATCTCATGTAGTTCTTCGCAGTGTAGGTCTAAGACAGACAGACAGAGACAGACACATGGTTGAACAGTTCTAGTGCTATCCAGCAGAGGGCAGTAGTACACATACTCTAGCCGGTTTCAGAGTAGCAGCCGTGTTAGTCTGGATCTGCAAAAAGAAAAAGGAGGACTTGTGGCACCTTAGAGACTAACATTTATTTGAGCGGTTTCAGAGTAGCATAATTTCTGAGCATAAGCTTTCGTGAGCTACAGCTCACTTCATCGGATTCATGCAGTGGAAAATACAGTGGGGAGATTTTATATACACAGAGAACATGAAACAAATGGGTGTTGCCATACACACTAACAAGAGTGATCAGGTAAGGTGAGCTATTACCAGCAGGAGAGAGAGAAAAAAAAAACCCAACACCTTTTGTAGTGATAATCAAGGTGGGCCATTTCCAGTGGTTGACAAGAAGGTGTGAGGAATAAACATGGGGAAATAGTTTTACTTTTTGTAATGACACATCTACTCCCAGACTTTATTCAAACCTAATTTAATGGTGTCCAGTTTGCAAATTAATTCCAATTCAGCAGTCTCTCATTGGAGTCTGTTTTTGAAGTTTTTTTGTTGAAGAATAGCCACTCTTAGGTCTGTAATCGAGTGACCAGAGAGATTGAAGTGTTCTGACTGGTTTTTGAATGTTATAATTCTTGATGTCTGATTTGTGTCCATTTATTTTTTTATGTAGAGACTGTCCAGTTTGACCAATGTACATGGCAGGGGGGCATTGCTGGCACATATCACATTGGTAGATGTGCAGGTGAACGAGCCTAGTGTGATAGCGTGGCTGATGTGATTAGGCCCTATGATGGTGTCCCCTGAATAGATATGTGGGCACAGTTTGCAACGGGCTGTGTTGCAAGTTTAGGTTCCTGGGTTAATGTTTTGATGTGTGGTTGCTGGTGAGTATTTGCTTCAGGTTGGGGGACTGTCTGTAAGCAAGGACTGGCCTGTCTCCCAGGATCAGTGAGAGTGATGGGTCGTCCTTCAGATTGATGCATTGCACGCATCCAATGAAGTGAGCTGTAGCTCACAAAAGCTTATGCTCAAATAAATTTGTGAGTCTCTAAGGTGCCACAAGTACTCGTTTTCTTTATACTCTAGCCAGTACATTACAGTTCCTTAGCACTGCAATACTGGCACTTGCATTTTGCAAAATACATCAACCCATTTCCGCTTGGTTCCCAAAACAAGTACTACTCTGAACCACAGACCATAGTATGAGAGCGGCTGTTTTAGTAGGTAGAACTATGTACTGCAGCGAAATTAAAAGAGGCAAACAATGTTGGAGCATTTCCCAAGGACAGAGATCCCTTTGCAGGATACAATCTGTCAATTACATGGACGATTTTGTGGGGTGGGATTTAGAGGACCCAGTCCTAATTCTTCAAATTACTCGCCCACAGGTGCCTGCCACGTTTTTAAGCCTGGCCACATCCATCCTCACAGGGCGCTGCTACTTCCGTCTTCTCCCATATTGGCACTACACATAATTGCTCAAAGTATATATACAAAAGCAAAAATGTGCTAGTGCCAAACTGGGCAAAGCAGAGATACTGATCCCAAGTGAGGCGATCACGGGATCCCGTCCCATTCCTCCCTGGAATCTCTCCCCAACCCGCCTGCACCCTCCTGAGCAGATCATTTCCTAGTAGCCATCAAGAGGCGAAATCTTAAGCCAAACTGATGACTAGTGTATTGCACGCGGACTTTCCGCCCCATAAGCCAGACCTTTCGTGCTCTGGTGGTTGTTCCTTGAAGCCCCCTTGATAGCAGGGACTGGGATTGAAGGGGTTAGGGCTGGAGGGTGCACACACAGACAAGGAGGGTAGTGGGTCTTGTGGTTCTTTCTCTGCTCTGTTTATGGCCCTATGGTAATTCACTGATAGTGTGTTTTCACAGTGAATTCTACCAGTGCCATACACAGAACAGGAGTAACGCTCGCCCCAGCCAAATCTGCCACTGGAAAAAATGGGGGAGGGAAAGAGAGAGAAAGAGAAAAAAGAAAAAAAAAGGGGGGGCTTTAATTAGCCTTTTTTCCTTATTAAACCAGCGATACAACGCACAGTACACCACCACCACAAGGCAGAAGCTTCTGTGGACGCACAGCCCAAGTACTCTCTGGGCCCACTGAAGGCAGTGGCAGGGCTCCCCCTTTGACTTTACCGGGACCTATGTTTACAGGCACGTCAGTCATGCAGCCTTGTATGCTTTCGTGTCCATCAGCCAGATCTTATTTACCCCACTGCATTCCCTGTGGGGCAGAGACCTGTTGTTGGTTTAAGCCCAGTTCACCTCGCCTGCAGCACTCTAGATGCTGACTACACTGCGGTAGTAATAAATCACAATGAGAACACAAGCCAACCAGCACACACATGGCTTAGCACGCCTTGACCTGACCATATGTCTCATTCCCAGAAGGCAAGTATCCATTATAGCAACTCCCCACTCCTCCCTCCCACCCCTCCATTTTCCACTGGCCTGCAGGCTTTTTGCCTGATGAAAACTTAAAAGTAGGCTTGGAAGGATTAGATTTTAATTAGTAAGTGGCGGTACTTGTCAGTTTCTTCCCCCCACCTAAACACAGATTGCGGGGTGGAAAATGGAAATGGATCATTAATTGAAACGTACAAGAAAGCCACTACATTTTTTCAAAATATCACTTGAGGGTTAATGGGGAGGAGGGTAGGTTCCGGCCAACACTTTAATATTTCATTTTTAAGCCTCCTGGAACAGTAAGGATTTTAATCAAGTATTAAGATTCTATTGATTAACCAAGTCTTCTAGAGTCATTACATTTTGACTAAATAACAAGCATCCGAGTTTATTTCCTGCTAGCACAAAGCTTAAATTAAACAGAAGTGGAGGAAATGGATACTATCCATCAAAATTATTTTAAAGTCTCCCCAAAAACACTGCAACAACTAAACCATGACCCTAGATAACAGTCTGATCTGGATCCAAAATCTGATGTTCAGGACACATCACTGAGAAACATTACTTAAAAAAAAAATTAAATTTAGTTCTCCCAAACTCACTTAAATGACAGTCTTGAAAGGTCAGATTCTGCTGACAGTTACGCTGGTGTAAATCCAGAGTCACTCCACTGAAGATTTATACCTATATAACTGAAAGCAGAATTTGCCCCTAAATCTCCAGATGAAAATGCCATCAACTGAGATAGAGAAGTTTCATGATCTTAAACTCACATTGAACAATGAACAAATATTGGACGACATAAAAACAGCTCCAATGAATTGAGCCGCCTATTAGAAAAAGGAAAAAAATTGCATAGATTGTGCGGGATGTCTGGCAAGCACATGCGACACAGCTAAACCTAGACACAAACACAGCCAGATAACAGGCAGGTCAGTTCAGCATTGCACTGAGCAGCTGATTACCAGACATCTGAAAGCATCTTTGTTGCCATCCAGAATATCTGATCCTTTTACAAAGTTTCAATCAATCAGATCTCATGCTTCAGGGTCTGAGGTAGTGATCACATAAGGGTCAGGAAGGAATTCTCCACTTTTCATTAGATAGCTTTTTTCTAGAATGGCCCAGTGCTACTAGCAAAATGCCTGATTAGATGCAATAATGGTCTCCTCAGTCTAGCAGCTCCTAGAGTAAATCCAATTGTACCTTAGTGCTAGACAGCATGGGGCCAGCCACTCCTGCCAGACTGGCATTTTGACACACAAAAACCGTGCCAAGCAGACATTAAAGTCCAGGGCTTTGCACACACCTTTTCCCTCCTCACAAAGCCTCCATTGTGTTTGGAGAAGGCTGAGACACTGGCAAGCCTGGGCTGGGCTGATTGGAGCAGAGACATTTGCAAAACTCAAAATCAGAGGAGATGTCAAAGGAAGGGCACAGTACAACAAATGAAGGAGAGCAAAGGAGGGGTGAATGTGAAACTGACCATTAGCTTCTGATGAGCCAAGAAGTAAAACAGGAGCAAAGCAAAGATGTAAAAGTTCCTTTCCAACAGAAATTAATGGAGAGGCCGGGAAAGATCAACCTATGTCACAGATGGGGGAAATGACTTGACCAAGGTCATACAGGGCATCAGTGGCAGAGCTGAAACTTCCATTTCTAGTAATCTAACTATTGCACCCTACTCCCTCTGCTGTTAGCAAAGCAAGACCAGAAAAGGGAAGATTGAACTGCAGGAGATGGTGAGATCTGATTCCTCCGACAAATCAGCTAGGATGCCAGAAAGAGGCCACTAAAACAGTTGCCAGAAAGGCACGTTCAGTGGAAGACCCACTGTGCTTTAACCCTCTAATAAGCAAAGTTTTTTAAATGAAGGAGAGGGTCTCATTCAAGATTAGTTTATAAGCACCTAGACTTATGGAGATTTCTGCTGCTTTTTCCCATTGACAGGGGATGGGAAGGGCACAGGATCAGCTTGTCTCCTGGTATTAATAGACTCTACCCTGCACTTACAGGGGCACAACAGGGCACTTTGTGAAGACAGCTAAATCTGATCCCCAACTTACAGATGGGTAAACTGAGGCAATGAACAGGCCCGACCACATCACACAGCAAATTAGTGGCGGAGTCAGGCCTGGTGTCCTAGTCTCTTAATTCCAAATAGTGTGCTCTAATCCCTTATCTACACCTTCCGCTCACGTATTCTCTTTGGTGCTTCTGGCTCAGAAGGGTTGAAAATGAAAAAAATTCTGGAGGGGATGGGTGGTCGAATAAAACTTTCACTCAGCCTCAGGTAGTTCTCAGCACCTGTCAGAGAAAGCTACTGGATTTAGGCTCTGAGCCTGAAGTCCTTTTGCAGGCAAACCTCCCATGGGCAGGATTGGCACTTGCAATCTTCAGTTTTGGCTAGGAGACCCACTACCAGTTCACACTTCATGGTATCTATAACATCTCCCATCTGAGAATCTCAAAGCATTTTACAAACAAAGCAATTCACATGACTCTACTTCAGAGGCGAATTATTGTCCCCATTTTACATCTGGGAAAACTTGAGGCACGAGAAGGTTAAATGACTGGTACACGGCTTGCTCGGTAAGTCTTTGATAGATCCAGGAATAGAACCCAGGAGTCCTGATCTCCTTAGCCATTAGGCTAAGCATCCTTTCTAATAAGAATTAATAATAACAATTAGATTTTTATTTGCCAGCCTTATATAAATGACAGCCTCAGACTGGGGTTTTTTAAGTCTATTTAAATGGCCTGGGGAAACGAGAGTGGGTTTGATTAGCTCATAGAAATCCACTGCTTTTAAATTCCTTTCCCAAGGGACAGCAAACACGACCCAAAGCACCTAATATCCCATTAAAGACAATGGGCTCCTGGGCTCGGGCTCTGTGGAATTTTGAGAAGAGCTACAAACTCATCTACAACATCAGATGCAAAACCAAAAGCCAGTGGCTTCTGGTAACCCTGCCACAGTGCCTTGGGCAGCCTGTTTTGGACTACTCTGCTCTTTTCTGTCACTCACCCACACCTAACTCTGCAGCCCAGGAGAGCTGGCATCACCCCACTCCCTGCTCCTCCATGGAAACCAGGGACATGTGTCTGGAGAACGTGGTCATCTACTAAACCGACAACTGGATAAAGCTTATTCCTTCTCCTCTGGCTACGCTGGGCTAAATGGATGGCAATATAGACACAGGGGGAATCCTCCCCTTCCCAGACAAATGAACCTGCAGCCTGATCTGATGGCCCATAAGACCAAGGGCTGGATTTAGGGGCAGGTGACTGCATGGCGTGCCGGGCTTGGGGTGCTGTTTTTGTTGTTAGCATCTTCTATGACAGGGATCAACCACACATATAAATTGTGCACCAAAGTCATAAAATAGGCTACGAATGCAACAAAAAATAAGGTTTTCAGAAGTTGAACAAATCGAGGAGGGGGCCGCCAAAGACACGAGAAGGTTAAATGACTGGTAAACGGCTCATGCCTCACTTGGGGCACCGTTTGGTCTAAGGCCGGCCCTGGCTGGACCCACCCAATGGCACATATCCCATCTCTGATAACCACAACACCAGAAGCTTCAGTGGAAGGAGCGGACACAGTGCATCAGGGACAGTAATGCAACAACCTGCCCACAAGAGAAGTTTCTAACTAGCCCCCGGCACTCTGTCAGCGTATGCCCTGGCACACAAGAGTAGAGAGCTTTATAGATTATATTCCAACGGGCCAGGTAACCACACTGCGCTCATCAGTAAAGCATCGGAGAAGCCATTTCAGCAGGATACTTATCGCCTGCTAGTAGGCTCATTAACTTCAATTAAGGCACATGTTTAATCAGGGCACAAGTTTAAAGCCTTTTTGAATCAGGGCCTTAGGGCCAGGTTTTTAAAGGCATCTAATTCCCAGTCCCACTGGGCACCTATCTGCATTTTTAGTGGCCCCATTACCTCAAACCCCCAGTGTGTCACAAATTCTAAAGAGAATTGGTTTCTCTCCCTCCCTGACCCAGTCATTAGGCCTCACTGACAATGTTCTTGTTATTCACAGAAATAGTAAAGCCTGTTAACATCTTGGCATCCGTAATTTCTTGTGGCAGTGAGTTTCACATGCTAATTATGCTTTTTGTGAATATTTCCTTTGATCAGTTTTAAATGTCTTGACTTTTAAACTAACAGGTTGTCTCCATTTCCAGCTGGGAGACAAGTTCTTGGCTGACCTCGTCTGTTATTTTATTCACCTCCCTCATGTCCCTCCTCTTTCCTCTACTTTCTAAACCAAATAACCCTCAGCTCTTTCATGGCTAATATTCATGCCACCCTTCTGCCTCTGCTATATTCTCCTTGAGATGGGGTGGCCAGAACTGAACAGTGTTGAAGGCAAAGATTAAATCACATTTTTTTTTAAGTTAATGGCAGTTCCAGGAACGATCAGAGACATAAAGAGACCTATGCAGCATTTGATATTTAGTTAGATTCCCAGTCAGTTGTTCCTGACAGGACACAAATCAGCTGTTGCTCCCAAACCAGAGCTGAGCCAGACTCCTCCTCACTAATCAGCATCAAGTTGAACAGGGTATTTGCTTGATCACCTTTCCACATTTGCAACTGGATTTCAACTCAAGTGACGGCCTTTTTCCAGCATTCCTATTTACCCTACGCATCCTACAAAATGCGGTTACAATAGGTATTCGATACAGGCAAATCTCTCTCTCTCTCTCTCACACACACACACACACACACACACCCCTTCACTCACTATCAGAGCTCAACCTCAAGTGAACCTTTTGATCCCAATTCCCCTTTCTACAGCCCTTGCCATCCGAGGACCTCAACACACTTTGCAGAGAATAACGAATGCAACCTCCCGCCGCCCCGGTGATTTAGGTATCGTCCAATGGGAACAATAGATGGGGAAACAGAGGCAGGGAGGTTCAGGCCAATATTTTGCAAAGTGGCCATGGATCCAGAGATCCACCTTGGTTCGGATTATCACCTGTGCCGGGCACTTGGCAGCTACCTCTGACTTCAGCACTTCTGGGGGGAAAAGAAAGGCAAACCGGCAGTGTCTCAAGCCCTGCTGCACCCAGGAGTCAGTGAGCACATTTGAAACTCTGAGCGTGTTTGCTTGCTCCAGGAACCACAAGCAATCTGTGGTGGAGCTGGGAGTCAGGACTGCGTGTCGCCTCTCCCACCCTTCCTAGGAGTCTTGGACATGGACACCGGGCTCCCCTCACACCTGCTTTCTTTGCATGACCAGACTCTCCTGAGATTTCCAGCCCAAGTTTTGTCAGTTCAAAAGGCTTGAGAGTGCACAGGAGTTTTGGATACTTAGCAGAACCAAATTTAGTTAGGTTTCACCCACTGCTAGTCAATAGCCTAGCTCAGCAGCTGCTGCTAATGGCCCGGGGACACCAGACTACACAGCACTGGAAACTTGAAAACAGGAAAGGGGATGGGATTACTGAGGCAGCTCCTAACCCAAGACAGAGCCTTTTGCCTTCAGTTCCAATCCCACTCAACCCCATAGTAATCACACAAGCACCTAGCCATTCAGTGGCCTGCATAAAATGAGCTGCCGGCCTCGTTATCTGGTGGGACGTCACAAAAACCATCACCACTCGACAGAGAAGCCATGGATGGTCTGAATGGATGCTTTCATCCCTGGAGGTGGCAAGGCCTGGCGGTCAGTACTGAAGCATGTTGTGGGTGGGGGCCACAACCCAGGCTTTGCTTGGTCTCTAGATAGAGGATTTTGGTCTCCAGGGCTGGCAGCCTCGTTCCTTTCACCCCCACTGCAAACACACTTGGACATTTTCCCCTTTACTCTCCACCAGGTTGTCTGCTCTGTGAAGCCCCTCAAAGCTAATCACGGAGCATGATGGTTTGGTGCCTTCCCAGAACTGTGCATGCACCAGGCAGAACTACATGCTTCCCAAGTGTCAGAGCTAGACCATAATACATAGATCACAGCACTGGCCTGCTCTTACAGTGCAGGTTTCATCCCTGGATCTCAAAGCCCTCTAACAAAGGAAGCTCTGTGCTGTCATCCCCATTCTGCAGATGGGCAAACTGAATTTCAGAACAGGGAGAGACTCGTCCAGGGTCACAGGCAGAGACAGGAATAGAACCCAGCACTCCTGATCCGATTCCACGGGGCCAGGCTGCTCCTTTACATCCCTCATTTCCAGTATACAATATGCAGTATATTCAGTGTCCAGCCATATTTCCAGTGACCTGTTGTCTGGGGAGAAGGCTACTGCTTGGAGACCACGGCTCGGAAATGAGTGCCCAGTACCAGGAACCCTAATTGAATCATCACCTAACTAACCCCCAAATCATCAGAAGTTAACCCAGATCTGTTATGACCCTGGTGGCATTAGATACCCTGGTCATGGGCGCCCTGTAAGAGCTTGCACAGATGAGACATCTGGTAATGACAGCTTGTGGTTGGCTACTAGAAAGTCCCGAATAATCTAGGCGGGGGTGGGGAAAGAAATGGGAATATTTTTTATATCTAAGATTCCCTTTCCCTCCGCCTGCACTCTGTGGAAAAGCTCAGGCTCTAACCCCCCCCCCTTTAAAAACCATTCCACAGCAACCCCAGAGATGTTCCCATCATAAATATCACCCCTGACATGGGACAGCGGGGACCTTGTGGACTCTGGGGGATTTGAGCTTCAAAAGCCCTAGGGCAGATGTGATGGATACTGGCAAAATGTGCAATGGCACAGCTTGCCCTGCTTTGACCCATCAGGGCCACTCCACCGGCCCCTGGCCCAGACATGGCCCAAGGAACACGGGCACTAGAACCAAGCTGAACATCTGCTCGGAACTGCCTCTCATGAGGGAGCCTGGAGATTGGGAGCAGCTGCGTTAGGGGAGCAGCAAAACACCATAACCAGACCCTAGTGCAGGGCCCATTTCTTCACCCGTGGGCTTAGCACAGAGGCTGAGTTTCCCCAGCAGAGTGGGGTAGTGGCAGGAGCCTGCCCGGAGAAGTGGCTAATTCAGCAGGTCTGGGATGAGTGAAATCCTTGACCTGCTCTTGGAAGTGACGGCTTCCGATTAATCCCTGTGTTTAACTGGGTACTTTAGAGGGCAGTAGCGCCAGTGGGGCTGGCTGCCAAGTTCTCCCCTCCACACTCTGGCTCCTGCCTCAGAAGGGGAATATTTGGAGAGAGACGACTTGCAGCTCTTGGGGGCAATGGAGTGAGCAGGCTGGGGCAGTAGTTCTCCTCTCCTTGGCACCTGGTGTGAAGCTGGAGTCGCCCACTTGACTGCCCAGAGCAGCATCCAGCCCCATGCCTGCAGCAGAGCACCCTGGAGCACTGGCTCCAGCATGACGCTGCAGCGCTGGGGAGCTGCTTCTCAGTGCTGCAGTATCGTGGGTGAGGCCTCCTCGAAACAGGAGGAGTTTGTGGCCATAGCTGCCAGGGGCCATTTTCCATGCCGGCTGGGAAGCCCAGAGCCGCCTTTCCCCTCCAGCTCTGCCGCGGTCCTGTCGGGCTGTGCAGACAGCCCCGGGGTCGGGAGGCAGGCGGCTCACCCTCACTTTCCAAAGGGGCGAGTTCTCCAGATCAGAGAGGATCAGGGTGTAGAGAGGCCTGTGCATATGGCTCCCGGGTGGCTTCTGCCCTGGCTGGGCCTGTGACTCTCCAGACTCATGCCTAGCAATCCACAGCAGCTCCCTGCCATGTAGAGGAGCCAGGCGGCTGCTCTTCTCTCTGGAGATCAGCATGGAGGGTTCCCACCCTCTCAGCTCCTTTGTGCACAGCCCAGTTCCATGCTCTGAGCCGCTGCAGGCAACAGAGCGCTTTCCCCTGCCTGCAGCAAGCTTTGGACAAGGGCCACTGCGCTCAGGGACCGGGGCTTGGCTTTCAGGTGAAAACAAGGGTAATACTGCCCTCCAGCAGTGCCCTCCTGTAGGAACACCACTGCCCTTCATCCGTCCTCCACGGATCACATGGCCCCACACAACCACTGACTGCCAGAGACCCACCAGTGTCTCCCGCCCACCCCCTCCACCATGGAGAGTGATCGGCACCATTTTAAGGACCAATAAGTGGAGGCGCAGGGGCTGTGGCTGGCCCAAGGTCACAGGAGGGGATGGAAGCCAGGAGTCCCGGCTCGCAGGCTCTCTGCTCTGAGCACTAGAGCAACAAGCGAGGCCCTCTCATCTCTTCCTTAGGAAGCCAGAGCTGGAAGAGCCTCTGGCCCACATTTTTAGAGGTATGTAGCATTGCAATGCCCGACTGATTTAGGTGCCTAAATCTCATTGAGATGGTGACTCCTGAGTGCCTAAACCCCTTTTGAAAATGAGATTTAGGGTTCTAAATCAATGCTAAGCGCAACACCCAGATGCCTAGAATAGCCGAGACAAAGATTTTCTCCTGCCAGGCTCTACAGAGACCCAGCACATTGGTGAGGAAGGGGCTGCATGGTGGTAAACGGTCAGATCGGCAGCTGGTTTATAAACTACAGGGCCTGATCCCTGTGTTCCTTGTGCATCCAGGACTCCCACAGACGTCTCTCTGTTCTCCATTCAGCATCTCAGACTCTGGTTTTAAGATTCCAGAAAGGATCCCTAATGAGGGCCCGTAAATCAGCCTGTAAAGCGGCATTACCTCAGTGATGCAGTCTGCTGGGATTAACGCCCCTTCTCATGAGGAAGGAGGGGAATGGGCACAGCAATTGAATTCACCCTCCATCTCATCTCTCGACACACTAGCAATCCCCAAAAGCCCCAGAGATACCAGGCCGTGTTCTAGGAACGATGTCATTCCCAGCAAGAACTTCACATGCTTGTAAATATAAACCCTTGAGGTCCAGAATTTGTAGCATGGAAGAGAATGAAATGGGATTTTGTACCAGTCTCTCTGGCTATTGTGCCCATCACCATGGCTGGTCAGGGTGGGGGACTGTCCATCACTACAAGTCTTTAAAAGAAGTCTCTAGCAGATAAGGTCTAGCTCAGCCACAAGTGAACGTACTCATTGCAGCAATCATGGGGTGAGGGTCTCTGGCCTGTGCCATGCAGGATGGAGGACAGTGGTCCCATCTGGCCTTTAAACCTACGAGTTAAAAAAAAAATGCAGGAGGGAAGAGATTTTTCTCTGCCCTGCAGGGTGATAGGATTTGCTCCCCACAGGGAAATATTTCCCAAGTTAGGCACCATCTATCCCTTCTGCTCCCAGCACTGTCACATTCATAGACTCAGAGTATCAGGGTTGGAAGGGACCTCAGGAGGTCATCTAGCCCAACCCCCTGCTCAAAGCAGGACCAACCCCCAATTTTTGCCCCACATCCCTAAAGGGCCCCCTCAAGGATTGAACTCACAACCCTGGGTTTAGCAGGCCAGTGCTCAAACCACTGAACTTCGCATCTTAATGTGCAAACGAACCCACTTGTAAAATCTCATGACTGCTACAGGGAAATCACCTAGAAATCCAGAGAAAGAGAAGGGAAGAGAGTGTCCCTCCCATCCCGTCCCTGAGTGGGTCGCTCCCACCAGCTGGGACCATATGGGCATCGACAGAAATCCTAACATATTGTGAAAGATTGAACGGTC
This sequence comes from Dermochelys coriacea, assembly GCF_009764565.3. NCBI lineage: Eukaryota > Metazoa > Chordata > Testudines > Dermochelyidae > Dermochelys > Dermochelys coriacea. The sequence goes on along the minus strand of NC_050068.2, from coordinate 348,968,425 downwards.
CCTGCCCCCTAGGACATGTTCCTTTGGGTCCCCCTCACTCTCAGCAGGGGGAGGGTTGGTTTAAAGCCCATGAACTGATCCTCAGCTGGATCTTACATGCCCCACCCTGAGGCACCCATCTCTTAGGGAAATCAATCTCTCTTTAAAAAAAGAAAGAAAGAAAAAGTAGCCAGGGTCAGAAGGATGAGGGAAGAAAACCCCTCCACCCCCTTCCCAAGCTGCAGTCCTTTCCCCCTCACCACACACTCTCTTTTCTTGTACGGCTGCCCTCGGGGCATGAAGGGGATCAATTAATAAGATAGTAAAATATTAATCGTCTCTAAGCAGTCTGAGCTGGCTAGCTCCCCGGCTGGGACTAGCGATTTCAAAGCACTTACAATTGATTCACAAGCAAAGAGCTAATGCTCTTCCTACAGAGAGACAAATGCCTGCTTGTCTGTCCCTGGCGTGTCAATATCCTGCTTGGGGGCTGACCACCTCCCCCCCCCCACCACCTGCCTTGTAGCCAAACTGCTGATCGTCACACATTCAAAATACACCCCCCCCCGCCGCCCATTCCCACCATTGACGGGGTTGTTTTAAAATCTTATTTTCTATTTAACCCAAATTGGTTTCAATGGAAGTGGGGCAAAAAAAAAAATTAAATAAAATAAAATATCCACCTACTCAAATAGCAGGCTGGACTCGGGACTCCGGAGCGAGCACCAGCCCCGCTATTGACAAGCCCCGTTTGTTTGCGGGATGTTGCATTTCTTGATGACCTGAGGGTGGGGGAAAAGATTTAAAAAAAAAAAAAATCCACCGGGGAATGTAGAATTCGTTTGTGTTTAGCGTCATCCTCTGTCGTGGGCTATTTTGAAATCGTGAATTACTATTTAAAAAAAATATATCAATCAGAAGGAAGGTCGGATCGGGGTGAAGGTGCTCAGAGCTGCCGTGATCCTGATGCAATAAGACATTGAAACATTGTATTACATTAACCCTGGGTGGGAAATGCTGTTCGGGCTTGTTTCAGCAGCCCCTAAATGACCACAGTGCAAACACAGGTAGCATGCCGAATAATTATCAACTTCGCTTTGGTTTTTTAAGAAAGGTTTCCCTACTCGAAGTGCGTTTACAAACCTCTTAAAGGGTAAAATAATACAAGGCTTGATGAAGTTTGATCCAAGTGTTACAATATAGCACTGTTTATACTTCTAATTACATCATCCTCTACCCAATATACTGCATTAGCATTAACCGTTTGTCTGGTTGGCATTTAGCTGCAGTGGTAGATTAAACCCGCTTGAACATGAATAGTGGGCGATAGATAATTCATCTGAATAAACTGGTGGTAAACCAGGTATATATAAATGTGTTAGTCTCTAAAGTACCACAAGTCCTCCTTTTCTTTTTGCGGATACAGACTAACACGGCTGCTACTCTGAAATCCAGATCTATTTGGTTTCGATTTCGTTTAAATTAACACCGATTTAAGATGCCGATTGGACCCGCTCTCTAAAGAAATATTTTGACCTGCCAGTTTTGCTATTTCTATTGCAGCGTATGTACAGATTCCCTGTAGGTCTACACAGATGTATTTTTTTTTTCTGATTTACAGTTAATGCTCTTAAGGTCCAAAGGAAGAATCGAGGAGTAAGACATTGAGTTTGGTGGGCTTGTACATTCAGAAATGATACTTGATAACTAGTGATCCTAGCACATTCTGGACTCAGGCTCAGACACATACCAGCTCGCCCCTATTTAATTAATACAGAATAAAACAAGACGACAAAGGGAAAATGGGTCGGATCTGTCATATTTCCCCCCGAAATCCCCATCTCAGGTCCCTCTGAGAACTGAGGGCAGGACACGGTCCAATAATAAATAATACATTAATAATAATTATTAAAGCGCCTGAAGAAGAATTAAATACACAGGGCACGCGATAGACAATATTTTCGATGACTAAATGCTGACCCTGAAAGGGATGTTTGCGTTTGCTCGCTGAGCCTATCCGAGTTAGCAGGAGAATCGGGGAATAGGTTGTATACCGCAGCATTGTCTTAGAAAAAGACCCCAATAATTTTGGGGGGAGGCTAGTATTTAAGTGGGGGGGGGAATCTCAATGGTTGTCACTACTCATTTGGAAGGAACGGCTTGGAAAGGGAAATGTTCTCCCGTCGCATGCCATGAAATGGGCTAACAACCCTGCTCAGAAGCCAGAACTGGGGAGATTTATTTTTTTAAATTCGTTTCTCAGACCGGGGTTACAAAAAGCCAGTTTAACCTCAATGGATGGGAGAGGGTAAAAAAACCCAAGACGCTTCCAGCCAACGAGACATTGGCTTTGAACAAATGCAGAAAGTCTTGCTGCGCCCCGTTCAGTGGCTGGACCGCGGAAATGTACCAGGCAGCTAGATCATGACACAAACCCAACATCCCCCCCGCCCCCCCTTCCGAAATACGAGCTCTGCAGAGAATGCTCTGCCTGGCAGGCAAAGGGTTAACCCCTGCTCACCTGTCCGTGTGCTCAGTGACAGCGGACCTGTGATTACAGAACCGCCCCCCCCTCCGGCCGGCCAGAAAGGGGGGGGAGGGCTCCGAGGGAGATTTGGGCAAAGAAAAAACAAGCCCCGCCCGGCTGGAATGACAGCAAAGGTCGCTGCAGGCTCCCGCTCCCCTGCCCCAGAGGAAGCTCGAGTTCCCTGCCCCGAGAGACGATGCAGCATCCTCCGCCAAGGGGGCTGAGCCCCGGAGAGAGCAGGGATCGATCCAGCCACGCTCCACAAAGCACGTTCCCGGCCTGACGGGCCGGATCCTGCGCCCGCTGGCGTCAAGGGCCCAGCGCCCCTGCAGCAGTGGGGCTCAGTCCCAGGGAATGCAGGGTCTGGACTTGATTTGATCGGGGGGGAGGGGGGGAGAGAGAAAGAAAAGGTGACCTGCCTTTGCAGTGGGAGCTCACAACGAGCGTCTGGGAAACCCCAAGCCAACTCTGGCCAGGCTAGTGGCAGGGAATTCCCCTGGCCACCCGTGCCAAGAAGATGCAGGTCAAGCCGGAGGGAATATTCTTTACTTCAGTCTCCGAGGTACCTGGATTGTCCAGGAGACTCGAAAGGCTGCCCCGACTGCAGAGTTAGCAGCTGTTCGCCTCGGAAAGCCGATCTTTGGGAGAGGCAGTTTGAATTACAAGCGGTTTATTTCCGTGTTTCCTTCCGTCTTCAGAAGCAAACCCCAAAACCCGGGGGGGGGGGGGGAGAAGGGGAGAGATTGTAACGGAATTAGTTCTGGGGGTAGCCTGAGCCCCCATGGAAACTCACCCTCCGGAGCGGGAGAAAAGGATCAACAATCGTAAAGCTTCTGTGAGCAGCAAGAAAGAGTTTAACAGATCTCCGAGCGCCCCCGCTTAATAAAATATCAAATCATATGGATCCCGCCAATCCTTCGCTAGGTGACTTTGCAAGTTCAAAGGCCTGGAACTGAGGGTCCCGATATACACCGGACCCAACGACGGAAACATCGCCCCACCCCCATAGCAATCCGAATTTTAGACAAGGAAATATTTGCTCTCAGATTTGATTTTCTTAGCGCTGGCAACACAATCCAGTCATTCAGAGGAGTCTAGGGGGAAAAAAACAAACCCATTCTAAAGGTTTCTTGGAGCAAATTCAAGTTGCCATCAAAAGATCAAGGTGATCGTGAAAAGAATTTCACCGCAGAAGGGCAGGCAGGACTCATCCGCATCATTCATTATTTTTAATCCCCCCCTTCCTCCCCCAGCCGGTTGCTGTAGGGAGCCAGACTCAGAAAGAAGCCTGACCCCGGAATGAACGAATATTTGATGTATCTGCCCAATCTGGTTCCTGAACCGGTTTGTTTTGAAGAATCGGTCTCTCTGACTCACGCTCCTGTTTAAAACAATCCGAAAGCACGCGAGACAGTGTTGGTTTCACCTCCTTTTCCTTGTCTAAAGTGCCTGAAATATTGGGGGCTCGCAAGGTCGACGAAAAACAACCAACAACACCCCGCCAAAAAAAAAACAAAAACAAAAACAAAAACCAACAACAACAACAACAAAAACACACACCCCACGACCCTAGGGCAAACCAAACTCCAACCTGTCTGCTTTCACGGGTCAGTCACACCACAATCTTATTATTGCCGGGGTCTCTCTTTTTCTGCACTACCATCTACTGCAATCCTGTTGCGCCCCAATACAGTAAATTAGTGGGGGCGGGCGGGTTATTCAGCCAACCCCAGATTTCCCCAGGCTACGCTGCCCTTGATATCAAAGTAGGATTGATTGCGCCCTCTCCCTTGAGCGATGACGCCGGCTCTTGCACCGGGGAGGATTTACCTGGATGGGATTTTAGCAGCATTTTTACAACCCCCCTCCCCCAACACACACAAACACCCCAGGTGTGCATAGGTTAACTGCAACCGACTTACCTTTGATCACAGCTGGGGGAGGGGGGGAGTCCCTACTCCCCTTTTTAAAATCTCTCTCTCATTTGTTTCAGATCAAAGGAGAAGAGGATATTTAGCGAGATGCTTCTACAAACACAATGCCCTTCAGCCAGTGGCCCTGACCCACATCAAACGGAGTCTGGGAGGAGGGGGAAGCGAAGGGGGTCAGGAGACGGGAGAGAGAAACCTGCCCCCACCCCCAGAGCTGGGGCTCAGATCCGCCGGCTTGGGCCGGCTGGAGGGCGAGAGGCAGGTAGCCCGGGACACCCACACCGGAGACAAGGCGGGCTTGGCCATCCATCCCCCTTCACAAAAGCCTCCCCGCCTCGTCCTCTTCCCCCTCGCCACCCAGAGCGTCTGGCCCCCCTGAGCCGATCAGAGGCAGACAGGGGAGGGGGGAGGCGAACAAAGACGGGGGGGGGGGAAGAAAAGCCACCCTGGTTAAAGTAACTTCCTGGGTATCGGATGACAGGGTTCGCTCGGGGCTGCGCTTCCCGTCGGTCCCTGCCGGGCGAGGGGGGAGCCGGGGGGAGGGAAGGGGGGGGCTTTGCTAGCGGGCCGCTTCTGTGTCTGCCCCGCAATGATGGGGACACAAGGAGCCTCCTCCTGGGTCCTTCTCCCCGGCCCCAAGCGGCTCCGCGGCCAAGCGCCGGAGGTCGCCGAGTGGGAAGCTCATTAGCTGGTAATTATCTTACCTCGGCGAGCGAGCAGAGCGTCCAATCGCCGGGCTCCCTGCGGCTCGCCGCTTGCGATTGGCTCAGGTGCCTTTTAAGGTGGAGCCGCCGGGGGGGGGAGAGAAGGAGAAGGGGGGGCGCGGAGGAAGAAGAAGCCGCCGCTGGGGGAGTGACCGACCGACCGACGGGCTCACCTTGAGCGCCCCGGCGGCAGGCGCGGGGTCCTGCCCGGGGCTGCTCGCCACAGATCCGGGGGACACTTGTGCTAAGCCGCGTAGCTTTAGCCCAGCCCTTCTTGTCTGGTCTGATTTCCAAAGCTCCTCTGAGGAGCCCCTGTTTGCTCTGGCGTCCCCTCCCCTCTGACCCAGCGAGTATTTCGGTCCGGCCTGGCTAGCTGCTAATCCCTCTCCAGGTCCGTTCCTCCAGCCAGGGGCAGAGCAAAGGCAGCTAGTTATTTTAGACACCTCTCCAGAGCACCACCGCCGCGCCACGGATCAGCTGGATTCAAATCCGACACAAAGGCTGCATGCAAACCACACACACACACACACACACACAACCCCCCCTCGCGCGCGCGCGCACACACAGACAGACACACACACAGTTGCAACCCAGGTTTCATTTTTTGCAGTTCGAATCTAGGAACCATCCAAGCAGCCCGCGCTTTGCTCTGGCCCCCGAGGAAATTGGCAGCCCCCCGATCGCTCGGGTCAGACTCAAAACGAAGTCGCACTGCAAGCAGCGAAGGCGGCTCGAATTGCCCCCCAAAGGGAGGTCCCTCCGCACTGGGCCAGAGCCCCTCTCAAGAGGCCGGCTGCCGGCCTGTTCGGCTCCAGCAATTTGGGCTGCTACAGGTGTTCCGCCGCTGCAAACAAAAGGCAGCTTGTCTGCCCCCAGCGGCTCTCGCTCCGGATTTCCAGCCCTGCGCGCGCACACGCCAATAGCCAACTTTCTCTCCAGCCAGAGGCACCAGAACTTGTCCCCCCCCCCAGTCCCACCCCTCCCTACGCTGTAGCCTTAGTAACCGAGACCCATAAAAGGTTTTCCTCCTCCCCCCCCCCCTGCTGCTGGTGATGGCTCATCTTAAGTGATCACTCTCCTTACAGTGTGTATGATAAAACCCATTGTTTCATGTTCTCTGTGTGTCTACATCAATCTCCCCACTGTATTTTCCACCAAATGCATCCGATGAAGTGAGCTGTAGCTCACGAAAGCTTATGCTCTAATAAATTTGTTAGTCTCTAAGGTGCCACAAGTCCTCCGGTTCTTTTTGCGAATACAGACTAACACGGCTGCTACTCTGACACCTGCCACCTCCTATTGTGAAACCGGCACACACCCCGCCACCGCCGTGTCTTTTGTGTTGCGCTTACTGGAGTTGTGTAATGGTGAAAGTGTATTTGGCAGCCTGCCCCGCACAGCCCAGCTGTTTTCCTTTGGAGGGAGGGGGCAGAGACAAAGACGATCAATAATAAGAATAATAATTTCAGATCTAAAACCAGACAGCAGCGCTCTGGGTCTACCCAGAAGCCACGATTTCGTTTGGGGGCAAAAGGGGGGGGGAGACTGATCAACAACCCACATTCAGCAGGATTTGAGAAGCCTTGTCACAAAAATCCAAGAGCCATAAACCCACTGGTTTGAACTGACCGAAACCCTTCTCACCTTTGCAGAACCAGGGTGTATCTACCCTCCTGTCTCCCCCTTGTGATGTTGACAGGGGGTGGGTTTCTCTCCCCCCCGTCCCAACCTAACGAACCCTTCCATCGTTTCTCCCACCAGCCCGAGTTTGGGTTTAAATCGCTCATATTTTGGGATTTCTCCCCCCATTCCATCATCCTTTTGATTCCGCCCCACCGACGCTGGCCCCTTCCAGCAGCTGATTAAATTCTGCTCAATCCACTTCTGCACGGCACGGGGTGTGTTTCCGTCTCTCCCTTTGCCTGGAAATGCCTCGACACCCAGCCCGTAAAGAAACCTCCTTTCTATGCGGTGGCTAAAGAAACAATCCTTTGCAAGCAAAGAAAACGATCAGACAGACAGACAGAAGCGACTGACCAGCGAATCCGCATATCCAGCGAGGGACCGAAGCGCGTCCTGTCTTGGGCTAGAGTGTTCGGATTGGCAGATTTTCCTACAGGGGGGGAAAAACGTGGTGGGAAATTGTTTCATAAAGAACCTCCCCCCCTTGCTGAAAATATACACAATCCTGCTAATAGCCTGGCAAGGTGTGGAGCTGGGAGTCTCTCACCCAGGGAAGAGGAAATGCCAGCTGTTATTCAGGCAGGAATGAGGCGTGCCTGCTTCTATGTATTAATTATTACTTTTATTATTCGTGGGGGGGGGGGGGGATCTCAAAGGCAACTGTCTCTTTAAAAGGCACTTCCTCGCCTCAGCCATTAAGGAGGATCAGGTGACTGTCCATCCAGATGGTGTGCAGGAGCCAGTCCCGCGCTGGAGAGCTCTCGGCCCCCAGACCGGTTGCAGCTTTAGCCTGGCTCAGGTTGTCTCCCGAGGAGCCTGCGGAGCCCACTTGAATGGGGTGTTTGTAACGATCCTTAAAAACCCCGCTCCCCGGGAAACCCCCTCCCTCCCCCCACCTTCAAAGCAGCGTCCCGAGAAGTGCCCAGACTCTGATGGAAAGAAAGGGGAAGGATCCAGGAGAGCGGAACGGCCCTGGGATACACAACCCCTTCGGCTTTGAACACAGCCCCCCCAGACTCATAGCAACAACCACAATTCACAACGCAGCTGCTTCAGGCGGTTTTTTTCCTTTTCTGGTGACTGGGGAGTGGGGGGGAGGGAAGGGATGAGACACAAATCGCAGCACATGGAATACAATCGGGGGGGGGGGGAAATGACACACCATTGTTATGGTTACAAATGTTATGAATTGATTAGTTTAAAGACATTTGGATTTTTTCCCTCATCAAGACACGGCGGGGGAGGGGGCCGGGGAAAAAACAACCCCCTCGAACTTCTTGTATTCGTCCACTGAAGGTGTAAAAAATCACCTCTCACCGATTTGTACCTTCCCGCTTGGAAGTTAAATTAAAACTTGTGTGATCAAGAAGGTGAAAATCCAACTCTCCTAACCCCTTCTTTGGGAAATCAATTAATAAAATAATAACAATAAGAATCCATTCTCTTATTATCTGGCTAGACCCCTAACGATAACACACACCGACGCCACTAATCTCTCCCCAGACCCTCCCTCTTGCCCTTCGCCAGAGAGTCAATTCCTTTGTGCAGGGGGAGGAATGGGGGTAACGCTTTGGACTAGAGCTTGCCCGGCCCCCGGAGCCGGATTCTGCGGTCTTTACTCCGGCGCAATCTCTTTAGCTTCCCGGGGCATGTCGCTGGTGAACTGACTTTCAGGATCCGGATTTCTGATGAAATCGGAGCAGAGGTTGAGCTGGAGCGGCGGGGGTTGGGGAAAGGGCGGGGGGGGGGAAGCTTATATTACCTGGCAGGTCTAGAGGATGCACACAAATGTGTCCCCTCTTTGCACCCCCCGTCCTCCCCAACACACAATGCATTCACCTTGTCAGAGAGGATGCTGCTTCCCCCAGTCTCTCTGTCACTTGGTCGGGTTGTTGATCATTCAGCCTGCTCCGGACAGATCAGGGGGTTTCCAGTCCAGCATCTCCGCCGCGCGGAAGCTCCAGTGAGCCTCACCCAGCCAGCCCAGAGGTTTAGCTGGAGGGGCGGAGGTCGGGAAATGGGGGGGAGATCTTATATTACCTGGCAGGTCTGGAGGATGCACACAAACGTGTCCCCTCGCTGTACCCCAAACCACCGCGACTCAGTTCCCCAGCAGAAAACAAAGGTCCATACGCTACCTGGCAGACAAGCAGGGTCTGTCGCTGCAGGTGCCAACCTCTCCGAGTGAAATGCACCCACCAGCTCCCCTGCCTTTCACTGCAGTTACCAGAGACAGGAGGAGAGAGAGAGACAGGGAGAGAGGGAGGAGGAGGTGTGTGTCCTACCCAGCGCCCAGAGGAAGGTTACCTGGGTCTGATCCCTTAGGGTCCTTCCAGAGGTAATTTATACAGGTACCAAACTACCCTCCCCCCGCTCTCCTTTATGTCTATTTACCTGCTGTCGATAATTAGACACCCTTGGAGGAAAATAAAGCCCAGCTTGTCACATCTGATCCCGGGGCTGGGCTGGGCGAGGAGGGATCCAGTTTCCACGTTTTAAAAGGAGGGTTTGAAAGGAGATCTGCCCGCGCCCCCTTTGTTCCTCGGGGGTCCTTTAAAAATTTAAGCGGGGGAGGGGGGGCGATCAGAGACGGCTCCCCTCTGGCCCCTGGCTCTCCCGCTGCCAGCTGATGGGCTCGGGGCAAGGAGCTGAAACCTTAGCCGAGCCGTGAAAGGAGGCATGAATTCAAGGGCCGCATGAATATTTCAGCGGGGCCCATCGCCGCCCGCCCGGGTGCAGATGACGGGCGTGTGGTCTGGCCGGAGGGGAGCAGCGCGCACAAGGGGACCGTCTCCAGGGCGGGGGGGCAGGGGCCCTGGGCACAGCAGCCGGCCCGTCGCGGGGTGCGCTGGAGATGTACTGACCAGGCACCGCAGGGCCCCAAAGCGGGGCTGTAGTCCCCCGGACACGCCCTAGGTCAGAGAGCCGGCCCCTGGCTCCATTACAGAGAGAACATTTCTATCTACCGCACCAGAGAATGGCGAAAAGCAGGATCTCGTCCCACGCAATTATAGGGATCTAGTTCTCTGCGTGTGTGAACCTGCCGAATTCTCTGCGGGTGGGCAGATCTCACTCTCCATAATTTACAGAGAGAGATCATTTGTATCTATATTGTAATCTAGATAGATAGATACACCATCTATCTAGATTACAATATAGGTACAAATGATCTCTCTGTACAAATTATGGATAGCGAGATCTATCTATATTTTATCTAGAGAGATCATATATATCTAAATTATAATCTATATAGATAGATCTCGCTATCCTTAATTTATAGAGAGAGATCATTTGTATCTATATTGTAATCTAGATAGATGGTGTATATATCTATAATTTATACAGAGAGATCATTTATATCTGCATTATAATCAAGATAGATAAATAGATAGATTCGATGATTTTTCATCCATCTATCTATCCTGATTATAATATAGATATAGATTATCTCTATATAAATTTTAGATCGATAGATAGATTAGATGATATACCATTCATCTATCGATCTATAATTGATACAGAGATCTTCTATATCTATATTATAATGTATTAGATATTTGTATAGCCACATTTAAACATAAAAAAGAAAATATATACAATGCATATCATTATATATACATATCTATACATAATTATATATTTATACAACTATATGTAGATGGATATACAGAAAAATATATCTGGGTATTTATATACATCTACACTATATTTAATTGAGATGTACACAAATTATATGCATGTATTATAAATGTCAAGTTTTTAGACTTACACTTATCAGGTACAGACAAGTATATTTGTGTAGACAAATATTGTATCTATACATTTCCTAGTACAAAAGTAACACAAAGCTAGTATAGACATATACAATGTAAATATATCTCCTCTTTCCTCCGGATTGTCTACTTGAACTGATAGATCGCAAAAGATAAAACAAAACCAAAACCAAAATTGACTATTGATCGGCGAAAAATGCCATGTCAACATGGACTAGCCCCAAACACATTCCCAAAGACATCACGGCTGTTTCCAGGCTAATTTGAGGTTGTAAATTCACCCGGGCAAGGACCTTGGTTTCTTTCTCAATCAAGCCCCATGCGCACTTAGGGCTCAATATCACAATACCATCATTGAGGACAGCCACCGTTATTTAATAAGTAACCACTCTCCCGAGTCCCCCAAAGAGAGAGAGCGGGGCACTAAACACGTGCCATTTATGGCTGGCTACCGTAAATGTTTATCCCTTCCAATATCATTGATGCCGCCAATCCCTGCCCTACTCAGCTGGATGTGACTGCACGAAAGGGACACACTTCGGCATCGCATCGGTACCGCGTTTAGTTGCTACCCGCGGTCTCAAAACTGGGGCAGAGCCGCTGAGCTCGGAGGACTCCCTGCCTTTCGAGCCAGGCAGCGGAGAAAACCCGAGGGCGATGCTGTTTGAAAGCGGCACAAGACAGACTACCCTTCCGTGGCCAGAGGTCACAGCTACAGGCGATTTAAGAAATGTCGAAATCTAGAGCTCACATTCCTGGAAAGTCGCTGCGGGCAGAGAAAGCACGAAGGGTTATTTGTCCTGTCTCAACACAGAGGAGAATCTATTTCTCGATTTCAGCCATACACCTTTCCCAGTCAGCTCCAGCTGTTTGACAGGTCAGAGGCTTCCAGAAGCTCAAACTAGGAGGAAATCTTACAAATCTTCTCTGGCTTTCCTTGGTGGATGTAGGCGCTAGCGCCTTTAAATGCGAGTGATATTTGTGAAGGGAATAAAAAGTGCCAATAGATTTCTCCATAGGACTTGTATTCATTTGCCCCAGATTTACCAGTAACATTCTACCTACAAACGATTTTAAGAGACCAGTAAACTATTGATACAATAAATCTATCGACAGAGAGGTAGATAGATCCCACACATCGATACAGATTATGCCCGCACAGCTATACATATTACATATGTGTATGCATATAGCACATACATTAATATCTATCGACATATAGATCGATATTGTGTGTATGCAATATATTAATCACACACACATATATTATACACAGACGCATACATATTTATATGTGCATATATGTATGTGTATAAATCAAATGAGTACTATATATAGTTACATAGTATACGTGGCAGCTATATACATACACAACCCTATATATCTACATATAATGTGTCTGCATAGACTATTATTTGTCGGTGTGTAAATATATACACACACACATTTGTTTATTCAATCCCTTTGTTTTGTCTTTGGTTGAAATTGACCAGAGATCTTCAAAGGAACCTGTTTTTACCTTGGGATCAATACGTGGAGCGTCTAAGAACACACGTGGAAAACCTCCTCCACATTACCGTTGCTTCTGTATTTATTTTTTTAGCTGATGCAAAAAATAAATAAATTCAGTTTGTGTTTAACATTGTATCGGAGTTAAACTATTAAAGGGGATGGGGAAACGGGCAGAAAACTCTCCCGTTCGGCGTGTACTTTATTTTGCATGATTTTGAAAGGCACTTTTAAAAATCGCATTTTTAAGAATTCTCCCCTTCCCCCCGCCACGGCTTGTGTTGTTCGAGAGAATGGAAAGTCGCCTTTTCTGCAATGGACATTACACACAAATAGAAAGACGTGTCTTTAAATTCCTAGAGAAAAAAACTAGTTTAATCCTGTCCATGCAATTGAATGTTCCTCGGACCTGTGTGTACCAGATTTCTGGAGATGGGGTGTGTGTGTGTATGTATGTGTGTGTGCACCAGATTTCTGGAGGTGGTGTGTGCGTGTGCACCAGATTTTTGGAGATGGTGTGTGTGTGTGTGTGTGTGTACCAGATTTCTAGAGATTGTGTGTGTGTGTATGTGTGTACCAGATTTCTGGAGATGGTGTGTGGGTGTGGGTGTGTGTACCAGATTTCTGGAGATGGTGTGTGGCTGTGGGTGTGTGTACCAGATTTCTGGAGATGGTGTGTGGCTGTGGGTGTGTGTACCAGATTTCTGGAGATGCCGTTCAGAACACATGGCGGGGAAAACCCCAACACAGCATAGCTTGAGGAGAACAGAGTACGTCTCTATGGAAATGTGTCCAGAAGGGAATCGGGCACGCAGGAGAAGCAAACCAGTCTGACCAGTCTGTGGCAAAGGGCTGCCAGCGATGGGATCAGATTGCTAAAAGCCTGCAGTTTAGGATTAGCGAGGAAAGCTGCAGATCATGGGGGAGGAAGAATTTCCTAATGCGGTGTTGGAAGAGACATTCAAAAAACCAGCTCCCAGCCTTTGGAGTGTGTCCGTGTTACAGTTTATACATCGCAGTTAAAGAGGATAATCCAGGGGAGTAAGGAGGGAGGGGACACGCACGCGGGAAGGAGATCAGGTCTCTAGACAACAGCGCTCCAGATTCTGGCCAGCTACAGCAGTATAAATCCGGAGTGACGTCAGTGGAGTTGCTCCAGATTTACCCCAGTGTAAACGAGAGGCGGATCGGGGCTATTGCTCACAGGGCCCTAGAGAGACTTGTGTTCATTGCAAGCGATGGATTCTCGGTTGTTCCTACAGAACACGTTCGGTTCAAGCAACTGACCCGCTGCCCTTTGCAGGTCCATTAACCACGTGTGAACTGACACCGGTTCCACCCCGGCCACCGTTTGAACAAAGGACTGTGCAAAAGAAAACGCAGCGAGAATTCGTTGGGAAAAGGCGCAGAAGCATGAACTAAATTCCCTCCGTGCGGGTATTAGCGCCACGTGCTCCAAACGCGCACTGCCGGGACCGGGAGGGCAATGACAGGGACCCCGCGCACCCCTTTTAAATTCATTAATTAAAAAAAATCAGTCTCGACTGTGTTGAAAAATCAATTTTTGTATGAAATTTGTTTTTAAGGAGGAGCAAATGCTCTGGTGGATTATCCGACACCTCTATATCTGTATGGATCATGGACTCTTATTATCTCTTCCTACCGTGTGTATTTTGTTATAATCCACAGGTTATTCTTCTTGCAACTGAGGGCAGAGAAACATGCCCAAGGTCACACAGAAAGCCTGTGGCAGACCAGGAAAGGGAACCCAAGACTAATGCACTGTCTGCACGCTTTCCCCCAGCTGTATCTGCAATCTCTAATCCATTATCCATAGCTCTGGCTGACTGTATGATCTATATTCGGGGGGGGGGGATGTTAAGTAGATTTCTGTGTCTGTATCAAGGGACAGGATTGTTTTCAACCCACAGGAGATGCTGCTGGTTCTTCTCTTTGTGTTTCCCCCGTAAGGTTCTGCAAGTCCCCGGTGCATTTGTTGGAGGCTGAAATGTACCAGACTTTGCCCCGACGCTGGGAGGTGGGTGTGGGCGTGAATGAAGTCAGCATTCCGCAGAGTAACATCGCATCTCTCCTTTCCCACGGCCACATTTTCTGTTTACCACCAGAAACTCATTCATTAAATACAACAAATACATTAATAACAGCCCTGTCTGGAAAATATCCATCCCACCCAAACTGGATCTAGGGTGACGATTTAAGGATTTTTAAAAGCTAAATCTAGTCTGGTCCCACCACGTCAGATTATTCTTTCCCCTGGATTCATTGTGGAGCAATATTCAGGGTTCCCCCCCCCCCGCCATCATGCCCAACGTCTATTTAATTTGACAGTGGAAAAGCACAGATCAGAACGGAAAGTGACAGGGGGGCTGGGGATCGGAGTCCTTCCAAGCTACTGAGGGTCTAGCAGAGTCGAAGCAGAGATGATTTAAGAAGGAGGAGGGAATGGTTCATATTTGTTCCCTGGGCAGGTTCCTTGCAGTTCTGCGTGGAAGCTGGGTCTTTCCGGGGTAACCCTTAGGTCTGTCTTGGTGACTTCACCCATCGAAGGGCAAGGCTAGGTTCTCCCAGACACAAACACACTGGACGCTTCCTATAGCAGGGCCACTGAGCTCTGCTGAGATGCAGGAGAAGTGATCTCATGGCATCACTGATGCTGCTCCGAGCAAGCAGCTTGGAAGAAGAATTGAATGGCAGGTGTTCTGCCTGCAGAAGGGGCACTGAAGTCCTGCGTTTACTTTTGTTTGCATTAATATGGAAAGCGAAAGAAAGAACCAGACAGACTCAGGGCCTGATCCTAAACCTACTGCTGTCCATGGAAAGCCTCCCGTTGATTTCCCTGGGCTTTGAATCAGGTCCACGAGGAAAGAAACAGAGAGGTAGAAGTCGATTCAAATGAAAGAAAGAAAGAAAGAAAGAAAGAAAGAAAGAAAGAAAGAAAGAAAGAAAGAAAGAAAGAAAGAAAGAAAGAAAGAAAGAAAGAAAAGGTGGAGAAAGGACCCAAACACAGGCAATGACCTTAGAGGGGAGGTGTTAATGTTGATTCATTTCAAGAATAATATCTGAGGTTAGAATGAAAAATAAAGTGGTCTGACCCCTCCATGCAGTAGAAGAGGAAGGGGAGGTCTTAGCTCTTAAAGATAAGAGGCAGAGGTGAAGCAGGATTAAATGAATGGTGGGAGGTATAAAAGTGGTGTATATATTTACCTAGATAGAGTAGATTAGCTATGAGTACATACAATATGTGTGTGTGTACAAAACACAGAATTGCTTAAATGCCTAATTCTGTATTTGGCTGGACTATTAGTGTTATTATTAAACAGTGCTTAATCATTACTATTTCAGCTTACTCCAGCTCTGAGTTTTGGGATTTGGTGTCTTTATGGCAGAAGGTGTTAAAGGGGGATGAGTATGTATTTGCTTCTCTTTGTGGTAAAAAGACTAGCTGCAAATTGGGATGGCACACATGAATTCTCCGCCAGCACAGAACAGAGAGGAAAGGAGGGCTTTTTAAAACAAATATTTTATTTTTGGTTTGAGTAGTGTTCTTCTTCCTGGTAGAAATAAAATGCATTAAACAACCTTCACTACAGACATTGCTACCAGCTCTGCCTAGAATAAAAATAGATTTTTGACATTACTGTGAATAAATAAGTCCTTCCCATAGCATCCGATGAAGTGAGCTGTAGCTCACGAAAGCTTATGCTCTAATAGATTTGTTAGTCTCTAAGGTGCCACAAGTACTCCTTTTCTTTTTATCTCTACATAGAGTAACTTCTTAGTAGCTGTTTCCCAGCATTGTTATCTGGCATTTATACAGGGCTTTTGAGAACATAGAGAAGACATGGGCCAGGCCTTGAATAGCTTACAGTCTAATTCAGTGATTCTCATCCTTTTCCACACCAGAACCCCCCTCCCATCTAGCAGCACCCCCATTTCATTTAGTACCATGGGTAGGGTGGGGGAACTGCCAGGTGGAGAACCCATGGTTTAATTCATACACACACCTTCGCTAGGTGCCCCGGTGGGAGTAAGAGGCTATATCTCACAATCCTTACTCACAGGAGCATTCCTTCCTCCAGCAAGTAGTCCCATACTCATTTGATTAAAGGTGGCAGAATTGGATCTTGTATCTTCATAGATAGGGCCAGAGGCAAAGCCCATGATGTTTAATATAAAGTCCCCTGTTCATTGGGCTTTGGATCACACCCTGGATGAATGAAAGTGGGACTATGTAACTCAGGAGAGTAAAACCAATTCCCGTCACAGCTAATTGTCAGGATGAGAAAATGACTCTAGTCTCCACTGCTCCTTTGGGGGCGTCTCTTCTGCTGAGCTCTGTCTCTGTCAGCACCCGGCTGAAGAATTTTTGGACTTGTGATTTTGTTGCACGCTTGAGGGAGCAGCCGACGGCCAGGCAGCCTGAGGAGAGCCACAGAACTAGAGCTGACCCTGTACATGGAGAGCTGGGCAAGGAGGCAGCTAAAAGGGCACCGTCAAGGTTAACGGAACATGGGGCTGTTTTTCAGAAGTGACTAGCCATCAGAGAGGCAGCTGTTTTTGGGTGTCCACCCAAGATGTGTTCAAGGGCCCAAATTTCAGAAAGTGCTGAGCACCTGCCCTCTAAAAAATCAGGCCCCTTTAAAGTATCTCAAGATCACGCTCCCTACCCCCCACCCAAATCAAGGCATCCAAATCATTACTCCCTTAAAATGAATGTAGGCCAGTATTTTTGAGACATGCTTCTTTATCTAGGTCATTGTCAACCCCTCAGATAAACAACCCTTTACCATACAGTAACATGCAATTTACTTTTCACCACTGATGCTGTTTGTTGACTTCTCAACTGCACTCTGCTTGGGACAATGAAAACAGTCTGGTCAGTGTCACTTGCTGACTGTTTTATTATTTATTTTAACAGCACCCAAGACCCCAGTTAGGACCAGCCTGCATTGTGCTTTGTACAAATATAGAGTAAAAGAAAGTTTCAATTTATTTAAAAAAAAAACCCTCTTGTTTTCAGTGAGTAAAAATCAGTGTATGAAATCATGTCTGTTCATAATTAATTGTATGATCTGTATTGTCATAGCATGTACAGGCCCCAATCAGGGATCAGGGCCCTGTTGTGTTGTGCAAACACAGAGCCAAAAGGCAGTCTCTGATATGCTTGCAAGCCAGTGTGGTTTAGAATCTCCTCTTTCTCCCTGCCCCACTTTTTCTAAACAAAAAACCCTAGCTACATTTTGGACTAAAGCTACTTGTCAGTGCCCCTGTGAAATTCATGCACACCTTCAGTGTTTCTACTCATTACACTGTACTCATCAGCCCTATTATACATATCAGACATGGTTTATTAGTCTGCTAAGGATCAAATAGAGGGCCTGATCCTGCAGCCCTTACGCAGGTCAGCAGTGCCTGCAGAATTGAACCTATAAATTGTGTGTACATTCACGGTGTAAATTGTCACCTAATCCCAAATGAAAAAATGCTCCTTCTGGTTGAACACAGTTGAAGCACTGGCACCAACATGACTGCAGTTTTGCTTTGCACTTCTTTCATCAGGGGATGGAACTGAAGAGTGACCAACTCAGCACAGATAAAGCAGAAATATCTTTTCACACAATGCCTGGTTAGCCTGTGGAACTCACCACCACAAGATGTCATTGAGGCCAAAAGTTTAGCAGGATTAAAAAAATGGATTGGGCATTTGTATGAATGACAAGAATATTCAGATATATAACAGTAAATATTAAAAAAACCATGAGTTTTGGAAGGGTTATAAACTCTCCTATTTCAGCGTTTAAATCAACCTCTAGTGATTAAGAAGCATTTATCCTGCAGCAGGTTATTGCATAACTGCCTATTGCAGGATTTCTTGTACCTTCCACTAAAGCATGTGTTAACGCGGTTGAAGACCACAAGGCGGGACTGGGTGGAGCAACTTCTCTGAGGCTCTCACTGGGCCTTGCAAATCTTTCTATAACCCTCTCTTCCCCCATTAGGAAGGGCAGTGAAATGCACCCATTTCACAAAGGGGAAAACTGAGGGTCAGATGCTGCCCACCTTCTTCAGGCAAAATCCCTGTTGACTCCCACTGAGTTTTGCCTGAGTAACCAGGAGCCAATATTTCCATAACATTAGAATGTGCACCCCTCTTAGCATGTATACATCATGCAAGGGCTGCATTGGTATTTTGGAAGCAGGAGGTTAAGACAGAGGAGAATGGTTCACTACGGTTTGTAAAAACCCCAACATACATGGGTAAAGCAGAGCAAGTGGCCACGTAGTGTTGAAATATTCACATGGTTTTGTTTTGTTTCAAAAATTTGGCACTGTTGCGACAGGTGCTGAAATACAGCACCCAGTTCTGGTGCCCACAATTCAAGAAGGCTGTTGATAAATTGGAGAGGGTTCAGAGAAGAACCATGAGAATGACTAACTGATTAGGAAACATGCCTTATAGCAATAGACCCAAGGAGCTCCATCTATTTAACAAACAGAAGATAAAGGGGTGACTTGATTAGTCTATAAGTATCTACATGGGGAAGAAATATGTAATAGCAGCCTCTTCTGTTTAGTAGAGAAAGATCTAACACAATCAATGGCTGGAAGTTGAAGCTAGACAAATTCAGACTGGAAATAAGGTGTAAATTTTTAACAGCGAGTAATTAACCATTGGGAAAAATTTACCAGGGTTGTGGTGGATTCTCCATCACTGACCATTTTAAAATCAAAATGGGATTTTTTCTAAAAGCTCTGCTCTAGGGATTATTGTGGTGTAGTTCTCCGGCATGTGTTATACAGGGGGTCAGACTAGAAGATCGCAATGATCCTGTCTGGCCTTGGAATCTATTAATCTATGAAAAGGTAAAAGGTAAAACGGTCCCACCCACAGATTGCTGTTCCGAATGCCCAGCTACGTGGAGAAAATGCAGCACGAAAATACTTTACAACAAGCCAACCTTTTCACATGTCTTTTGGGTCTCCGTGGAATCCTCTGACCAATTCCTACTTCACTAAAAGAGGTCCCCAGAGTGATATTCCAGATGCCAGACGTGTTACTAGGGGAATACTGCAAGCTGTTGATTTAGTTTTCAAAAAGGCCCCAGTTCAGGACAACACTTGACAGTATTCAAGGTGTGGGCTAATTTAGACCCGATCATCTTGAATTTATAGTTGGGCTTACATTTTCTAATGTGCATTACTTTGCACATATCAACACTGAATTTCATTTGCCATTTTGTTGCCCCGTCACCCAGTTTAGTGAGATCCCTTTGTAACTCTTTGTGGCCAGCTTTGGACTTAACTATCTTAAGTAATTTTGCAAGTCTGCAAACTTTGCCACCTCACTGTTTACCCCTTTTTCTAGATCGTTTATGAATGTGTTGAACAGTGCTGGTCCCAGTACAGATCCTAGGGGGACCCCTCTATTTACCTCTCTCCACTGTGAAAACTGACCATTTATTCTTACCCTTTGCTTCCTAGCTTTTAACCAGTGACTGATCCATGAGAGGACCTTCCCTCTTATCCTATGACTGCTTACTTTGCATCAGAGCCTTTGGTGTCGGACCTTGTCAAAGGCTTTCTGAACATTCTCACCGTTGAGTTTCACTGGCACAGAGGTTCATGCATTGAGTCTGAGTGAAAACCGAATGTCAGAATCACACGTGTGTGTATTCATGCTGGCACAGTTTGTGTTCTTGTACAATCAGGTAACAGAAACAATACCCTGTGATCAGTAGTGCAGTCGAGGATGAGTGCTGGAAAAGGGAGATTACCCACTTTTCATTTGGGGGATACGGCGTTTACTCACGCCGATTCTTCCATGATAAGCAAATCCTGGCTTCACAACCACCACAGCTGATGTGTGCATTATCTACCAACTGGACACGTTCACAAACAGATCAACAGTGGCAATTATGGCTAGTAAAAAGCTGCAACAAGCCATCCAGTGCTACTGCATGTATGGATTGACTGAGTACCTTTGACAGGTTTCAGAATAGTAGCCGTGTTAGTCTGTATCCGCAAAAAGGAAAGGAGTACTTGTGGCACCTTAGAGACTAACAAATTTTTTTGAGCATAAGCTTTCGTGAGCTACAGCCCATTTCGTCGGATGCATTCAGTGGAAAATATCTTTGCTGACCACTAAAAGCATTTGACATAAATTTTTTTAAAACAACTTTACATAACTGACTAGCCCCAAACCAATTCATAATCAGGGTCTCTGCGCCTTAGCACTGCCTGGCCTGGAACACCCAAAAGGTTAATTTACCCCTTCTTTTTTATAAAAAAACACTGTGTCCTTACATGTGATTTCTCTGACCATTCACAACTCATCAGCACAACCCAACTTGCGAATACCCTCAGGGAACGGCTGATAGTTAATGCACAGAATTACAAAACAATGTGCTGAATAATTTCAAGTTTCAGAGTAGCAGCCATGTTAGTCTGTATTCGCAAAAAGAAAAGGAGGACTTGTGGCACCTTAGAGACTAACACATTTATTTGAGCATAAGCTTTCGTGAGCATCCGATGAAGTGAGCTGTAGCTCACGAAAGCTTATGCTCAAATAAATGTGTTAGTCTCTAAGGTGCCACAAGTCCTCCTCTTCTTTTTGCGAATAATTTCAAGTAAGTAATTATGCTGAGGAAATGGCTGGATACAGGTGGGGGCCGGGAGTTCTCCATTTTCTCTTTCGCTTTGCAGTTCACCTCTAGCAGAGGCCCAGAATGAACTGTAACCATGCAGCTGGAATTGGGGATCACAGTTTCAGAACCCTTGGTTATAGCAGAGTTTTGAAGAGTCTTTTGAAGAACCCCTCCTCCAGCCATAACTACGCAGAACCTAACAGGCTGACAAAGCCACCAAAACGCCGAGAATCCAAAATCAACACCCACAACTTTAAGGTCCATTTAATTCAGCAAACAGCAATGCAACCAGAGGCTGCAGAGTCCAGGGATGAGAGTTCCTTTCCACATCCATTGCAAGCCAGCTGTATAGGTGACTTGTACTGTTTGCAGCCTGCATTGGAGAGCTTTCAGGAGAGTTATTTATAGGGCTGCAAACAGGCTTGTCAGCAGGGGCTAATCTCTAGAGAATCAGGGCTACATTTTTAAAAAGGGGCCTCACCCTGACCTGGGCATTTCGGTTTGCACAGTTGATTGCAAATACAAGGGATCTAGTCTATAAACGTAGAGCTGTCTGATTTGTGCGGTCAAAGGAGCATTTACAGCTCTCCGTGTCTCTAACTGTGACTGGAACTGACTCAAAGCACAGAGCTGAGAGTGCCAAGTTAAAAACTGCAAACCCACCCCCTCTTTCTCACACAGAATTGGGCCCAGAACTTGCAGTGAGCAGCAGAAAATTATTGTGTGTACTACCATGGCATTTTTTGAGACTCCAGCCAAGGGCCGACCTAGCTGCCGGAATATGGGGTCAGGCAGGATTGTACTCAGAGCACCTAGGCCGAGCTGCCATGGCTATTTTTAGGCACTAGCTCAAGCAGCTACACAGGCAGGGACTCACACACCCCTCTCAGCTCAAACGTGGATGTATCGGGAGTGATTTGCCCCTGGTGACTCAGGAAATGTGTGGGAGAGCCAGGAGCTGAGGGCAGGTGTCCTACTGCAAGGCTGTAAGCACAGAACCATCCTTCCTCCGTGACTGGTTGTTGGGAAGGGAACCCAGGTCTGACCAAAAAAAAAAAAAAAATCGTGTCATTTAAGGAAAAAAATGTTCTTACCTGCATTTCACCCGAGGCCCTGTCTGCACTACAGGGGTGCCCCGTTGCCCTTTCTGCCAGCGTGACTGCAATGGACTCCCCAGAGCTTTGCCTTATCTGGAGCAAAGGTACAACAGTGCTGTCAACAGTTGTGCACTGCTGCACATGCTTTCGTGTGTGTGGACACGAGGTGTGTTATATACGTCACCGCATGAAAGGCCCCTGGGATAAATGGAATCATAAGCCATTCGGAACAGCGGCTGGGCTCATTGTTATATGTTTGTATAGCACCTACCACAATGAGGTTTTACCATAATCCAAATAATAAGAATGTGTCCCTAGCCTCTGTTTGCCAGAAGCTGGGAATGGGTGATAGGGGATGGATCACTTGATGATTCCTTGTTCTGTTCACTCCCTCTGGGGCACCTGGCACTGGCCACTGTCGGAAGACAGGACACTGGGCTAGAAGGACCATTCATCTGACCCAGTATGGCTGCTTTAATGTCTTATGTTCTCAGGGCCGGCTTTAGGGAGTGCGGGGCCCGATTGGAACACCAGCTTGTACTCACCCGGTGGCGCTCTGAGTCTTCGGCAGTGGGTCCGTCACTCGCTCCGGGTCTTCGACGGCACTGAAGGACCTGCTGCCGAGGTGCCGCCAAAGACCTGGAGCACCGCCAGGTGAATAAAACTTAAAAAGGTGCCAGTGTGGGGCCCTCTTAGGTGCTGGGCCCGATTCAGGGGAATCGGGGGAATGGGCCTAAAGCCAGCCCTGTATGTTCTTAATGACCTAGACAAGCCTAAAGTTGATGGCAAAACTCCCATTCCCTTCCCAGAGAGCAGGATAAAGCCCTGCAGGAGAAGAACATGTAAAGTTGATTTAATAGCTTTCAGCCAGTACCTTCCTTGTGTGCTTAAAGTTGTGTTTGCAGGATCGGGGCCGTGCATGTTCCCATTGAGTTCAATGGAACGTTTCTCATATATAAAGTGACTCATGTGAGCGAGCGTTTGAGGGCTCAGAGATTAATCCTTATGAGCCTGATACTGATCTCTTTTAGCGAGATGCAATCTGGAGTAACTGCACTGGAGTAACTAATGGTGTAAACACAATCTGGATCTGGCCCTGCCAAGCACTGGAGGAAATAGTCGGGTCTCTCAAATAACATCCCTGTATTACCGGGAAGGAAGCAGGACTTCTCCAATATATTTTGTCCATTTTTTGCCAGCGATTCTTTTCACTGGGCAATAATATCACATTGCAGCAGCAGTGGCCATCTGACTACGTTTGCTCTGGTGTGGGCCCAGCAGCTGGCAGATGCTGCGATGGAGAAGATGAGTTAAAAAAACCCAGGCCCGGTCTCCTTCTGCAAGAGGATTAAGCTGCAGCTCCAGCCTGGATGCTGGGCCCTGATGGGATGAGGAGGGGGATGGTGTAATATTGATGCAAAAGGCTTAGGAAGCTCGGCTGATGCTCTACATTAGCCAGGGAGCTCAGGCTAGCGCTGGCCCATTTCATCTCAGCTGCCCTCTCCACCGCTGAGAAAAAGCTCCCTGTTCAGATTGTTACTGGACTTTACCTACCCACGTAGCTTCTCTATCGATCAGCATTCATTTCTGAATGCTCCAGCCCCACCTCCAGCTTACCCTGAGCTTCCATTAGCAGGGATTATATGAAGTCATATATATATATATATATATATATATATATATATATACACACACACACATATATATATAGGGCCAGGGTGTACTAGGATTCTGATTTGTGATCCAGACAGCATGCAAGGGTCAGAGATGTAACATATGGCCCTGCTGTTCATCCCACCATCCCACACCTCACCCGTCCCGAGGATTGGGCACTGCCCAGTGCCACCACAGCAGGAGCATGGCAAAATGGCTGCTTTCAGGATTGCCCAAGGACAAAATGGCTGCTTCTCTGCCCACCTCAGTGGCATATTAACACATTCACTTCCTGGTTTCCTGAATTGACTGAATGTATGGGTAAGGTTGCCACCTGGGTAGGGTTTCTCAGGATTATCCCTTTCTTTGAGGTAGCTGTCCTGGATGAAACGGTTTGGCTGTCCTGGTTTTTTGTGCCTCTGAAGTGGCAACCCTATGTATGGGGCACAGAGGGTACTGTGTGGGGCCTTCTCCCTATAAGAGGCGTCACAGCTGTGCCCCCCTTCCTTTACCCCTTGGTAGTGAGGGCTTGTAACTAATGCACTGAGATGAGATGCACAATGACTGTTCCACTATCCTGTATGGGTTCAACCAGACTCTCACCCAGTAGCAGAGAATAGGATTTTTCAACAATCCCTTTTAAAGGCAACAGACAAAACCAGTTTGCTGATTTCAACCCCATTCTCCTGTCCGGTATTGTCAGGTGGAACTTAATGGGGAGTGTGTTGGTTTTAGGAGAGCGCGTGGGAGAAAGTAGGGAAGATGCAGGCTGGAGAGATAAATAAAAATCAAAGGGAAAAAATTAAGCTGGAAAACCCACAAGGGAACAAGAAGAGTGAAAAACAAACAGGCTGCAGGAGAGGAGCAGAGAAGAGACAATCCAGCGGAAAAATATAAGGTGGAAAACGGGGCAGGGAGTGGGTACGAAAAATCAAATGCAGAGAGAATTAAAAAATTGGCGAGAAATTCAGCAGCAAAACGAACACTCGTTGCAGACTGAATGGAATAAAGGGGACCTTCTTGACTTACACTGGGGGTCACTCCAGAAACACCAGAGCAGAGTTTGAATCATGAGCTTTAGTATTATGGCTCAGGGCTCTACGACTTGAGCTACAGGAGTAATTGTGTTCCCTGTTAGCAGTAGTAGATTGTTATCCTGTAGCAGACTAGCCACACAAGGGGAACGTGATGCTTACTTTGCCAGCATGTTGTTACACCCGCTGAGCTTCTGAAGAATGGTTCTTCTAATGCTAATATTGTTATTAGTAATAACATACAGCACAGGCTTTAGCTAGACAACACAGGGAAGATTGAATGCAAAACTGAATCAGCTTTGAGGCGGGACGGGGGGAACCCCCAACAGGTTTAAGTTACAGGAAAGGGGGTTTGTGAACCCAGAAGAAAGAGGTTGCCAACCGTCCAACGTCCATGAGATTCGCTCAGCCTATTCCACAACACAGCTGGCTCCAAACGGAGATAAAACAATCAGCACATATGTGAGGCGATGCTCAATGGAAACCTAAGAATTCCCCTCAGAAGACCAGGCGACTGTGCATTAGACTGACAGCCTAGCAGGCTCCTGCGGTGGGCGGCTCTCTGCTGTTACTGCTGGGCATGGATTCCAAAGACCACAGTGCTTGAAAAGCATTTTACGGTGCCTCAGTGAGACGGGGCCCAGCGAATGCTCTGTAGCTGGGCTTTTAGCCTTGGGGTTTTACTGCCCGGCTCTGAAACTAGCTGCTTCGCCCGCCAAATTAGATGGGATTACACAAGCCTGGCTAGGGGATCGACTGGGTGCATCAGCACTCAGCTCCAGACTGATTGGGTGTGGGGGAGACAGAGGCAGTTCATCTTCACTTCCTGTCCTAAACTGTTCTAATCAGGGGTGGGATTTTCTTTGTGCATCAGAGGGCTGTGAATATTTTGCTCCTCTCCTTAATGAAACACCAGCCATGTAACCCTTAAACGACTGAACATGGTGATGATCTGATACTTCTGTTGCTTCTGTTATCCCAAAGCTGCAGCATTCAGATCCCCCAGCGATGGGCAGGGACTTACAGGCATGGGATAGGAAGATTGATAGCTCTCTATGGAGGACAAGTAGAGAGAAACTGAACTACACACTGTCCTCAGGGTCAGTTCCCATGTCACTGGAATGTAGCCGCTCCTGACATGCAACGTGGCAGCTGCTTATTGGCACAGAGCAGCTCAATACCTTAATTTAGGACAGGAAGTGGATATGGCTACCAATTGGAGCGGCCGGATGGGTTTAGGGGAGACAGAATGTAAATCATCCAGACTGGAATTTTTCCAGGACACCAGATCAAACTGCCCTATGCTTGCAAGACAAGTCACTGGATCTTTAATGACCACAGGTGGCCCAGACCAGCGCTTTAAGAAGTCTCAGAGTGAGGCCACTTCCTGCAGCACAGCGCCCCGAGCTCAGACTGCAGGACTGGCCCAGTATTGAATCAGAGGGAAGAGTCTCATATCGAATGCTAATTTATTTTTTTTTTAAATGAACTATGATTTGGGTTATTTTGGTCACAATGGAAATTTCTGTGGGAAACGTCCCAGTTTTCAGCAACCAAAACCGGAAAAATTTCAGCCCAAAAACCAAAACATTTTGGAGTTTTGAACGATGTCTTCTACAGAACCAAAACCATTTTTGTTTCACCAGCATTTTTCATGGGAAACAAACCCCATTTCCTAGCTGGCTCTAATCCTAGCTGCCTGTGGCCTGCCTGCTAGGCTCCCTGGAGCACATGGGCTTGCTGAACTGTGTTGCTTAGGAAAGGGGCTGTTGCACGGACAGCGGGAAGGGCCGCATGATGCACTGTGATCTTCATTCAACAGGAAGGGCCGTTGCCTTTGGCCAATATTTCTAACTACTGATGCTATGTGGATCGGCTGAGTCTGGCAGGCCCAGAGATGGCGAACCATCTTGCTCCTGGGGGGCGGGCGCCTTTGGTCCAAGGAGATGTGATGAATTTAGATTCACTGTTTTCTCTTTCCTGCCAGCATCTGCTCTGTCTGGCTAGGGTTTTGATGATCCTCATCCAGGTCTCAGTGAGCTGTGTTGCGCTACAGGGGGCATGGGCGGGGAGGGGAAGGGGTATGTTGGGGGCAGTAGGTCAGTGGTTATGGACTGCAGGCAGCAGTAGGGTTCCACAAAATCATAAGCAGCTTGGTCCCTTGGCTGGGTTCTATCCTCTCTGAGAAGGGAGAGCCGTGAGGGGTCCACTAGCACGGTTGGGCCATATTCCCTACAGCAAGGCAGTAGTTGTTTGACCAGAGTGGAGAGCAATTCCCAGGCCCCCAACACCAAGATCAAATATAGGGTGTGGCCGGCCTTGTAGGCAAGCTTTTCTGGTTGAATCCCATGGTAGGAGGGGTAGATGTGAGGTCTGGGAACAGTGTGCCTGAGTTACCAATGTGAGCACTGAAGTCTCTCAGTAACAATGAACCATGGAGAGCCCACCATCAACTGGAAGCAGCTCTTGGCCTTGCACAGAGAGTCACCACACTGATAGGGTGGCTTGTCAGTGGGAAGAACCTTCCCCCCCCCCATCAAAAGGTCCGGCGGAGCTTCTCCCCCCCTGCAGGCCCAAGGGGAAGGGATCAATTTCCTTTCCCATACCCCCTTTATTCTCATCCCTTTGTCTGTAGGAAAAGACCCCAGCTCCAGCAGACACTAGGAAATCTACAGGGAGGGCTAGGTACCTAGACACCCGATCCAAAGCCTATTGAAATCAGAGGAAACACTTCAAAGGGCTTTGGATCAGGCCTTTACGTACTTAGCTCGCTAGCAGGATTCCTTGCCCTGGACGCTGTTGTGAGTAGCAGTGTGCCTGGCCTTTGGCAGTAACACTTTTTGTGAGGGTAAAAGCATTTGCTGAAAGCTCACTTCCTTAGTATTTGCCCAGCGCTTTGAGATCCCCAGCCCGCAGGCTCTCTAGGACCAAGGTAGCGTTATTACCAGCGAAGGGAGATCCGGACTGGGAGTGACTCCAATGTGTACAGGGGAGGCTCACCCATGGGGGGCCTCTTGTGAGAACTGGGCCTCCCATTTGCCCTCATTGCAAGTTTGACTGTGAAAAGTGAGTGTAAGTTCACAGGGTTTCCCAATAACCTGTACCAACAAACGCTGATGGGAAAAGGTAGGAAAGTGAGCCAGACTGAGACACCTAAGGGACACTTGCTATTCCACCCTATCCCCGTGCACTTGGCTAATACTCTAGTAACAGTGGAATGGAGTGGGCTGCCATTCCATGAGTAACAACTCATCATCGCTGCATTTCAAAAGCCGGACCGTTTGAGCGCTTTGTTTCTCAAACACAGAGATGAGTAGCCAAGGGTGATGCCCGGACATTGCCCACAGCTGTGCCAATCCCATGCAGCTGTAACCATCCCTTGGTCCCCGCAGTCTAAAACCGATACCAAGAAGTCACAGGGAGGTTTTTCTGCTCTGCCGCTCCCCCTGCAAGGTGACTTCATTCCTTCTCTGTGTCTGAGCCCCCATAAATATTTCAGTATCATGTATCCCTCGCTGTAACACAGCCGACGCGAGAGATGGCCTTCGATAATGATGAACAGAGGCAGTCATGCTAGACAAGTCCCCTAATTAATAATCCCAACAACAGCAGCATCAGCGGGGCTCAAAATCCCATAATCATCTCCTCATGCATAGGTGCTAGAACTGGGGGTGCTGCTGCACCCCCTGGCTTGAAGTGGTTTCCATTATATACAGGGTTTGCAGCTCGGTTCATTGGCTCTCAGCACCCCCACTTTACAAATTATTCCCACGCCCCTGCTCTCAGGCTCAGGACCTTACTCCTACCCTGGCGGGGAAGAGGGTGGGAGCTGTGGGTGGGCAGGCACCAAAGCGTCCTACCTCTGTAGCTTTCAGGAAAGAACACTGTTACAAACCCCCCCCCCCCCCAGAACACCGTGCTGCTGGGCTACAGTCTGGGAACTACAGCCAGGCACACAGCTCTGCAGTGCTGAAGGTGTTAATTACTGGAAGACAGAGGACTAGCGGGAATACTGGAGATCAGGGTAAGGATTGGCACTCTCCATACTGCGACAGAGGGGTGGATGCTGTAAGCCAGGGGCTAGGAAGATGGGAGACTTGCCCTGCTGGACTGTGGGTTCAAATCAGGCAGCGGACAGCAGCAAGGGGAAGCCATTCCCATCCATACAGATGCACTGTCTCCTTGTCTTAGTTTCTCCATCCTTGATCCATGCACATTTCCAGCTTCTGCCCTCGCCACTGCTCTGGTTAAGGTCTCTGGCTTCTCTGTTCCATCCTGCATCATCTCCCCCATCCTCTCTAATATTGCCCACTCTTGGCTCTCACAGCATGGCCCTCTCCTAGTTCACCTCCTGCCTCTAGCCACACTTTCAGCATCTCTTTTGCTGGGTCCTCCTCCCCTCTCTCACTTTCCTACGGGGCTCTTGTCCTTGGCACCCTCCCTTTCTCGCTCCAAACCCTCTCTCTGGGTGATCTAATCAGTTCAATCAGTAGGCCCACCTCTTGAATACTGCGTGCAGATTTGGTTGCCCCATCTCAAAAAAGATATACGGGAATTGGAAAAGATTCAGAAAAGGGCAACCAAAATTATTAGGGGCATCGAACAGCTTCCATATTAGGAGAGATTAATAAGACTTGGACTTCTCAGTTTGGAAGAGATGACTGAGGGGGGATATGATTGAGGTCTATAAAATCATGACTGCTGTGGAGAAAGTAAATAAGGACGTGTTACTTACTCCTTCTCATAACACAAGAACTAGGGATCACCTAATGAAATTAATAGGCAACAAGTTTAAAATAAACTAAAGGAAGCATTTCTTCACACAGTGCACAGTCAAGCTGTGGAACTTCTTGCCAGAGGATGTTGTGAAAACCAAGACTATAAAAGGGTTCAAAAAAGAACTAGGTAAGTTCATGGAGGATAGGTCCTTCAATGGCTATTAGCCAGGATGGGCAGGGATGGCGTCCCTAGCCTCTGTTTGTCAGAAGCTGGGAATGGGCGACAGGGGATGGATCACTTGATGATTCCCTGTTCTGTTCATTCCCTCTGGGGCACCTAGCATTGGCCACTGTCGGAAGACAGGATACCGGGCTAGATGGACCTTTGGTCTGACCCAGTATGGCCGTTCTTATGTTCAATGCCATCTTCACATCAATGATTCCCTGCTCCAGTCTCCCATCCCAGTGTATTTCTCTGATGTCTCACTACTGGGTCCTCCTCCTCCACCATATCAAGTGCAAGCTTCTTCTTCTCGTTAATCTGCCCCTCCTCATCCCTTGGCCTTCATTTTTTAGCACGTTGCCATTCTCCTCTTTGCCAACACAGCCAGCCTGGGTGCCCCATTTGACTGCTTCTCCCCCCGCCATGCCGCATGGTAAGATAATGAGCAAATGTGTTTTAAAAAAAGATCAGTATCTGGGGGCAGATGATTGTGAACTGAAAAACCAGGCTAAATTCAATGACAAAGTTGCTGGCCATGAACATGCAACCAATGATTCTCCCCCATCTATACGTGACCTACACAGGATACATGTTAGCAATGATTCCTGTCTTGATTCATGGACTCGCAATCCCTCTTAAAGAGGAGACATTTAATGAACAACTAAATATTACAGACACAAATTAACAGCCTTCCACACAGCTCCCATTCCAGCTTGATCTAGCTTGTTTACCAGGAACACCACCCTGCTGGAACTCTATACAGCATAGAGACATCTAGTGGCCAAGTGACAGAACTGCAAGTAAACATCTCTCCTAAAACTGGTTGGAAATTTTTTGTTTAAACTTTTTTTTTTGGTCAAAAAATGCAATTTGTCAAAATCTGAACTGTTCAGGGGAATGGGTCAGTTTCAACAAATTTCCCAACTCAAAAAAAAGTTCCTTTTTTTTTTTTTTTTTTTAAATGATCACACGTGCCATCTGACATTCACAAAATGAAAGGTTTTGGTTTTTCATTTTGAAACAATTTTTTGTTTCAAAATTTAACTTAATTTGCATTAAAAAAAGGTCAAAATCAGAAGAAGATATTTTTAAATCGACCTGAAACAAAAAAAAAAAAAAAGTTTGGCTCGCCAGTTTGCAGAAACGTTCAAGATTGAGGTTCCGTCCTGTTTCAAGACAGGAACATTTTTCAAAACCTTGACAATTGTGGTAGGATGAGAAACCCATTTCCTGTCCAGCACTACTCACTGCAGCTCTTCGCTATGGGACTCAGATCTTTAGCTCAAACCCAAGGGGCTCCTGATTTAGTCTCGGAGATTCCCAGACTCAATCCCCAGTGACAACCAATATGATGGTCATTACAAGTGGTTTGCCCAGCTGTAGCCAAATCTGATGAGCTTGTCCTCAAGGGAAGGAAACCTCCCATGAGTTGACTCATTTTGGCTACAGGAGAAACATGATTTTGGTAATTAAATATTCATGGTAAATAGACCTAATGGCCTGTGATGGGATGTTAGATGGGGAAGGATCTGAGTTACCCAGGAAAGAAATTTTCTGTAGTATCTGGCAGGTGAATCTTGCCCATATGCTCAGGGTTTAGCTGATCGCCATATTTGGGGTCGGGAAGGAATTTTCGTCCAGGGCAGATTGGAGAGGCCCTGGAGGTTTTTCGTCTTCCTCTGTAGCATGGGGCCTGGGTCACTTGCTGGAGGATTCTCTGCTCCTTGAAGTCTTTAAACCACGATTTGAGGACTTCAATAGCTCGGACATAGTTGAGAGGTTTTTCGCAGGAGTGGGTGGGTGAGATTCTGTGGCCTGCGTTGTGCAGAAGGTCGGACTAGATGATCAGAATGGTCCCTTCTGACCTTAGTATCTATCTATGAATCTATGAAACAGTTGCCAGCATCATATTTTCTTGCTGGGAAAGCAAATTGCAGATGCAGGTTGTGGTGAGAAAGGTCAGCTTTGAAGATTGGCTCCAGGCTTCCTACTCCTGGAGCTGGTTACTGAGGCACACCAGGGACAGCTAATTTGCCGAGCAAGTCTATCTACCCTGCTTCCACCACTGAGGGGATGGGCAGGAATAGCCGCTTTCTGTGGGAGTGGGAGATAGACTTCTATTGCCCCCAGCACCAGAGAGAGCAGAGAACCAGAGAAGCCCATTTGGGGAAGCTGTGTGAAGCAGTCACTAGCTGATTTGAAGAGAAGTGGAAGCACATGGCAACTCTGGGAGAGTCCGATGTGCTGCAGGATGGAATGGGAAAAGCGCAGAGGTGAAAGTAAGCCAGTACGGTCTGGTACGGCAGACCAGCAAGAGCTGCTAAACAGCTGACCTTACCAGCATGAGGCAGCTTTCCCAGGCCCTGGGCCTTTTAAATTGCAGCCAGAGCCCCATTACCAGAGCCCCAGAGCTTCAGCGGTGATTTAAAGGGCCCGGGGCTCCTGGCTGCAGCTACCACAGCGGAGCCCCTGGCCCTTTAAATCACTATTTAAAGGGCCTGGGGATTTAAAGGACCCGCCTCGTCTGGTTGAGGTCCCGCCCCTTCCAGTCGAGGCCACACACCCCTGCTCAGGACCCCAACCCAGCGTACTGGTAAGTCCTTTAAGTTACTTTCAGCCCTGGAAAAGCTGGGGGAGGGCTCTCAGTCTGCACCTGGGTGCTGCAAAATGGTTACTTCTACATGCATCCACCGGCACTCTGGGTGCTTCACACAACCACGCAGAGACACAGGCCTTGCCCCAAAAGGAATATAGACAGGAGACAAGTAATGGCCATAAAGTAACAAAACAGGTGGGGTAGGGGCAGGTGGGACAAGGGCTACAAGAACAATTTATTTCCCAACCTGCTCTGCAATCCCAGCCCAGACTCATCCCTCTCCTGGAGTCTGGATTTATCAACCAAGAAATCAACGACGAGATAAGTGACAAGAAAGTTGAACTCTAATCTTCTCCCCTGACTTGGCTTTTCTTGAGGTTCCTCCTGACAGACTGCTCAGCCCACACCCTAGATACTCTCCTGATAGAAAGCCACACCCACCTCCCTTATGTCCAGGTGGGACAGAGTCACTCATGCCAATGACTCAGCAGAACCTACTCAACCCTTTCCCAGCGGACTGACCACCTGCGAACAGGACAGGGTGCTTCAAGCCAGTCCGTGACACACAATTGCTAGGTAAGGGACAGGCACAGCTCCACGGCTCTGCAAGATACTCGCAAGAATTAACTCCCTTCTCATCAAGGGGAAGGCAGGAAGGCATCTTAGGGAAGGGGAATTTCAGGCGATGGAGGCAGCTCGGCGCACAGATGGCAGGAGGGTGTCTGCAGCATAGCGTGGAGTGTGGAACACACCGGGAGTGGGAGAAAGAACTTCAAGAACAAGGGAGGATGGGGAAGAGAGAGGCCATGAAGCAGACAGGGTCAGAGGCATGGGTGTGGGAGGAGCGAGGTTGGCCTGTGAAGGCCAGGCCAAAGAGCGTGAACAATGGGGAACCAGGGTGGGGGGAGCACTTGAGGAGAGGGAATGATGTGGTCACAATAGGCCTGTAAGGTGATTTTGGTGGTAGATTGCCCGACGCATGGGCAGGAGGAAGTTGTTGCAGCAGCATGAATGACCTTGGTGTGAGAGGGAATGTGAGCAGCAGCTGCGCGCCGGACCGTGGATGCTGTCTGGGAGAGTGCCCAGCTCTGGATACCATGTCCTGCCCAATTCATGCTGCATCACACACAGGCCATGTGCTGAAGCCACTGCTCCACGAGGCACACATTGTGGCAATGTGGCCCAGTGGTTACAGCTGGGAACTGGGAGTGTAGACATTCCCATTTGGGCTGGAGATCAAGCTCCGAGAGCCACTCTCTGCCCCCTGCTGGGCTTCGGAGCCCAAGCGGTAGGGTGACCAGATGTCCTATTTTATAGCGACAGTCCTGATCTTTAGAGGTGCCTATTACCCACCCCGTCCCGGGTGTTCACACTTGCTGTCTGGTCACCCTCCCATGTGGGAAGGTTGACACAGGCACTTTTAGCCCCGCAGCAGAAGCCTGGGTCAGCTGACCGGGCTCTAAGGCATGTGGCTGTGTAGACATAACCTCAGGGGCTTTGAACTCCTTGGGAGAGAGGAAAGGTCGGTGGCGGTGTGAAGGGTGAGTATTTAACAAATGGGATCACAGCGCCACAGATACCCCTGCATTCACAGAGCTGCCGCGGGGCGGAGAGAGGCAGCCCTTTACGCCCAAGCAATGCTGCTCTGTGTCATTGCTCCGGCTCGCCGGAAAGCAGTCTGACCCCAGGTCTCAGCGCCCAGGCTGAGTTTCTCTCTCCATCAGCTCATCATGCATTAGTAATAGCCACCAATCTGCCCTGAGCTGACGGCCCTTTTTCCAGCTCCAGGAGAGGGTTGCGGGGGGAGCTGCGGGAAGTAACCAGAGCCTGCAGTGCTGGGCTGAGTAGAGCAGGCTCAGGTATCATCCGTGTTCTCGATTTCCCGTGCACAGGAAGGGTCACTGAGCCGGGCACGCCTACAGCCACGCCACCCGGGGCTGGCCTGAGGCAGCCTTGATCCACCGGCAGGGCCTTCTCCTAAAGCCTCGTGCAGCCGTCTCCAGCCAGGGGTCAAAGGCATCGAGCTGAACCACCCCACTAGGACACAGGCTGGGTGGGGAGCTCTCAGCTCTGCCTCAAGTCTCAGGGCATCGGGCAGCACCAGAGGAAGGCTGGATAGAGGAGTCCTCAGCAGGCAGCAGCTCCTGATGCTGCTGGTTGGGTTAGAATCATAATCATAGACTATCAGGGTTGGAAGGGACCTCAGGAGGTCATCTAGTCCAACCCCCAGATCCCTAAATGGCCCCCTCAAGGATTGAACTCACAACCCTGGGTTTAGCAGGCCAATGCTCAAACCACTGAGCTATCCCTTCCCCCTGTAATGCTGAGGATTTATGATTTGTATTATGGAAGCCCCAGTTGAGACCAGGGCCACACAGAGAGACAGCCCTGCCCCGAAGAGCTGAGAGTCTAACAGACAAGACAGGTGAAGGATGGAGGGGAGCCAGAGGCACAGAGCAGGGAGGCAACATGCCCATGCTCGCAGAGCGGGGACCAGCAGTAGAAGCCAGGCCAGCTATAACCCGGGGAGAAGCCAGGATCTCCCAGTCCAAAACCCCCAGCCTTCTCTTGTTTGCCCCAAGGCAAGCGGCTCTGGGTTTGTTAGCTGCAGGGGCAGGAGCTTAATCGAGGGCTTTCAAAATAAAACCAGTGGCCTCTTAAAGGCAGTGGCTCTGTGTAGCCAGATGCCTCCATACAGCGGCCGGTTGGGTCCCAATGGGCTCTTTGCTCCCTGGTGCCAGGGTTTTCCCTGGAGTGGGAATGTTTCCCCGGCATCAGGGGCATGGGCCTGACCCAGTCGGGCTGATCTCACTTCACCGTGTTAAGCGGCTAGGTGTCAGATCTGGACAAAGGACCTGCCGTAAGCCTGCTGTGTGCAACCTTTTCGGCCAGGCCTGTTGCAAGCCGGGGAGGAGCTGCCCCTGGAGACCCAGCCTGCCCTGCCAGAATGGCCCTCCGCTGGGGAGGGGGCTGGGCAGTGGGCACAGCAAAGACGGAGGCTGCAGCTATGGGTGATTACACTCGTGCTGCTCATGGGGAACCATGCTTCCTCCCACTAATCTCCTCCACACCCATGTACGCCACCAACCCGGCACAAACGCAACACTGGACCCTGCAGGGACCTCAGCCTGGCCCCGACCTCAGGGCAGCTATGAAATAAACCTGGGGGAACAGGAAATGCTAAAGCCCCAGTGTGGGGGTCAGGCTTTGGCCAGCACAGCATGGAGTGTGAGGCCAGACAGGACCAGATCATCTCATCTGATCTCCTAGGAATAAACAGAGCCTTGCACAGCATCTCTGTAAAGGCCTTTCCAGGTGGGGTGTGTGGGATGGGGCAAGTGATCAGAGACACGCCGTGCAGCCGTTCTCCAGAGCGTTACCGGGTCGGATCCAGCCTGGGCTGGCTGCAGGGAAAGCTATACCCTGCGACTGGCTGCGTGGGGGCCCTTATCTGAAATGAGCTGGGTCGGGGGAACTGCGGCCAGTTTGCAGCGAACAGGGGCCAGTCACGTTCCGTGGCTGGAGGCTGACCCAGAGGCCAAGGACTGAACAGGCCATTGAAAGCGAGCCCCGGCTGCTCGCTGGAGCAGATACCTCCGGGTTGGGGCTGGGGGTGCAATAGCCGCAGGCTAGGCTGAGGGACCCTTACGCTGCCCTGGCCTCAGGGCTTATATGCCAGCGGCAGCTCCAGGGCTGCCTTCCACCTACAGCAGAGAGAAGTGGGGCTTTTAGATCAGGGTCCAGGCCGATTCTAGCATCATGCAGGAGAGATGCCCTGGAGTGGGGGGGGGTCCCCCCCTGGGGACAGGGAGACCAAGGCCAGCTAGACCCTCAGTCACGATCACCAAGGGGCATCTGCAGCTGCCTGGTGTCAAAGCTGGGCGGGGTGGGGAGGGAGGGCTGGGAAATGAGTCCCTTGGTACAGCGGAGCAATCCGGGAGGTGCTGCAGCATGTTCCTTCGGGGTGGGGGGGATGTCACATGACCCAGTATCTTGGCTCAGGCCTAGATGACATCATCCCAGCTGGAGCCCGGTGCCTGGCCCGCGCCACCAGCACCGCAGAGCCGCAGCGCCTGAATTATTTAGTACAAGCTGGAGTTACTGTTTCGACCGCATCCGCGGCCCCTCCCCCCGCATTGCCCCCCCTTCCCTGGGCCCTGGAACCCCTGAGTCTGAGCTTCATCCGGCCCCGTCACTCAGCTCCTCTGCGTGGCATGAGCAGGGCCTGGATTGCACTGCAGACCCAGCTAGCTGCATCTTCCTGCCCCGACCCACGGCCACAAACGAGGGGACGTCACCCCTTGAATACAGCTCCAGGAGTCATGCACGCTCACTCCGGGTCCAGCCAGTGGCTTTGGGGGTGCCATGGTCGCCTTTGGCGTTTGATCCCATGCCCTCTGGAGCAACTGGCCAAGTCTCAACCGCTTGAGCTCCAAAGCCAGGCTCTGTAACAGCTTCCCACGCTCTGTGGGTCAGGGAGAGACAGTCACAACCGCATTTCTCTGCCCTTTGATCCCAGCTGGCTTTAACCACACTGCAATGCCAGGCGTGACACACCGCTGCAGGTCTCTCACAGGCTGGCAGGTCCTTTGCAATTGATAGATAAGGTCATGGGGACAGGAGTGGAAGGGTAACTTCCCCCTGCCTCCCTGCTGCTACAGGGGAGCCAGAGATGAAGGCAACTCATTGCCAACTTCTCTCCAAGCCTGGGAGTTTGGGGCCCTGGGAACTGGAAGTTCCATCCTGGCCCTCTGGGACATGGTCATCTTAGTGGGAGCAGGAGAAAGGGCTGCTCCACCCCTGCCTGTCTGTACCCCTGCAGGATGGGGAAGGATACCAGAGCCGTCCCCCGAGGGCAAACAGAGGGGAGGTGGGCCAGACCGCACCCTAGAGACCTTGACTGAGTGCTCAGCTACTGTAAGATGCCCAGAGAGCAGCCACGGCCCAGCATGATTTCATGTTTGTTCTGGTGGTTACCTCGCAACGGCGGAGGGTCCATGGTTATCAGGGCTTTTGCTAGCCCTAGGCTAGAGCACAGCCCCAAGCACATCATGGAGTTGCACCTGAAAGTCCCAGGGACCCTTCACCTAACAGAGAACCTGGCGCATGTGCCAGGGTGCAGCCAATCCCTGCACACCCTAGCTTGCTGTGCTAGCTTCCCCCTGGGGCTAGGATCCACCCCGAGACCCCGCTGCTAGGCTCCAGAGCCGGCTGGAGACAGGGGCTTTGTTCTCTTCAGCCCAGGTAGCGTGCACAGGGGAGGAGAGAAAGGCGTGCCCTCCTCCCCCAGGCTAGGCTTCCCCTCAAAGGAAGGGGTGCCATTCCCACACTGCTACTGGAAAGCGGCAGGTCTGGAGGAACAGCACTGAGCCCAGTAGGACTTAAAACCACACAACAACATGCCAAGCAGAGCACAGACATGCTGGATTGGTGCAGGAGGTCAGATCCTGCCCAGACTTCCTCCTTCCTATCCACCTGCTGTCTAGCTAGTACAGGGCTGTAAGATAAGGGACATTAGAAGGCACCCGAGCACATGCAGGAGCTGCTTCCAGAGGGTCTTCCCCAAAGGGAGGAAGGACGGTTATATGCTTAAAGCAAAGAGCGAGGTCGCAAAGACCCCCTCCATGTGGCCCCGCTGCCCTGAGTGAGTCACTGCACCTATCTACACCTCCATTTCCACCCAAGCTAAACCTGGGATCCCGGCGCTCACCTAGCTCCTGCGCCTGGTGAGGATCATCACATGGAAAGTGCTTCGAGAAACTCTGCTGGGAGGCGCTCCTAGGAAATGAGGTCCCATGCCTTGTTTGAGCGATGCGGGGGGGGGTTAGCGTAACCACGGGCGTCTAGTCAAACCAAACCCGAGCTCCTAGACTCGGAGTCTCTCTCGCTCCTGAGTTTTGCAGCCCTCTGGGCCGATCCCAACTCAGTCACTTTTGCTAGAACTTCGAAGAACCAGAGCTCACCCCCCCGACATTGCTGCAGAGGTTGGTCATCACCTTACACGCACACTGCAGCTGCAGACCGAGACCAGGGTGCAAGCTCCAGGCAGATGTTAGCCCATTTAAGCAAGCATTGGGGAAACTTTTTAATATATACACTGCCCAGGGTACGACCTGCCCTCATTTCCCCAGCAGGGCAGCACTCTGAGAAGCTACCAGACACCCAGCACGGCTACCACCCTGCCTTTAACAGACTCAGGAACTGGGGGGGAGGAAAATCTGAAGTGCCAGGAGCAATCCCACTCTGTATTAAAAGGTTGCGTGCCCTTCCCCAGCACTCATTGCAAGAGCTTGCACAGCACTGGCGTATATAAAAGTCATAGTTGTGATATCCTAGGGGGGGATGTCTCAGTGCTATTGGACAGGAAGCTGCTGCCCCAGTGTGCGCGCTGGCAGCATGCAAAGATCCTCTCACTGCTATGAACCAGGGTTAGCGACGCTATTCTGCTCGGTCTGCAACTTGGTGTGACAGACTAGTTCAGTGCACGTAATTATCTCCCCCTGCAGAAGGGGGCACCTGCAACAGTTAGCGTCAGTTACTTCACTGAAGGCGGGCTCCAGTCACCCAAGGAGCAGAGGACACTGTCCTCACTGCACAGCCGTGAAGGCCCTGGAGATCAGCTGGTCGCAGATGGAGGAAAGTTTATGGAAATAGTGCCATCCAGGCCCCTGGCTGCAGCGTTCTGAGCACGTTGCCCAGCCCAAGAGTATGTGTACGTTGTGCAGATCCACCACCAGCCCACACAAACCTGCACCATGCACATTCCTTCCTGCTTTGGGCCCCAACAGCTAAGAACTGATCCTCCCATCGCAATCAGTGCAGCTAGCTGTTGCCAGTTATAACCATCAATGGGGAAACCATCACCATGCCGGGTGTGTTTCTAGTGGGGTCCCGGGGGGAGCAGTTTTAACATTTTCATCAATGACCTGGAAAACGACAATCATTACTGAACGTTTGCAGCTGATACCAAGACTGGGGGGGTGGCAGCGGTGATGCATGGGGGAGGTATGGGGATCACATCCCCCCCTCCCCCAATTGCTCGGTGACAGGGTGCACAGGGCAGTGGAGCTGGCAGAGGCAGGAGGAACAGTTAGGAGCTGCAGGGAGGGGCCGCTGCTTTCTAGAAGGGAGTGGGTGACTTGAGCTGTTCCAGGGTTGTGCCCCCTCCCACTATCAGCAGGCACAGGTCGTCTCTGACCAGGGGAGTAGTAAATATTGAAGAGGATGGGTCTCTGAGACAGTTAGCTGCATCACTTGGTAAGCTAAGCACAAGCAAACAGTATGCGGCCCCATGTTAAGCATATATCTTTAGGAACAAAGAACGCAGGGCATGCTTACAGGATGGGGGGGGTGTCTTGATCCTGGGAAGCAGTGACTCTGAAAAGACCCGGGGCTGATGGTGGATAATCAGCTGAACATGAACTCCCAGTGAAAGTGTGGCTGAAAGGGCTAGCGTGATCCTTGGATGCATCAACAGGGGGAATCCTGAGTAGGAACAAGGGAGGTGATTTTACCTGTGTTTGGCAGTGGTGCAATTTCTGCTGGGATCCTGTGTCCAGCTCTGATGTCCACACTTCAAGAAGGATGTTAATCAATTGGAGAGGGTTCAGAGAAGAGCAACAAGAATGATTAAAGGATGAGAAAACAGGCCTGATAGTGAGAATCAGAGGAGCTCGAGCCGTTTAGCTTAGCAACGGTACGGTTAAAAGGGGATGAGATCCTGGGCTCTTCTATGAAGCAGACAAAGGTATTAACAAGACCCAATGAAAGTAAACAAATTCAGACAGGAAACAAAAAGGTGCATATTTTTAAACAGGGAGTAATTAGCCATGGCAACAACTGCGCCAGGGCTGTGGTGGATCCTCCCCCACTGGCAACTTTTAAATCAAGTTTGGATGTTTTTTTAAAGAGAAACTCTCTAGCTCTAGTGCAAACAGGAAATAACTCAAGGCA
Organism: Dermochelys coriacea; assembly: GCF_009764565.3. Classification (NCBI taxonomy): domain Eukaryota; kingdom Metazoa; phylum Chordata; order Testudines; family Dermochelyidae; genus Dermochelys; species Dermochelys coriacea. The sequence goes on along the minus strand of NC_050068.2, from coordinate 348,928,379 downwards.
GTCCTATGGCCTGTGGCATACAGGAGGTCAGACTTGATCTGAGTGGGGCCCTTCCAGCCTTAATCTATGATCTGCACCTGCTTAGGGTCTCCCATTGCTATTCAGCTCAGAGATGAAGTTACATAAAGGGGAGAGAGCTGCACATTTCCCACTAATGGCTTAGAAGGGGTGCCCCCACCCCCGGGGTAGGATAGAGGTAGAGCACAGGTTGGCTCTGAGTGTATGGGCCACTAAATAGAGCATTTATTAGCAATAAGGGCTGTTCCTTCGGCCTCTGTGAGACACAGGAAATGCAGGGCTGGCCCTAGAGCAAATGGCGCCCATCCCCCTCCCCCCCCATTTGTTAAACTTTTGAACACCTTATGTTATATTGCATTTGTAGCCCATTTCACAACTTTGATGCACAAGTGATTTATCCCTGTCATACAAGAGGATGCATTTGCATGCTAGGATCTGTAAATCTGCAAGCCTGGCACCCCTGCAGTTGCTTGCCCCTATATCCAACCCTTAGGAAATGTATTGCTCCCCTACCACACCCTCTCCAAAGCATTGGTTGGGAAGATAGGCTAGCAACTACCAGCATTAACAGGTGAGCAGTTAATTACCCCAAAGCACTAAGGTCAGCCCATGAAGCTGAGCCATGGACACCAGCTAAAAGTAAATCACAAGAATTGAGACGCGTGTGTGCGCGTGAGAGAGAGAGAGAGAGAGAGCGCGCGCGCGCGCATCGGTCAGGGCACAGAATGCTGGAAGAGGATCAAGAGCCTCTGGGCGTCTATTTCCAACTCTGCCATTGACCTGCTGTGCAACTTTGGATGTCACTTTGTTTCCCCACCGATCATGTCTTATTTAGATTGTAAGCACATTGGGGCAGGGACACTATCTGTACAGCACCTAGGTCACATACTAACAAATATGTATGTTTTAATAAATCTATGGAGCTATAACCAGGTAAGAACTTTAGTATAAGCATAAAGAGCACATCCCTTCAATTGTAATTATGTGGGCCTAATCACCTCCAAGCACTTGACAATTATTTAAAAGCACAACCAAAGACCAGAAATTACCCAGCAGCAGGTTCCACCCCACAGAATGGTAACTAAATGGACCTTTAATTAAACAAAAAGGAAAAGATAACCCATTAATCTCCCTCACCCCAAAAACCTACCTTAAGATGAGCTTTGCCACATACCCTCCATGTCAATTAATTCAGTTAGTTTCAGAGCAAGGAGCGGTTGAGGGTAGACCAGTGCCTTGTTAGAGTCAGATGAATTTTCATGCAGTAGTTTGGGGCATGATGTTTTCCAAAGGTAGAATTATAGAGAAACAATAAAAGGTAAAGTTTTTATAGGGATAACACGGACTCAGTGCAAGAAGCCTTTTGTCTGTTTCTCAAGATGCTGTTCTGGAATCTGAAGACACCTGCTGCAGTTTGGAGCCAAGATTACCACACAACTGAGCCACAACTACCCCACCCAGTGAACATTTGACTCTAGAACTTCTTTAGTTCTTTCATAACACTCTTCTTCTGCCCCCTTAAGGTGCGGGAGGATTTGGGGGCAGGATGGGCGAGGGTTTTCACTGTAAAGCAGCTCAGGTTCATACAATTAAACCAGCTGGAAAGTTCACCACGCAAGGCCAGGTGAGAACAAGCTGTGTTCAGAAAAACAATGAGAATCCGGTGGCACCTTAGACTAAACAGATTTATTTGGGTATAAGCTTTCGTGGGTAAAAACCTCACTTCTTCAGAAAGTGAAGCACAAGGGCCACCTACTGGACTAACAAAGAATGGCTGGCACTTCCATCAGGTGCCAAGGGACATGAGTGTCTCCGCGAAGATGGTTAAGTGTCCCTGTGCAGGTAGCACAGGATCGTGGCCAGACATGCTGTACAGTTCTGCTGGGTGACCTGGGAAAGTCACTTCTCTTTGCACCAGTTTCCCCTTGAGTAAAATGGGGATACACCACCACTGACTTCCTTTACAAAAAAAAAAAAAAAAAGGAGGACTTGTGGTACCTTAGAGACTAAAATTTATTTGAGCATAAGCTTTCGTGAGCTACAGCTCACTTCATCAATGAAGTGAGCATCCGATGAAGTGAGCTGTAGCTCACGAAAGCTTATGCTCAAATAAATTTGTTATTCTCTAAGGTGCCACAAGTCCTCCTTTTCCTTTTTGCGAATACAGACTAACACTGCTGCTACTCTGAAATCTGATTCCTTTACAAAGCGCTTTGACGGATACCAATGAAAGTGCTATATAAAGAACTAAATATTGGTATGATAGGTCTTGTTCTAGGGGACACAGCTGGAAAGTAGAGGTTCTTAAAGCCTCAGGTTAATTCCTGGCATTGGTCAGCAGTACTCACCAAGGTATCAGGACTAATATAGCCAGAGGTGTTGATCAGTTCAGGGCACCAGTGTGCTAGGCTCAGTACAAAGATAGACAGCCCCTGCCCCAAAAGCCCTTAACAGTTTGTAGTGTCTCTCTCTCACCCAGACCTACAGCATCACAGGAAGCAGGGGAAGAATATTGTCTTTCCAGAGATTGTTCTTCATGCTGTTGGTGTCTCCACCCCAGTGATGGGCAAACAAGAAAAATCTGTGCAGCCCAGTTTGAGACAGACCCATTATCTGTTTCCCTCAAGTGGAGGGATGCATCAGCTTCCCTGGCTGGGGGAAAAAGACATCAAATAACTCACTCCCAGCCTTCCTCTCCTGTGATCTATTGTGAACGCATAAAATGGCAACAAACTCCAAGCTTGCCCTTTCGGTACCTTCCCATGTGCGGTGGACCCAGTGCTAGTTGGAGGTTTTAAGAATTTCTGCCATTCCAGCTGTGTCCCATAGAATGACCCAGCACAGCTGGCAACAGCCCTGCAGACACTGCACAAATGCACTTGGTCTCAGTGAAAGTATGAAAGTAGTTAACCATGGTTGGGCCTTAAACCCTTGATGTCTGATGGAAACATGGCCTATGTCTTGTTTGGCCAGTAGGTGGCCCTTGTGCTACACTGGCACAGAGACTGGAGGGGACATGTGCTGACTTTTTTTGCTGCCTCCAAACAAACCTGCAAGCTCTTGGCCTGGAGGGTGCTATCCCCCTCGCTAATCACGTGCAACACGGGATGTTTCCCCAGATACTAGGCCAGGTCCAAACTATCGATATTGGAGGATCTTCAAGTGCACAAGACACTACAGGCATGCATCTGATGAAGTGAGCTGAAGATCTCGAAAGCTTATGCTCAAATAAATTTGTTAGTCTCTAAGGTGCCACAAATCCTCCTTTTCTTTTTGCAGGTTAGGGCAGTCTCCCAACCCTCAGCCCACTTCCCACATTTCAAACAGCTCTTTGCCCACATGGGACTACAGCACCATGAGATGTTACCAGCATGGGGGTATGTTCTTAATAGCCCAGCTTCCAAGGGATTGGAACTGCAGGTCAAAAAAGGCCCAGAACTGGCTGGAGTCAGAGCCACTGTACTAAACGGCAGACTGGTGGGAGAATGATGATGGTGGAAGGAAGTGCAAGGAGGATTGAGTAGCCGTCTATAGCATGATGTGATCTTGTGCTCCATTATGTTTGAGCTAGGAGTGAGAGAGAGCATGAACACACTGTCGGCATCTGATCTAGAATAGATTGGACAGGCCCTGTCAGATCTGCAGAGAACTTCCGCTAGAGGAAGTCTGTGAGTGCTGGAGCCAGTGGTTTCAGACACAGAAGGGATGGCCATACCAATCCTTTCAGTTAACAGGGTTATGAACAGATCTTCCAGGAGAGCTGGCTACTTTGACCTCTTCTGCCCATGGAGACGTGTGCAGGATGCTAGTAATTGCTCAAAGTCCTTGACTGAGGTCACTAGGTGAACTCCTTTCATCTTTTTCCTAGCATGGCTAATTTAGCTGCTGGAGAAAAGAAGAGGTGGGTGGGTCAGTCACCAGAGGCCATCAATAGCAACTGTTTAGAGGTTGTTGGTACCAAGAATGTAGGGCTCTTTCAAAGCAGCCACCTGACTGGCGCTAAATGTACCTGTCAAAAGCTATGGGATAGGGTTAGCATCGATGCCTGAGCCGCACCCTTGGACTGGGAACTTGAAGCAATCTATGGACCAGGAAAGTTGATCACCTTGAGCACGTATGGTAAAGGGACGCGGTGGCACAGAGGTAGAAGCTACTCACTAAGTCACATCCCCTGCATCCAGGCTGCCAAGAAGAGTGGCATTGATTGCCATGTTCGAGTGCATCTGGAAGGTAGGCAGGTGTCAAGTGTGTGCCAAGACCCAGAGAACGGCAAGCGATGCCCAAATGACACAGGCCTCTAGCCTATCTCCGAATGCAGCTCAAGGGGTGAATCAGAGTCAAGCATCAATGGCGGCATGTCCAGTTCTGCCATTGCCTCAACTCCACTATACAGGAACTGGTTAAATGTTTCCAAGACACTACAGCAGCACTCGGAGAGCTCAGCAAGTCAGGCCTAGTAACTGATGCAAAACACTGACTCCCAGCTGGGACATTTTGCTGTTACCTTCAACTACATGCAAAGAAGATGAAACACCTTTCAGGGGATTTCACAGGAAACCAGCCTGTTCTCCCCAAAGCCCAAAGGCACAAGCAGACCACAACCATGAGTCCCTCTGACCAGCTCCAGCTGGCCTTTGGGGCACTTTGGAAAGCTCACTGGCTGGTTCCCTGATCTTCTGCAAAGAGGGAAACTCCTGAAGGACAGAAACACCCACAAAAGGGACCACCATCACAGATCTGAAAACCCCAATGCCAGCCATGGAGATATTGAAACTCTGTGGGCCTCAAACCAAGTGTTCTATTTTTTAAAGGCACAAGGAGAATAGATGAGGCACTTGCAGAAGCAAACCTTACTCTAGGACAGAATGCAGATAGCTCTGTCAAGTGGTAACAGTCCAGAGGAACCAGTGGGCAAGCAAACCACCATTCATACAATTCAGGGATAGCAAGCACCTATTAGCTGAAGTAATCCATCCACCCGGCCAGCGTAGGAGCGTTCACCACAGTACGTGCATTATCCAGTCTTCAGTAAAAGACGCGAGCCGTGGGAGGCCAACAGGTCTCATTGCTAGGAAACACTTCCTGATATTCAGACCATATTTCCTTTATTCCTAGTTGTAACCCCCTTTGCATCATCCCACATTCCTCTCAATCACTGGTGTTCACTCACCCAGTAATTATAGATGCTTATAATCAAAGCACCCAAGATGCATCTACAGAGGCAGTTCCACTGCAACACCAGGGCATATGGGTGAGGATGGTGGCTTTATAATCCTAGTTTGGAGTCCACAGGATTCTTGTCAGCAGAGGTATCGCAGGCCTGTGCTGCCAGGACAGAGTGAAGATTGGAGGTGCAGCCCCACTCCAGGCAGATTTCATACTATCCGGGATCTGAAATCTGAGCTCTATGTATATCTTTCATTACAAAAACTAATCACTCCAACCCCATAAAATTGGTTGGGTTTAACTTTTTTTTTTTTTTTTAGTGCATCTGGCACTTCCTGCAACAGAGATTCCCAGAATGAAGTGCAGTAATTCAAGCTACATCCCCTTCAGATCTATGTAGATCTTCTTGCTGCTTCCTGCTTCTGCATCTAAATGTAATGATGGATGGTTTTTGCAATGCAACACCCTTCCCCTCCCACATTGGAGAGGCAGGAGAACTGTGTGGATACTAGTCTAATAGGTTATACTGGCTGTAGAATGACTGTGCCTAATAGGGTACAAAATGTGAGCGAGGCCAAACAGCAAAAATTAAGATGTTTGTACACCAATGCGAGGAGTCTAGGTAACAAAATGGAGGAACTAGAGCTACTGGTGCAGGAAGTGAAACCAGATATTATAGGGATAACAAACATGGTGGAATAGTAGTCATGACTGGACTACAGGTATTGAAGGGTATGTGCTCTTTAGGAAAGACAGAAACAAAGGTAAAGGGGGTGGAGTAGCATTGTATATCAATGATGAGGTAGAATGTAAAGAAATAAAAAGCGATGCAATGGATAAGACAGAGTCTGTCTGGGCAAAAATTACATTGGGGAAGAAAACTAGTAAAGCCTCTCCTACGATAGTGCTTGGGGTGTGCTATAGACCTCCGGGATCTAATTTGGATATGGATACAGCCCTTTTTAATGTCTTTAATAAAGTAAATACTAATGGAAACTGCGTGATCATGGGAGACTTTAACTTCCCAGATATAGACTGGAGGACCAGTGCTAGTAATAATAATAGGGCTCAGATTTTCCTAGATGCAATAGCTGATAGATTCCTTCATCAAGTAGTTGCTGAACCGACTAGAGGGGATGCCATTTTAGATTTAATTTTGGTGAGTAGCGAGGACCTCATAGAAGAAATGGTTGTAGGGGATAATCTTGGCTCAAGTGATCATGAGCTAATTCAGTTCAAACTAAATGGAAGGATTAACAAAAATAAATCTGCAACTAGGGTTTTTGATTTCAAAAGGGCTGACTTTCAAAAATTAAGGACATTAGTTAGGGAAGTGGATTGAAGAACTTATGGATCTAAAGGTAGAGGAGGCCTGGGATTACTTTAAATCAAAACTGCAGAAGCTATCGGAAGCCTGTATCCCAAGAAAGGGGAAAAAATTCATAGGAAGGAGTTGTAGACCAAGCTGGATGAGCAAGCATCTTAGAGAGGTGATTATGAAGAAGCAGAAAGCATACAGGGAGTGGAAGATGGGAGGGATCAGCAAGGAAAGCTACCTAATTGAGGTCAGAACATGTAGGGATCAAGTGAGACAGGCTAAAAGTCGAGTAGAGTTGGACCTTGCAAAGGGAATTAAAACCAATAGTAAAAGGTTCTATAGCCATATAAATAAGAAAACTAAAAAGGAAGAAGTGGGGCCGCTTAACACTGAGGATGGAGTGGAGGTTAGAGATAATCTAGGCATGGCCCAATATCTAAACAAATACTTTGCCTCAGTCTTTAATAAGGCTAAAGAGGATCTTGGGGATAATGGTAGCATGACAAATGGGAAGGAGGATATAGAGGTAGATATTACCATATCAGAGGTAGAAGCGAAACTGAAACAGCTTAATGGGACTAAATCGGGGGGCCCAGATAATCTTCATCCAAGAATATTAAAGGAATTGGCACCTGAAATTGCAAGCCCATTAGCAAGAATTTTTAAATGTATCTGTAAACTCAGGAATAGTACCGAATGATTGGAGAATTGCTAATATAGTTCCTATTTTTAAGAAAGGAAAAAAAAGTGATCCGGGTAACTACAGGCCAGTTAGTTTGACATCTGTAGTATGCAAGGTCCTGGAAAAAATTTTGAAGGAGAAATTAGTTAAGGACATTGAAGTCAATGGTAAATGGGACAAAATACAACATGGTTTTACAAAAGGTAGATCATGCCAAACCAACCTGATCTCCTTTTTTGAAAAAGTAACAGATTTTTTAGATAAAGGAAACGCAGTGGATCTAATTTACCTAGATTTCAGTAAGGCATTTGATACCGTGCCACATGGGGAATTATTAGTTAAATTGGAGAAGATGGGGATCAATATGAACATCAAAAGGTGGATAAGGAATTGGTTAAAGGGGAGACTGCAACGGGTCCTACTGAAAGGCGAACTTTCAGGTTGGAGGGAGGTTACCAGTGGAGTTCCTCAGGGATCGGTTTTGGGACCAATCTTATTTAATCTTTTTATTACTGACCTTGGCACAAAAAGTGGGAGTGTGCTAATAAAGTTTGCAGATGATACAAAGCTGGGAGGTATTGCCAATTCGGAGAAGGATCGGGATATTATACAGGAGGATCTGGATTACCTTGTAAACTGGAGTAATAGTAATAGGATGAAATTTAATAGTGAGAAGTGTAAGGTTATGCATTTAGGGATTAATAACAAGAATTTTAGCTATAAGTTGGTGACGCATCAATTAGAAGTAACAGAAGAGGAGAAGGACCTTGGAGTATTGGTTGATCATAGGATGACTATGAGCTGCCAATGTGATATGGCTGTGAAAAAAGCTAATGCGGTTTTGGGATGCATCAGGAGAGGCATTTCCAGTAGGGATAAGGAGGTTTTAGTACCGTTATACAAGGCACTGGTGAGACCTCACCTAGAATACTGTGTGCAGTTCTGGTCTCCCATGTTTAAAAAGGATGAATTCAAACTGGAGCAGGTACAGAGAAGGGCTACTAGGATGATCCGAGGAATGGAAAACTTGTCTTATGAAAGGAGACTTAAAGAGCTGGGCTTGTTTAGCCTAACTAAAAGAAGGTTGAGGGGAGATATGATTGCTCTCTATAAATATATCAGAGGGATAAATATAGGAGAGGGAGAGGAATTATTTAAGCTCAGCACCAATGTGGACACAAGAACAAATGGGTATAAACTGGCCACCAGGAAGTTTAGACTTGAAATCAGACGAAGGTTTTTAACCATCAGAGGAGTGAAGTTTTGGAATAGCCTTCCAAGGGAAGCAGTGGGGGCAAAAGATCTATCTGGTTTTAAGATTCTACTCGATAAGTTTATGGAGGAGATGGTATGATGGGATAATGGGATTTTGGTAAATAATTGATCTTTAAATATTCAGGGTAAATAGGCCAAATCCCCTGAGATGGGATATTAGATGGATGGGATCTGAATTACTATAGAAAATTCTTTCCTGGGTATCTGGCTGGTGAATCTTGCCCATATGCTCAGGGTTTAGCTGATTACCATATTTGGGGTCGGGAAGGAATTTTCCTCCAGGGCAGATTGGAGAGGCCCTGGAGGTTTTTCGCCTTCCTCTGTAGCATGGGGCATGGTTGACTTGAGGGAGGCTTCTCTGCTCCTTGAAGTCTTTGAACCATGATTTAAGGACTTCAATAGCTCAGACATGGGTGAGGTTTTTCATAGGAGTGGGTGGGTGAGATTCTGTGGCCTGCGCTGTGCAGGAGGTCGGACTAGATGATCAGAATGGTCCCTTCTGACCTTAGTATCTATGAATCTATGAAACTGCATGGCAAATTTGATTCTCATTTTGTCTCCCTGACACCATTCTTAACTTCTCCAGGAAATCATTTTGTGTCTATAAACTCACTTCATCCACAGGTGGCCCTCTATTTGATCAGTTATAACGAGTTTACAATGAGCTCTACCTTCCTTTGGCATCATCCAGCAAGCGATGGTACACTCAATGCAATTTAATTTGTTTTGATTCAGGAATTCAACAAGTCACATGACGGAAATGTGGACTCAGGACTTGGAAGTGGTTATTAATCTCACCCTGCTCCACTCAAACCCTCACATTGCAGTAGTGTCCAGAGGCCCCAATCAGAAACCAGTTTAGTTCCAGCTCAAAACGAGAGCTCAGTTTTTCTACAGACATTACCAAAAACTCCACTTTTGGGTCACGAATAAGCAAATTTAATGTCAAAAAAATTCAACACCTTTATGATCAACCAGAGAATTAAATTACAATGAAATAACCAACTCAAGACACTAATTATTGCAGCAGCTGTGATAGACGTCCAAAGTATTATCTGTAGTAGCTTGCCTTGCTGTAAAATAAGCATCTTCCCTCTAAAACAAGCCAGACCTGAGAGGTTTGGAAAAGGGAAAACTTAATTCATGAATAAAAAAAGTGTTTGTTCACCATAACAATTACACTGCAGCTAGGAAGATAAATAAAATAGCCATTGTTTTATCTATCTATACTGTATTGTGTCCCGTAATTTCAGAAATACAAACAAAAGCCTTTATAAAAATACGTCATAACAGCAGTTACTTTTTTCTTCTCATTTTAAAGCTACATCTTGTGTCTCTTACCCATTTACCAGCTGAAGAAACCACAATGAATTAACTTTCAAATTATTTTTAGTAAATATTTGTCATCACATTTGTGTTATCAGATCATGCAAGAAATATATGGTGGTGGGGGGAGAAAAGGACTGAATGGGATAATAGAAGAGTGCACTGCATTGTAGACAAGATAAGGATTTTAATTTTCTCTTCGTACATATATCTGTAGTGTAATCCTGAGAGGTGCACCACAGTTTAAGAAATGGACTCAGCCACTGGTGGTTTATGTGACCACATGCGCCTCTCACATTAACATTGGTTCTTCCTCCCCCATTACAAACACTTGATGCATCTTGTTTTGATTAAGCTCTTTAGTGGAGGGACTGTCCTAGAATGTCTGTATAACCCTTAGTACAATGGGGCCCTGCTCTTAGTTGGACAACTTGGCCCTACTGCAATACAAATATGGAGTGCAATAAGGCAGCTACTAAACCATGCATTTCAACTGTGATGGCTGCTTAGAATAGGGCAGAAATAAATAGCTTTTCCCATTTAAAAAAGTGGGGGGAATTCAGGTAGACGTGTAAGAGGAATAAACCGAGCACACACATACCATATCAAAACACTAGAAAAAATGAAGACGACCACAACTATTGGAAAATGTAAATTATTTTCTTCAGAATTCAACCACAGGAATATTTCTCTGGAGAGCTAAAAGCAGTTCCACTGGCTTTTTTAGAATAAGCCTCTGGTAGATGTGAATCAAGATTAGCTAATTTAGCTAATGAAACCATAAGAAGCAGATTCGCAAGGGAGAGGCTATCGAAAAATCTTTGCAAATATGTCGAGAGCATTGTACAATGCCATATGCACTAGATACATGTCCCTGCCCCAATGAGCTTACAGTCTAGTTCAGACATGACACAACAAAGGGCAACAGATGAGATGAAGGGGGTCCATTAACAGATTGTCATGAACAGGCATGAGCCCAAGCCACGTGGAAATGTTTAATACACATCTGACATAGGGCTCTCCTTCCCTGTACAAAGTCCAGATTACATTGGCACATCCAACATAACCATTGAGAGGCATGTTTAACAGGGAACTGGCTTCATAAAAACTCAGACTCCAAGGACAAGTATGTATTTTGAAGCTAAAATCTTTGTTTCACCTGCTGACCAAGCAATTGTAATCCCTTAGTACTTGTTACTGAATGGCTGTGCTAGCTTCTGAATTCAGACCATTTCCTTTGATGTTTAATACATTTCAGATTCAGTTTTCAGGAAAAGTGTACAGATCTCTTAATTGCTTCTTACATTTAGAGGAACTTATTGAAAGAGCATTGATTATGTCCGTTAGGAGTAAAAATCAGAATGACTGACACACTGTGTGTACAAGTCAATACTTTTATACCCACCCACCCTTCAAATCCACTTTCCCCAAACCCTCCTGCATAGATGATCTCACTGTTGAGGTCTCAGCCTTCCAACTTTGGCACCGTTGTCTCCACATGGTCCTTGGCCAATTTAAATTGCAAACAACTTGGAACCACCCCCTTATTCCCTGCAATTCACATTTTATAAAGTACTTGGCATGATCTATGTAAATATAATGCACTAGGTATTTTCCTAGAAGAGCTCACTTAACATCCATTCCAATAAGATGAAGAAGCCTGCTCATCTGCTTGCTCACATTACCAACACATTTAGGGCATAATTTGAATTTACAGCAGTTTTGGTTGAAACACCCTTTACTAAAATCTGCTATAGCACTTTGTGGAAAATGTGGCAAACAGTGCCATCTAGTGTTGGCCAGAGGCAAGTTTCACAAACCATATCTGCGAATGGGCCTACAACCAAAGAAACCAATTTATACTAGTCTAATTAGGTTCTTTTACTGCACCTGGTATAGTACAGCTATTTTCAACAAACTGATTTATAACAGCCTAGTTATACCAAACACTGCAGTCAGACACTCTGCGTATACAATGGGATACATTTCCACCAAAGCATCTCCTACAGAAAAAACCTGAACTGGTTTTGAAGGCAAAATAATGGGCAGTTTGGTTAACAGCTGCTGTTGAATCTCAGGGGCTGGAGGTTTATCAGACAGGAGGCACAGGAGATGCTGCCTATGAGACTGAGACCTTACTGATCAAGTACCAGTCAAGTGTCAAGGTATATACATCTTTTATTTAAAAAAGTTTACAGTTCTTTAATTATACACAACTATTTGAGAGGTTATATTCTTAGAGAAGAGGCATTTGTCATGGTGACAGGCATGCCCACTACATCATCACAATGCAAGAAAAAAGGGAAAAAAGAAAATAAAAGAAAAAAGCTTAGACGCAAATGAAGGGAAAACACCCTTTATCTCTTCAAGTATCACACAACAGATATCAAATACAGTCAGTAAAATAATGGCCATTTCTCACACTGCACACGCTCCTGCTAAAGTGCCAGCGGAATTCATATGAGCAGAAAGAAGCAAAAGAAAAACAAACCAACAGCCCTGCCCACTCCTCAATGCTCCCTGCATGGTGTGGTATAGCTCTGACATCAAAGGTCGGGGGGGGGTGGAGAGGGGGTCCTTGCATACCTGAGAGCTACCACTTATATCAGAATGCCCTGTGATTAGTCTTGCTAGGAGGAAAAAAAGCCAGGGCAACCCAACTGCAGTACAGGTTGCAGCATTTTTCATCCCTTAGGGCGAAAAAGGGACTCCATCTCCCTGGTTTGTGTGCACTGAAGGCAGATACGTGGGGGGTGGCGAACATGGAGTTACAGAAGTGACTATGTAGTTAGTATTCCCATAAACCTAATTGGCCAATTTGAACTTCAGAGGTAACAGAAAGAGCATTTAACTTCCATTTTCTCTCAGACTGAGGGTTTACACATTACCAGTTAATTTACAAAGCATTATTCCACTCAGTTCACATCAAGATGCCAATCCCTTAAGATTAGCTATCACCAAGACTCCCCTCCTTAATTATTTTTTAAGTCTAAAATTGTCATGATGGAAAGTCAAATGAACCAAGAAAATACACTTGGAAACCTCAATGAGTCTCGAAAACACGTCTGATGAAATTCAAGATTAACCTAGTTGGCAATGTATGTAGCTTCTTGAGACGCTTCTGCAGATCTGGGGTAGCTTTGATATTTCTCAATTTATGTAAGTCACACAAAGCTCAAGAACAAGGTGACAAGCTATCAGACGTGAAGCCGAAGAGCCTACTTCCATAACAACCATAATAGATTTTCTAACAAGCTTTCATATTCAGGAATTCATTGAGAGCATGAATCTACATACAGTAGATCAAACGTAGTCATGTTCGAGTAGGCTTGTTAATTTCCACCTGGCTGATGCTTTGAGATTCAGTCATCTGAACAGGGAAGAGAATGGCAGTGGTTCTTTCAGAAAAAGAACATTAGCATTTCAAAAGAAACTGGAACTGAAAAAAAAAACCCCAACACTGGGCATCCTGCTTCAAAACGATTCCACTTTTCTCTTCCAGACTAGGGGTGTGTAGTTTATTTACAGACTGTTCTTGTTTGAGATGGGGAGGGAGGTAAAAGATGGGAGAAGGGGTAGAATGAGGCAATAAGCAGCTGTTACAGTCTAGAAAGAAGGGAAATCCATTTGAAGTTATTCCCTACAATAGTTTTACACTAGGCCATATTCCTTTGAACTGCAGGTATTTTGGCAATTTACTGTAGGTTTCCTTTCCTGCTGCAATCACTACAGGGGAGAATGATCAAACATGAATATACCAAGATGATGATCTTTTCAAAATGCTGAAGGCAAGGCTATAGATTTCATGTGTAAAGCGCTATTAATATCCAAGGAAACATCTTGCTGGAGAAGTTCCAGATCTAGACCCACAAATACCTTGCTTCGGCTGCCTGTATGCACAAAGTAATGTGCAGAGGAATCAGAGCAACCTGGACAACCAACAAAAGCCAAGCTGCATCTTCACACCTAGAAATCACTGCGGTAAAACGTGCGCTTACTTTCCCAGGAGTCTACCTTAGACTTGCAGCTCTAATTAGAATTCTTTTGGAAGCTTATGACAGGAAACCTTTTTATTAGAAAACTGGCTTCTTCAAATGAGAGATGCATGAAAGTGTTCCCTGTGTTAAACCTGGTCATTGAATAGACTGGGGGAAGAGTAATAGAGTTACCTGGAAAAAAAATTAGAGGTAATTAGAACACTATTTTTTATACAATATTGAAAAAATACAAATTTTTATTGTTTTGTTGTTTTTAAACTGATATCACCACCCAGCACTTAGACTACCCCTAATTAGCACCTACAGTTAAAGGTTATAGCACAACCAAACTGCTAGTTCAGCAGGTAAGCAAATTAAACAGTGCCAACACAGTTCTGCCCCCCTCCCCAAAGTAATGAGAAAACAGCGTGCTAGATAAGAGTTAAAGTACGCCATTACATGTTAAATAGTTAATACTACCCTTCCAACAAGCCACAAATGCTAGATAGAGAACTTCAGAACAGTAACTAACCACAGTCCTTACTGATTTTAGAGAAAAACCTTTTGCTTCATGCCCGTAATTAACATAAAATAAGTAAACCCTTTGTATGTTATTTTTATTAAGGAAAATAATCATGCTAAAGCAAAACTGTACTTCATATAGTTTAAAAAAAGGAAACTGATTGTACTTTATGGATTAAAAAAGGATTGCATCTTTCAACCCCATCAACTCAAATCCTGGTGGCATTCCTAAAAGAAAAACATTTGTGGGACAATGAAAAAAAGTGTTTACTCAATCCAGTCTGTCATTCAAAATTCTCTGTTCAAGAGTCACTCAGTGTGGGTTGAATTCCACATACTGTCCTGCAGGTTCCACCAAAAAAAATATTAAAGTATCTGTCTGTCTATCCAAACCTTTCAGAAAACCCTAAGAATACAGCAAGTAACATTCAGATTTAAAATCCATCTTAGTTAGGATTTCAAATGCACAATTATCCAAATTCAAGTATCACTGGCAACCCAGGTAGGCGTTTACTGTATTAGGTTCTCTTACCATTAAATACAAAATTAAAAAAAAAAAAAAAAACTTTGTATGTTGAAATACACCAGAAGAAATCATTTTTCATTCAGAAGAACTCTTGAAAATATTATTCGCTTGTTTTCCCAATTTATGGTTTTTATTTTTATTAATCTCAAATATTCCTAGAGCATTTTTCTTTGTTAAACTTTAGTTTGGTCTGTTGTACACACATGCAGATGGCTACCAAGCTGCTGCAGAAGGGAAAACAGAAAAACAAAAATGGGAGAAAGAACGTGCCAATGGATTCATGGACTATGGCCAATGGGCCAATCTTCATGGGTCTGAAGCTCTCAGCAAGGCTAGTCCATCTGGTCAGAAAACCCTCTTTTAGGAGATGGAGAGAGTTTGCAAGGTGTTTGATCATACTTCAAGCAAGAAAGCAAGCTTGAAGCTATTACAGGGTAGCAGTTTCAAAACTATGACAAAGTTTGCCTTTGTACGTGCTCCAGGTAAATTAAAGCACTGTTCATATAGCACTGTGTTTTTTCCCCTGAAAAAAGGGAACAGCTCATAATCCAGACCAAGAAAATGAGTCAAGTCCAGATGAATGCTTTCCAAAGTCCCAAAAGCAAATAGATGAGTGGTTGTAGGTCCCTATAGTTCAGAGGGTGGGCAGAAGTCCAATATAAAAGTGTACTTAAAATCCAAGTCATTTTTTTTTTAAGCTTTGATGCTCTGAATAACTCCGTGCACTTTTTAAATGCAACTCCACATAAACTAGGATAGCAAGTTTGACCTGAAGGAGAACTTATTTCACTGTCTGATCTAAAAATGTTCTCACATTATCCCCTAGACTTTTTACTTTGAGAAAGCGCTGTTCCATCTTATCATCCAAGGTGGTAGCTGTGGAACCACTGATAAAAAAGGAAATCTTTAAGTCCCTACCTATCAGAGCAGCTGTTTGAGCTGACAGTTCAGTAGCACACAAGTTGACTTGGCCAAATGGAATTATGAATGCATGCATTCGGGCTGCATATTGCTACCAAAATGGAATGTGGGAATATGCTATATACCTTGGGTTTGAGAAATGACCAAGAAATCAAGATCTAAAGGGTGATATATATATCAATGCTATTATTCATAAAAACCTTGTTTAGTAATAAAAAAAATTGCTTTGTTTAAATATGAATATTATAGTCTGCTTCTCATGGTTAGGAAATAATAGTCTCTCTGAAAAGCAGGTTGCTTCTTCTACTACAATTCCATATCCTGGGCCTCATCTTCCGAGAAGTCAGACATGGAGCTCTCTGATGAGCTGTCCCCGGTACCTTCTTCCTGTTCTTTTAGTGCTTCTTCTGTTGCATATTTCTGAATGTATTCTGTATGTGAGGAGAGAAAAGGGTATAATCAGCATATGTTCAATGCCCATAGCCATTTATAAAAATGGGTTTGTACTGAACATGGCTGAATAAGTAATGTAACAGCCTGTGGGATAGTGCCATATATGGACAATAAAACAATGATTATATAAATTAACATAGGGATTGCCATATTGGTTTAGACCAAAAGTCAATCTCATCTGACAACAGCCAGTATTAGAGGCATCAAAGGGAGGACAATGCAGGAAGTCCTGAGGCATACATGTTGATAACACACAGTTAGGATACTGAACACTAGACTTGGAGTTAGAAACAGCCAGTGCCCTTTCTACTTCTGCACATACACCACTTTAAAAGCCTCATGTTCAGAACCCATTTGCTATAAAAATGGAAACTCATCTCATATTAAGGTGATCAAAGGAGAAAATCCAACCTAGAGGTCAGCAAAAAACCCCAACAACCTACATTGTCATGAAACCCAAGATAAGAGCTGGCCCACAATGCCGTTAGGGGCATACTGTGAACATTCACAGTCATAGCAGAAGTGATCCCAGGTCTCCTGGAAAGGAAGAAAAATCTCGGACATTCTACAAGAGCTATCCTTGGTCATCAGGTAGGAAGGCTGAGAGCTATTGTACTGGTCTGTCCTTCTGACCTATAATACAAGTGGGTATTCTCCCACAAAAGCATATGCTCCAATACGTCTGTTAGTCTACAAGGTGCCACAGGACTCTTTGCAACATATAATACAGTATCTTGAATACTTCGTTTTCATTTTATGTATCAGCAATTGCAAGAACCACAGTGTGGCAATGCCATCGTGAATGGGAGGCAATATAGTGCGCACAATACCAAAGGGAAAGGAGAATTGGAGACCTTGTCAAGATACAACCCACATTATGGAAAAGTCTGAGAACACTGCTTTACGGAATTAAAGACCGAGGATACTGGCATAACTTCCAGAGAAAGAAAGAGATGAGAGAAGATGAAGGTTGGAGAAAAGGCTAGAATAAAGGAATAAAGATTTACTGCTTTTAACACAAATATTTGTGTTCCCAAAAATAAAACAAAACAATCCCACCTCTCTATCCCGCAAGAGACAAGCCTTGCACTATGCTTTAGTATCAGATAAGGGCAGTGATAGGAGCAAAGAAAAATTTCCAGAGGGCTCTCCCCAGGAATTCCCAGCCATCAATTCCCAGACATTTAATTCTAGGAGCTCTAAACACAAGCACCCCAGTCAATCTCAGCTACTGCAGTGGCTCCTAGAAAGAGATGAGGCTTCAAAGCCAAGACCCAAACCATGCAGGGCTCTAGTTATCTAGATCAACACCTAGCATTACAATCAAAAGCAATTATGGAGCCAGCAGAGGTCACAAAACTGGTTTAAATAGGATTCTTGAAGGCAAATGCATTTTGTGCAAGCTGTGGCCTGTGCAATTTTCTAGGGTAGCCCCATGCATAATGTACAGTAGTAATCCAGTTTAGAGCTGGATTATTGCGACTATGTCCAGATATAAGGGTCACAATCACCTTACTACACGTGCCTATAGAGGAGGCTCTTGGCTGACACTACCTGACATTCCAAGAGCAGCCATGTCCCGAATTTGCAAACCTCTTGAAAAAGGGTGTACATGCAGGGATGAAAGTAAAATCAGATAATTCCTCCAACCCAGGATCTTTGGGTAGATCTTCACTGCAAAGAAAAAATCTGTGGCACTGAGCCTCAGAGCTTGGGTCAATTGACATGGGGCTCAGGCAGAATGGCTAAAAATAGCAGCATAGATGTTCCTTCTTGGGCTGGAGCCTGGGCTCTGAAGCCAGGCAAGGAGGTAGAGTCCTGGAACCCAGCCTTCCACCTGAACATGACTGCCTACACTGCTATTTTTGGCCCTGCAACCTGACCCCACAAGCCTGAGTCAATTGACACATGCTCTGAGACCTGGTGTCGTGGGTTTTTCTTTGCAGTATTAACATACTGTATGTCTTGTCTGCATTGAACTTCAGACAGCTTGCTCTCAAATCCTGTTCTCAACTAGGCACTGGGAAAACATGATACCATCTAGGTGAACAGTTATGTAAACTGAGCTAAGTCTGGTCCATCCCTCTAGTTTGGGAGCGAGGTACATGAGCAAGGTGAGGTGAACTTTTCTTATGCTGTACCTGCTCTGTGGTTAGATTTCAGTTGCTAATCTGGCAGTTTTCACAGGATGGACATGAGCAAAAGGCCAGATGGCTTGCTTCTAAGCCCCCAAACAGATTTTTTTGAAGCAGCATCCGTTCCTTTATGCTTAATGATGTCTAGCTCCCACAATAGGAGATGTTAATGAATTCCAATTTGTATCAGGAAATTCCAACCTAAAAGGACTTGAAAGTGTTGCTCTTTTCCTTAACTCAGTTTCATGGGTCAGAAAGGAGGGAGGATTAGTCTTGCACAATGTATTTTCCCTTCCACCGGCCCAAATCATGGCTAATTGGCAATCCTTTGTTTCATGTCATACCAAGAGACAGATGTGCTTATGAAACCGTGGGATGTCACTTGTAATGAAGGTGCCAAACACACATGACCATAGAAACTTGCATTTAAAAAGCTAGTTTTGTTTCTTAAGTAACTTTGATAAGCTACTTGTATCTTTCAGTTCAGCAGAAGAGAATGTTAAGCTGGATGTTAAATCTTTGGCAACACCTTTCTTCCCACTGCCTCCAAATTTCTGCAGGTGCTTATTTCTAGCATGATGTACAGCTACCCACAGTACATCAAACTCTTCAAATAGTTAATTGTCTATACAGGCACCAGCTGGCTAAGTTGCAAGAAGCCAAGGTTTCTGGAATTGAGGCTATGGAATTAGGCCACTAGACGCTTTAATACCTGCTACAAGAATAGACTCTGAAGCGTTGTTGAACTACAGGGACACTCTGCATTTAAAGTACTTGAGCCAAATGGCTAAAAGGGGCTTTCAAACTCATATGGAGGCACATGCTGATTTCTAATGACAAGCAGCTTCTCTCTAATGGTTTAAATTTGCATTGTTCACCTGTGAGAGGTTGCTGAAGTTTGTGTCATGAGGACTTGCACGAACTGCTCAATAACAACCGTTCTGTAAACACTAGGAAGCGTAGAATGCGTGCAGTGACACTGCATGCAGCGTGAAGACATTCGGACTGTCCGGCTCCCTACCCTTTTGGAAACTGTATTATGAATACAATAATGTGATCAAGTGAAGGGCCCTGGTCCTGTGCAACTGGATCTTGTATACTAACAAGAACGTTCTGCTCCGAGGCAGCATTTAACTCCTTGGGTGCCAGTTTTGGTGAGTGTCTTGCTTATCAATTGAACTTCCAATAAAAAAAGTTGTGGTATTGGCCCAGATAAGCCTTTCAGCCCACCCCAGCAACGGGATCCCACTCTTCCTCTTCTGAAATTTTTGGAGATCACACACACACACACACACACACACACACACACACACACCTCAGACAGTCTTGTGAACACCTCTTCCCATTTGTAACCCCACAGCATCCCTGAGTTCACCACCACTACTACTTATGTGGGGGAATAATATTAGGAAAGCAATTAGATACAGCTCCTAGCTGTCACCATGACATTTAGCAAGTAAAAATAAGGACAGGAGCCATGTGACCACCCGCCATTTCACGGACCCTCAGGAAGTGCTCCACCGGCCCAAGGCCCACAGCTTATAAAGCAGAGAGGCATCTTTAGTTCAAATAGATATTTACCATTGCCTAGCCATCAGCAGGATGGCCATTCATTTTAACCTCTGGAAATTTAATTTCCAGGGAACTTTCATGTCTAAACAATTAACCCTCTTTTTGGGTTAAACTCATGTTACACTGGAGGATCTAGTCATTTTTCAATCCATTAAGGAAAGATGACACTGAAGTGTACATTCTGCTGGCCCTGTAGATACCATGGGAAGTACATTTTCAAGTGTCTAGTGTAAAGGTTTGAAATCCAAATTTCATACCAAAACCGACCCAACATTGCTTCAAATATTTTAGCCCCAAAGGAATGCAAAACAGCTATATCTATACCCCGTTCACAGCTCTGTTAGTATTTAACCATTTACTAAAAATATGCACCAATATCAAGTGCCAGCCTGATTTTTTTTTTTTTTTTAAAAGGCACAAATGGGAGTTAGGCACTCAAATCCCACTGCCTTCAATAGAAGCTGAATGCTTAACTGGCTCTTTGTGCCTTTGGAAACCCCTCCCCCCCCCAATTTCCTTTATTCTAGGATGGAAAGACGAAAATGGCTCTCTTACCTCTATGGCCATTAACAAGTTTATATATCTGAAGAGTGAAAAGCTGTACTTGGGTTAAACAAAAAATTTTCCAGGTGTATACACAATAGTTGCACCAATGGACAACTATATGTTTCATTATGAATCTTTATTTAAGCGTTTTGCACTTCATAAGGATTATGGCAGACTGAGAACCTTGTACCAGGTGTCAGTCCTAGGAACAATCCCCAACACACACATCAAGCAGATATTTTATGCTTTCATAACTAAAAAAACCAAGGAGGTAAAGGGAAGAGGCGATAAATTATGTATTCACAGTACTTAATTTTCCAGAGCAAAGAAGTTGCTAGAATCCATTGCATCAATTCCAGTGTGTCCAAGACTTTTTTTAAATACCATTACAAAGAGGGATTTCACAGAATGGCAGTGTTTAGTTCTATCTTATTGTTGTCATGCAAAACTGGTAAGACGACAGAGTATTCAAAGTGGAGGCATGACTCTTATGCATATGGTATGTAAGATAAATTGATTACAAAGTTTTGAAGGCATAGCAAATCACAGAATGTAGGACTGGAAAGGATCTTGATAGGTCATCTAGTCCAGTCTGCTGCACTGAGGCAGGACTAAGTATTATCTACACCATCCCTGACAGGTGTTTGGCTAACCTGTTCTTAAAAACCTCCATTGATGGATATTCCACAACCTTCCTATGTAATTTGTCCCCAGTGCTCAACTACCCTCATAACGAGGAAGTTTTTTCTAATGTCCAACTTAAATCTCCCTTGTTGCAATTTAAGTCTATTTTTTCTTGTCCTGTCCTCAGTGGTTAAACTTTATCACCCTCCTTTTTATAATCTTTTTCATACTTATGTCCCCCTTCAGTCGTCTTCTCTTCTCCAGACGAAACAAACCCTTTTTTCCCCAATCTTTCCTCGTAGGTCATGTTTTCTAGATCTTTAATCATTTTTGTTGCTCTTCTCTGGACTTTCTGCAATTTGTGCACATCTTTCCGACAATAGTCCCACTGAGGTCTTATCAGTGACAAGTAGAGTAGAGGAATTACTTCTCATATTTTACTTACAACTCTCCCAGAATGACGTTTCCTTTTTGGTGATAGTATTCTCTTGTCGACACATATTTAGTTTGTTATCCACTATCACCCTGAGATCCTTTTCTGCAGTACTCCTTCCTAGGCAGTCATTTCAACTCTGACATCATAATCAAAAAGGCTGACAAAGGAGGTGCTGTCATCATCATGAATAGGTCGGAGTATGAACAAGAGGCTACTAGGCAGCTCTCCAAGCCATTACCCTCTGATCCCACTGAGAGTTACCAAAAGAAACTACAGCATTTGCTCAAGAAACTCCCTGAAAAAGCACAAGAACAAATCCGCACAGACACACCCCTGGAGCCCCGACCTGGGGTATTCTATCTGCTACCCAAGATCCATAAACCTGGAAATCCTGGACGCCCCATCATCTCAGGCATTGGCACCCTGACAGCAGGATTGTCTGGCTATGTAGACTCCCTCCTCAGGCCCTTCGTTACCAGCACTCCCAGCTATCTTCGAGACACCACCGATTTCCTGAGGAAACTACAGTCCATTGGTGATCTTCCTAAAAACACCATCCTGGCCACTATGGATGTAGAAGCCTCTACACCAACATTCCACACAAAGATGGACTACGAGCCGTCAGGAACAGTATCCCCGATACTGTCACGGCTAACCAGGTGGCTGAACTTTGTGACTTTGTCCTGACCCATAACTATTTCACATTTGGTGACAATGTATACCTTCAAATCAGCGGCACTGCGATGGGTACCCGCATGGCCCCACAGTATGCCAACATTTTTATGGCTGACTTAGAACAACGCTTCCTCAGCTCTCGTCCCCTAATGCCCCTACTCTACTTGCGCTACATTGATGACATCTTCATCATCTGGACCCATGGAAAAGAAGCTCTTGAGGAATTCCACCATGATTTCAACAATTTCCATCCCACCATCAACCTCAGCCTGGACCAGTCCACACAAGAGATCCACTTCCTGGACACTACGGTGCTAATAAGCGATGGTCACATAACCACCACCCTATATCGGAAACCTACTGACCGCTATTCCTACCTACATGCCTCTAGCTTTCATCCAGATCATACCACTCGATCCATTGTCTACAGCCAAGCGCTACGATATAACCGCATTTGCTCCAACCCCTCAGACAGAGACAAACACCTACAAGATCTCTATCATGCATTCCTACAACTACAATACCCACCTGCTGAAGTGAAGAAACAAATTGACAGAGCCAGAAGAGTACCCAGAAGTCACCTACTACAGGACAGGCCCAACAAAGAAAACAACAGAACGCCACTAGCCATCACCTTCAGCCCCCAACTAAAACCTCTCCAATGCATCATCAAGGATTTACAACCTATCCTGAAGGACGAGCCATCACTCTCACAGATCTTGGAAGACAGACCAGTCCTTGCTTACAGACAGCCCCCCAATCTGAAGCAAATACTCACCAGCAACCACACACCACACAACAGAACCACTAACCCAGGAACCTATCCTTGCAACAAAGCCCGTTGCCAACTCTGTCCACATATCTATTCAGGGGATACCATCATAGGGCCTAATCACATCAGCCACACTATCAGAGGCTCGTTCACCTGTACATCTACCAATGTGATATATGCCATCATGTGCCAGCAATGCCCCTCTGCCATGTACATTGGCCAAACTGGACAGTCTCTACGTAAAAGAATGAATGGACATAAATCAGACGTCAAGAATTATAACATTCAAAAACCAGTTGGAGAACACTTCAATCTCTCTGGTCACTCGATCACAGATCTTAGAGTGGCTATACTTCAACAAAAAAGCTTCAAAAACAGACTCCAACGAGAGACTGCTGAATTGGAATTAATTTGCAAACTGGATACAATTAATTTAGGCTTGCATAGAGACTGGGAATGGATGAGTCATTACACAAAGTAAAACTATTTCCCCCTGGTATTTCTCCCTCCCACCCCACCCCCCACTGTTCCTCTGATATTCTTGTTAACTGCTGGAATTAGCCTACCTTGCTTGTCACCATGAAAGGTTTTCCTCCTTTCCCCCCCCGCTGCTGGTGATGGCTTATCTTAAGTGATCACTCTCCTTACAGTGTGTATGATAAACCCATTGTTTCATGTTCTCTGTGTGTGTGTATATAAATCTCTCCTCTGTTTTTTCCACCAAATGCATCCGATGAAGTGAGCTGTAGCTCACGAAAGCTTATGCTCTAATAAATTTGTTAGTCTCTAAGGTGCCACCGGTACTCCTTTTCTTTTTGCGAATACAGACTAACACGGCTGCTACTCTGAAACCTATTTCCCATTTTGTATTTGTGCAATTGATTATTTCTTCTTAAATGGAGTACTTTGCATTTGTTCTTATTGAATTCATCCTATTTATTTCAGACGATATCTCCAGTTTGTCAAGACCATTTTGAATTCTAATCCTGTCCTCTAAAGAGCTTGCAACCCCTCCCACCTTGGTATTGTCCGCAAACTGTATAAGTATGTGATTATCCAAATAAATTTATGAAGATATTGAATAGAACCGGATCCAGGACAGATCCCTGGAGGACACCACTCAACATGCCCTTCCAGCTTGATTGTGAGCCACTGATAACTACTCTTCGAGTATGGTTTTCCAACCAGGTGAGGGCAAATTACAGGCCGCGGACCGGATGCGGCCCGTCAGGGGTTTCAGTCCGGCCCATGGGATTGCCAGCCCCATAGTGCAGGGGGGCTAAGGCAAGCTCTTTGCCTGCCCTGGCCCCGCACCGCTCCTGGAAGCAGCTGGCACCACGTCCCTGTGGCCCCTGGTGGAGGGGAGCACAGAGGGCTCCGTACATCGCCCTTGTCTACAGGCACTGCCCCCCACAGTTCCCATTGGCTGAGAACAGAAACCGCGGCCAATGGGAACCGCCTGCACTACCCCCACCCCCAGGAGCCAATGCCGGACATGCTGGCCACTTCCGCGAGTGGCGCAGGGCCAGGGCAGGCAGAGAGCCTGCCTTAGCCCAGCTGCACACCACTGTCACCCCAGAGAGATACACTTGAGATAAGGGGTGCTGGGCTGGAGCTCACACCCTGAACCCCTCCTGCATCCCAACCCCCTGCCCCAGCCCTGCATACAATTTCTCCACCCAGATATGGCCCTCAGGCCAAAAAGTTTGCCCACCCCTGATCTAGGCTATATTTCTCTAGTTTGCTCTTGAGAAGATCATGTGGGATAGTATCAAAAGCCTTACTAAAATTGAGATACATCACATCTATTGTTTCTACCCTGACCACAAGGCTTGTTACCATCTCAAAGAAGGAGATTAGGTTTGACAGGATTTGTTCTTGACATTTATCACCTTATTTTTTTCTAGGTGCTTACAGATTGATTGTTTGATTATTTACTCCATCATCTTTCCAGGTATCAAAGTCAAGTTGACTGGTCTATAATTCCCTGGGTTCTCCGTATTTCACTTTTTATAGATAGGTACTCTATTTGCCCTTTTCCGGTCCTCTGCAATCACTCCTGTCCTCCACGAGTTCTCAGAGATAATCACTAATGGCTCAAATCTCTTCAGACAGTTCCTTAAGTATTCTAGAATGTATTTCATTGGGCCCTGCCAATTTGAGGATATCTATCTTGCCTAAGTAATTCTTAACTTGTTCTTTTCTTATTTTAACCTCAGAACCTACCCCAGTTACACTGATGTTCACTATGTTAGTCATCCTATCATTGCTAACTTTTTTGGTGAAAACAAACAAAAAAATCATTTATTTCAGCCATCGCTGCATTTTCTCTCCTTTCCTCCTCGTTGAGTAATAGACATTCCCTGTCTGTGTGCTTCATGATTTATGCAAATCTCTAACTATTAGAGACCCAGATGAGACCTATATGGGGTCAGATTATCCAACATCTTTCTACTGAAGAGTTCCTATACTGCCTCTGGAGGTATCTGGCACTGATCCAGCATGACAATTCCTACATTATTTTAAGGGAAGCCCAACAGTCACATTTATGCACATGCACCCGCGCGCAAACACAACAAAATGGGATGAGCTAATGGCATGACTGGTGCACAACTTTGTTTATTTTTAAATAAAATACCCCTGGGAAAAAACAGCCAGAAAAATTTCTGTGCTACTTTAGCTACAAAAATATTCCTAACTCCTCCAAACTTCTGAAGTTTGCTTTTAAAGTTGGGGACCTTCGGAAACAGCCTTTAACTTAGTTCCCTTCCGTTTCTAAATTCTAATAGTTTGCCAATACATTCCCCACATCCAAGCTAAGCAGAACTGTTCCCAACATTGTATTCTACAGACCAGCTTTAAATTTAAAATGACAGTGGTTCATCCACTCTTCCCAGAAGACTATCCCCACTCTCAAATTAAATCGATTTATTTTAGAGCCATAGTGGTCATCAGACAAAAAGGTATTTAAAGATGTATAGTGAAGAGAACAAGTTTCTTCCGAACAGCAATAGATCAAAGTGATACCATTAATTTTTCAACATTCCATTGACTCCCTTACCTTTAATTTTCTGTTTGTATTCTTCCGGTCGGTGGAGATACATGGCTGCAGCGTCACCATTTAGAGGATCTATGGGGTTAGGATAGGCCAGCAACTGGGGCAGGAACGACTCAAATATATTGGTAAGATCTGCAAGACAAATTAACACAAAAATCACATTGCAGATCTACATCTCAAATCCACAGATAACCAAGTTAAACATCAGTGGAACTGTGTATTGCTGTAGTCAGACATTAAGATGGTGTAAAGCTTATGGAAGCTTAAATTCATACAAGTTTTCCTGTCCTAAACTGCAAATATAGTTGAGAATTTGTGTGATAATGGAGCTTCCAACATTTTATGCCCAAAGTATTTTATACTTCTATAGCATCTTTCATCTGAAGATCTCAAAGCACTTTACAAACACAAATAAGCTTCTTCAGCATCCCTATGGAGATTCATGAAACACTGTTACTTAAAGAAAGTGAGGCAGAGGATAAATGATATACCCAAGCTCATACAGCAAATATAGCAGGAATTAGACCCAGACCATTCTTTTATGCTTTAAACTTTGGACACTTTTCCCTCCCAACTGCCTCATAATAAATTCTGCCTGCTTCCTCTCACATTACTGTCTTTAAATAAATCGGTTCCTAGACTTAAAATTGACATCTCAGCACAATACAGTTTCCACAGAGCTTCAATAGTTATGATAATAAAAAGAGCAACCAACAAGTTCATTCTCCCATTTCAAAACAATTAACAGCACGCGAAGAGATCCACATTAATGCCTTACTGCCAGTTGGCATTTACTACTAATAATCCACGACAGGGAAACATGTTTCTGGTGCTGATGAGTAATTGTGAACACATGAAACCATCCTCCACACCCCACCTCCAAAAGAGACATACGCACCATACTTCAAAGATGAGGGTGTGAAGCAACAGACTGTGCCATTCCTTCTTGGATGCTTCAGGCAGGCTCCAGAAGGGCTATATACGCCCACATAGATGGAAGAGTAAGCCCGCAGTGTGTAGTTAGGAGGGTGATTTTGCAATGTTTAACTTCAGCAGTTAAAGACTAGCAGATGCATGTAGATTTTTTTTTTTAAATAAAAAGCAGGTTCACCCTTTCAAATACTCATTTTTATTTTATTAGCATCCGCTTTTCATCTGGATAGTATGTAGGCTTCCCTCATCCTTCACCCCCTTTCTGGTGGCAAAGAAAACCTAATGGAGTAGCTACAGCACAAACAACAAAAATGTCTTTTACTGCTGCTAATCAAAAGAGGGCTTTTTGGGGTGGGAGGAGGGGAAGAGGGCAGGAAGAGACCCCACCCACAGTTTCTCAGCCAAGATTAAACTTATCCTGCACCTGGATCTTACCCCTATTGGTTTACATTGTAGGTCTACGCTGCAATTAAGAACTTGCGGCTGGCCTGTGCCAACTGACTCAGGCTCGTGGGGCTCAGGCTAAGGGGTTGTTTAGTTGTTGTGGAGACTTTCAAGCTCAAGCTGGAGCCCAGGCTCTAGGACCCAGTGAAGTGGCAGGGTCCCAGAGCTTGGGCAGTCTGGAGCCTGAGCATCTACACTGCAATTAAACAGCCCATTTGCCTGAGCCCCATGAGCCTGAGTCATCTGGCACAGGCCAGCTGCGCGTGTCTAACTGCAGCATAGACATAACCTAGGAGAGCTAGCACCATGTGAACTGCTAGCTCTCTGCAGACCACCTGCAAGTGCTCCTACAGAACGCACAGTGGGAACCTCTGGCCTGGACATAGCACCGGGGAAGAGACTACTCAATTATTGTCAAATCTTCCTTCCTGCGTTAACACATCCTGCATATGTAGAAACTCCAGGGTATTGACTAGCTGAGTCACTTCAGTGTGAAGGTGGCATAGCAGGGACGGAAATTAGGGTCTGCCTACATACAAGAGTTGCACAGTTTTAAGCCAGTGCAACATCACACCTTTAGTTAAACCAATGCAACTCTGTGCATAGACCAGCCCTTAGTTATTTGCAGCTAAATTATACAAGAGACCGTTTCTAAAATGCCAGGTTTTTTTTAAACTTAATTTTCTATTGAACAGAAAAGCCGCTGCTAAGGGCAGGTAGATAGAGAAAGGAAGGCTACAAGAAACACTCTTAAGAAGGACACAAATGTCTCTGGGCCAAGTTTCGTGCATTGAAATGCCAGTTGTCACAGTCAGCTACTTGTGGGCTGAAGTGCAACAGCTTCTTGAAGTGTAGTCCTACTCTCAGAAGGGATCACAAAAATAGCATGGTACAAGCAAAGGCAAGAATGTTTTCCCAATGGTATTGTGACTAGTTCCTTCTGTCTACTCTAGCACTTAAGCCATTATTAGCAACAGGTTTGTTTCTTAGGCCCTGTCTACACTACCGGGGCAAATCAAACTAAGTTACACTACTCCAGCTATGTGAATAACGTAGCTGGAGTCTACATAGCTTAGGTGGATTTACTGTGGTGCCTACACCACGCTGCATTGACGGGAGATGCTCGCCCATCGACTTACCTTACTCTTCTCATTCTAGTGAAGTACTGGAGTCTACCAGAGAGCACTCTGAGGTCGATTTAGCGGGTCTTCACTAGATCCATTAAATTGACTCCCATTGCATTGATCACAGCAGTGTGGATCCCCGGTAAGCGTAGACATGGCTTCATGACTTATTTTATAACCCAGCTGCCAGTTTCAATTCCTTCCACTGGGAAAACTAGAAATATTTAATGCTTCCCAGTTTAAGATTAAATGGAAAGGGGAGTTTAGTTAGCAACAGAGCAAGAAAGCCCAAAAGAAAGCCAGCTCAAAATAGCCTCTTTCCTCTTTAAATGCCTGCCTTCTCCAGTCCTCTCTTTTCCAAGTCCCAACTAAACCAATGCTTCATTGTTAGCACTGCCTGGATGTGCACAGTATGCCTAAAATGAAGGCACTTTTGTGCTAAGAAGGGTTTGGTGCTTTACTACTTAAATAAAATGAATCTACTAAATTATGGTCTTAAAAGTCTAGTGGATTTATTGGTAGCAACCATAAGAACTTTCCATCTAATTTCTGTTGGGTCAGCTAGTCCAGACCTTCTCTACCAATACAGGATTGGTTTGTTTTAAAGGTCAAATGCATAACATAATAGTATATAGGAAGATTTTTTTCCCAGATTGCTTTCACCCTCCAAAATTAGATCCTTCAGTGTTTCTGTTGCAGAGAGAAATTTCTTGCGTTCCTTGAATACATGGCTGTGTCTCTAAATGTCAAGGTGACTGATGACTTATAACTGGAGGGGGAAAAAAAAGTAGGTCTAATGCAGACTATGACACCAGCAACACAATCAAAGAACAAAAAGGAGTTACCTCTTCACTGTTCCAAAGCATCCTCCAGAAAAAATAAGGAAGTTTGGAATAAGATGAATGGCATTAAAAAAGTGCATTATTTGACAAGTTGTTGATTGGTGTAGAATGACACCTATGTAGCACCCATGTGATGGAACATACCAACAGTACATCCTGATTTTGTCTATAACGTATAATTATAGATTTTTGAAGGCTCTGAGATCACCTTTACACACCATAGAAGAGCAGTAAGTACTGCAGTTGTTTTCCCTCCCTTTACAGTCCACAAAAATGCCAAAAATACAGAAGCATTCTTAAGAAACCAATTCCAGAAAGTGTTCATATGACATTTTGTTCATAAATACTGTAGCAACCCTGCTGCAATTGTCCACAGTAGCATCCCTTAAAACAGGAAGCTATTTTTGCACAGCTTACAAACCAGTATCCAGACTGCTAGTGTACAATGTCAGAATAGCAAACACAGTGAAGCAATTCTAATTTGTCAGTCAGATACATCATCTGCAGCTGGCTTTAAGACTGTTGAACAAAAGTGCACATTGCTCATTTAGTACTCTAGCTACTTATCCCCACTGTTGGGTTTTCTCAGGGTAAAGTCCATTGCTGAGAATGAACATTCATGGTACAATCAGTGTAGAAGTAAAAGAAAGCTCTCCTCACCTTATAAACTACCACAAGTCTTTCCTGTATTCCTCAGCAAAAAAGATACATACAATAGAAAACCTGACCCCTAGCTGCAGATGCAACATAATAGCATGAGTTTTTAATTGTGCAGTCCCAACATAAGTACTTTGGCATTTTTACTACAGGTATGTAGCAGGTCCAGTACTTGGATCCACTGCTTCCATTGAATAATTTGTAAGAAAATTAAAGCAGTTTGGTCTTTAAAGTAGCAATTTGTCACTTTGGCAATAGGTTCAGAACATTGACAGAGTCAAGAAACCAGGGAAACTAGAAATAGGTGAGAACTTTTCAAGGTGAAAAGTCAAAGGTAAAGCATTTATATTGTGTGCATACTGCTTAACACCATACATCAAAGTGTGAATGTAGTGTCCATAAACTACACCCTGAGAAGTTCAGTGCAGCCCAGCATATAAGAGAATGAGCTATTAAATATCTGTTCTGTTTAACAGTTTCAGACTTGCATAAGAATTTTTTTTCTCAGAGTCCTTGTCACTATAAATTGATCTTGTTAGACCTCTAAAGCTAAACATAATCAAGTCTGGCCAGTAACTGGATGGGAGACCTCCCAGGAAAACATGTTTTGCAGGAAGTGGTGTAGACAAATTACTAGATGGTATCACTTCTCCTAAGTGGTTCTGAAACAATGATGCAATTTGATGATGAAGGGGAATAAGTGTTTCTGATGGCACCTTACTTAAAAAATCTATCAAGATCCCAACCAGAGTCAAAGAACGCCTTCACCCTTCCTATCTGAAATTCAGTTTGGATTACTGCAGTCTGGTTACTTAAAAATCTCCCCCATATTTTCATCTGGATACTGGAGCATTCTTCACTTCCTATCCTGAAGTGTTGCTGTGTTACTGTTGAGAAGTTGCCACATTTCACCTCAGAGATGGCTGCACTTTAGTGGTGGGTTGAGTGATTCCAGGACAATGTTTACAGAATACTTCAGCATCTTTGGGATGAAAGGAGCTGCGGAAGTAATATTTTCATATCAAGCTTCTGTTGCTAAATTGAACTTGGTTCAGTGAAAAAACCCCTACAATTTTGCTCATACTTTCCAAGACAGATCTTCGAGCACTCACCTCCAACAAGCTATATTAAGGTATTAAAACCAAATAAATGATGAAATGTGTCACCACACAGTGAATTGCCAAACTCACCATAGAGAGCTGTCCAAGTTTGATTAATTACATCTAGACATACAGTTCCTGACCTGAAACAGATGGAGAGAATGGAATTAAAACATGTACAAGTTAGCAAAATACTTGTAGGATTTAGCAGTTTTAACCCCTCACACTCCTCACTACCAAGCAGGGACCAAATATTACACTCTGGATTAGAGCAAAATATAGGGCAGCCATAATGACTAGGACATCTTCCATACTATGTACAGAAACTAGATTTTTCTAAGCAAGGGATGAAGAGAAAGGGCACAGTAACTTGGAGCAGAATTTACATAGGGGGAATCTCACTTGAGAGTAAGACTGGAAAGAAAGGAGGGGCTTCATTTAACACAGTGGTTCTCAAGAGAGGGTCTGCGAGCCCTTCCAGGGGGGCTGTGGGGCCCCACGGCTAAAACCCAGAGCCTGAGCTCCAGCACCTCCCGCATGGCTGAAGCCGGGAGCAGCAGGGCTGAATTCTGTAGCCCCAAGCCTCAGTGCTTCCCACAGGGCAGAAGCCCTGAGCACATGGGCAGAGTTGGGGGGGCAGGGGACATGGTGATGTTCCCCCACCAGCCCCCGAAACTACAGTGCAAGAGCAGGGCAGTCCTGAGGCAGCTCCAGACTCCCGCTCCACCTCCTCCCGCCCCCTGGCCAGATCGGAGGCGGGAAGCCAGAGCTGGGCAGCTTGGTCCACTGCTGCTCTGGCTGGTGCCACGGAGCAGGCAGCCGTGGCATTCATCTCCTGCTGCTGCTGGGGGTTGAAGCTGCTCCTCAGCTCCCAGACCCGCTTTGCTCATGCAGCCGGTAAGAGCTGCTTGGGTGTGTGGGGGGGGACCTGGCTCCATGGCTGGCAGAGCCCTTGGGGAACAGAGCCCACAGGGGAGACCTCCCAGTGCACAGCCCCTAGCTATCCCTCTTCCTGCACCCTGAGCTACCCCTCTGCCCGCACACGGCCCCAGCTACCTCTCTCCCTGCACTCTGAGCTCTTTTCAAACTTTTTGAGCTAAGCCCTCCCCACCTGTGTTATAATTTTAAGTTGCCTCCCCCCCGCAACCCAAACAGGCTGGGTGGCCTGCTGAGGTGAGTCGGGGTGGGGGTGGCGCTCCCTCCCTGGACCCCGCCGTGCAGAGCTGGCTCAAGCCCTGCTGGCGCCTGCCCCCCCCCCAAACAGAAGTCAAACTACACCTATGCCCAAGCCTCCTCTTTCCCCCACCCCAACACAAAGCCCCGAGGTCCCCCTCCCCCCGCTGGGCCCTGGAATTTTTATTGCATGTTTGGGGGGTGGGGGTCTCAAAGAAAAAGGTTGAGAACCTCTGATTTAACAGACATCTCAACAAACTGACTATATGGAAGTGACCAGATTTTTATGGTTTCCTTTAAGAAGGGTCTTCTAGGATGTATTTTCCATAATTTATGAACTAATGCTAACCAACAGAGGAGCTGGTGGGTCTAGCTAGAGTTATTGTCATGAGAAGCATCTCTGAAAAGGGGAACTAGCAACACTGGACCTTCTATGCCACATGTGCCTCATTTATTTATAAAAGCACTCAATGTTGCCTGTGCATAGATCACATAAAGAAGTCTTCTGCAGTATGTTTCCTACTCAGTACTTCATACAACCTGAACTCTACTGGAAAAGTTACCTGTGGGGTAGTTTTATGAAACTGTCCCCTCAGATCAAATTCTTACCCTGGACTGTTAGTGTTAGTTTAGATGACAGCTTTATTCCGCCCTACTAGCACACTATGAAAAAGCTGTTTTGGCTTTCTTACGAAAGCATAACAACTAGAATTAAATAGTACCCCAATCAGAAATACCACAAACTAAGGATTTACTTACGCTTCGTCAATATTAGGATGGAAAATTTTATTCATGAATCCTGTAAAGAGAGACAGTGGTTAATAGCAGAAAGTAGCCACAAAAAATTAGCACACTTGGTAAGCAGTTTACAGAAAAGAAGTGAGCCCTCATCTGAATAATTTCAATGGAAACCTTGGCTTAGCTATATATACCTATGTGACCTTTCAAATATACAAGTCATATTTGACCCTAGGATCCTCTGCTGTTCACTTCAAGCTCACCAAAGCCTCCAATTACAGACAATTGTATTGCAAGTATTAAAAGTATTTTGCATCCAGTATTATCTTGAAAAATCTTGCCCATCAGAACCATTAAGCTCATGGGTTTTTTTTTTTGTTTTGTTTGTTTTTAAGATAAAATGCTTTACAAAGCTGCAGGGTTTTTGGAACAAACAAAGATCTAAGCTTAGGGTTTGCTCTAGGATTAACCTTTCTTTCTAAAATGGTCTTTCCAACAAAGGTCTTCTATAAACTTTCAATCTCAATATTAAGCAGCCTTCGTAAGGCATTTAGAGGCATCTGGTACTGCAGAAACATACAGCTAACACTTGTTAACATTCTGTAGCAATAGTAAGAGAACAATTGATACCTCAGGTCTTTAGAAAACACAGCAACAGAAGTATTTCAATTTCAAGACTCAGGCAAGTCTAAGAAGAGTGGTCTGAACTCAAAATAGTTGCTATTTTGATAATGTTTTTTGTTCTGGCTTCTAGTTTACAGAAATGAAAAATTCTATGGTTTGACAGCATGACAAGAACGTCACAATAAACTAACTTGCTTTGCACTTTAAGATTACCTCATGGTCCAAGTCCAAAAAGCCTGTCCCTCCCCCAAAGAGCTCACACTGTAAGTAAAAGAGATGGATATAGACAGGGAAGGAAAATGAGAACATTGGTCAACATGTTAGGCATTGGGCTCTGCACACCAGCAACCTAGCTGTTAAATTTGTGTAGGTGTCATGGAAAAGGAGTGGCATAAGTAGAGTTTTGACAGTGAATAAGGAGTTACTTTTGTGGATGTTCACAGGGAGCTCCTCCCAAGCACAGAGGGCAGCACAGGAGAAAACACAAAGGTGCTTGTTTGAAAATTTAGCAAGTGGGCAATGGATGTGACATCATGTGTTGATTTTAGTCAGGAATCAACATCGATAGTGAATGAGACAGATAGGGTGGGGCTAAGACATGATAGGGTTGCCAGGTGTCTGGTTTTCAACATGAACACCCAGTAGAAAAGGGACCCTGGTGGCTCCTGTCAGGCAGTTAAAAGTCGAGTTGGCCTCCCGCAACGGGGCAGACAGTGTCTGCCTGGCTCCACCTGGCTCCCAGGAAGCTGGTAGCATCTCCCTCTGGCTCCGAGGCAAGGGGCGGCCCCAGTGGCTCCATGCACTGCCCCCAGCTCTAGCGCCGGGACCGCAGCTCCCATTGGCTGGGAACTGTGGCCAATGGGAGCTGTGGGGGTGGCACCTGTAGGCAGGGGCAGCATGTGGAGCTGCCTGGCTATGCCTCCCTCCGCCTAGGAGCCAGAGATAGATGCTGTCAGCTTCCAGGAGCTGCCTGATGTGAGCGCCGCCTGGAGCCCGCACCCCACACCTCCTCCCACACACGCACACTCCTTCCTGAAACCCGCACCCCATCCTCCTGCCTCAGCCCTGAGCCCCCTCCTTCACCCCAACCCTCTCATCCCCAGACCCACACCAGAGCCTGCAGCCCCAACCAGAGCCCTCCCCCTCGCCCAGCCCAGAGCACCCTCTTGCACCCAAACCCCTCACTTCTGGCCCCAGCCAGAGTCCTCACCCCAATCCCCTGCCCCAGCCCAGTGAAAATGAGTGAGCAAGCAAAGGTGGGGGAGAGCAAGCAACAGAGGGAGAGGGGATGAAGTGAGTGGGCGTGGGGCCTTGGGAAAGGGGTGGAGCAAGGGTGTTTGGTTTTCTGCAAATAGGAAGTTGGCAACACTAACATGAAGGGACTTGAAAGTGAAGACATAGCTTATGTTTGATGTGAGAGAAGGAGGAGCCAGTGGAGGGATGTGAAAAGAGGGATGACGTGGTCAAAGTGACAGGCTAGGAAAATGATCTTTGCAGCAGCATTCTGAATGGAAACATGCAGGAATAGACTGCATTTGTCAAGGTCAGAGAGAATGTTGCAGTAATCCAGCTGTGAGATGAGAGGCTGGACCTCATCTCAGAGTAAAGTATAGATGGCACCTCAGATTCCCCACTCCCTGCAATAGAAGAGGATGGATCTCGACTGTTCTCAGTGGTAGCAGATGACAGAACAAGGAGTAATGGTCTCAAGTTGCAGTGGGGGAGGTTTAGGTTGGATAGTAGGAAAAACTTTTTCACTAGGAGAGTGGTGAAACACTGGAATGAGTTACCTAGGGAGGTGGTGGAATCTCCTTCCTTAGAAGTTTTTAAGGTCAGGCTTGACAAAGCCCTACCTGGGATGATTTAGTTGGGGATTGGTCCTGCTTTGAGCAGGGAGTTGGACTAGATGACTTCCCGAGGTCCCTTCCAACCCTGATATGCTATGTTTGACCTCCTTTATATACACAATTTAGAGGCTGCCAGTTTTTTCTTGGCTTTGCCAAACAAAATAAGTTAACAGATCTCTAAAATTTCAAGAACTGGACTGATTTCAGTGGGCTCCTGGCACCTTAATGCAATTTCCTCTGAGATTTTGACTCTCTGGTCAGAATGACAGTGAAGTGGTATCCTGATGTCTGAAATTTAGAAATAAGAGTAAACCTGTGAACTATTCTCAGAGTCACCTTATACTTCTGAACCTACAAAAGTCTGTCCTTCACTGAAGGAGCCATAAGCAAACTTGTGTCTTACAGACTAAGCGGCTATAGTAAGAAGCTATCTTGATAGTCAAAATAAATTGAAGTTCACAGGGGACATCTACAGAAACCAATTGACCTTTCTGGTATGAGAAGCTACAGACTTCTGTATCTGAGGACAGACTCCCAAATTCTGTCAAAAAGAAAAGGAGTACTTGTGGCACCTTAGAGACTAACAAATTTATTAGAGCATAAGCTTTCGTGAGCTACAGCTCACTTCATCGGATGCATCCGATGAAGTGAGCTGTAGCTCACGAAAGCTTATGCTCTAATAAATTTGTTAGTCTCTAAGGTGCCACAAGTACTCCTTTTCTTTTTGCGAATACAGACTAACACGGCTGCTACTCTGAAACCAAATTCTGTCATCTACTTCAGATGGCTTCTATGGACAGATTTGTACATTCAGGGCACTGGCTTCTCGTTTTGTCAAAACCCTCATTAAAAAACACGCATGATGGTCGCACACCATAGACCTCTGACACCTTGCAAAGTTGGCCCTCTGAATGGAATATTCACAGCAATGTGCCACAAGGAATCATAGGACTGGAAGGGACCATGAGAGGTCATCTAGTCCAGTGCCCTGCACTCATGGCAGGAGACCATGCCTGACAGGGTGTTTGTCTTACCTGCTCTTAAAAATCTCCAGTGATGGAGATTCCACAACCTCCCTAGGCAATTTATTCCAATGCTTAACCACCCTGACAGTTAGGAAGTTTTTCCTAATGTCCAACTTAAACCTCCCTTGCTGCAATTTAAGCCCATTGCTTCTTGTCCTATCCTCAGAGGTTAAGAAAAACAATTTTCCTCCCTCCTGCTTGTAACATTTTATGTACTTGAAAATGGTTATGTCGCCTCTCAGTCTTCTCTTTTCCAGACTAAACAAACCCCCCCTCCTTTTTTTTTTTTTTTTTCAATCTTCCCTCAGGTCATGTTTTCTAGACCTTTAATCATTTTTGTTGCTCTTCTCTGGACTCTCTCCAATTTTTCCACATCCTTCCTGAAATGTGGCGCCCAGAACTAGGCCTCAACTGGAGCACTGTGTCCAATAAGTGCAGAGTAGAGCGGAAGAATTACTTCGTGTCTTGCTTACAAACTCCTGCTAATACATCCCAGAATAATGCTTGGTTTTTTGTTTTTTTTTTTGGCAACAGTTTACTCTGTTGACTCATTTAGCTTGTGATCTATTATGACCCCCCCAGATCCCTTTCTGCAATACTCCTTTCTAGATAGTAATTTCCCATTTTGTATGTGTGCAACTGATCGTTCCTTCCTAAATAAGAGTACTTTGCATTTGTTCTTATTGAATTTCATCCTATTTACTTCAGACCATTTTTCCAGTTTGTCTAGATAATTTTGACTTTTAATCCTATTCTCCAAAGTACTTGCAACCCTTCTCCAACCCCTCCGCTTGGTATTGTCCGCCGACTTTATAAGTGTACTTTCTATGCCATTATGTAAATCACTGATAAAGATATTGAACAGAACTGGAACCAAAACTGATCCCTGTGGGAACCCCACTTGTTATCTCCTTCCAGCATGACTGTGAACCATTGATGACTACTCTCTGTGAACGGTTTTCTAATCAGTTTTGCACCCACCTTATAGTAGCTCCATCTAGCTTCTATTTCCCTAGTTTGTTTATGAGAAGGTCATGCGAGACGGCATCAAAAGCTTTATTAAAGTCAAGATATACCACGTCTACTGCTTCCCCCCATCCACAAGGCTTGTTACCTTGTTAAAGAAAGTTATCAGGTTGGTTTGACACAATTTGTTCTTAACAAATCCATGCTGACTGTTACTTACCACCTTATCTTCTAGATGTTTGCAAATTGCTTAATTATTTGCTCCATTATCTTTCTGGGTACTGAAGTTAAGCTGACTGGTCCGTAATTCCCTGGGTTGTCCTCATTTCCCTTTTAATAGATTGGAAAGGGGCAAATATAGTGCCAGTCTCCTGGAATCTCTCCCGTCTTCCATGACTTTCAAAGATAATCGCTAATGGCCCTGATATCTCCTCAGTCAGCTCCTTAAGTATTCTAGGATGAATTTCATCAGGCTCTGGTGACTTGAAGACATCTAATTTGTCTAAGTACTTTTTAACTTGTTCTTTCCCTATTTTAGCGTCTTCTGATCCTACCTCATTTTCACTAGTGTTCACTATGTTAGATGTCCAATCACTACCAACCTTCTTGGTGAAAACCGGAACAAGGAAGTCATTAAGCACTTCTGCAATTTCCATATTTTCTGTTATGGTTCCCCCCCCACACACATCGAGTAATGGGCCTATGCTGTCCTTGGTCTCTTCTTTAAGACTTCTTTAAGCCGACATCAAGGACGGTTTCTGGAGATAGTGGTCAGCCAAGTAAGATGTGGCTATGAATAGCCCCAAGATAGGATTTAAAGTACTGGCAGTGCTTGCTCAGCATCACAAACTACCTTCTCTGGGATATACTTTTTCTTAGAGGCAGAGCAAGATTACCAAGATGACTAGTTGCTATCTTGAAAGGCAACTGTCCTAGTCTTACCTGATGAATCGGAGCCAAAAGGTCTTTCTGTTGAAGGCACATTTCATATTTTAATTGCTCTCTAGGTCGTTCAAACTTTAGGGTACATCTACACTGGAAAGAAACTCTGGTGCCAAGTCTCAAAGCCGAGGTCAACTGACTTAGGCTCAGGCTGTGGGGCTAAAAATAGCAGTTTAGATGTTCCTACTTGGGCTGGAGCTGCTCCTCTCTTCAGGCCTCAGAGCCCAGGCCCCAGCCCAAGTGGAAACATCTACACTGATATTTTTAGCCCCACAGCATAAGCCTCTCAAGCCAGAGTCAACTGACCCCAAGCTCTGAGACTCTGTACCCTGAGTTCTTCTTTCCAGCATAGACATACCTTTGGAGTTTAACCCCATGGACTGTTTGAGACAGACTGTACTGCCTGAATCAGGACCTCATGTCCACTTCTTCAGGCGGAATGACTGCTTTGGTACTAGAAATATGGTAGTGCAGGAGGAAGAGTCAATGGGAACATGGACTGGAAGCTGTCTCACTATCCCTTCCACCACTGCAACTGCACAAACTATCTGCAGTGCTGGCCTGTAGCAGCTGGGACATTCTTGCACCAATCGCTACTTCCCCTCCATATCAGGAATTGGCTGCATTCCGTCATGCATTGCCTCAAAGGGCAGCCCATCGCTTATCTGTGTTCAAAGTACAGCCAGCAGGTTGTGAGAGAGGTCCCATGAAGACTTTTCTGATGCATAGTACAGCCCTCTAACAAGAGCAGTGATTGGTAGCCCTGCTGAGGCAAACAAGACAAGAAAAGGGCAAAGCATAGCAAGTTTCAACTTTCAGAATGGTCTCTTCCCTCTTGACAAAGAAACAACCTTATGGGACTGACCCAGGAATAAAGTAATGCCACCTTTAAAAGGAGTTCAGGCCATTTCAGAAGTGTAGCCAGTCTATATCCACCACGTATTTTTGGTTTCAACCTTACACCCACAGTCCTTCCTGGTCCCCATGTGGGTATTCATCTCATAACTCAAGGCCAGTTGGACTTTTTAACCTCGTTCCTGCATGACCCATTATGGTGGCAGATTCACATCTCTTATATAACGTGCCTCTGTTACTGCCACATGGACAGTCAAATATCATAACAAAGCTTTGGTACAAGCTGGCCATTCCTGACCCATTATCTCAGCGCAGTAGTTAACATGCAAGCCGTCACAAGGAAGCTGCGATTTTAGC
Organism: Dermochelys coriacea; assembly: GCF_009764565.3. Classification (NCBI taxonomy): domain Eukaryota; kingdom Metazoa; phylum Chordata; order Testudines; family Dermochelyidae; genus Dermochelys; species Dermochelys coriacea. The sequence goes on along the minus strand of NC_050068.2, from coordinate 348,888,750 downwards.
ATCCTGATAGAGTGATGTAATTGTTCAGTCAGACTACAGCACAACTCTGTGGTTATGCTCTTGCCTCTGAACCAAGATGTAGTGGGTTCAGATACCATACAGTGGTTAAGGTTCTGGTGTGCTGGGACTACTGCCTGTCATGATGATCAACACTATCATTGTTTCCTTGTATTCCCCCATCTGTTATCTGTATCCGTCATCTTGTCTTATACTTAGGAGTGTAAGCTCCTGGGGATAGGGACCATCTTTCTGTGCTGCGTTTGTACAGCGCCTAGCACAACAGGGTTGTGGACGCTATCACAACACAAATAATGGAGTTAGGTTCATATGAAATGCAGACACAAAGAATGGGAGGGAAGTATACCAGTATTTATAGGTGCCATCCTCCAGAAGAGCTCTTAAAAACAGTGTAGTGTGATCTAGAGGGGACCAAGCACAGGGCTAGAAGCCAAGACCTCAATTCTAATCCCTGCTCAGCACAGACTCTGTGGACTCAGGCAAGTCATTTTATCTGTGTCAGTTTCCCTGGCTGAAAAGTGGGGATAACTACCCACCTCACAGTGGATGGAGGATTACTACCTTGTGCCCAGCTCTGCATTAGGTAACCTCTTCCCCTTGCCAATAAAAGTTATGGATAAAGGTTCTTTTAAGGAGTCTCAGGTTAACAGATTATTCAGCATATTAACTGGCAATATCAGACAAAGTGCTGTATGCACTGCACCATCTTAACACAGAGGCATTCGTTACACAACGGTAGAGGTCCTGGAATCTGGTACTCCAGCTCTGGACCACAGAACCCATTTTAGTACAGGATTTGGCTGTTTGTTTACCTCTAAGCATTTTAAGCTAAGTGTGAAATGTGCTTTATAACACCAAATCACTAACAGCTTGGGACAGTTTACATTGCAAACATCACAAGTAATGTAAACTGTCCCACAGCTATTTTTATTACAGTACTTTTCACATCTGTAGCATTTTTAATACAGTATCTTCGATACTTCTGCAACATTATACCTACAAGCTTAGATGTATAAATAGATGGGGAAACTCAGCCAGAGAGGTTAAATGACTTGTCTTTAGTCACATCAAAACAGGGCAGACCTAGGATCTCAAGACTCCTAGTCTTGGGTTAATCATTAGATAATCCCTTTCCTAACTAGGAGGACACTATTCACCAGTTTAACTAAAATCAAGGTTAAAGAGCAAATTCTAGAAAATCTAGCAAAACCTGCAGAACTGCCACAGTGGGAATTGTTCCAACAGTCAATTCACCTTATTGCTTAGGTAAACTGCCACATGACACAGGCTTCAGTGACTGGTACAAGAGACATTGTGAATCTGTGCCAAAGTCATGCTGAAAGCAGCTTCTACATTTTGTCAGCCTGTTTCCACCATTCCCTGACTGTGGCAGAGAAGCTGTATCGAGTGTTCAGTATGCGTCAATGGAACAGAATGGAGGAGTGGATACATATTGCCTTCTGGTGTTTCATCCTTCTCTCTATACAGAGCATAGCTTATTTGGAGGAATGGGCATTTTCAAGTTTCTTATAGGTATAATAAGAACTGATATATACGTGCAAGAGCAAATTCATAATGATCAGCGGTGATAAGTGACTTACGAAATTTTAAGTACCAAATTGTAAGGCAATCCAGCTAGGAGATGGAAGTAAAAATAGAACTTGCAATAAAAAATAAAAATTGAGCTCAGCCTAGGAGATATCTGGTGATCTTGTATAGTGTTGCCAAGTACTATTAAGTAGCTACCATGTTTCACACCAGAAGTGGCTACACTGATCCCTATATATAGCAGGTAGTTTACTTTGGGATGAAAGGTGCTATATAAATGCAAGATACTGTGGCTAAATTAGACTAGCCACAGAACTGGAGGAGAAACAAGGACTTGATATATGAATATATGGAAGTTATTTTGAGATACAATCGTGATATTTTGGAATATTGTGTGCACTTATAGCCAAAACACTGCAGAGAAAAGATAGTAATAAGGAACCAAATACACAGAATACACAGCAATACACAGAAGCTTTTAGATGCCAAAACAGGAGTTCAGGCTCCTAGGTTTCCATTTCTTCTACAAGCCATTGGCAACATCACTTAACATCTGAGATGGGCAGGAAATACTTGTCTTGGGCTTAGGTGTTTGTGGCTTCAAGGACAGAGACCCATTAAATCCTAATCTCAGCCTTTGGAATTTTATGAACAGATAATTACTTTTATTTTTACATTTACACCAAGTATTCTCATGATTTGGAATACTGAAACAGTACATTTAAAGGTTTCAGAGTAGCAGCGTGTTAGTCTGTATTCGCAAAAAGAAAAGGAGTACTTGTGGCAACTTAGAGACTAACATTTAAAAAAATCTCAATTCGCCTTTTAAAAACAGGAAGAAGCTAAAAAGCATGTTCTCCTGAAGATATCAAATCCTAAAGGAAAAAAAGAAAGGCCAACAGAGTATTTGAAACAGTAAACAACTAAAAACAGATCACCCACTGAAGAAAGAGAAGGAACCAACTTTTAAGTCTGACCGAGCTCGGTTTTTTAATAAATGTGAAGGGGATGGAACAATGAAAACAACGGCTGAGTGCACTATTAAAAGCAGCTTAAACCAATTTCAAAACCCAACTATACAGATTTCTGGCAAAATCAGCTACTTCTTAAAAAAATATAGTAAGTTTTAGAATTTTCTGAATTGGGTGGATTCAGTTTAACACTCAAGGGCCAGGATTTTAGTGGCAGTGTGTAAATTTGCTCTGTTTTTCCCACACTTGAAGCTTCAAGTTCAGAGTCACAGCCGGACACAAGGATGTTGGGCTTATATGCATGCATTCTAAAAGGAAATGCCAGTTTCTGATAAAATATGCACTTTGCTTTGAAAGAAAAATCAGATCTTGCATCAAAACTATTTTGGGCCTGGTAACTTCAGCGAGTTATCTGACAGGCACAAAGATAACATGAATATGCATAGTCAGAAGTAGGTGGCAGGTACCCACAGGCCAAGATAATGAAAGCTGCAAATGCATTAGTGATGACAACTTCCATTTCTATTGCTCCTTTCATGCAGGAAGAGCCCAGGATGCTTTATAAGCTATAAATGGGAAGCACTTGGGAGAGTGCCACCTCTGGGGTGAGGAATTATTTAACACAGCACAACATTACAAAGCTGAGTAGGAAAGGAAGTAATTGCTTACACACATTCAGTTACATAAGGCAAACAATGACCAAAACTGGAAAGCAGGTACCACACCAGGGCTAATATTTCTCCTGCAAGATGTGCCATATAATCTTCAAAGACAAGCAAACAGGATTTCAGTTTTAAATCTATTCTGAAAGATTCTCCAGCAACACAAAGTCACTAATACTTGCCTGGAGCACTGGTTTAATATTAAACCAAGAAGAGCAACATATGAATTATCTATACCACTTCTTGAAGCACCTGGATTTTCCATTGAGGTTCACCTTCTGGGTACTAACCTGGCCCAACCCCTGTTTAACAAACTGAACTAAGTTATTTTAGTTACACTTCTCTAAGGAGAATATATTGAAGCTCCCAATAGTGTGGTGGGTCAAATTCTTGTGTACCTTACTCTGTGCCATGTTGGAACAAACTGGTTTCTAAAAGGTTGGAAACTGTCTATTGGAGTCCACTTTAAGCACAGGAAGGACTAAACACTTCATCAAGAGCACCTTGGAACACTCAATACACTTCCCCAAGCCACTATGCTACTTTGTTGGAAAAAAGTGGTCATTCAAGTTTTAGAAACCGTTAATGTGAACTGGAATGTGACTATACACCCAAGTTCTTCCAGAGCGCTAGAGAGAAACAGGGAAAGCTGCGAAAAGAGCACTCGTTTTAAAGTTTCAACATAAAAGATATAATTTATTAAGGAGAAAAGGAAACTGGTTCTATTTTATATAGATTCATAGATACTAAGGTCAGAAGGGACCATTCTGATCATCTGGTCCGACCTCCTGCACAGCGCAGGCCACAGAATGTCACCCACCCACTCCTATGAAAAACCTCACCCAGGTCTGAGCTATTGAAGTCCTTAAATCATGGTTCAAAACTTCAAGGAGCAGAGAAGCCTCCCTCCAGTCAACCATGCCCCATGCTACAGAGGAAGGCAAAAAAAAACCTCCAGGGCCTCTCCAATCTGCCCTGGAGGAAAATTCCTTCCCGACCCCAAATATGGCAATCAGCTAAACCCTGAGCGCATGGGCAAGATTCACCAGCCAGATACCCAGGAAAGAATTTTCTATAGTAACTCAGATCCCATCCCATCTAATATCCCATCTTAGGGGATTTGGCCTATTTACCCTGAATATTTAAAGATCAATTACTTACCAAAATCCCATTATCCCATCATACCATCTCCTCCATAAACTTATCGAGTAGAATCTTAAAACCAGATAGATCTTTTGCCCCCACTGCTTCCCTTGGAAGGTTATTCCAAAACTTCACTCCTCTGATGGTTAAAAACCTTCGTCTGATTTCAAGTCTAAACTTCCTGGTGGCCAGTTTATACCCATTTGTTCTTGTGTCCACATTGGTGCTGAGCTGAAATAATTCCTCTCCCTCTCCTATATTTATCCCTCTGATATATTTATAGAGAGCAATCAGATCTCCCCTCAACCTTCTTTTAGTTAGGCTAAACAAGCCAAGCTCCTTAAGTCTCCTTTCATAAGACAAGTTTTCCATTCCTCGGATCATCCTAGTAGCCCTTCTCTGTACCTGCTCCAGTTTGAATTCATCCTTTTTAAACATGGGAGACCAGAACTGCACACAGTATTCTAGGTGAGGTCTCACCAGTGCCTTGTATAACGGTACTAAAGCCTCCTTATCCCTACTGGAAATGCCTCTCCTGATGCATCCCAAAACCGCATTAGCTTTTTTCACAGCCATATCACATTGGCAGCTCATAGTCATCCTATGATCAACCAATACTCCAAGGTCCTTCTCCTCTTCCGTTACTTCTAATTGATGCGTCCCCAACTTATAACTAAAATTCTTGTTATTAATCCCTAAATGCATAACCTTACACTTATCACTATTAAATTTCATCCTATTACTATTACTCCAGTTTACAAGGTCATCCAGATTCTCCTGTATAATATCCCGATCCTTCTCCGAATTGGCAATACCTCCCAGCTTTGTATCATCTGCAAACTTTATTAGCACACTCCCACTTTTTGTGCCAAGGTCAGTAATAAAAAGATTAAATAAGATTGGTCCCAAAACCGATCCCTGAGGAACTCCACTGGTAACCTCCCTCCAACCTGACAGTTCGCCTTTCAGTAGGACCCGTTGCAGTCTCCCCTTTAACCAATTCCTTATCCACCTTTTGATGTTCATATTGATCCCCATCTTCTCCAATTTAACTAATAATTCCCCATGTGGCACTGTCTTACTGTGGCCTTACTGAAGGTCTACTCTTACTAAGGCCATGTGGCCTTACTGAAATCTAGGTAAATTAGATCCACTGCATTTCCTTTATCTAAAAAATCTGTTACTTTTTCAAAAAAGGAGATTAGGTTGGTTTGGCACGATCTACCTTTTGTAAAACCATGTTGTATTTTGTCCCATTTACCATTGACTTCAATGTCCTTAACTAATTTCTCCTTCAAAATTTTTTCCAGGACCTTGCATACTACAGATGTCAAACTAACTGGCCTGTAGTTACCCGGATCACTTTTTTTTCCTTTCTTAAAAATAGGAACTATATTAGCAATTCTCCAATCATTCGGTACTATTCCTGAGTTTACAGATTCATTAAAAATTCTTGCTAATGGGCTTGCAATTTCAGGTGCCAATTCCTTTAATATTCTTGGATGAAGATTATCTGGGCCCCCCGATTTAGTCCCATTAAGCTGTTTCAGTTTCGCTTCTACCTCTGATATGGTAATATCTACCTCTATATCCTCCTTCCCATTTGTCATGCTACCATTATCCCCAAGATCCTCTTTAGCCTTATTAAAGACTGAGGCAAAGTATTTGTTTAGATATTGGGCCATGCCTAGATTATCTTTAACCTCCGCTCCATCCTCAGTGTTAAGCGGCCCCACTTCTTCCTTCTTAGTTTTCTTCTTATTTATATGGCTATAGAATCTTTTACTATTGGTTTTAATTCCCTTTGCAAGGTCCAACTCTACTCGACTTTTAGCCTGTCTCACTTGATCCCTACATGTTCTGACCTCAATTAGGTAGCTTTCCTTGCTGATCCCTCCCATCTTCCACTCCCTGTATGCTTTCTGCTTCTTCATAATCACCTCTCTAAGATGCTTGCTCATCCAGCTTGGTCTACAACTCCTTCCTATGAATTTTTTCCCCTTTCTTGGGATACAGGCTTCCGATAGCTTCTGCAGTTTTGATTTAAAGTAATCCCAGGCCTCCTCTACCTTTAGATCCGTAAGTTCTTCAGTCCAATCCACTTCCCTAACTAATTTCCTTAATTTTTGAAAGTCAGCCCTTTTGAAATCAAAAACCCTAGTTGCAGATTTATTTTTGTTAATCCTTCCATTTAGTTTGAACTGAATTAGCTCATGATCACTTGAGCCAAGATTGTCCCCTACAACCATTTCTTCTATGAGGTCCTCGCTACTCACCAAAATTAAATCTAAAATGGCATCCCCTCTAGTCGGTTCAGCAACTACTTGATGAAGGAATCCATCAGCTATCGCATCTAGAAAAATCTGAGCCCTATTATTATTACTAGCACTGGTCCTCCAGTCTATATCTGGGAAGTTAAAGTCTCCCATGATCACGCAGTTTCCATTAGTATTTACTTGATTAAAGACGTTAAAAAGGGCTCTATCCATATCCAAATTAGATCCCGGAGGTCTATAGCACACCCCAAGCACTATCGTAGGAGAGGCTTTACTAGTTTTCTTCCCCAATGTAATTTTTGCCCAGACGGACTCTGTCTTATCCATTGCATCGCTTCTTATTTCTTTACATTCTACCTCATCATTGATATACAATGCTACTCCACCCCTTTTACCTTTGTTTCTGTCTTTCCTAAACAGCACATACCCTTCAATACCTGTAGTCCAGTCATGACTACTATTCCACCATGTTTGTTATCCCTATAATATCTGGTTTCACTTCCTGCACCAGTAGCTCTAGTTCCTCCATTTTGTTACCTAGACTCCTCGCATTGGTGTACAAACATCTTAATTTTTGCTGTTTGGACTCGCTCACATTTTGTACCCTATGATCCACTGATTTACACAGACAATTTACACTGCCTTCTGCATGCAACTGGCGTAATGTAATCCATATCCCTAGTGCTCTAGTGAGTGCAATGACAGTCATGTTATCTGTTTATAGGAATCTCCATCACACTGAAATTATCTTGCCTTTTCTCCTTTTGTTACAGATCAGTAAACTAGTTAGACTAAACCAGAGAAGAATCTTGCCAGTTAAACCATATTCATTCATTTCCCCAAATTCTAGTGATCCCAGGCTTGGGGTAGAGCAAATAGTGTCTTCAGCCTCTTGCCTCATGGGAGCTGAAGAGATTACCATTGGCTGAACTGCACACAACCCAGTCGTAGATTACTGCCGTGTTTCTTCTCTCTCTCTCTCTCTCTCTCTCTCTCACTCACTAGCCTCCTTCCAATCTGACACAGCCTCTTGTGGAAGCTGACTGGACACAGCTCCCCCAAAGCTTCCACCACTCCTGTATCAGTTAGATTGGTTACTAGAGAATGACTCGAAGTACTTTCTCCCTCTCTCCACAGGAACATTATATTGAAATCTTACTGTCCCTGGAGCGAAGGGCCAGAAGTTCACTCAGCTCTGGCTCTGGCCTATAAACCAGACTGAGGTGCAGGAATAAAAAGGTGGCAGAAACGTAACCCAAAGAAAACACAAACCTCCCTGTTTCAGCTGCCTTATTGCCTCCTCTAGATACTAGTGTCTTCTGTACTCTCCCCCTGACAGTGATTGCCTGATTTCATTCCCAGCTGAAGCTCCCTCCTCCCAGAAGTTCCTGTGCTGAGCAGCTGATAGGAATTCAGCTCACTGTGCCAGGTCTGAGACTAAACCAGGGATCTCAAGGTAACCAGGTTACCAGGCGGGCAGCATGAAGACTAATACATTGGCCCAAGGGCCACATCACTGACTGCCCCTGACCCAGCCCCCACTCCACCCCTTCCATGAGGCCCTGCCCCGCCCTGCCTCTTCCTACCCCTTCCCCACCCCCATTCCAACCCCTTCCCCAAAGTCCCCACCCCAACTCTGCCCCTATTCCAACCCCTGCCTCGCCTCTTCTCCACCTCCTCCCCGAGCACCCGATTCCCCGCTCCTCCCCCTCCCTCCTGGAAACAGCTAACTGCCGCCAAACAACTGTTTGGCAGTGGGAAGAGCCTGGAGGTAGGTAGAGGAGGGGGGACACGGCGAGCTGGCAGGGCAGGAGAGCTTGGTAGCCATAGGAAATAACTGGGATGGGGGCACAGGGAGCTTGGCAAGCCGCAGCAAATAGCTCCGCGGGCCGCATGCGGCCCACATGTTTGAGACCCCTGGACTAAACCAAACAGAGATCTTAGCATTCCTCAATTCCCTAGGGAGACTGTTGAATCTCCAACACTGGAGGTATTTAAGAGCTGATTAGACGCCTATCGGGGCGGTCTAGATAATACTTAGTCCTGCCTCAGTGTAGGGGACTTGACTAGTTGACCTGTCAAGGTCCCTTTCAGCCCTACAATTCTATGATTTATTCAGCCTGGAGACTCTGCAATGCCACTCTGCCCAGCTGGTAACCTGGGCTGCTAGCAGCCTTCTCCAAAGAAGAGGAGAGGATGGACCCCAGAGCAGCAGACACTTCAATGGGGGATGAGGAGCTTTGGCAGCCACAAGTGAGTATTTGTGAGGCAGAGTACGAGTGCAAGAGGGTATCTGGTGAGGTAAGAATGGGATACTGAGAAACTCATCAAGACAATGAACTATGAACTTACAATCAAACATGCTCCATTTGGAAGCAAAAAGATGTTCTAATTGTCAGCTCTGCTAATTCAGGCTACTTCAGTCTCTGATGCCAGGTTGTTTTCTATCTTTCATAGCACAACCAGTACTAAAAGTTGTCCAGGAGAAATACTGTCCTCAACACCACCAGTGCAATGTCACTATCCTCAGTGTAATGGCCTGGAACTTAGCAAACAACTGATTTACAAGGAACAGAATCTGGCTTACTTTTAGACATGTAGGCTCTACAGGGCTTATGGGAGCAAAACTTATTTTTGCAGCTAAGTCAGCAGCATGACTCCAATACATGCAAGGAGCAGATCCGTTGAGTGAGAGTTTTCAGAGTAGAATTACACTTTGGAATTAAACTTTATCAATGTGTTAAATTAAATAAGATAGGCAGAGGTTGTGCACTTACTGCAATTTGTCTAGGGCAGCCTCTCACTCACATCTAAGATTGCTGGCATGGCAATGCCCTATACTTATAGTCTGCAAACTGATACGGTCATTTAAGGTGGGTTTTGGGGGTGGGAGTCTGATCTGATGGGAGAATGATTTTATAGCACAATTTTGGGTGTTTTGCACTTCTCAGAGAGACAGGCCCCAACCTGAAGAGTTTACAATTGAAAAGATACAACTCCAGGGTGGACATATAACCTATGCCTGCTTGGTGTGGCACTGTCCCCCCTCTAGTGGCACCTAGACCATGTAGAGCAGTGGTTCTCAACCCGCAGCCCAATCAGCACATACCTATAGCCCATGTGACATCCTGAGCACCATAACTAGGAAAGGATGGGAAGGGTACTTGCCCTGGGCACAAAGCTAGGCACAGAGCTGGTTGCAAAAATGGGGCAGCACAGGATTGGGCTCAGCCTCATCCCCCTCCTCCCGCCCAGCAGGAATGGGCCCAGCAGGAGGCCAGGATGCTCAGCACACCCCCATCCCGCAGGTCGAGTGACCCTGGCTTAAGCAGGCTCCCCAGCACTAGAACTGCAGTGGCAGGCAGGCAGAGCAACTGAGCTACCTGCAATTAGGCTGACCAGATAGCAAGTGTGAAAAATTGGGACGGGGTGGGGGTAACAGGCACCTATATAAGCAAAAGCCCCAAATATTGGGACTGTCCCTATAAAATCGGGACATCTGGTCATCCTACCTGCAATTGAGGTAAGAGACCAGTGGGCATTGGGAAGGTGGTGCATGGGGGGACAAACTAGGTGCGGGGACTGGTGGCAGTCCCTGGATGAAGGGCTAGATACTGGGGCACAATCCCTGGATGGGGGGGTTGAGTGCTAGGGGCAGTCCTTGGGAAAGGGGGCTGGGAGATGCTGGGGTGCAGTCCCTGGATGGGGAACTAGATGCTGGAGGGGGCTATCCCTGGGAGAGCCATTCTGTACTGGACAGGGCACCCTCTCTCTGCAGGGAAGCCATGTAAACCAGCCCAGTGTTGGGGGGAAGGGGGAGGGAGAGGTCTGGATGCCTGAGGGAACAGTCCCAGGGGAGTTGTGTGATGGGGGACATTCCCTGTCTGGGGGGTACCCAGCCCTGGCCAGGGCTCCCCGTAGGCTCCGCAGCTGCACTCTCTGGGCACTCAGCCCAACTACAGCGCTGAAGTGAGGATGGCAAACACCATGCCATGCCACCCTTACAGTAAGTTAATTTGAAGAGTTAATGTTTTGACTTATTTTGCTAATTTAAAAAGCTCTTGATAGACATTTGCCAGTGTTGAAATGAAAGGTATTGTATTGATTTGAAACATATTGCTGTCATATAATAGTAAACATTTTTTGAAGATGTACAGGTAGTATATATACACTGTGTGAATGCAGCCCATATAACACAGAGCTACATATGTGGCCCACAATGGTAAATAGGTTGAGAACCAATGATCTAGAGATTGATCAATCTGCCACAGCCTTGGCTAGGAGCCATGTGGCTTTTAGCTCATGCAGTAGAGATTCATACACTAAGCTTCAGAGATCCCAGGTTCGATCCCACCTGCAGACAACCGAGGTCTGTCGGTGTTACAGGTAGACAGTGAGAGGAAGGCCAACAGCGGTAGCATAAGATCATATGGTTATTCAGATTAGATGTGCATATAAAAATTTTTATATAAAAGTAAGATAAAGATACAAGATGGGGAATAATGACACTGTCTATACACAATGGGCACAGTTAATATGAAGGACCAGAAAGATTAGTTTGCATGCAAGAGGCAAAGATTTTAAATAAGACAGACCCCACATAAGAGTATTAAGTAATCAGCAAATACCCACTGTCTTCAAATCAGGATGTTGGGATTGGAAGGGACCCATCTATTCCAACCCACTTTGTCAAGTTTCCATATCAATTTTCCTCAAGCTGTTCTCAGTTCTTTAGATGGAAGACTCATCAAAATACTTCAGTGGATTGAACTACAAGTCTGCCCTTTCAATGGGCAATTACCATGTCACTCCATGAGTTAGCAGCACCTATTTCATAATCCAAGAAAGGGATGTTGAAACCTAATCATGTAGCTGTATTTGATTCAGTTTTTCAAACAATATAAGCTATTTTTTATTCATCATTTTCAAACTACTGGAGAAGTTTAAAAATACTGAAATTAGATCACTGCTATTCAAGACTGAAAGACATAATGGACATGCCCTAAAATAAAAACTTTGCCTTACCAAGATATTGATTTGTTCAACATGAACAAGGATAATTACTACTTCAGCCAAATGGGCATGACCCAATTTTATAGCGTTGCTGCTATTCTGATCATAGCAGCAACAGAGACCTACATTGTTTCACGTACTACAAGAACACTGTCATTAGTAAAACCAAGGTGATCAGTAAAACCAGGCTTCAGCTTCTGCATTTCAGGCCTCCAAATCATGCTCCTGGAAAGAAGGTCACTGACAGCCTACTTCTGAATCTGAGGTCAATCCAAGAATGCACATTGTAGCATAAAGAGCACAGACCATAGGACACATTAATAAATAATGCTATTTACATACCTGTGAGTACACCCAACTGCATTCACTGTAAGCACCTGAGCTTCTCAAACATTAATTAATTTATCTTTACAATGCTGTGGGATTGTAAAAATGGGGATACTTTCCTGATGGGGAACTGAGATGGTAACTTGCCAAATGTCACAGAAAAGTCTGTAGCCCTCAGTCAGGGACTGAATCCAGACTTTCTGAATCCCAGTTCAGTAATTTAAGTACAAGACCATCCTTCTATACTTTAATGTTAGTATTATGCTTTAACATTAAGGTTATCAGAAACCTGCAGAAGGTCTCTGACTTCAGTAAAGTCGCTACATAAAAACGAATGAAAAATTACACTAATTGCTAGTATATCTTAATTTGTGAAAATGCTATAAAATAGTAGTTTTCTACTACATGAGCAACAAGATAGATTTAGATTGCAAGTGATGATTGTTACCTATAGATGGGGATTTGAAAGGGTATTTATCAGGAAGGTCCACTCTAACTTTCCACACTCCACCTTCATATGGTGCTGCAATCAGAGAAAAATGCAGGTGTTAGACATACTGCAGAACTCTGCCTAGAATAAAAGCACAATGGCATTAAGTAAAAAAAGACCTGGAAAAATAATTACCATTTAGAATAAGCCCTCTTGTCAAACCTCCTTTCTTTGACACAGAGCACAGATAGAAAGCCCTATAGTAATGGCCATTCCCCTAAGATGTGAAGGGTACTGGTCTATATTGGGGCTCTGATTTTAACAGATACTACATTAGTTTTCAGCACAAAGGCCCCAGAGTCTTATTCAGACCACAAAAGTTAGAATAATCTACTTATCCTGAGAGGCATTACTAATTTAAGACACATTAGAGATCCAGCAAGAGAGCTAATTCTTTTGGAAAAAATCTATCTTTGCCTTCGATCTTGTCTACAAGCACTTTATAAAATTCAACTGACAGGCCATATTTTCCAAGGTGCCGAGTCCCACGAGTGGCGCCACTCAGGACCTTTGAAATTTAAGCTCTATTTTAAGATAATGCTGTGGCTTTGCACATCACTCAAAACTACCAACCTGTCGTTCAGATATGAGAGAGGATGACGTTCACCCAATATTAAGGTTTGAAATTCTGCTCTCATCCCCACCTTCCCCTATTGTCAGCTGGAGAAATTGGACAGGTTGTGGTCAAGATGCAACCTAAGTGCAATGGCATCCCTTGACCCCTTGCTCCAACTTGCAGTTTCCAGATTTTCTGGGTGCTCCCAGTTACTACATATGGACAACTGATGTAGTACTTGGCCATTTGCTTCTGTTTTTCCTAAAACCATCATGAAACGTTTTAACTATGAAAAAAGGCATCATAATGAGGCACAGGACATATACTTACTTCCTTGTGGTCCATAAAACTTCACTACGAATTCATTGAGTCCTCCTAGGATTGTAACTTCATGTTTGCTCTCAATACTGATGTATTAAGTAAAGGAAAATGTTAAGTCTAGATGACAACATGTTAACTCAAATAGTCATGATCCTTACTGGAAACCTGGCACACTGAACAGTCTAAAACTTAATATTCAGAATATCTTTACCAGTGGTTCTCAATTCACGGCCCAATCGGCCCACAGCTGCGGCCCATGTGAGATCCTCAGGGCCATACAGGTAGTATGGGATGCGGCCCACAATGGTAACTAGGTTGAGAACCACTGATCTTTACAGACATAAAATTTAATATCCTTGAAATATATTTGAACAATCCAATTATTAATGGACGTTAGTTCCACAAGCGTTAAAGGGAGTTCCCTGCCTCCACCCCTCACCCCCATGTTAAGTAGAACAAAGTAGCCTTCCTTTAACTTTTCTCTTTAACATTGTGGTGGTAACAGTGTTCAGAACTTGAAAACTCCAGGAAGCTCTCTCTGAGTTGGGGAGGACGGACCATTGCTATCTGTTTCTCAAGAATCTATGCTTTCATTAAAAACTGAACTCTTTGTTGGCACCACCTTAGTGACTAGTATGCAGCTGAGCAGGGGAATTAAAATTTAGAAACAAACGGTAGCTGAAACCTTGATTGCACTTGCCCACACTGAAGTCACTGAACCATAGGAGCACCATCCTTGATGGGTTGAGGGCCTGGTTTAAAGACAACCCTCTTCCCCTCAAATGCATTGGGGCAACATCCACTAAACAGGAAGAGTGCAACTTTTCTTGCCAATCACATTTTAGTTTAAGTTGGTATTAACTGTTTATACTTTTAAGCAGAATTTTTCCCATGCCTCTTCCATGACAATAGCAAGTCCTGGTGCATTCAATTCTACTTGGCTGCCTTTAGTTCTTTCAGATGGCCTCCCACTGAAAGAATGCAAATTATGGCAATCTAATGTTAATTTGATTTGCAATGCCAAAAAAACCTAGAGGTCTCTAGAGAGATGGTAGAGGGGCCGATTATGATGTGCTGGTACAACACTAAAAGAGAACTATTTTTAAACATTAAGTTATGTTAACTTACAAAAAATCAGAGCAGCCAGTGCTTTGTGGAGAAGGGAATACAGCACTGAAAGGCAAAAAGCTTTGGATTCAGTAACAAGTTAAAACAATTAACAGTGATGTTTCAGTCTCCTAGTTTGCTGAAGTATTCCAATATAAAGCAGTGTTAATGGATCATGAATATGACACAACAGCAATTGCTTTTAATCACTAATTTTAATACATGAGTTATGAGGGAGGCATCAGGAGAATTAACAGTAAGGGAACCCAACTTCTACTCCCATATGAACTTCAGTTAGTTACTTATGTACCTTAAGTATATCCCCTATTTTTACAAATGGGGAACCACCATTGCAAAGCACTTTGAAAGCCTCTGATGAGAGAAGCTAAGCACTATAAGGATCAAAACATTCCTTCAGACTAAAAGAAATGCACAACATGGAGAGAATTTCCATTTTTACACGCGAGATGCTTCAGGCTGTCCTCTTAGAGCTCCCAGCACCACCAATACACAGGAAGCTTCTCTACTCAACAGTATGCTAAAACAAATATTTATGCTTGCACCCTTTCTTCAAGGCACTGTGCAAACAATCCTCCATACATCCTGGTGACATAAGTAAACCCATTTTATTGATTGGTTCAAATCAAGTTAGAAAACTTACAACAGCTACTGAGCGACAAAAAGAACTAGAATTAGGGACTTCCCAAGCTCCCAGCTCTATCCAGCAGACCACATGCTGTGAAGTCTATTTACTTCAGAACAGTCACCCTCAGCATCAAAAATATTCTATTAAGAGTTGATCTTGTAACCGCAAGTGTTAAGTCAAAATCTTTAAAGGACTGTTATTGCAGGAGGGAAACATTGTTTTCAGATGGCACCTGAAAAGTCAGAGCGGCAAACAACATAGGTCGAGTCCTGTAATGGCTCCTGTGATGAAGTAGCAGGAAGACCACCACTTTAGGTAGCTAATATTGCTGCCTCACCAGCTCAGAAAGGCTGGCATGAAAAGTTCTGATAGCAAGCTAACAAGAATTCATATTAAGGGACAACTGTTGATCTTACTACGCTGTCAAAGTGGAGCCATAATTGAAAATCCTCCCAAGTGTACAATCACTAGGGAGAAATCTATTCAGATAAAGAACAAAACATAAATCATGTTGAGAAGGACCAGAAGGTACTGTATCAGACAGGACTGTGTCCCTAAGGGGTGATCAATCGTTCCAGAGAAAATTCAACTATAGCTAAAACACCAGATCTGATGAGTGAAGAATTCAGACTCTGACCTAATTATTTGCTTTCAGACATCTTTCCACAGCCTTAAAACCAAATCTTAAATGAGAAGACAGCTCCAAAGGCTCCAACAAGTGAATGGCTGCCTCAGATTCAAGAACATCCTGCCACTTTTTGGACCTGCAGGATCCAAAGGAGTCCACCTGTGCCAAGGCACAATCAGAACCAACCTGCTGGGGAGTAGTTCCTGCTGCTGGATCCTCAGCATGCCTGCCTATGTTGCCTCATTTTCAGAGGCACTGAAGGAATGTTTTGAGCCTCTCAAAGACTGAACAGCTCAACCTGCCGAAAAAGGATCCTATGACTTTGGATCCATCTCAAGACAAATCTAAATATGTCCTCATATCTGTCAGTGAAGGATCTAAGACATTAATTCAAGGATTTCTTAGAGTCTTGTGATGCCATATACTTTGAATCAAACCTGAGACATCTCTTTCAGGAGAGTGTCCAGGAGTACTCAAGGCTTACTCTGTAAACAGACCTTGAGACCAACTACCTTTTCATCATACACTGGGTATACAATCTGCACAGAAAGCAATCCTGTTGAGTGCCTCACCCAAATTTTTCAAGCACATAAGAACATAAAAATAGCCATACTGTGTCAGACCACTGGTGTCAGTATCCTGTCTTCTCTCACAGTGGCCAATCCCAGGTGCTTCAGAGGGAACAGAACAGAGCAGGCAATTACTGAGTGATCCAACCCGTCATCCAATCCCAGCTTCCGACAGTCAGAGGCTATGGATACCCAGAGCACGGGGTTGTGTCCCTGATAGTCTTGGCTAATAGCCATTGACGGACCTATTCTCCATGAATGCGTCTCATTCTTTTTTGAGCCCCATTATAGTTCTGACCTTTACAACAGCCCCGGCAATAAGTTCCACAGGTTGCTGTGCATTGTATGAAGAAGTACTTCCTTTTGTTTGTTTTAAACCTGCTGCCTATTAATTTCATTGGGTGACGTCTGGTGGTTGTGTTATGTGAAGGATAAACAACACTTTATCACCATTGACCATGGAGGACTCTTGTCTGAAAGTGGACAATTTATGGGGCAAACCCACCAACTCTTAGACCTAATTTCCTGCTCCATGTTCATTTGAACAGACAAGTTAGCCTCTCACAGTTTGTATGGTAACTTCCAACTTATCTGTATGCATATATATACACATGTTCCGTTCTATGCATCTGATGAAGTCGGCTGTAGCCCACGAAAGCTTATGCTGTAATAAATTTGTTAGTCTCTAAGGTGCCACAAGTAGTCTGTATCCGCAAAAAACAGGAGTAACACGGCTGCTACTCTGAAAAAAGAAACACTGATTTAGTCTCTATATAGCTAAAACTTGCCAAATCCTAACAATAGTCAGACCCAGGGAGAGGGCTCAGATCACCAGAAAGAGAAATAAAATGATTAGAGGACAGAGGCTTTTTACATTCTTTGTTCCAGAATATTGACTAAGGGTTATACTACTTTGAAGTGTTTTCTTGGCTTGCATAGCAGGGCTTACAACTCCTACAATGGGGATCTGCAAAGGAAGCATCATGAGTCTCCTATTTCACTAATAGTGAAATTTCACTATTTCATTCATTTGTAATACAAACATCCTACAAGGCTTAAAAATGAAAACTGTTCAAGAGACCTGGGTTTATTTTGTTTCCACTAGCCCCCAGAGATTTTTTTGCCCTTGCTGGTTTCAGTGTCTTTATCTAAAGATAAGAATTTTACTGTGTCATATTCAGTTAGTAAAAAGTCAGCAGGCTTGTCTACACTTACATTTTATAGCACTCTAACTTGCTAGCTCAGGGGTGTGAAAAATCACCCCCCCTGAGCACAGCAAGTTTGAGCCCTTTAAAGCACTAGTGTAGACAAGCTCCGAGAGCTGGGAGCCACACTCCCAGCACTCAGAGCTAATCCCCTCGTGGAGGTGGATTACCAGGAGCACTGGGAGAGCTCTCCCCCAGTGCTCGCTTGCAACCACATTCGCATTTCAAAGCGCTGCTGCAGGAGCGTTCCCCCAACAGCACTTTGAAGTTTCCAGTGTAGCCATGCCCAGCAGACAGTACCAAAAGCCTAGATGCAGTTCAGGTTTTTTTGTAATGGATAAGAGGCTCAAAAGTTTTAGCTCAATACTGAAAAAAGTGAAGAGGAGACTAAGTCCTGAAGATAATTATCCTTGTCTGAGATACTTGAGAATTTTAACAATTTGAAGTGTCGAAAAATTTTAATTGACAATCTGGAAAACAAACCTCATTAGAAATATCAGTTATGAAGGGCTTGCTAAAGAGGGAAACAGGGAGAGGATTTTTGTTGCAAACTCCTGTACGGTGAGTCAGAGCATGCCATAAGTGCCAGGGCCAACTGAGGGTTTGTTTTTTTTAATTATGGGGGTGAGGGGGGTGATAGCATTACAGTAACACAGACTTTGAATCAAGATCAAGGTTCTATTGTTCAGGATGCTGTACAAACAGTCAGTTCCTTCAGTTCCTGTCCAGAAGAGGCAATATATTTGGGATGCTGAAATATCTCAAATTGGCAAAAGTCTGAATTCAGTTTTGGAGTTCTAGTCTCTCCCTGGCAGTCCACCTCATTACTGTTGGAACTTTAAGGATCACCCCCACCCCCCACCCCATTCCTTACATATATTTTCAAGAACCTTTGTGCAACTGCTGTTGTTCCAGTGGAAGACAGCTGGATGGATGACAGGTGTTTACATTTTGGAGGACAGCAAAGATACCACTCAGCTTATTTTTTAAAGAGATCAGTAGGACACCTCAGCTATTTAAGGCACAAGTCTGCATATTTAACAATGGAGGATACTTTCAGATGTGATTAGTGTTTATATGTTAAAGAGCATTACAAGTGATAAGCACTGTGAAAGGCCAGCCACACTGGCTGTTTCTGGTGCAGGAACCAGTGCTCAGCAAAACAGGAATTCACACCTCTTGATGCCATTAGGACTATGCACACAAAATTTTGCCACATGATTACTATTCTCACTTTAAAAAATTCACTTTTTTTGAAGTGACCTACAAAGAAAAACCAACAAGTTTTGTTCTGAGGGATACATGCCCAAAGCTTTGGTCTAAAAAAAGTTTGTTTTTAAATCCTAAATATCAAGAATATGAAGTCTTGCCCTCTCTTACTAAAATATTTTCCCTTTAATCTATCATGTTTCACTTCCTTTATGCTTGTGATGTTACAATCCTACTAGTGTTCCAGGAAAAACCACCCCAAAACAAAAAAAAATAAAAAAAACAAACCAGGAGAGTCAGAATTTGAGCTTCTAACTGTAAAGTTTTTTTTCCCTTATGCTTTTTACCATTTCACATAGCAGCAAGGGGAAAACCACATTTTGTTTCCTTTGCAAGTCATCTTTAAATTTCCATTCAGACAAATTCCCCAAGATCTAGGCTAAAAAATTAAGATTGACTGATTTTTCCCCTGCATCTAATGACTCCCGGCCTCCAGTTTTCAGCATTTTGTTTCTTGAAACCAAATCAAAGAACTTTGATAGTACAAATATGCCAAACATTTGCCAAGTACTTTAACTAGCACAACTCCTGACCTATCCACTTAGTCATCTGCTTTGTACCAACCCATAGAGGTGGTGGAAGGATCTACCAGAACATTGCTAAGGTGACTTGATGTAACAACAAGGGTGTTTTTTTTGGGGGGGGGGGGGAGGGGGAGAGTTGGTTTACTAGTAGACTTGCTACTTTATTTTAGCAGATGTACTAGTAAATAGGATTTAAACTTAAAACAGGAACTCAAAGTAACTTAATGCAGAAACAAATAAAAGACAGTAAGGACTACAGTCCATCAGTGGCCACCACTCACTGCAAAGACAGAAATATGCCCATTTGATCCCTGCTCAATGCTAAAAGGAAAAGACCCCAATTCCTCCCACAAATAGCTCCTGCCAACATGACAGGATGAAAGTTCCTTCTGACTCCATATTTAGGGATGGCTTCATTCTAAAAGCAAGATAACTATTACAGTATGACAGGTTTCAGAGTAGCAGCCGTGTTAGTCTGTATTCGCAAAAAGAAAAGGAGTACTTGTGGCACCTTAGAGTGAGCTGTAGCTCACGAAAGCTTATGCTCTAATAAATTTGTTAGTCTCTAAGGTGCCACAAGTACTCCTTTTCTTATTACAGTATGGTTTATACATGGTAGCACTGCTATCTAGTTATTTATTTTCTTTAACTCTGTGGATTATACCATGATCTCCTGTAGTAGAGAAGGTCAAATGCCAGTCAGTGGATACTGCAGCTCTAATACACAGTAACCTAAATTAGTTTAAGCATCTACATATTCTCCTGTTAGAAACCCATAGTTCATTCTAAAAAGATTAACACACCACTTATATTCATAGATTCCAAGGCCACAAGGGTCCACTGTGATCACCTAGCCCAATGGCTCTCAAACTTTTGTACTGGTGGCCCCTTTCACATAGCAAGCTTCTGAGTGTGACCCCCCTTATAAATTAAGAACACTTATATATTTAACACCATTATAAATGCTGGAAGCAAAGTGGCGTTTGGGGGGAGGCTGACAGCTCACGACCCCCCATGTAATAACCTTGTGACCCCTTGAGGGGTCCTAACCCCCAGTTTGAGAACCCTTGATCTAGTCTGACCTCCTGTATAACACAGGCCATAGAACTTCCCCAAAATTCCTGTTTGAACAAGGACAGATTTTTTAAAAAGCATAACAACTGCCAGTGAGGACACAACTCATATCTACTGTAACAAGGCATCAGCCATGAAAGGAGAAGAAGTGCCGCTACTTATATAAAGAATTGTGTTTCAGTTTCAAGGTAGAATCATTTCCATATGTACATTTCCTTCCATACGGTATCTGTTTCATGGAAGGTTAAAGTTTGGGGGTGGGGAAGATTAGAGACAACTGAACAGAACTGGGCATGTCCATTTAATAATATATGAATAGAGCAACAGAGATCTAGCAAACATTCCTATATTCTATTCTATTCTGAAGGGTGAAGTTTGATCATAAATTGTCCCTCTTTCCATTGGACAAGGTCCCTGTGTTGAAAACTTCTACGCCAGACTTCAGCCTGATTATTTTGGAAATCAGACAAGGATTGTTTTTATTGAGACTATAGCTCATTCTGAACTACAGAATAATCCTTCCATATGCCCCTTTTGAATGACAACCTTAAAATGGGAATCATCATCCCAAGAGAGCGAAGCACAGAGCAACCAGAAGCCCTGTCACAGGGTTAACAGCCAAACAGAGAAGTATGATTACACTACGGAAGTGAAAAGGTATCAAACATGACCCTGTTGGTGTGGCCAGGGTCTTCTAAAGGAAGAGATCTCTTCTCTACTCAAACTCTCCCCCATCTGGCATTCTTTGACGAGCTGGTTTGGGAGTTGTAACTGATTTTCATTTGACCCATGTGTGTTACAGCAGTGGTCTCCAACCTTTTTACGCCCAAGATCACTTTTTGAATTTAAGGGCAACTCAGGATCTACCCCACCTCTTCCCTGAGGCCCCACCCCTTCCCTGAGACCTGGCCTCACTCACTCCATTGCCCCCCTCTCTCCATTGCTCGCTCTCCCACACCCTCACTCACTTTCACTGGGCTGGGGCAGAGTGTTGGAGTGCAGGAGGAGATACAGAGTGCAGACTCTGGGAAGGGGCTCAGGGCTGAGGTTTGGGGTGCAAAAGGGGGCTCAGCACTGGGGTGCAACCTCCTGCCAGGCAACACTTACCTCCAGTGGCTCCAGATTGGTGGTGTTGCGTGGCTGCCGCTAAGGCAGGCTCCCTGCCTGCTCCGGCCCCACACCACTCCCGGAAGGGACCAATGCACCCTTGTGGCCCCTGTGGGGAGTGGCGGGGGGCACATGGCTCCACACACTGCCCCTCTCTGCAAGCACTGCCCCAGCAGCTCCAATTGGCCACAGCTCCACGTTCCCGGCCAATGGGAGCTGCGGGGGTGGTGGTTGCAGGTAGGAGCAGCATGCGGAGGGAGACCCCTGCCTCCAGGGGCCACTTCTGAGAGCAGCGTGGGGCCGGGGCAGGCTGCCCCATTGCGCCGCCGGAGACTGCTATCGACTGGGAGATCCTCTAGGATCGACCGGTTGGTGACCACTGAGTTACAGCTTTACAACTAGAAATTGGAGGGCAAAGCCAAACAGTAACACACAGCTTTCACAGTTAACATTTTGTATGGCATCTAGTAACTAACATTTAGATGGAATCTAAATCATTAGCACTAGATGTTTTTAATAGCAAAGACTTTTATAGTCTTTCAGGACCTCCCCAAAACCCTCCCACACCAAGGGAGAGGGGAAAAAGTCATACCACATAAAACCAGCACAAGCAAGTTTCCCATGATCCCCTGCTGGTACTGATACACCTCTTAACTAAGCACTATTCCCAAAAGTGTGCCATATCCAAGGTAACACTGGCACACAACAAAGAGCAACTAGAATTGCAGCTCCATTAGAAACAGGAAGAGTTGAAATAAATGTGTCAGTATTTGCCAGAGGGAAGACTTTTTCAGCTCCCAGAAGGCAAACAGAAGTTTAATTAGTTCATCCCAAGTCCCAGCTAGGTTCCCTGACATGGTTAGAACTGGTAGAGTAGCTGGGACATCACAGGTTAGCCGGGGGGGGGGGAGGGAGGAGGGATGTGGTTATGGTCTCGCTTTGTAGCCAGATCCCAGCTTGCTTGTAATCATAGTAGAAACAGGGCCTAGATCAGTGGCCATCACCCTGTATATTGCGATCAGCTAGTCGATCCTGGAGCCTCTGCCAGTCGATCGCGATCTCCAGCCACTAAAAGTTCAGCGGTGCAGCGGGGCTAAGGCAGACTCCCTTCCTTCCCTGGCCCCACACCACTTCCAGAAACGGCCAGCATGCCCACGCAGTCCCTGGAGAGGGTGGGGAGAGGTCTCCGCACACTGCTCCTGCCTGCAAGCACCGCCCCCACAGCTCCCCAAGACCGGGAACAGGGAACTGCAGACAATGGGAGCTGCGGGGGCAGTGCTTGCAGGCAGGAGCAGCACACGGAGCTATGTGCCCCACCCCTCCACAGGGGGGCATTGGCCACTTCTGGGAGCAGTGTGGGACCAGGACAGGCAGGGAGCCTACCTTAGCCCCGTTGCGCCACTGACTGGGAGCCACCTGAGGTAAGTGCCACCCAGCAGGAACCTGCACCTCAACTTCCCTGCCTGCACCCCAACACTTTTCCCCAGACCAGAGCCCCCTTCTGTACCCAAACTCCCTCCCAGAGCCTGCACCCCCTCCTGCACTGCAACCTCCTGCCCCAGGCTCAGCCTGGAGTCCCTCCCACACTCTGAATCCCTCGGCCCAAGCCCAGAGCCCAAACCCCTTCCCGAACCACAACCTCCTGCCCCAACCCGGTGAGTGAGTGAGGGTGGGGGAAGAGCGAGCGATGGAGGGAGGGGGGCATGGAGTGAGCGGGGCAGGGCTTCAGAGAAGAGACGGGGCAGATCCTGGGTTGCATTTAAATTCAAAAAGTGATCTTGTGCATAAAATGTTGGAGACCACTGGCCTAGATGGTTATGCAAAAGCATCCTCTGAAGTGGGCAAAAAGGGATTTGGGACAGGAGTCATCTGAAGTTATTGAAAAGGGATCATTTTGGAAGGAAGTATAGGATGTTTTTGTATTATTGAGCTGACATTGGGGAATCCAGGAGAAGTTATCAGTAAAAGTTTGCTAGCTCATATCAGTAGGCAAAAACATTTGAATTATTATGGGACATACCAGAGCTATAGTTTTGCTATGCTGTTCATACAGGCCATCTTAGTCCTTTTACCACAAGAACCATGAAGTCACACCATACAATGTACTTGAATTTGTTACATATAATGTTGAAAGTTAATTTGAAGGAAACAGAATTTACACCTAGAAGAAACCAAAGGCGGATCTGAAATTATTACAGGCTAGCTCACCAATCAACCGAGTTTAAAGGGCCATATACACTGTCTCCAAACTGGATCATTAAATTCAATTTGTGGTGTTAAAGCATTTAACAAGTTAAACATAAGATCTTTACCAAAGTGATTTTACACATTTCAATCTTTCCAATAAAGTGATAGTCAACTTAAAATTCACATTTGTAAAACAGTAGATCAAACTTTTTAGATAAGTAACTAAACTGAAACTGTAACTGAAAGATTATGGAAAAATGGTCTTTCAATTTTATTTTTGCCATTGCCTCTGTTCATGAGCCCCTTGCCACACCCACAGCAACCCAGAAGACAGACATTAGAGAAGGAGAGATGAAAGTGTGATTGTAAAACTACAAAATGTAGCCCAGGAAAAGATGTGGTACCTGAGACTATTTTTTAAATTGTTATAGGTCATTGCCAATTTGAAATCTAGTCAAAGTTTGCAAAAAGGGTCACCAGTTCAGTTTTTTTAGTCAGACAGGTGTGTGTGTTTTTTTTGTTTTAAAACAAAAGCATCTCTCTAAGGAACAGTCTGGAAACAATTTTTAGACTGCCTAAGACACATAATTCTAAAATGTGGCCTCTTTCTGCAGGGAGGTTTTTCAAATTCTATGAGAATCAATTAATGTGTTCTCTGCCCTATGTAACCTACACACCCATTTAGGAATTGTGATCAAGCCTAACAACCTCAACTATGACAACAGCTGAACAAGAGCTGAGATTAATACATTTTAGCTTACATTTGTTCTTGGATTGTCAACTCTTTGGGGCAAGGATATTTTGTGTCCACAACTAATCTACATAAACAACTAACAGTTGAGCTATTACCAGAAGTCAGGGAACAATGGGGATTTCACCCAGTGGAAAACCCCACCCCAAAAAAAGTCATTTTGACTAGTATTTCTCCATAGAAAGTTTTGGGATTTCAACAAAGTCAAAATTTTTGGCTGAAAACTGAAAGTTTGTCAGCAAAGTTGAAAAAATACTTTGTTTCAAGCAGAGTCAATCTGAATCAAATAGTTCAGTTTGTTGAAGAAAATAAAAACCTTGAATTTCAGGGCAGCATGGCATTAAACTGTATTCACCTATGGTGCCTCATGGGAATTGCAATTCAGGTGCCTCATGCTCCCATTCTTCCCTATGAGCCAGGCTCCCTGGCTACACTATCTCCCAAGACGCATCACAACCTGCCCTCTTCGTGACTTCTTGCGGTGCATCATGAGAGAGACAAGGAAGCTCTGCTTCAGAAATGCCTTACTGCTCTATGTAAGATGTAACTTATGGTTTTGTATTACTGCTCAAAGTATCTGGGTACTTTCCATATAAAACAGAGACCTTGCTATTGTCAAGCAGACTTTTGGAAGTCTCTGGCCCATCTCGGTGTGAGGATAGGATATGGTCTGCATGCGTTTGTGCTGCAACAAAATGCTTCACTGCTTGATTCAGAATTCCTGGATGTGCTAGCCAAAGCCCAGACTCTGGTTTATCAGCGTCACTTGGAAGCAACTTTATAACAAAAATCTTTAAGAACCTATTAGATTTTTCTATAGCATGATTATAGGAGATGGAAGAAAACAAATTGCATTACAAAGAATTAAGTCAGCGATTAAATAAGTTCCCTTGACCTTAAGTAACCTGTTGAAAAGTCAGTGCCTGGTTTAAATTAGCTTTTCCCATTGTGGTCATTAATGCCAAATTCGAAGTAATGCATTACGTACTACAAGAAATACGGATGTTAGTTTCAGGGTGGATCGTATTCCAGGCACCTGCTAATTTCAGTTCCTTTCAAGCCACTTTGGTTGAACTACATTCTTTCAAAGCAAATTTGTTTCTGTTTCTCCTTGAATTTCTAAGACCATACTCAGATAAGTTTTAGTCTAAAGTTGAGCAAAACTGCACCCCAGTTCAACTGGTTCACTGACTGGTAATAAAGAGGAAAACTATAACAAACTAGTTTGGGGATGTCTGTCTCCCTTCTTCCCACTGCCAACACACGTAGCTTATACAGATGACTAATGAAGTAATTTGTTAATCAGCAAAGTGCCTATTTGATATAACAACTGCACAGTAACCAAGAACAATAACTTTATGTTCAGGATTTAAGACAAGGCTACATCCTTCCCCTAACAGTTACAGTGTCGTGCAAAAAGATTTTTAGATATTAATTTAGACCCTTTTTTGCTTCTTTATGGTGTATAAAGAAGTCCTGAAAGGCTTAAATTTTTCCTGTTTGTTCTTTAGCTTAAAAAGGCCAGAAATGAAAAGTATGGTCTTTCCCTTGGTACTGCTGAAAGACATCTTGGGATGTCAGATGTTTATTGGAAACTCACAAATCTCACCTGGAGTTTTCCAATCTTTAACAAAGATGTCCTTTCTTCAAAGCATTCATTTGGCATCAAAGCTAAAGAGGTGTTCCATAAAACTTCAGATAATGTCCCCAACACATTTAATTGCTCATCTTACAGCCTCTTATGTCACAATGTTGTAAGCTCTCTCCAGTCACCAGAGACTTCCTCAGTAGACCACACATGAATTTCTAATACAAAAACAGAAGAAAACACAGATTTGGGGATAAACCGGTATCAGGCCTTTTTTATACATCAGAGATGCAAGAGGGCACAAGCCCAATTTTTCTTCTTTTTGGTCACCTTTAACCCAAAACCTGATAAGAGTTCCGAAGAACTACCGTATATATTCGTTCATAAGCCCAGTATTTTTTGGTAAAAAAAAAAAGATGACGCATCAAAGAGCAGGGGCTGGCTTATAAGTGGGTCTGCACCAAAATTTGATTTTAGACTCTATGAAATCATTTAATTGAACATCTAATACACTGTCGTTTTGTTTACCTGGAGCGTCTGCAGGCCTGGAGCCCCTCAGCTTCCAGTGGCTGCGGTTTGCTGTTCCCAGCCAACGGGAGCTGCGGGAAGTGCCACTGCAGACGTGCCAGGTAAACAAAACGTCCCGACCCACCAGCGGCTTACCCTGATGGGCTGGGAGCCAAAGTTTGCCAACCCCTGAAATATAGCGTCAGCTTATGAAAGGGTCATACAGTTTTTACCATTTTTACTTAGCCATCTTGGGGGGGGGGGTCGGCTTATAAACAAGCCGGCTTATGACTGAGTATATATGGTATATGATTTTATAATCCCACTGTATTTTGCTTTAAAGAGCATACATAAATTTGCTTGGTACCCTTTGCAGATAGACATCTCAGTTTTTAAAACCAAGCAAATTCAGACACTTATTACAAACTGCTCTTGTCTGCTATCATTCTATACAGTAACTACACCCACCACTGCAACATATTCAATACTTTTCCAAAAGACATTCTTAAATAGCTTTCGAGATGGGAAGTCTCAGCTGCTGCTAGCTGTAGACAGATAAGATTCACAAGATGAGAGCTTTTGCCCTTGTCTCATTCTCTCAATCAACTCAACCATCAGTATTTAAGGGTTTAATTTATAAGGATGCTTCTCTCAGATTTCTGGTTTGTTACACCAACATCTGGTTTGAAAACTTAGGCCAAAAGTCAGAATGGCTTCTATTTTACATATCACTCCTGAGCAAACATTAATAGATGCAAGTTTTCAGGGTCACACACATGGTAGTGACACATCATTTCCTATCCACTGAGCTAAATATGTACCCAAGAAAGCTATGCCATGTTTTCAGCTAATAGTCAAATCACCTGCAAGGAAAGAGTTCACTTGTTTATTCTCCCATGAGATTTTAGTAACTCAGTCTGGTGCTCTGACTATTTTTTCCATTAGCTATTCATCTTTTATCCAATCCATGTTGACAGATTTAGTAGCAAAGAGTTAAATATCAGGATACCTACTAAAGGCAAGTATTTAAAAAACACCTAATCAGCCTTTTGGAAAAATAAAATTAAAACAAATCCAGAGGGATTGAACACTACAAGGCTTTTCCTAAAGAAGTTTTATTACAACAAAAGGTCCACCGCAGTGTTTAAGAGGTAGTGATTTTAAACAAATGCTGACTCAGTCTCAAAGTCTAGAAGTGTGATTCCTTCAGTAACAATGGTCCCTACATTAGCTTACTACTGCAACAGAAAGACAACCTTCAGAGATTAAAATAATGTGGCCAAAGAAGAAAGCTAAAAAGTATTTTGGACTTTGTTTTTACAAGTTAATATGCCAGTGCAGAAATTTCACAAATCATTAACAGTGCCTAGTCAAATCTAAACAACGCTCACAGCATTGTCCAATGCTTTCCAGTGTATAGTGTGTTCTAGCACCTGAATGAAAGCAGTATTGTGAGTATTCAATCTCTAATTCATACAATGGCATTTTACTTGCAGAGTAGATCACCACAAGCCAATAATTAAACAGCTGCATCCAGAACAAAGTTAGCAAGATGTTCTGTGTATGGCACAAACTGCAGCTTTCCCTTTAGCCTTGACACTAAGCCTGCACAAATGATAGTAAGTTTGAGACCTGACTATGTATCTCACAGCAAGGCAGAGGCTCCGTTTAAAAACTAAACTTGGCAATGCTGGAGGGAGCACGCTGCCACGTGGGCACTGGATGAGGAAAGCAACAGTATATCACATCATTCAATATGATCTTCAACCATTAGTGAAGCAGTACTGAGTGTTCTGAAAGGGAATCCCATAACCTCTTTTGGTTGTTTGCTGCTGTTCCATCTGAAAGACATCACACTGGGCCTTGTGAATGAACTAAGGGGGGAGAAATTGATGACTGTCTCGAGACTGCCATGAAGAAAGTTTCAAGAGTTCACTGTAGCTGGACAAGTTATTGGAATAATAATGATACCTTCCAACTAAGGATCCTAAAGTGCTTTACAAATATTGATTAATTAAGCTTCAACTCTATTAAGCAGGAAGTATCACTGTTCACATTTCAAAGGAGGGGAAACTGGGACAAAGGATTTAAGTGACTTGCCCAAAGTCACATAAATCTGTGCAGAAGCAGGATAGAAGTCAGGCCCTCTTGACTCCCAACCCTATGCTTCAACTACCAGACCTTGTTCCTGGTATATCAGATCAGGATTTGCTTTTCCTCCTTCTCAGTCCCCTAGTGAGATGCATATAATTTGTCTGAAGATAGAGTTCTAGGGATTTTTATAAATTAACAATTTAAATGCATGTCCACACATTTCCAATAGCCAGAGGGAAAGAGTTCACCCTAAGGTTTCCTGAAGAGCAACAACACTCTACATTTCTGTTCTACACATCAAAAGAACAGCCTCAGTTTAATAATTTCTCTTTGTAACTAAATTTTGCAAACATCAAGGTAATTTAATCTGCACTATCAACTGTAATACCAATGTAAAGGAATTTCATTGCTTGGAACCCCAGCTACTCCGTTTGAGCTTTGTACCCTATTGACTCTTTTGGAGGATGAGGGAAAGAAATACGGCTTAATTACAATTAGTTGACGAACAACAGAAAGTATTCCTTGACATTTTATCTTTGCGTCAATACTAGACCAGGGACATATCACACAATTGTAATTGCTCTGAAATCTAATTAGAGTGAATTTAAATCTTCGACAGAAGGGGTTCTCAAACGGTGGGTTGGGACCCCAAAATGGGTCACAATGCCAAGGCTGATATTAGACTTGCTGGGGCCTAGGGCAGAGGCCAAAGCCAAAGCCCAAACCCCACCGCCTGGGGCTGAAGCCCAAGGGGAAGGAGGGCTAAAGTTACATGCCTCCCCTGCCAGGGCATAAGCCTTTGGGCTTGGGCCTTGCCCCCCACCGCTGCCCAGGGCTGAGGGGGGTTCTGGCTTTGGTCCCCCCTCCTTGAGTTATGTAGTAATTTTTGTTGTCAGAAGGGGGATCACGGTACAATGAAGTTTGAGAACCACTGTTCTACAGCACAGTTGCCTTCATTGTAAGTGGCTTCCTATCAATGAGTTTGAATTTCTCCACCTTCAGAGGTGAACTGAAAGCAGAAATTTACACAACAGTATCAAAGTAAGAGACCTCCTGCTGAACTTGCACCAGATGCTATGAATTACAGGTGACCTCACATAGATCGGTAACAATTTCAAAGACAAGCATTTGTCACAGCCTTCAGTAATAAATCAAAATAATAAACAAACCTGACACCTTTAACAATCTTTGATTACAGAATATCTAATGAAGTACAGAAACTTAACCATTGTGCTGCTGCAAATAAACAGAATCCCTCCAACATTCAACTAAGTTTAAATAGGAAGTAGCTATTTAGCCAGTGCACCTCCCATTCTAAGTTGTTTCAATTTCCTAATCATAAAATAGTTAAGGAATAGAGTTGATCAAACATTCCATGCCACATGATCCAGAAGCACATTTGCATTTACTGAAATTTTTCATTAAACTTCCCTACCTACATATCTCTCCATTAAAGCCATCAGGATGGCAGTTAGGTGAGGAAAAAAAGAAAAAAAATTAGAAAGCAGGGAGGCAGAAATGCTTTTCTCCCTTAAAATTATTTCACATATTAATGAGAAAATAATGGTTTTCCCCAATTTCCCTGAAGTGAAAAAGAAATGTTTCCACAAATAACCAGCAGGCTTCAACACTAACGCAGAGGACCACCTCTAGAGTGCAAAGAGTTCCCTTTTTGGCCTCTGCAGAGATTGCCAACAAATATCCTGTGATTTAGAAACTGGACAGACCAACTCATTTCATAAGACACCAGGCCCCTTTCAGTCACTACTAACCTGGGCTGGATTCAAGCCAGTAATTAGAGGTGGAAAAGGTCATATTCTATTACTAATTCACTGAACCATTCAGCCCTCACCCATTTTGTATAAAATGGTATTTTAGTACTTTTACAAACATAGTCTAGGGTGTATTAATATGCCACATACTTGTGGAAATCAAGAAGAACTTGCACACTCGTACATCTCAGTGAGTCCAATGCATACGCAAACTGCTGTCTTACTTATGGAAATATTAGACCAGCCCTGGCAAATATATTAGAAATGGGGGACTGGAGGCCTGAGGGACTGGGATATGGAGCACCACACTTGTAGCTTTTCTATTTGACTTTAGCCCATATCAATAGTGAGCTCTCTAACAACTTATAGTTCTGTGGATTACATGGAAGAAACTGGTGGATCTCATTCGGTTTTTAGTGGCAAGTGTCTACATTCCATATTTACCACACCAGTTGGTAAACCTGTCAATAGTCTCAGAAGGCAGCAAGAACTGAAGAGAGCATGGAGACTGGTTACCAGCGCATGCCTAGATAGCACCCCTCTGAGTCAGCAAAGCAAACTTCTTTATCCACAGGCTAGGTATAGGATGGAAATTATGATAGGGATGACTATTCTCCATGGCACCTTACATGAACACCAAGTTAAGTGTGTGTATAGGTGGGAAGCTGACTAAAAGCTACAAAACCATAATGGCCAAAATATGCAGGCCTGTTACTGTACTGCCTGCGTTAGACTATGCTCTGGCACCACCACCACCTAGTTACCTTCCTCCTTGGAGGAGATCATCTCTACATGAAGTTCCAAGCAGCAAGAAGAAAAACCTTTAATATGCTGGCATCAAAGCCCTGGACTGGGGACCATTTTACGTGCAACTGCCTGGCCACAACAGACTCCCAACAATTACTACCATGGTTGCAGGTGCTTGGTATCACAACAGTTTGAAACAGAACACGTTAACTACTGGTGACTATGCTGAGGCTTCTACAGATCACAAGCTTTATGCAGAACTGTAGAGGATGCAAGACTGTCCATTTTCTAAGTGTCCTCTTTGCAGGACTAATGAACTGCACCTCTGCTAGTAACAACTGAGAAGTCAATTTCTTGGGAAGCCTGTGGAGTTATAGGAGAATTTGGAACCACAACTGCTGTTAAGACACTTAGAATATGTTTATTTTGACAAAATGTTTTTGAATACAAGAACAAAAGCCTGAGAACCCTGACTATTCCCTAAATATACTGGGAAGAATCCTTGCACATATAGGAAATTTAGATTTGTGAAAGGAAATTTCAACCTTCCAGTGAAGGCTTAGGTCTCATTTAAGCAGCTTATGGAGTTACTGCCTGTATCTTTAACTGTTGGGGAGTAACAATGTAGAGATGCAAATAAGGACCGTTTAAAGGTCTGACCCAACCAGATTGTCCTCATAAATGAGGGTTTCTCAGGTAACCCCAACTGACAGGAAAAGGTGACAGGAGCAAGGCCTCAATTGAGTTTCTAGAAAGACACCGCTCTGCCCACCTCCCCCCCATATTCAAGATGTTCAAGAGGAACACTGATAAATTTTGCATTCAATTATGTTACTTGTGAAGTCATCTAAACAGCCCAGTCTCAAATTGTCTGGTCTTCCATGACATCTCCACAATATAGCCTAAAGAAGTGTGGTGACTGCTGTGTGTATATTTAGTGCCATGAGTGAATATTAATAAGATCCAATACATCTTGCTTAACTGTGAATTTTCCTCTTTGATTTCCTCCAAAATGCCAGGGTAAACTGACAAAAATACTCTTTCCCTCCCATGCAGATCAACTGAAATTTGAAGAACTGACAATGCAGTTAGTTTAAGGGGCAGATTTTCAGGCAATATAAATCAGTATAGCTCCAATGAAGTCAAAGGAATTGTGCTGATTTTCAACAGCTGAGGATTTGGCCCCAAGTCTTCATCTGTTTTCTACAAAACCTTATCTGGACAAATCTGAGAAAGCAGCCCAGATGTTAAATACAAATTGATTCATTTATGTAACTCATTTATGGGTTATTGTTATAATCTATAATGGTCTGTTTTCAATCTTGACATGAGTTAGGCCATCAATATTTGTCTCCTCAAAACTCACTTTTACACTCTAAAAAGTAGCATGAGCTAAATGAGAAAGATGTTCAAACTAGATTACTTAATTGTTCCTTCTAGCCTTGAAATCTAGGAGACTGAACATAAAATGCTTAAATTTAGTTAAAGTATCCTCTTATTTCCTTGAAAGGAGATGTGTGTACTTATTTGATGAAGGTTTTTAAATGGGGACATATGGTTCCTCTTTTTTGAATGCGAGGACCACTAACATTGAAATCCTCTCCTATAACTAATCATTGCAATTTTACATCATCAGTAAAAACAAAAATTCTCAATGTCCCTGTTGAGAAAAAATTAAATATCAACAAATTAATAATATAAATAGGGCTTCTAGTTTAAATGACTACTTTAAGAAATACATCCTCATGTTTCAGTCTCACATTTAACCACAACCCTAGTTTGTGGTCATTTTTCCAGCTATTACCAGTGCTGCTGCTCTCAATTTATGCCCAGAGCATTGCACTTACTCGACGTATAGCAGGGCTTAAATATTTACCGTTAAGCCTCTCGCTGTTTACCCCACCAAACACAGCAATGTTTAAACTCATAATCAGAAGATTTAGGTATGAAGATATCAACATTGCCAACTCCAGGCACTACGGAATCACAAGTCAGGCCCCCCAAAGTTATTTTTAAATGAAAGCTGAGATTCTCACATACTCACATGACTCCAAGAGCTGCGGCTTTAAGAAAAAAACCCACGAAACATTGTGGCAACCATAATAAAATCATAATAGCTGGCAAAACTAAGCCATAAACATGAATTTAACATTTTATAAAAAGTCAGATTTAATAAGAAATCTAATACTTGTGGCATCTTAGAGACTAACAAATTTGAGCATAAGCTTTCGTGAGCTACAGCTCACATCATCGGAAGGAATCCGATCAAGTGAGCTGTAGCTCACAAAAGCTTATGCTCAAATAAATTTGTTAGTCTCTAAGGTGCCACAAGTACTCCTTTTCTTTTTGCGAATAGACTAACACGGCTGCTACTCTGAAACCTGTCAATAAGAAATCTGACATCCTTTTAGTGATTAAAAAATTAAACTCAGTTCTGTTCAACAAAAAATTAGTAATAAGAAATTTAAGCATCTGCTTCTTATTTTGAGCCATGTGCCTGCTTTGTGAATGAAGCAATCCAAGAATGGTAGCACTGTCAAAAGTTTAGTTTCAAATGAATTAATTATTCTTCATAAAAAAACAGCACTTCTACAGAGAAACACTTACTAGACTACCAGTTTGGTTTCCAGAAGACACTACCTTATATTGTTTTGGCCACTGCTTTGAAACTTCTCCTATCTTGAGCAGTGATGAAAGACCAACTTTACTTGTTTGATACAGTTGCAACTACAATAGAGCTAGTACTCCTCCCTCCTAAAATACCTTTTCTTTCAAGGAGCACAAGGAAAGTACTTAGACACTGGTGCTAAGTTACAAGGATCTGATCTCCACTATCCTAACTTTTCAACTGAAGAGACCACCAAATCTAAATGCCACATTCTTCATTTTGGATACAAGTTCATCTCACCGCTGTCACACATGGGCTTTCTGTAACTAACTGTGGTAGTTATTGAAATCAGGACTAACTTAATTGTCTATGTCATCAGGCACGTTACATTTATTAATGCCACATCATTTCTAGTTTCCTTTTGTTTTCACAGAATCCCTTATTTCAGAGGTGAAACACTGGCATGTTGAAAACTATAGCCTAAAAGACAAAAAAGTGTGATATGTTTTAAACAGAGTTCAGGACTAAGTCAATACAACTCTATGCTGAGTCACATCAGTGTGGATTTGACATTTTCCAAGGTGCAGAGAAATTTTATTTATTTTTTTTTTTTTTGGAGTTTTTACTCTTCCTTTATTTAATTTACAATACTGGCATTTGATTTAAGGGATTATGAAGGATGAATATGCCACTCAGACTTTAGTAAGAGCTCACCTGTAGTACATTGTCCTTCCTTTTCAAATGTGCAACTACTGTAAACCAAACACAAAATAACTTTATGCAAATTGACTAAGAATAGTAGCAAAATCCATGCAAGACTATTCTAGGTACCACTGATATGGATGTATCACTGTCCCAGGGCAGTAGCGCAGCATGGAAGCTGCCAAGTTATTGTAAGATTTAATACTTGCATTACTGCTACATGTAACCAATACCCAGCAGCACATGTTGGTTTTTGGTAGGGCCAGCTTTAAAGATTTAGGGAATGTCAGCATTATTTCTCTTCTCTGCCCTTGTGTCTCAAACTTAACCTGTTTCATTTGACCTTAGTCCCCCCCACACTTAATTTAAAAAGGGGGAGGGAAACATTTGGGCCACTGCCAGCCTCCTCGGATACAGAAGCACAAGTTGTCCCAGGGATAGTTGCCAATACTTGTGATTCCATACAAACACCCCAGAAGTGTTTCCCAAACAAGCTGGAAGCACCTAGGACATTCTGGGCAGTTTTAAATTCGTCTTGCAACAGTTAATTAATGCTGGTTACTCAAGATTCAGTTGGTACCTCAAAATTACCAACCTGAGCCTTCCACCCAACAGCCCAGGGACCGTAAGCAGCCAGGGACTGTACAGCCCTACCCCTTGTTGCTGTTTTCCTGCATGTCTTCCTATTTATCTAGCTTCCCCCTCTTTCTGGGTTTGCCAGCCCAAGCTCCCTCCTCCAGGGAGTGACTATAGGCAACTTCCTTGCAGTCTTTTGCTGCCCATAGCTCCTGGGCTTTATACAGGCCCCTCCTGTTTGTGCCCAGCTGGGCCTATTTCCAATTAGTGGCCTGCTCATCTCCTTCATGTGCAGCTTGGGCAGTTAGTTGGCCTGCCTAGCCACTTTAACTCCTCTGGGCCTTGTGTGGGATGGGCACCCCATCATACCCCCTCCCTACCATTCCTATTTCTGTCTTCTTGTTCTCTTTGAAAACCTAGAATCCCATTTCCTTGTGGTTGTCCCCGTTCTCCATCATTCGCTTCCTTGCTCACTCATGTTTTTCTTCCCCTTTGCTCTTCTGCCCCATTCTTGCACTTCCCACCTTTCCCCCTCCCCTGTCACACTATCAGTGGTCCTTGCAATGCCCCATCTTGAGATCCTTCCCATCTTGCCTCCTTTCTCCTTCCCTGCTCCCACAGGGGTGCTATTACTATCCACCTAGGTTCTTACACTGTACCCGTCACACCGGTATCCAAGCACTGTGGCTTTGACTGATGGAGAGATAGGTCCACACTTCCTCCACATAAGATGCTTTTAGCTGAACCAGTTCCTACATGAAACTGCTCCTACCCCACTGAGGGAGGCCAGAGTGGGAGGCTCAAAGGAGGCACCTCAGCTGCAGCAGCCTGATAGGAGGGAGCTTAGAGTAGTCTTAGTGCTGTCACAAGAAACCCAAGCAGCCAAGAACTGACAAGCTCCCCATCAAAATCAGGAACCAACAACTATGAACTCCAAAGCTAGCTAGCTCTAAGTGGCTATAAATAACGAATGAAATTCATAAATGATACCAATCTGCTTATGTTACGCTCTCTACAGCAAAGAGGACTAGAGACTATTTAAAAGAGTAGCCAACACCTACAGGGTCCCACTATTTCAGACCCCAGAGGCTTGTCTCCATCTTTGAATCTAGACAACAAAATAGCACATTTTAAACAAAAAAAACACCCTATTTTTTAAAGAAATTTTTCAATTTAAGTTGTTCACACAGTAGAAGTCAAAGTTGCTCAAGCCATTTGCAGCTCAGCATCACTGAGCAAGGAAACCCCATTAACAAGGAACATACCTGAACAGAAGCGAAATAATAGGTTCAGCAGAGTATAGACAGAGCCTTGAAATCCTTGCAGAAGCAGGCCTTGTAGCTTTTAGACTAATAGCTAAACTAGAGCCTCATAGTTTCAGTCTTTATTCACTGCACAGTTTAAAAATAGAACTTCTCAGCTCTGCAGACAGCCTTGTTTAAGATCAGAAATGTTCTAAAGCTCAGTCAAGTCTCTGCAGACAATACATTGCAGATGATCTAGGTTCATTATCCATAGTTATTCCACTGCAAACTAGTGGATTTGTTGATGACATTCTCCCATGTTTACAGGCTTTTCCCTTAACAGTTTTAGGGCATATGATTCTGCCACTGTGAGGACAGACGAAGCATCACAGTCTGCTAAGATGCCCAAGTGGTTATGTTAATATTTTATAAATCATTTCAATTTTGCCTGTATTAATCCACTGCATAGAAGGTAAATCAAGAACATCCAGAATTAATATTTCAGATACTTTGCAACTTTTAGCTGCTCTTTTATACAGAAAAAGTCTAGAATTCTCTTCTATTATCCTATTCTGGACTGGAGCAGCCAAGAACCATCATAGGAGCTGCCATACTGGATCAGATCGGATCTAGTGTATGCAATATCCTGTCCTCAATCATTGGGGAGTATCAGCTGTTTCAGAGGAAAGTGCAAGAAACCTGGCAGTAGGCAGGTATGAGAAAATATGCCCTTGGAAAGCTTTCCTCCTACCTCCCGTTAGAAGTCAGCTCATGCCTGAATAGGGATGGTTCTCCCTTCCAGAACGCTTAAGGTATATCCCACAGCCAGTGTTCTCTCTAATTTTTCCCTCCCATGTGCAGATTGAATTTTGTTATGTGCACCAATATGGAGGCGATGTGTGTGACACATGACCTCCATACTGGTGCACATAAAATTCATGTGGTGGGAGGGAGCTGAGGGCTGGGGCAGAGGGTTGGGGTGAAGGGGGGGCTGTAGATGAGGGTATTACAGAATGTTTTAGAATGACCAATATAGTAACTAACAATTTGTATTAATACTATAATGGAAGTTATTCTTACACCCATACTCTTCCTCTTATTCTAAAGGATCTCACTGCACTTTAATTAGAGAGAGCACATGCCACTGAAATGCAGCCACTTCTGGAGTGGTAGAGCAGCACTCATCATTACAGAATAAAGAATATAATTTACACAGTTACACTATAAGTCCCTTCAAAGTGATTAAATAGAAACTGAAGTCAGATGTTACGTTCTGTATTTCACTACATACCTTTCATGTTGTGTGTAAAACGTGTCCTGTAATCTATAGTTATAGTAGATCTGTCAGTCAACATGGCAATTATAATGATGCTGCTGACAAAGATGCTTCCATTCAGCAACGGGTGAGATACGGTATCCCAAACCAAAAACAGCAATGTGCGAAGAGCATGATTAATCTGGCCTCTTTTTAGAGACTAAGTCAACTTTTTATTCCAGGCGTTCATATTGCTATGGAAAATAAGGCAAGTGATTTAAGGTCATTAGACTGTCAAGATCACCATGAGAAACAGTGCCAGGAATGCAGCATCAGTTAAAACCACACTAGTTTTGAAGCTGGCATCAGCCTCAGCTGCAAATACGAATGGGAACACAGGGCCTGAAGGCTACGCAATCATAGATCTTTCCTTCCAGATACAGCATGCAATCCCCTCTTCAGTTCCAGGTACCTCATTACCAGAAAAATATTGCTAAATTGGAGGGAGAAAGAAGCTGAAGAATATAACACTTAGGTATATAAATAAAAGTGATCAGAACGCTACAGAGATTGATTTGTGGGGAATCTCTATGGACAGCTTGACTTGGTGATGAATAACCTGGGGGTGGGGAAAATTACATTCTAGTAGTATTGGAAGTGTGTCAGCATCAAGGACAGAGGAATTTTGGGTGCTGTAAGAGGGTAGAACAAGGAGAAACTGGATTAAATTAAAGAAGTGACAATGTCAGACAAAAATGAGACACTTTCTGACAGCAAGATCTATTAGACTATAGATAGTCATCCAAGTGATGTTCAAGAAGAGCCATCACTTGGAACATTTTCTAGTGTTTTCTGCAATTAAATTTCAAGTATTCTGTAGGTATCAACAGGGTGCTGGCATGCAGACACTGGATGACCTACTAGAACTAGAGACACTAAGATCATAAGATTCTTTTGTCATTCCTGCACTACTCTGTGTATGTGGGCTATTCCAGAAATATATGGACAGAGGCCACTGAAAAATGTGATGAAAGCAGGGGAGTTGACCACACACAATAAGAGAAGGCAAATAATGAATTGCTAAATACCTGCATATGCACCCACATATATAGCTGCATTTGACATTCAAAAATGTGTTATTCAGCAGTTACCTTTCATCTTTCTTGCCAGGAGCATGGGCAGGACTTCAGGAAAGGAAAAAACAACTGAGTACTCAGAAACGTCTCTTACTATCTTCAAACTTACACCTTAATAATGGCTATATTGGCATAATTCAGGACAGCTGTTTGGCTCGTAGGAAGTTCCATACTGTCCCCTGCCCCTTTAATTATGGCCACTTTTCTACTTTTAATAGTAATCTGTTGTCTATATAGCATGGTTATGGTGGTCAATTACATTGTTTTAAAAGTGCACAAAATAGCAACAGGTGCTAAGAATGACAAGTTATATAGCAACAGTGAATGAACAGGCTGAGGCTGAGGGAGCTGGGATTGTTTAGTCTGCAGAAGAGAAGAATGAGGGGGGATTTGATAGCTGCTTTCAACTACCTGAAAGGGGGTTTCAAAGAGGATGGCTCTAGACTGTTCTCAATGGTAGCAGATGACAGAACGAGGAGTAATGGTCTCAAGTTGCAATGGGGGAGGTTTAGATTGGATATTAGGAAAAACTTTTTCACTAAGAGGGTGGTGAAACACTGGAATGCGTTACCTAGGGAGGTGGTAGAATCTCCTTCCTTAGAGGTTTTTAAGGTCAGGCTTGACAAAGCCCTGGCTGGGATGATTTAACTGGGACTTGGTCCTGCTTTGAGCAGGGGGTTGGACTAGATGACCTTCTGGGGTCCCTTCCAACCCTGATATTCTATGATTCTATGATTCTATACCACTGCAGTGCTCATGTGTTCCCTTCCTGCTTTGCTTCTCACCTCTTAATTGTCTGCAGTTGCCTACTCCTGCTGCTTTAAAAAAACCCCAAAATTGTAATGCTTGAGGATGTTATCCTACAGCTTTTACAAAGCTCAAGTTGTATGCTGATCTACATCTACTATAATGAACTAACTTTTGCCCTCTGTTGGATGGAAATGAATCAGAGGGCCTCAGATTGTGTTGTCAAGCAGAAACCCAGGTTACTACTAACTTATTTAAACTAAGTTTGGCAAGGTAATGTACCAACAGCACTCTATAGCAAGAGCATTAAATACACCACTCCAACACCATTTTGCTGGGCACCTCAATAGCAACAGTGCAGGAACACAGAAGATTCAAGGCTCGAGTTTTATGAGTATGCCTTCCAGAAGATTTTTTGTTTTTTTAAGAGAGCACAGCTATTTTTTTTTACGCTACTGTAGCACCGATAACAGAAAACAGTGTTTTGCAGTCCATTCTT
Organism: Dermochelys coriacea; assembly: GCF_009764565.3. Lineage (NCBI taxonomy): Eukaryota > Metazoa > Chordata > Testudines > Dermochelyidae > Dermochelys > Dermochelys coriacea. The sequence continues at coordinate 348,848,883 of NC_050068.2, read as the reverse complement.
TTACTTAGGACATTACATCCAAGGTTGCAGAGGCAAATGGAAACATAACCCAAAGAACCCAGAGAGGAGATTGTAAATATTCAACAAGGAGCATCTTATGGCTACTCTTACATATTGAAATTTTACCAGTATGTGAATGATTCACAGCCATGACAGATGTAGAAGGTTATTCGCTTTCAGCCAAGAAATTGTTTTTAACACATTTTGGGGTTCTCACCACAGCAAGAGCTTCCCTTTTAAGAGTTAGTAACTATACTACAAAACCATCCATAACTGACTTTGAATCGTTACCAATTTACATAAGAATGCACTCATTACATAAAAGCATAACTGGTGTTAAAAGTAGGCCTTTCTAAACACGGCAATATGAGGAATAAGAATAAAGACAATTTTACAAAGCAAGCCACTTAGCTTTTCTAAAAAGCATACATGCATATTTTTACTGTTACTACCAAGTAACAGCTTCCAAGATTTGCTTGATCAGTAAAAAGAAAAAAGGGTACTTGTGGCACCTTAGAGACTGACAAATTTATTTGAGCATAAGCTTTCGTGCATACATCCGATGAAGTGAGCTGTAGCTCACGAAAGCTTATGCTCAAATAAATTTGTTAGTCTCTAAGGTGCCACAAGTACTCCTTTTCTTTTTACTGATACAGACTAACATGGCTGCTACTCTGAAACCTTTAATCAGTAAGTGTTTAGTAAAGCATACTAAGCATACTTTACTCAATTCTCAGCCATCTAATTCCAGTTTAGTTTTACCAAGAATTGCTTCTGAGAACCATAAATGTAATCTCCAAAAAGACTGCAATGGCACACAGTTCACTAAAATCATTGCTCTGAAACCAAGCAGTATGGTACGCACAAGTAGTTAACAACTCAAATGCTGAAAAATCCACAAAGTCTTTGTTTTAAACAGAGTCAGATTAAAATGTCTGCTCTAGTTTTACAATCTAATGTTTTAACCCAATTCATATTGTACAATGGTTATTGACATAAAACTATATTATTAAGCAGGTGCAGCACCCTTTCAGGTTTGTGTTGCAAGTCCAACTTCAATGACCTTTGCAATCAGACTGACACAGTAACAATGGAACTTACAGAGAGAGTGGGGGGGGGAAATTCATCAGCTAGTAGAGGTAAATTCATCTCTGAAGCGAACAAGATGATACTCTTGAAGGTTGCCATTGAGGCTGTGAGAATTTTAACTGAAAGTTGCTTTTAAGTTTTAGCAAAATGATAAATGGGGTTAAGTTCTTAAAATGGCAGGTAGGCGAACATGCACTCAGACAGTGAATATGAGGCATACTGGTCACCGTTCAACTGAGGTAAGTAATAATATCTTGTTTGCTACCACATCCTAAGCTACTAATGCCAAAAAAAACCCACATACTCCCAAGCCCTAATTCTAAGCATTTTTGTTCCCAAGTCTTCATCTGTTTGAAAAAGTATCATGACTTCTCTCATCCATTCAGAGTCAATTAAAATGGAGACCAAAAGGTATAAAAACTTTCCCATGACATTTCAGGATTTACATTCTACCTTGTGAAAGTTTTAGCTTAAAATGAAATTTATCCTGAACATAAAGATGTTTTCTGTCCTCTGATTCAGCTAATCTAATACAACTGATATAACCCAATACTACAGTCTTTTGCAATTACAAATCATCCATCAATACACAAGTAAATGGAGAAACATCTTAGCATTTTTCATTTTTAGCATCAGATAATTTTGGAATAGCTTTAAAATGACCTAATTCTAACAATGTCATCCCTCTGTCAACTGGTGTAATATCTGTTCTTCAAAAAGTTTCAGCAGTTTAAAATTTTTCCTGCAGCAGCAGCCATTTGTGTCCCAATGGCCAAAAAAAAAATGAAGATTCAACAAACTAGACGTGGCTGTATTTATAATTCCTTTCATGCACAGTGTGTGACATTCTTTTCTAACTTCAGCTCTGATACTTAAAAGTTTAGACAGTGTAATCAAGTCATAAGACTCTCTATATAAAAGGGAAATAAAGTAAAATTGAGTTCAAATAGAATCCGCAAATAAACTGCATTCATAAGTACACTGCTATTCTGGTGCAGAATAAACTCCCAACCATAATACTATTGTAATCCTACCAGAATCACCTCCAGGAGAGGTGACTGCAGGGCTCCAAGAATCATACACATTAACATTTCAGGGATACCCAATACCCGTTGTACTCATTTGACTATAAGAAATTTTCCACACACCCCAAAAAAAACCCATCCCTCCAAAGATTTCCCTGGGCTTGTTTTCAAAGGCTTTCACGGGGCCTCCTCCTCTTTCCCCAGCCCCCACTCTCCAGTATATAAACACACTCTTGTCACACACTATCAGCTGTTCGTGTTGCTCCGCCCAGACCTCGGTTTCCGGGTAGTAACAGAGCAACCAATCGGCTGAGTTGCAAGCTCTTCCTGAGGCCTTTTGCCTGCAAACACTTTTCCAAAACAAGCAGCTCGTCATTTCACAGGGGGCACTGGCTCATCCAGGGCCAGAGGGGATTGCAACTGCCATGCAACAGGGAAGGGAGCAAGTCCCACAAGCCTTGAGCTCCCCCCTACCTGGGGAAGTATGGGGGTGAAAAGGAAGGGGAAACTTATGCACATACCTAGACTGATCATAATATTTTATTTTATTTATTTATTTTTACAGCCACTGGTATCAGATCTCAGGTAATCTGAGTAATTCCCTATATTCTGGGTATAAAACTTCCTTGAAAGTCACTCCGCAGTGGGAGCACAGGAAGCATTTGATCTTTTGTGCATGGCACTGCATATAATAGAACAACTCCACTGGGCCTGATATTTAGGCAGTGAGGAAAATCAAGAGGGGTGTGGGGAAGGAGACAATCAATCCAACAGGGTCAAAATGCAATGCAAATCCCTGCTTCTAGGCTCTTTCCAGCATTTAGAGAAGGGATCAGAAGAGAAACAATGAATGACTCAGTGTCAGAACATAATCATCCAGTTGATTATTAAACATCAGTTAAAAAATACACTCCCCCTTGCAATTTAGAGAGAGAGAGAGAGCGCGCACAAGCAACCAACCTCTCCCATTCCCTGGTCACAAAGAAACATCTACAAAAGGACATGGACGTGTTGGGATTGAAAATAGGAATAATAAAGGACTCCACTCCTCTCTTAAACCTGTCAGAGCAGTAAAAAGCAGCAGACTTGTAACTTGCTCTCTAGCCCCTTCCTAGACAAGGTAACTCTTGGCAGGCTGTAAATCTATGCCATGATTATATACTAGAGACATTAAAGAGAGGCCAAAATGGGAGATTGTAATGAAAATGGCAGCAAACAAAAAAAATTCAAACCATATTCAAGTACATTCCTTCAGTCCAGTTCTCTCTCATTTATTCACCACTAGAAAACAGCTTCTCTCCCCACCCAGCCCGTACCCCTCAAACACACATTTACTTCACATAATGTGTAGATCGGTTTACAGATAGGAGGATTACACAGAAAAATGAAGTGGCTCAGTTGTTTAGGATGAATTCAGAGTGTAGGCCCAGAGATATGAAGGAAGGCCAGACAAACAAAAAGATTGGGGAAGGAGGAAGGTAGAGAAGAGAGTCATCTGACATACACAACTTCCTAACTTTGCTGTCCACAAGAAACAAACTGATCTACCCGTCTCAAATACAAAGAACACTGGGGTAACAATAATAAGAGCTACAGTTTTAAAAAGCCTCTGGATTCTTTTGTCACAGGAAAAGAGAGCAGGAGATCAGAAACTAATTTGGATTGGGAGGAATGTCAACCTATTTACTTCTCTTCATCTACCACCAAGCCATAAATATACCAAAAAACTGCTTTGTCTCCTAAAATACTTTAGTCATTCTAGATGTCAGCTACCAAGCACAAACAAAAGTAGGGGAGAAAATGCATCAGGTCATAATGGGCCTCCTCCCCACTCCAGCACAGTCCTCTTCAAAAATTATACACAATGAGGATTATTTCCACTAAACAGCTGGAGTTCTCAACCCTCCTCCTGGTGAAATTAACCATCAATTGAAATTTGCATTTGGGAGGGTATGACATGTTGTAACTCAACTCCAGAATAAAAATAGCTCAGATTCTACCATGAAGGGTAGTCATTTCCTATTTGTTAAAAACATTAAAAATAAATAGAAGCTTTGTATAAAAACATGCACACAAAACATTAAATTTTCTTTGGGTAAATTGTCCTCATGCTATAAACATTAGTGCTGTTGATTTCACCCCTTCTTTTAAAGCACAAAATCCAAATAAGTTTGTTTATCTCTGCCTCTAGCAACTAAATCAGGTCTGTTTATCAACCCCCAACCTTCCTGCCACAATCAAAAAACAGATCCCTCACTCCTAAATTCTCCTGGGGGAGTAAATATTTCTGAAAGCATTTCAGTTGGTTATGTCAATTCTCCCCACCACCACCACGTAAACAAAACTATTAATAAAACAATTCTATAATCAAATTCCCAATGATATTTCAAAAGCCACCCACACTCCAGACAGCAAAAGAGAGGGATACACCATCCTATAAGGGGTGAGAATAAAAATACTGAGAAAAATAAAAATAGATCCATTAGGAAAGAAAAAAACCTACCCTAACTGGAGTGTTACATAAACAAAACCTCTAGCAAGAAGGGAAGGGGAGGAGGAGGGGAAGAGAGAGACTTTTCAATTGCACTGAAACCCCTTCTTCCCACTCCGTGGCACCTTATTTTTCGTTTATGCCAAACTAGGCTCCCCCGCCCCCCCCCCAAAATTAAAATAAAATAGCCACAAATCTCTAGGCGGGCACCAGAAGCTTTGGGAACTGCAGGCTGAAACCATGGAGTAAATAATAATAATCACAAAAGATTTTCTCTAGGCTGTGGCTATTAGACAAGACCTCCCCATTCTCTCAGCCCCACTCCTCACAACCCTAAGCTGCTGAACTACATTCCAGGGAAGGGGGCTGGGAGAAAGAGGGGAGCCATGGATGGAGGTGCCATCTGGAAAGGGGGGGATATTCCTTTGAAATACTCCTTCCAAGGCCGACCACCAGCTGTCATAATATCTGATGGGGAGTTGGGGGGGTTCTCTCCCTTACCTGAGGGAAGTCATAATCCCAGGGGGAGGAGAAGGAGTTGCCCTAGGCTAGACTGAAGGATCCTGCCCCATTGCCCCACTCCTTAAAGATACTAATCTCCCCCCAGGATAGGTGGTTGGGGTAGCCTCTATCCCCCAGGCTGAGTCTCTGTGGTTTAAAAGGGCCTTCAGGCCTTACCTTAGGCTGGGGGATCTGCTGTTTGGGGGGAAGCTCAGGCTGGGAGAGAGATCTGGAGTCCCCAGGACTGGGGGAGAGGGATCTGTTTTTGTAGCTGGCCTCTCCTCAGCAGAGTGGGAAGGGCTGGTGTTGGGGAGGTGTTTACAAGGGGGTCCCCCAGGAGTGGGGCTGGTCTAGGGGAGTTTCATCCTCTCCCTCCACAGATAGAGCTGGTTTCACAGGGGTGCTCTCTCCCCTTCACCATGGGACTGACCCTGGCAATTGTACACAACGGGGGAGGTTGGAGGGGAGGATGGTCTCTCCCCTGGGTATTTTCCTCACAGGGGTCTTTCTCCTCCACCCAGGGGGATGGGGACACTCTCTCTCCTCCCCCCACTGTACAAGGGGGGAGGTCCTTCTCCCCCCAGTGAGGTCTCCCCCCACACAGAGGGGGATGGGGGATCTCTCTCTCTTCTCCCCCCATGAGATGGGGGAGGGTCTCTCGCTCTCGCTCTCCCTCCCCCCCCACTCATGAGATGGGGGAGGGTCTCTCTCTCTCTCGCTCTCCCTCCCCCCCCCCATGAGATGGGGGAGGGTCTCTCTCTCTCTCGCTCTCCCTCCCCCCCCCCATGAGATGGGGGAGGGTCTCTCTCTCTCTCGCTCTCCCCTCCCCCCCCCCATGAGATGGGGGAGGGTCTCTCTCTCTCGCTCTTCCTCCCCCCCCCCATGAGATGGGGGAGGGTCTCTCTCTCTCTCGCTCTCCCTCCCCCCCCACTCATGAGATGGGGGAGGGTCTCTCTCTCTCTCGCTCTCCCTCCCCCCCCCATGAGATGGGGGAGGGTCTCTCTCTCTCTCGCTCTCCCTCCCCCCCCCCCATGAGATGGGGGAGGGTCTCTCTCTCTCTCGCTCTCCCTCCCCCCCCCCATGAGATGGGGGAGGGTCTCTCTCTCTCGCTCTCCCTCCCCCCCCATGAGATGGGGGAGGGTCTCTCTCTCTCTCGCTCTCCCTCCCCCCCCCATGAGATGGGGGAGGGTCTCTCTCTCTCTCGCTCTCCCTCCCCCCCCCCCCATGAGATGGGGGAGGGTCTCTCTCTCTCTCGCTCTCCCTCCCCCCCCCCCATGAGATGGGGGAGGGTCTCTCTCTCTCTCGCTCTCCCTCCCCCCCCCCATGAGATGGGGGAGGGTCTCTCTCTCTCTCGCTCTCCCTCCCCCCCCCCATGAGAGGGGGGTGGGTCTCTCTCTCTCTCGCTCTCCCTCCCCCCCCCCATGAGATGGGGGAGGGTCTCTCTCTCTCTCGCTCTCCCTCCCCCCCCCATGAGATGGGGGAGGGTCTCTCTCTCTCTCGCTCTCCCTCCCCCCCATGAGATGGGGGAGGGTCTCTCTCTCTCTCGCTCTCCCTCCCCACTCATGAGATGGGGGAGGGTCTCTCTCTCTCTCTCTCTCTCCCTCCCCCCCCACTCATGAGATGGGGGAGGGTCTCTCTCGCTCTCCCTCCCCCCCACTCATGAGATGGGGGAGGGTCTCTCTCGCTCTCCCTCCCCCCCCACTCATGAGATGGGGGAGGGTCTCTCTCGCTCTCCCTCCCCCCCCACTCATGAGATGGGGGAGGGTCTCTCTCGCTCTCCCTCCCCCCCCACTCATGAGATGGGGGAGGGTCTCTCTCGCTCTTCCTCCCCCCCCATGAGATGGGGGAGGGTCTCTCTCTCTCTTCCTCCCCCCCCATGAGATGGGGGAGGGTCTCTCTCTCTCTTCCTCCCCCCCCATGAGATGGGGGAGGGTCTCTCTCTCTCTCTCTTCCTCCCCCCCATGAGATGGGGGAGGGTCTCTCTCTCTCTCTCTCGCTCTTCCTCCCCCCCCCATGAGATGGGGGAGGGTCTCTCTCTCTCTCGCTCTTCCTCCCCCCCCATGAGATGGGGGAGGGTCTCTCTCTCTCTCTCGCTCTTCCTCCCCCCCCATGAGATGGGGGAGGGTCTCTCTCTCTCTCTCTCGCTCTTCCTCCCCCCCCATGAGATGGGGGAGGGTCTCTCTCTCTCTCTCGCTCTTCCTCCCCCCCCCATGAGATGGGGGAGGGTCTCTCTCTCTCTCTCGCTCTTCCCCCCCCCCCCTGAGATGGGGGAGGGTCTCTCTCTCTCTCGCTCTTCCTCCCCCCCCCATGAGATGGGGGAGGGTCTCTCTCTCTCTCGCTCTCCCTCCCCCCCCATGAGATGGGGGAGGGTCTCTCTCTCTCGCTCTCCCTCCCCCCCCATGAGATGGGGGAGGGTCTCTCTCTCTCTCGCTCTCCCTCCCCCCCCATGAGATGGGGGAGGGTCTCTCTCTCTCTCCCTCCCCCCCCACTCATGAGATGGGGGAGGGTCTCTCTCTCTCTCCCTCCCCCCCCACTCATGAGATGGGGGAGGGTCTCTCTCTCTCTCCCTCCCCCCCCACTCATGAGATGGGGGAGGGTCTCTCTCTCTCTCCCTCCCCCCCCACTCATGAGATGGGGGAGGGTCTCTCTCTCTCTCTCGCTCGCTCTTCCCCCCCCCCATGAGATGGGGGAGGGTCTCTCTCTCTCTCTCGCTCGCTCTTCCTCCCCCCCCATGAGATGGGGGAGGGTCTCTCTCTCTCTCTCGCTCTTCCTCCCCCCCCATGAGATGGGGGAGGGTCTCTCTCTCTCTCTCGCTCTTCCTCCCCCCCCATGAGATGGGGGAGGGTCTCTCTCTCTCTCGCTCTTCCTCCCCCCCCCATGAGATGGGGGAGGGTCTCTCTCTCTCTCTCGCTCTTCCTCCCCCCCCCATGAGATGGGGGAGGGTCTCTCTCTCTCGCTCTTCCTCCCCCCCCCATGAGATGGGGGAGGGTCTCTCTCTCTCGCTCTTCCTCCCCCGCACACTCATGAGATGGGGGAGGGGCTCTCTCTCCCCCCCACAGGAAGAGGGGGGAGGGTCCCCCCCCATAGGGTAACATGGGGGGAAGTCACCCCCCCCACAGAGGGACATGGGGGTCTCTCCCCCTCCCCTCCCCTCCACAGGGGCCGCCCCCCCGCGCGGGAAGGATACAGCTTGACCACGTCGGTGTCCATCCGCCTCTTGCCCGGGCTGGGGGAGGACATGGTGCCCCCGGCTGCCCGGCTCCTCCTCGCGGGCTGTCAGAGCCCCGGCTCCTCCGGGCTGGGGGAGGGGGGGGCCCGGCAGGGGCGGCTCCCCGGGGAGGGGGGGGGGGGCGCCGGGCACCGACCCGCTGGCGAGCCCCCTGCTGCTGCTGCTGCTGCTGCTGCGGCGCCCTGCGGCTGGCGGGGCCTGGCCGCTCCTGCCTCCCGCAGCTCCCCTCAGCCCCGAGCCCAGCTCCGCTCGCCTCTGCCGGAGAGCCTCTCTCTGGGCCCCTGACGTCACCCACAGTGACCTCACCGCCCAGGCCCGCTCCGATTGGCGGGGCGGCGCGTGACGGAAGCGCGTAGAGCGCGCCGCCCCCGCTGACTGCTGGGAGTTGTAGTCGCTTCCTCCCCCCCGGGAGAAGGCTATGCTTGCGCCAGGCGCTGCAGGCGCAAGAAGTGCGTGGCCGAGCCCGGGGGGAGCAGCGAGTTAGGTGCACTTTAGGTGCGTTAAGCCTGTGCGGGTTCGAGGCCTCTCCTGTCCTCTGTGACAGAGCTGAGCACTTCTCTTGCAGGTCTTAAAGCCCCTGTTTCCCCCCTGCCTCAAAATGTCAGGTTTCAGAGTAGCAGCCGTGTTAGTCTGTATTCGCAAAAAGAAAAGGAGGACTTGTGGCACCTTAGAGACTAACAAATTTATTAGAGCATAAGCTTTCGTGATGCATCCGATGAAGTGAGCTGTAGCTCACGAAAGCTTATGCTCTAATAAATTTGTTAGTCTCTAAGGTGCCACAAGTACTCCTCTTCTTTTTTCAAAATGTCAGGTGAGACCCAGGTTTTCCCAAAGCTCCCTGGTACCTAGGTGCATATACATTCTGACACCTTTCAGAGTAGCAGCCGTGTCAGTCTGTATCCGTAAAAAGAACAGGAGGACTTGTGGCACCTTAGAGACGAAGAAATTTATTAGAGCGTGAGCTGTAGCTCACGAAAGCTTACGCTTTAATAAATTAGTTATTCTGACACCTGCAGAGGAGCTTTTTCGCAGTTTGTCTCTTTCACCCACTGACAAGTTGCTCCCATAAAAGATGTTATCTTGTGTCTGCACAATGACAGCCTGCTGCTGGCCCAGATTTCATCTGTGTACAGTCATGGGTTCCACCCTTGTTTGTGTTCTGCTTAGCTGATAGCACTGGGATTTGGTGAGAGACAAGCCATGGCCCCCTGGATTCCCTTCTGAGGGTGGGATAGTCTGGCAGTTAGATTCCCAGCTTCTATGCCCAGTGTCATGACTGACTCTGCTGTTGGGCAAGTCACTTAGCCACTCTATGCCCCATCTGCAAAATGAAGCTACTGCAGGGAGATCCCATTTTTGTAAACTTCAATTTTCCAAACTCTCTTTATTCCCATACTCGTTTGCGTCCTTCACCCTGATACTGTACATATTTTTGGAACCCCTGGTTTGTGAACATTTAGTGTGTCTCTAAGTCTTCTGTGAAAATCAACTTTTACCCACACCTTCCTCACACAGGTTTTGTGAGGCATAATAAATATAGCAATATCTTGTTGCAAGCTGGGTATTATTGGACTGTCAATACACACTGTATTCACACCACACAAGAAATTCACGATTGACTCCATACATATCCTGACATGGGGAAGAGTCTCGCAGCCCCAATAGCTGGGTTTCAGCATTTGTTAACGTTGTGACTTGTTCCATGGAGGTTTATCACATTTTCCACCAGCTCAGTTTCTGGTTTCTGCTTTTCCGGCTGTTAGTAATTTACAGAGAAGTAATGCAGGGTCCATGTGCAAGGGACACCGATCGGAGCGAGAGGCTAGAATGAGTGATATCTCTCATAATCTGGTACAACTGAGCAGTGTATGGGAATGAACAGCTGTTCGACCTTGTGTGACTTTAGAGTGTTGCGATCTGGGAAATGTATTCTTTGGCCTTTCCAACCCTTTATATACAGGCTGTTAGTGGAGCAGGAACAGGGACACAGAGCAGAGTCGAATGTTACCAATGAACGAGCTTCTCCAATTGACTCTACTGCAAAATTAATAACATTCCGATTAATATGCCAAAGTGGAAAGAAAGGCTGTGTAGTTAAGACATGGGGGCTGGAACACCTAAGTTCTACTCCCACCTCTGTGATGGACTTTGGGCCTCAATTTACCCACCTGAAAAATACAGCTAATAATACTTGCCTGTCTCTTGGAACAGGGGATTGTGTGACTAAGTTAATGAAAGTTTGTAAAGCATGTGGAGGTTGTTGGATAAAAGTTACTACAGAAATCTAAACACTCTGTGAAGACTGCAGAGCGTGTGTAGGCACCTTCTACTGGATGGCATTGGTCCTATGCACTCAGAGGCCCTAGATTGCTAAATGAGATTCTCTTCAAGCTCAAGTGGCGGGGGTTGGTACTTTTAGAGCAGGTGGATCAGAGCTCTGTTCCAGCCATCACTGTGAAGCTTTGAGGGCTGATCTACATTGATCTTACGTGGGCATAACTACATGTCTCAGGGATATGAAAAATCCACACCCTCAAGGGACATAGTTAAGAGGACCAAACCCCCTGACCTAACCTTCCATCGACCCAGGTACCACCTGGATTAACTACAGCGACGGGAGAACCCCTCCATCGCTGTAGTAAGTGATTACACTGACATACTACAGCACTGCAGCTGTTGCTTTTTAAGTGTGGACATAGCATGAGTGTCTGTAGTGTGCAGCAAGGCCAATCAGAGGGGGGCCCGGAGGGCCATTTGGCCTGGGCCTCAAGCTCAAAGTGGGCCTCAAATTTAGACACTTGTTAATTTTTTGGCATTTGTTAAGTTTTGCAACTTGTTTTTATGTGCATCCCTATTGGACCAAAATGTGACACACACTCTCAGCTTAGAGCTGCAGATTTAAGCAAATAAGAGATTTGATTTAGTAAAAAACATAATTTTTTGTTAACTGATATAGATTTTGTCATGTTAAAGAGTTAAAAATGTTCATAAATATTAATAAAAAATATATCGGTTCTGATGGCACAAGATTAGACCGTGATGAACATGTCCTCTTAGATCAGCTGATTATATAAAAAAAACACTACTAGTGGCTGGTGCTGGATCAAGTGCATGTTGAAAGAGAGAGAATTGTTACATTTTAGTGTCTTTATAGTTTTACGTCTAGTTGACTAAGGAATTACGTGTGAGAATTCCTCATTATTATCTTATATGGTAGCTAAGAGAGGTGACTGGTTGGTTGGTTGAGCCCTAGCTAGGTAGCTTGGCCATCATCATATGCTTTCGTAGGCTGTAGGCCCAGATTCAAGGGAAAATTTGTGAGGACAATCTTGTACAGTGAGTTTCGTGAGGACATACGTTTGAAATTTTTGGACATTATCACTCTGACTGTATCCATGTCTGTGTTTACTATATGTATGTCATCCCTTTGTATTCAGCTCAGCCTGTTATATTATACCTTGTGTGCTTGAGTTTTGGTTCGGTGATAAAGATAATAACCTGTCTGACTGTTTCATTTTGTGTTCTTATTTGTATTCCTTCGCTTTAAGTCTTTTCAGCATTTGTGTACATGTTTACAGTAGAAGATTTCAAGTGTAGATAAGCTACTTATTTACAGCAGAATATTTCAAGTGTGGATAGGCACATATTGACCAGATAGATCACTCTGAAGAGGAGATTAGAAAGTGGTGCAAGCAAGAGACGGCAAAAACAATTGAGTGAAGCAGCAGCTAAGAGCTCAAAGCCAATAACTTCATTTCTCAAACCACTGGAAAACACACCTTACCCAACAAACAACGCTACAAATAATGACAGGTTTCAGAGTAGCAGCCATGTTAGTCTGTATTCGCAAAAAGAAAAGGAGTACTTGTGGCACCTTAGAGACTAACAAATTTATTTGAGCATAAGCTTTTGTGAACTACAGCTCACTTCATGAGAACATGAAACAATGGGTGTAAAGCTTATGCTCAAATAAATTTGTTAGTCTCTAAGGTGCCATAAGTACTCCTTTTCTTTTTGCTACAGATAATGAAAACTCCGCAACTGCAACAGGTGATATTTCAATGCCAATACCTGAACATGAGGACACTAGTCAAGAAGGAGATGTGCCAACAGTAACAGATGCAGCAGAAGATCCTATGTATGACCAAGAAACTCAGCAGCAACAGGAAGATGTAGATCTTACGTAGCAAGAGCAATTCATGAGTACTACAGATTTGACTGTGACTGACATTGGAATTATTGACAAGAGCAATGCTGCCTAAATGCAATCTTCTTCAAATTAGTTGTTTTGAAATTCCAAGTAACATTCCATGAGATGCTGATAATCATGCTTTCCCTACTTGTTTGTTGACAAAAGCTCTTCCAAATGGTGAGACTTGCACAAGAGATTGGTGATGCTGGACTACGGAAAAACAATCTCTGTACTGTGCACCCTGCTTCATTTTGAACAAAAGTGCTGCAAATACATCAGATCTCTCTGATCAATCAGGATGGAGCATCAACAGAGGTTGGAGGGAGTTGAAAGACCAAATACTATCCCATGAGAGTTCAAAGTCACACAAAGAAAACTATGTTGCATCCGATGAAGTGAGCTGTAGCTCACGAAAGCTTATGCTCAGATAAATTTGTTAGTCTCTAAGGTGCCACAAGTACTCCTTTTCTATGTTGCATGGAAATCAGCCAGTAGGGCAGCATCAGCTGAAAGGTCAGTTGAGAATTTACTCTTGACTGAACTCTCTACAGACACTAATAACTTGAAAAAATGTCTCAAGCGCATCCTGAATGTCATCCTTTTTCTTTCTGAACGGAATTGGCTTTCTTTGGTTCCAGTCAACGTATTTGTGATCATGCAAATGGCAACTTTCTAGGCATAGTTGAACTCCTCAGCAAATATGACCCACTTTTATCAGAGCATGTTAAACATGTTTGAGAATTGCAAGAGAGTCAAAAGCGCATGCAAGTCCATTATCTTTCCACTTGCATACAAAACGAGTTTATTGAGCTATGTGGGTCATTCATACAAACAATGCTTGATGAGATTCGAAATGCCAAGTATTTTTCAATCATTGTTGATGCCACTCCAGGTTGTTCTCACAAAGAACAGACTACTATGGTTATTTGATATGTTAAGATTGTAGGCAGCTCAAAATTTTCAATTTAAGAAAGGTTTATTTTGTTTGATAATTTCACAAGAAAAATTGGAAAAGAAATTGCTGCTCAAGTACTAGCAATTCTAGAAGGTTTTAAGTTAGATTTTCAAGTCTGCATTGGTCAAGCCTATGACAATGGATCTAATATGGTGGGGAAGTACAAAGGTGTACAAGCAGTTCTGCTTAAGCATAATTCAAACTGTATTTTCTCCAGCTGTGGAAAGCACACACTAAACCTTGTAGGTGTTGACTGTGCTGAATCATGCAAGAAGGCAATTACTTACTTTGGAACTGTTCAGCAAATGTTCAGTCTCTTCAGTAGCAGTCCACAAAGGTGGGACATTCTGAAGCAATATCTTTCTGTTTCACTGCATGCGATGTCCAGAACTAGATGGTCTGCATGGATTGATGGTGTTCAGCCAGTTGCATGGCATTTGAATTCTGTGAGAAAGGCTTTAAATGAGTTTGAATCTCTCAATCTCACTGCACAGGCTGGAACAGAACTTCAGTCTATTCAGAAGCACATGTCCAAATTTGAATGCATTCTGATGTCATCTTTGTGGATGAAGCTACTTACAATGATCCCCCAAACAGGTAATGGAAGCACGCAATGCTGCACTTGATGTTGAGAGGGATAACACTGAAAGTCCTATCAATGATCTTCAACAGATTCATGAACAACGGGGTGCGAGCCTGACTGAGTCCAAATTAGTAGCACAGAATATTGGCGTTTCATCTGAGTTACCTACTGAAACTGATGCCGAGCAGCGTTATAGGGACAATGTCTCCCTTGTCATCATTGACTCTATTCAATCAGGGCTTACTCGTCGATTCGAGTCACTGCGACTAATTTGTACCCTTTTTGGGTTTCTTTGGCAGTTCAACAGACAGAGTATTGAAGAAAGAACAGGAGGACTTGTGGCACCTTAGAGACGAACAAATTTATTTGAGCATAAGCTTTTGTGAGCTACAGCTCACTTCATCAGATGCATTCAGTGGAAAATACAGTGGGGAGATTTATATACATAGAATCATAGAATCATAGAATCATAGAATATCAGGGTTGGAAGGGACCCCAGAAGGTCATCTAGTCCAACCCCCTGCTCAAAGCAGGACCAAGTCCCAGTTAAATCATCCCAGCTAGGGCTTTGTCAAGCCTGACCTTAAAAACCTCTAAGGAAGGAGATTCTACCACCTCCCTAGGTAACGCATTCCAGTGTTTCACCACCCTCTTAGTGAAAAAGTTTTTCCTAATATCCAATCTAAACCTCCCCCATTGCAACTTGAGACCATTACTCCTCGTTCTGTCATCTGCTAAAACATGAAACCATGTTACCATACACACTATAACGAGAGTGATCACTTAAGGTGAGCTATTACCAGCAGGAGAGCAGGGGGGAAAAAACCTTTTGTAGCGATAATCAAGGTGGGCCATTTCCAGCAGTTGACAAGAACATCTGAGGAACAGTGGGGGGGACGGGGGGATAAACATGGGGAAATAGTTTTACTTTGTGTAATGACCCATCCACTCCCAGTCTCTATTCAAGCCTAAGTTAATTGTCTCACCTTAAGTGATCACTCTGGTTACAGTGTGTATGATACACCCATTGTTTCATGTTCTCTGTGTATATAAATCTCCCCACTGTATTTTCCACTGAATGCATCCGATGAAGTGAGCTGTAGCTCACGAAAGCTTATGCTCAAATAAATTTGTTCGTCTCTAAGGTTCCACAAGTCCTCCTTTTCTTTTTGTGAATACAGACTAACACGGCTGCTACTCTGAAACCTGTCAGAGTATTGAAGATCTACTTTCTGCAGCTGAACAATTTCAGCAACAGTACAACAAAGAAATCTCAAAAGATCTCAGTGATGAGGTCATCTTCCTCAAACAAATATATTCCACAAACTTTAAATTGGATTGCAAGCCAAAGGAATTGCTTCAAGAAATACTCAAACTTGGACTCTCTAGGGTGTTTCCTAATATCACAATTGCATTGTGTATTTTTGTCAGTTTGCCTGCATCAGTAGCTTCAGGTGAACCACCTTCAACGCGTTGAAGCAGGTAAAGAACTATCACCGTTCAACTTTGGGACGAGAGTGTTTGAATGGGCTTGCCAGGTTTAATATTAACTGTGACATTGCACAAAAGCTAGATTTTCCCTCAATAATTAGTGCATTTGCACAGAAAAAGGCTAGAAAAGCATTTGTTAAATAAAAAAATATTCAAATTATGTCTCACCCTTTTTTGGTGCCTTATTTTGTTTTCACGTGTCGTCATTTTTTATTTTTATTATGACTAGGGGCCTCAAAAGCTGGAAGTGGCCCGGGCCTCTCTGGACTTCTCAGGGGGCCCGGTGTGCAGCACACACTGACAAGTGTGAAGGTTCACAAAGTGACCACAGATTTGTTAAAATACCTTGTGATGTTGCAGCCGTAAAGTGGTCACCACAAAACACTTATTGCCTACTCCAAGGAGCTTGGCTTTGCTGTGCCATGGTTGCCAAGCCTCCATGGCTTGGTATGTGTCAAATCGAAGACATCTCGGGAAGATTCCCATACACCCTTCAGCAGCTGGGAGAAGTCTACAGCATCCAGCATCTTCAGATGCTGATCTTCCCATTAAAGTCATAATGGGTAAGTCTACACTGAAACCAGAGTGAGCCTGGATAGACAGACTTGTGCTAGCAGGGCTTGTGTTAGCATGTGTGGACATTGTAGCACCAGCAAGAGGCTTGGCCTAGCCATCTGAGCTCAAGCCCACCCCATCCTTTGGCAGGGGCAGCAGGTTTGTATAATTTTTGCTGGTGCCCAGATCAGGTCCAAGTCCCCGTCTGTCCCCGTACCTGCCTTGTAAGCCAATATACAGTAACTCCTCACTTAAAGTCGTCCCGGTTAACATTGTTTTGATGTTATGTTATTGATCGATTAGAGCAGTAGCTCTCAAACTTTTTTT
This sequence comes from Dermochelys coriacea, assembly GCF_009764565.3. Lineage (NCBI taxonomy): Eukaryota > Metazoa > Chordata > Testudines > Dermochelyidae > Dermochelys > Dermochelys coriacea. The sequence goes on along the minus strand of NC_050068.2, from coordinate 348,832,445 downwards.
TCCGCAGACCACTTGAAAATTACTGAGGATCTTGGCGGACCACTTAATGATCTTTCCAAATGTTGTTTGTACCATTAGCTAACTATTGTAAAGCGCTTTGGATAAAAGTGCTATATTAAAAAAACCCTTAATAATAATTAACTTTTTTTGTTCTACACATAAAAGCAGACAACTCATATTTTAATTTCAGTAGTCTTAACTTTTCTAATGCGATGGATGTGCCCTCTCCCCCACCGTAGCAGCCCTCAAGCTGGGACTGGGAAGAAGTGGGGTTCTCTCCCTCTCTCCCCCACCGCAGGAGCCCCTGAGCTTGGGCTGGAAACGAGGTGGGGGCTCTCCCCAGCAGCCGCAGCCCTGGAGCCTCTTTCTCTGGCTGCTGTAGCCCTGCATGTCCCAAATTCCCCCCACCCCTCTTCTCACCCCACTGCCCCTTCCCAACTACCCCCTATTCCCCCGCAAGGTCACCACCTCACTTTACATGTGCATCTTCTCCAGGGTCCAGGCACCTAATTAGTGGAGCCGCGCCTGCGCAGCTCCACTAATTAGGTGGGTGGCCCTTCATTCTCTCGTATGCGGCCGCCCAGGAGTGCACCTTAGAGGGAACTATCCACGGACCACCTGAATGGAGCCCGCGGACCCCGGGTACTCCACAGACCACAGTTTGAGAACCTCTGAATTAGGGAACAGGTTTGTTTAAAGTTGAGCTATGCTCCCTTATAGTGTTGTTTGGCAGCCGCCTGCTTTTCCCACTGCTTGCAGAAGGAGCAGCCACTTGGGGCGCTAGTGGTGGGGGCTTGGAACCAGGGTGGGCTGGTAGCCCCACTATCAGCTCCCCTAAGTTCCCTGTGGGGTAGCAGCCCAGCAGGCTATCAATTGCCAGCAGTTCAGCTGTCCCTCCCCCCACTGCCGTGTGCTGCTCCTGCCCTCTGCCTTGGAGCTGCTCCCCAAACCTCCTGCTTGCTGTGCGGGAGAGGAGGGGAAGAGGGGTGCTGATGTCAAGGTGTCCCCCTCCCCCGTTCCTGCCCCCATCTCCACAGAACGTGTGTGTGTAGGGGGATACGACAGGGCTCAGAATGGAGGGAGCTTGCTGGCAGCAGCTGCTGTCTCAAAGTACAGGATGCATTCAGCGGAAAATACAGTGGGGAGATTTATATACATAGAGAACATGAAACAATGGGTGTTACCATACACACAGTAACAAGAGCGTGATCACTTAAGATGAGCTTTTACCAGCAGGAGAGTGGGGTGTGGGGGTGTCTGTGGGGAACCCTGACCTGGGGTATTCTATCTGCTACCCAAGATCCATAAACCTGGAAATCCTGGATGTCCCATTATCTCAGGCATTGGCACCCTGACAGCAGGATTGTCTGGCTATGTAGACTCCCTCCTCAGGCCCTACGCTCCCAGCGCTCCCAGCTGTAGCTCACGAAAGCTTATGCTCAAATAAATTTGTTAGTCTCTAAGGTGCCACAAGTCCTCCTTTTCTTTTTGCAAATACAGACTAACACGGGCTGCTACTCTGAAACCTGCCTCAAAGTCTCTCTCTCTCACACACAGTGTGTGTGTGTCTCTGTCTCTCTCTGCCATGCTGTCTTCCCCCTGGCGCCCCTGCCAATTCCTGCTGCCTTATGGGTGGCTACATTAACAATGTGTTAATCCTTTCGGGCTCAGCCTAGTGCTAGTTCATCCGTTAGCAGTAAGGCATTCCCTGGGAAACATCCCACCCTCTGACTCCACCACCTCAACCAAGCTTCCCAAGCAGCATTGCTGTGTACAGTATTCAGTTGTTTGTTTAAAACTGATACTGTGTGTACATATAAAATATAATCTTTTGTCTGGCAAAAAAAAAAATTCCCTGGAACCTAACCCCCCTATTTACATTCATTCTTATGGGGCAACTGGATTCGCTTTTCATCGTTTCACTTAAAGTAGCATTTTTCAGGAACAGAACTACCACATTAAGCGAGGCATTACGGGATATTTTTTAAAATAATGTAAAAATGTGCGAGCTCTGGGATGGGTCTGGGGATGAGGGGTTTGGGGTGTGGGAGGGGGCTCAGGGCTAGGGCAGAGGGTTGGGGTGTGGGGGTGAGGGCTCTGGGGTGTGGTGGGGCTGGGGATGAGGGGTTTGGGAGGGGCTCAGGGCTGGGGCAGAAGGTTGGGGTGCAGGGGGTGAGGGCTCTGGCTGGGGGTGTGGGCTCTGGGGTGGCACAGGGCTGGGGATGAGGAGTTTGGGGTGCAGACAGGCTGCCCCGGGGCAAGGTGCCGGTGGAGGGTCCCGCTGGAAAATGAAAGGGTCTGAGGGGCAAGGGCAGGCTCAGGATCAGGCTGCCCTGGCAGTAGTGGATGGGGGGCACTAGGATCCTGCGGCAGCAGTTGATGCAGGGAGGCAGCATGGAGCCGCAGGGGAGAGAAGGGTCTGGACCTCTGCTCCTGGGAGGTGCACCGAGGTAGCAATTGGGGGCTGGCCGGGAGACACTCGGGGGAGGTGCGCAGGGACGGCAGGTGGGACCGGGGGAGAGACCCAGCCCTGAACATTGGTGGAGCTGAGCCCCCAGGCCCTGAATATTGCTGGAGCCCAGGCACCACGGGCCCGTACAACTCGCTGCCCCTGCCCTTTGGGTCTGAGTTTGGGTGGCTAGTCCCAGCCTCCACCAGGGCTGCAATATCCACACAGCCATTTGTAGCACACTAGCATGAGCCCTGCAAGCACAAGTCTGTTAACCGGGGCTGGGTGGTTTGCTCCTAGCTGCAGTGTAGACGTACTCCACAGTTTTGCCATCAACTCCCTTGGGAGCAGAATTAGGCCAAGACTAAGCACTTTGGAAAATCCCACCCAACATTTTTGTAACTGCTCCTAGCACTCAGGGCCAGCTGCTGTTAATATTCAGGCCTCCCATTCTCCAGACACTCGCACACCAGTCACTGTGGGAATCCACCCCATGCAGAGGGCCAGCAGAAGGCCTATGCATCTCTTAACTTCCCCAAACTGGCCCCTGGCCATCCAAGCATCTGGATGGACAAGCCCTGTCCATCCACCTCCATCTCTGCGCCAGTCTCTGCACTGGTGTGGACATGGGACGGGGTCACAGGATCTAGCACATCTTGCCATGGTCCTTCCGGTTGTGGCTTTCTGTAGTATCTGAGCACTGCAATGATAATGCATGCAGAAGCTAAAACCCAGCTTGACTCTCAGATCCCATGTGGGGGTTGCTGAGCTGGCAACTAAGAACAATAAACTAACCAAAACAGTGCATTTGTTCTGGAGACACAATAAACACAGGAGCCCCGACATCCTTTTGAGAGAGTCACTTTTCAGAGTGGATCTGCACTCCAAATAACTTGCAGAAAGTCACACAGTGAGTCTGTGGCAGAACCTGGAATAGAATCCCCATTGTCTAATTCCTTAACCACAAGGACCTCACACCCCCAGCCAATAGCTTATCTTTTGCTCTCTGCTTAATTTTACTTCTCCCCCTACTTTCCTTTTTTCCATTGTCTCTGCCATATTTCTCATTCTCTGATCCCCTTGACATTTACCCATTTATTCACTTTTGCACTAGGAAGAAGCAGTTATGGGGCTTGTCTACACTGGGAAAATTCTCACCAGTTGTACTGCATTGATGCAATTATACCAGAGAAAACCCTCATGTTGGCCACTCCCCATCCACCTAGCCACATCTCCTGTGCTGGAGGCAGAGAGGTGGGGATATCGAGCTGGCTATAATGGCTCTATGCTACCTGGAGGCAGGTGGGAATCCTAAGCTGGTGAACTCCACTGGTTTCCTGGTAGCTTTGTGCCACAGGAGAAGGACAAAGTAGATGGAATGAAGCTCTGGACAAGTTTGTGATCACATAATTGCAGACTGTAGTGTAATGCAGACATACACAGGGGCAGAGTTAAGGTTATGTGGGCCTCCTTAACTTGGCATTTCCTAACTTTTGTTTATTTAACTATGCAACCTTAATATATTTATTTCTGTATATAATAAAATAATAAACAATTAACAATAAAACATTACTAGTGCTGCTTGGAAAAGGCTCTATAGCAGCCCTATAAAGTCCCATTAACCTGAGGGTTGTCAGATGATTATGTTTACCCAACAAGCAAGCAGAATATGATGCAATTTTTTTTTCATGATCATCTTCGGTACTGTAAGGATATTCATGAAGATTTGGCTAGGCTGCTTTACAAATATGAATTCACCCCTTCTATGCTCCCTCCCTAACCCAGGTGCAGTGAAGATTACAGATGGAACAATTAAGACAGAGGGAAGTGAAGTAACTTGGCCCAAGTCACCAGTGAATCAGCAGCACAGCCAGGAATAGAACCCAGGAGTCCTGGGGCACAGTCATCTGCACTAACCATGAGAGAACACTTCCTCCTAGGGAGACCTACCTTCTGGTGTATTGGCTAAATTTTCCTCTCCTTTTTACTTTTCATCCTCTGAGATCTTATTCCCTTCTCTCGTTATTGATATTGTTACCTTCTTGTTATTTATAGACTCTCTTGACCTCCCCTGCAGAGACACGACTATATTTTTAGCTGCCTTCGTGGCTCCCCTCCTCTCCCCTCCACTAATCGATTTGGCTGTCTTTCTTTGCATGGTCCCGATATGCCCCCGAGGTGATAGGGACCCGGTCTGCATGTGGGAAATGCCAGGCGTGGCTGCACTAGGGTAATAGCCCTATTACCTGCCTCGTGTTTGTTCCAGACGATTTCTCACAGAGAGCAGCCCTGGCTTCTTACTGACAGAGTCACCCTGCGGGTTCCTAGTCAGATTCTCCCTGTCTGCCTCTCCTGCCAGTCACACTCACAGGCCCCTCTGCAGGAGAAGCCTGGGCAGGAGAGCAGAGCGCATGGAGTTGCCGTCCAGTTCATCCACAGGGGCCCAGGATTTGATCTCCCTGCCCAAGAAGCTGGTGGCTGCGCCCCCTTCATCTGCTGATCCACCCAGATTTCAGGATGCAGAGCGGAGGATGTGGTCAGATGCCCTCTGCCTCTGCTCTGCCACCTGGACCCAGAGGTGCTGCCACCCCCCCGGTCAGCACAGCCATGCTTCCAGGGGCTCCCCTTACCACAGATCTGCCCTCCCAAAAGGAGGGAGGGGCTCCACAGTGCAGGGGGGGCAGGCAAGTCAAGACACCCTCAAGATCTAGGGAGGAATTCCAGCCCCCCACAACTCTCTAGAGGTGGAACCCCAGGGACCTTCAGGGTAGAGGTAAAGGCAGGAGAGAGGGAGCCTTAGTTCACAGCCTGGTTGCTACCAGCCCATGTGTTTCTGGGAGTCACTCCCTACCCTCAGATCACTTCCCCCACCTCCACAGCTCCATGTGCCCATGCCACCAAAAGCCCCCTCTTGGTGAGTGGTCTCATCCCCCCACATCTCTCTGTGGTTTATGCCTGCCCCGCACCTTCACATCTCTTCCTCTTCCAATGTTGGAGGCACCAGCAGATTGGACCACCCATGCTCTAGACCGCCCAGGAAAAGCCGTAGGTTCCATGAGTAGCAACTCAGTATAAAGCCTCAGCACTCATCCTGGTACCTTCACCTGTGGACCTCAGGCACAAATATTCATTCAGTTCAACTCACCGTCCTCCCCCAGAGGTGTAGCCAGTCACATTATCCCCATTTTCCACATGAATAAACCAAGGCATAGAGAGATGGTGGCCCTAGGCTGCCTGTCAGGTACTGAGCACCCCCCACGTCCATGGATGTCAGTGGGCATTGAGGGTGTGCAGGGGCACCTTGCAGGATGGGACCCAACATCGCAGAGCATCAGTGACGGAGCCGGGGCGGAGCCAAGTGAACTGGAAATGCTAATCATATCACCTCCTCCCCGCTTAGAGTTGAATCCAGAGGCTTTGGAGGTCAATTAGAGGCTTGACATTGGCTTCGGTGGGCTTTGGATCGTGTCCCTAAACAATGTGGATCCCGTTATTAACCCCTGCATCGTCCTGCTCTATACTGCTCCTCATGTGGCCACTGTGCCGTGAATAATTATTCTGCTAGGTCGGATCTGCTCTCATTCATCCCAGCATGATGCTGGCAAGGCCCACTGATTTCAGTGGTGTTACTGCTGATTTTCACCAGTGGAAGTGAGAGGAGACTCAGGCCCTTAATTCTCATCTGTGCTCTGCCATTCATCTCCTCAGTATTCCTCCAAGTCCACTGTGGCTCTGTATGGGCTGCCGGATGGAAATCCAGATGTCACCCCTAGCATTCCCTTTATGCCCTAAACCAGTAATTACATTAAAGGTCGCTCTTTAAGAGGATTATTCACTTTTTCCACACCAGTCAATACTTTATTGACCTCTATCATATGCCCTCTTAGTCATCTCTTTTCCAAACTGAAAAAAACGGTCTTTTTAACTTCTCCTCATACAGAAAAAGTTCCATATCCCTCATCATTTTTGTTGCCCTTCTCTGTATCTTTTCCAATTCCAATATATCTTTTTGAGATGGGGCAACCAGAACTGCACCCACTAGTCAAGATGGGGATGTACCATTGATTTATACAGAGGCATTATGGTATTTTCTCTCTTATTATCTAAGCCTTTCCTAGTGGTTCCTAACAGTCTAATTCGCTTTTTTGGCTGCCGCTGCACACTGAGTGGATGTCTTCAGAAAACTATCCACAATGACTCCAAAATCTCTTTCTTGAGTGGTAACAGCTAATTTAGACCCCCTCCTTTTATATGTATAGTTGAGATTATGTTTTCCAATGTGCATTACTTTGCATTTATCAACAGTGAATTTCAACAGGGAATTTGTTGTGCAGTCTATAAACACCACCCTATACCAGAAACCTACTGACCGCTATTCCTACCTACATGCCTCCAGCTTTCATCCAGACCACACAACACGATCCATTGTCTATAGCCAAGCTCTACGATACAACCGCATTTGCTCCAACCCCTCAGACAGAGACAAACATCTACAAGATCTCTATCAAGCATTCTTACAACTACAATACCCACCTGCTGAAGTAAAGAAACAGATTGACAGAGCCAGAAGAGTACCCAGAAGTCACCTACTACAGGACAGGCCCAACAAAGAAAATAACAGAACGCCATTAGCCATCACCTTCAGCCCCCAACTAAAACCTCTCCAACGCATCATCAAGGATCTACAACCTATCCTGAAGGACGACCCATCACTCTCACAGATCTTGGGAGACAGGCCAGTCCTTGCTTACAGACAGCCCCCCAACCTGAAGCAAATACTCACCAGCAACCACACACCACACAACAGAACCACTAACCCAGGAACCTATCCTTGCAACAAAGCCCGTTGCCAACTCTGTCCACATATCTATTCAGGGGACACCATCATAGGGCCTAATCACATCAGCCACACTATCAGAGGCTCGTTCACCTGCACATCTACCAATGTGATATATGCCATCATGTGCCAGCAATGCCCCTCTGCCATGTACATTGGCCAAACTGGACAGTCTCTACGTAAAAGAATAAATGGACACAAATCAGACGTCAAGAATTATAACATTCAAAAACCAGTTGGAGAACACTTCAATCTCTCTGGTCACTCGATTACAGACCTAAAGTGGCAATACGTCAACAAAAAAACTTCAAAAACAGACTCCAAGGAGAGCCTGCTGAATTGGAATTAATTTGCAAACTGGATACCATTAACTTAGGCTTGAGTAGAGACTGGGAGTGGGTGGGTCATTACACAAAGTAAAACTATTTCCCCATGTTTATCTTACCCCCACCCCCCACTGTTCCTCAGACGTTCTTGTCAACTGCTGGAAATGGCCCACCTCGATTATCACTACAAAAGGTCCCCCCACCCCCAGCTCTCCTGCAGTTAATAGCTCCCCTTAAGTGATCACTCTGGTTACAGTGTGTATGGTAACACACCTTGTTTCATGTTCTCTATGTATAAAAATCTCCTCACTGTATTTTCCACTGAATGCATCTGATTAAGTGAGCTGTCGCTCACGAAAGCTTATGCTCAAATAAATTTGTTAGTCTCTAAGGTGCCACAAGTCCTCCTTTTCTTTTTGCAGATACAGACTAACAGGGCTGCTACTCTGAAACCTGAGATCCCTTTGTAACTCTTCACAGTCAACTTTGGACTTAACTATCTCGAGTAATTTTGTATTGTCTGCACATTTTAACACCGTTTAATGTTCACTGTTTACTTCTTTTTCCAGATCGTTTATGAATACTTTGAACAGCACTAGTCCTAGTATAGATCCCTGGGGGACACCACTATTTACCTCTTGCCATTCTGAAAACTGACCATTTATTCCTGCCCTTTGTTTCCTGTCTTTTAACCAGTTACCAGTCCATGAGAGGACCTTCCCTCTTATCCCATGACAGCTTACTTTGCTTAAGAGCCTTTGGCGAGGGACCTTGTCAAAGGCTTTCTGAAAATCTATTCCAAGACCACTGCTGATTTTCTGCGTGGCAGGGCCATGAAGAGGCCACAGTAGAGTATAAATGTTGGGGTTGTGATCCCAAGAACTTCATTCTGCCTCAGGCTGCTGGTGGATCTGCTATCTCATCACCTCAGAGCATTAATTGTGCTAATTGTCCTGGCACCTGAACCTGCAGCCCACTGACTTCTGTGGAGTTTTTGTGTGTGAAAACTGAAGGATTAGTCCCACCCCCCCATCTCACTGACCCCAAAGCACCAGAACTGGATATTCTGCAGCTCCAGGGAGGGGTCCCTGTACAGCACTGCACAGGGTGCAGTGCATAGGTGGCCTGGGCCAAAGCATCTACCATGGCATGGATCCTCCAGTCCTGATCCCCCACAGCAGTAGGATTGGGTTAGGGCCGTATGGGGCTACCTCCAACTGTTGTAGCCCAGCAGCCACTCCATGGACTTGCCAGTGCCCAGTGCCAGAGCCTTGGGCTCTGGATTTGCCCCTTGTCCTATTTCAAAGAGAGAACAGATGGAGGTGAGGGAGAGAGAGAGAGAGATGGGAGCAGCTGTGCTGGGGCATGGGAATGCCCAGCTACTGACCCACCAGTTGGGGGCACTGTAATAGAGAGAGGCTGGAAACTACCTAGTGGGCCTTTGCCATCTCTGGATCTATGGTATGATCCCGCTGTCTGCTCCCCCTATGGCCTCTGACATTCCCTGCCTTCGACATGAGATCCCCTGACCCCCCACTGTCATTATTTACTTGTATCACAGTTGTAGCCCCTAGAGCAGTGGTGGGCAACCTGCGGCCCGCGGACCGCACGCAGCCCGCCAGGGTAATCCGCTGGCAGGCCGCGAGACAGTTTGTTTACATTGACCGTCCGCAGGCCTGGCCGCCCGCAGCTCCCATTGGCCAGGAACGCAAACCGCGGCCACTGGGTATTGCGGGAGCTGCGGGTGGTCATGCCTGCAGACGGCCAATGTAAACAAACTGTCTCGTGGCCCGCCAGCGGATTACCCTGACGGGCCACAGGTTGCCCACCACGACTCTAGAGGGCCCAGCTGAGTTCACGGCCCCATTGTGCTAGGTGCAGTACAAACACAGAGCAAGAGAGGTCGTGCCTGCCCCAAAGGCCTCAGAGACAAGACTGGTTTCATAGTAGCAGCCGTGTTAGTCTGTATTCGCAAAAAGAAAAGGAGTACTTGTGGCACCTTAGAGACTAACAAATTTATTAGAGCATAAGCTTTCGTGAGCTACAGCTCACTTCATCGGATGCCAGAGCGAGCAGGAAAGCAGCAGCACACAGAGGTGAAGTGACTTGCCCAAAGTCATGCAGCCCATCAGTGGCAAAGCTGGGGGTAGAACCCTGGTGTCCTCGTCCCCCATCCACTGCCCAGTCCCCTATACCGCTAACGATTACCCACAGTTGCTTCAGTCTGGGGCTATCTCAGGGCCTCTCACTCATGTTTCTTGCTTTCTCTCTTCTCTCCCCCCTTCACCTGAGCACAAAGAATCCGTCTGATCTGCAGGGAGCTAATCCTAATGAGCTGTCAGGGTGGGGGCCAGGGTCCTCTCCCCCCCACCGTGAGAGGAGGAGGACGGCTTGAATAAGCTAACAGGCCCTTTCTAGTCTCCGCCTTCCGAGCTGCTAAGCCTCACAGAGAACGGAGGAGGAAGAAGGGGACGACTCAAGCTGCGGGGCAAAGGCAGCTTTCGAGGTGAGCTGTGAAGAAAGGGAGCAGGAGAAGTGAGTCAGTAACTCGGAGGAAGGGAGGAATAATCACCGCCGAAGCTCATCTGTACAAACACCCGCTAATGAAGCCCTTCCTCTAATGAAGGGAGCCAGAGCCTTCCGGAGAGATGGAGCAGCACAATCCGGAGCGCGGCCTCCAGCTGTTTCTTTCGTCTGGTGCGGGGCAGGATAAAAGCAGGTTGCCGGTCGCCGCTCCCCACCTCACCACAAAGGAAAATCTGTCCCTGCTGACAGCAGCGGATCCACAGAAGGCACTGGCCTGGGCCTGATCGGTCTGGAGCAGTGGTTCTCAACCTAGTTACCGTTGTGGGCCGCATCCCGTACTACCTATGTGGCCCTGAGGGTGTCACGCGGGCCGCAGCTGTGTGCCGACTGGGCTGCAAGTGGCCCACGGGCCACAGGATGAGAACCACTGGGCTGAGTCAGAGCAGTGGTCCATGTGGGAAGGCAAGTCTTCCCCCAGACATGGCGCTGATAGCAGCAAAGCAAGCCGCCCCTGGGCAGCCCCCACCCCAGCCATCCACGACAAAGAGAGGAGGAGCTCTCTCTAGGCCTCTCTGCTGAGACCGCCGACAAAGGGAGCCAATTGTGCTGGTGCTTTCTGTGAGGCGGACTCAGGTCCCCCAGGGATCTGGGCTGAGACTCACCACCCAGTTTCACATGGGCCACCGCAGAGCCATCAACGGGTACCAGCACCCAGTCACTGCCAGCCCAGGCTCAAGGCAAAGTGGCCTGTGTCACTCCCTGAGCCAGCCAAGCCCCTGTGCTTTTGTTTGTCTGAATTCTGAATCGTCTGGCTCCTAAGTCCTGCACCTCTCTCAGCTTCGGGCCCTCAACCAGCCTCAGGACCGTCTTGACCTCTCCTGGGACCAGTGTGAGCAGGGCTTTTAGTCTGGAGGGATTAGAGAGGGATCAGGGACCTATGTGGAGAGGCAGCATTGTTCAGTGGTTAGGGCACTAGGTAAGGAGTTAGGAGACCTGGGTTCAATCCCACCACAGACCCCCTAGGGTGACCTTGGGCAAATCACTTGGTCTCTGTGCCTCCGTTCCCCATCTGTACAATAGGGATGACAGTCCTGCCTGCCAAAGAGCTCTGTGTAAGCTTGAAAGCTTGTCTCTCTCACCAATAGAAGACATTATATCACCCTCCCGTGGCCTCTAATATCCTGGTTCTGACACAGCTCTAACAACACTGCCTATCACAAGGGTGTTGTGTGGCTAAATCACTTGTGTACTGTACAGATCTCATATCCTATGGTATTAAGGCTCATAAAAATACCTAAAACAGACAGCAGATATCTCACCCCCTGCAGTTCTAGGCCTCTGGATCATAACTACAGTGGGTCTTCTTATGCTGGCCCCTGTCAGACACTGGACTAGATGTCCCATGGGGTACATCCAGTCTGGCCATTCCCATGTTCCCAGAGAGGTCTCCTGTTTGCCTATATTTCAGAAGTGATCTAAAGCCTTTTTTAGTTTGAAAGTGTCTCCCCCACACACTTTGCCAGTGGTGTTCACGGATACTTGCTGACAGAGGAATGTGGAGACTCAGGAATCTCGGGTTCCCCCTCCAGGCTCTGGAGGGTAGTGTTGTCTAATGGGCACAGCTTCTTTTGCCCAGTCCCCCATGTGTGATGCTTTCTGCCCCATCTCCTCCAGCCTCTCCATGTCTCAGTTCTCCCTCCCCCCCTCCCCCCGGCCATCCTTGTCCCAGACCCATTCTCCACTCCTCAGGCGTCTCGTCCCAGTTCCAGTCTCCTTGCCAAGCAACTCCGAGTCTCACCCCTCCAGAGACTCTGTCCCAGCCCCAACCCCTCCACCAGCACCCCCAGTCTCTTTGCCCAGCAAGTCCCAATTCCCCCGTCCCAGTTCCTCACCCAATCTGCCTGTCTCCCCCACCCCGGCCTCTAGTTGCCCACCTCCCTAGCCCACATTTCCAGTCCCCACTGGTCAGAGGCACCGGAACAGGGGGGAGGGGCAAGGGGCCCTGGCCCTCCCACTTTTTACCCTCTGTAAGGGTGAGCGACGGGGGGGGGGCGGGGGTGTGTGGAAAAGAGCGAGCGGGGCCTGGGTCGTAGTCTCGGGGGGGGGGGAGAGGTGACATGTGAGCGGGGTCTTGGGGGAAGGGGCAGCATGAGGGTGGGGCCTCAGGGAGAAGGGGCGGTGCTGGGGGCGGGGCCTCCCCACTTTTCAGGACCTTCTGCTGCTCCTGCCATTGATTCCCAGTCCCAGGCTCCTCACAACTACCAGTCCCAGTTTCAACCCTCCATTAGCCTTCAGCCCCTCTCTTTCCACAGGCTCCTTCTCCCTGTCTCCTCTCCCCACCCCCCTGCAGGTCCAACTCTTGTCCTGGGTGCATGCAGACAAAGAAGCTTCCTCCTTCCCACTGACTGTGCCCAGCAGGGAGGTCCACCGAGAGCACAGGAGAGGCGGGCTCCTTGCCGTCAGTTTAGGTGTCTGGACCACATACTGGCAAAGCCTACAGCAGCCGAGAACTGCAATTTCAGTCCCAGACTGAATCTTAGCTCCAGCGTGGAGGCTGCTCACTGTGGACACAGTCTTTGGAGTATTTATCTGTTAAAATCTAGAACATGAGAACATAAGAACAGCTTTATTGGGTCAGACCAACGGACCATCTAGCCCAGCATCCTGTCTTCTGACAGTGGCCAGTGCCAGGTGCTTCAGAGGGAATGAACAGGACAGGGCAGTCTGAGTGAACCATCCCCTGTCATTCAGTCTCAGTTTCTGGCAGTCAGAGGTTTAGGGATACAATGAGCACAGGGTTACATCCCTGACCATCTTGGCTAGTAGCCATTGATGGGCCTATCCTCCAGGAGCTTATCTAATTCTTTTTTGAACCCTGTTATACTTCTGGTCTTCACAACATCCCCTGGCAACAAATTCCACAAGTTGACTGTGCGTTGTTTGTATGAAGAAACACTTCCTTACGTTTGTTTTAAAGCTACTGCCTATTAATTTCATTGGATGACCCCTGGTTCTTGTGTTATGTGACGGGGTAAATAACACTTCTTCATTCATTTTCTTCACACCAGTCATGATTTTATAAATTTCTATCATATCCCCCCCCCTTAGTCGTCTCTTTTCTAAGAATGAAAAGTCCCAGTCTTCTTAATCTCTCCTCATATGGAAACCGTTCCATACCCCTAATCATTTTTGTTGCCCTTCATTGCACTTTTTCCAATTCCAATATATCTTTTTTTGAAATGAGGTGACCAGAAATGCACACAATAATCAAGGTATGGACATACTATTGATCTACGTCATGGCACTATGATATATTCAGTCTTCTTGTCTATCCCTTTCCTAATGGTTCCTAACATTCTGTTCGCTTTTTTGGCTGCCACTGCACATTGAGTGGATGTTTTCAGAGAACTATCCACAACGACTCCAAGATCTCTTTCTTGAGTGGTAACAGCTAACTTAGACCCCCTCATTTTATATGTATAAATGGGATTATGTTTTCCAATGTGCATTACTTTGCATTTATCAACAGTGCATTTCAACAAGGAATTTGTTGCCCAGTCACCCAGGTTTGTGAGATCCCTTTGTAACTCTTCACAGTCTGCTTTGGACTTACCTACCTTGAGTAATTTTGTATTGTCTGAAAACTTTGTCACCTCACTGTTTACCCCCTTTTCCAGGTAATTTATGAATAGGTTGAACAGCACTGGTCCCAGTACAGATCCCTGGGGGACCCCACTATTGACCTCTCTCCATTGTGAAAACTGACCATCTATTCCTATTCTTGCTTCCTATCTTTTAACTGGTTATTGATCCATGAGAGGATCTTTGCTTTGTTGGGATTCCCTACAAGACCTTTTCCCCTCAGTTTATCCAGAACACCTTGTTCAGTTCTGGGAGAACCCTTTATCCAGTTCTCTGGAATGCAAAAACTCACTTTGAATCTGGATGCGTCACTGAGGTTTTTTTATTGGCATTTCATAAAGCTACACCTGAGTGATCAGGTACAGGTGGGGTGGGGGGTGTAAGTTAGGACGCACCACAACGCCACAGTACATAATAAATCAGATTATATACATATTCTAAAACAGACTAACACATGTGCATTTCATTCTACATTGTATGACCCGCTTTATGATTAGTTTACTAAGTTTGTAAAAAATCTCTGTATAGATCATGAGCTGTCAACATGTTACAAAGTGTGTCAGTAAACAAAGCTGCTGCTGTAAGTTTATCACACACTACTCTGCTTATTATTTCTTTGTCTACTGACGACATATTATTTATAAGGCCACTTGTGAGTTCGTGCTTTGTCCATTATTAACCTCTGTTTCCTTTCATTGTTCATGCAAGGCTTACACCTAAGTACACTATATCCACTGGATCACCCTTGTCCACATGCTTGTTGACCCCCTCAAAGAATTCTAGTAGATTGGTGAGCCATGATTTCCCTTTACAAAAACCCTGTTGACTCTTCCCCAACATACTGTGTTCATCTATGTGTCTAATAATTCTGTTCTTTACTAGAGTTTCAACCAATTTGCCTGGCACTGAAGTTAGGCTCACCGGCCTGTAATCGTCAGGATCGTCTCTGGAGTCTTTTTTAAAAATAGGCATTATAGTAGCTATCCTCCAGTCACCGGGTACAGAAATTGATTTGAGTGATAGGTTACATACCACAGTTACTAGTTCTGCAATTTCATATTTGATATCCTTCTAGGGTGACCAAATAGCAAGTGTGAAAAATTGGGATGGGGTTGCAGGGTAATAGGCACCTATATAAGATAAAGTCCCAAATATCAGGACTGTCCCTATACAATTGGGACATCTGGTCACCCTAGTTCCTTCAGAACTCTTGGGTGGATAGCATCTGGTCCTGGTGACTTATTACTGTTTAATTGATCTAAGTAATCTCTACTGAGCACATACAAACTGCAGTTTTTCAAAGGCCTCTAACTTGGCCAGATTTTCATGGGGATGGCACAAGGCACATCTCTCACCCAAAGGCTCTTCTCCTGCCAAATGTCAATGCCCTGCTCCAAAGCATGGGGGCACTAGAGCTTTTCAAAGAAAAGGTCACCAGAATTTTTTAACATAGGCCATAAAGTGTGTTTTTTCCCTAGCCTCAGAAATGGCTGAACCATTGTGGCTGAAATTTTCCACAAAATTCAGCCTGAGGCAGACACCTGGGGTGGCAAGTTTCAGTCCAGTGGGTTAAAGTTTGGTGAAGTTATACATACATGAAAACAGAGTCTTATAATGAGACGTGTTAGGCATCTTAATAATAAGTGGTGCTACCAGACTGGCCTATAATAAGGTCCCTGGTGGACCTGCTGAAGTCTCAGCTCTTCTCCTTCCCTGCTTAGAAGCAGCTCTGCTTGCAGTGTGTATAAATATCAGGGTAATTATAAATTATTCCTGCAAGGGGAGAAAAGGCTTTGGCAAAGAGGAAGGTCTTGGCCATGGGATTCTAAAGGGATTCTGACCCTGGACTAACATCCTCTGGAAACTTATTGCTCAGCTGAATTCCCTAACCCGGCAGCAGTTGTGGCCACCAGCTTGGCTGATGCTGGGGATAGAACCAGGGAGTTCCAGAGCTAAAAGCATCAGTCTTTGCAGAGCCAGCACCCGAGCTTGAGCTAAAGAGACAGCCTCTGCAGCTGGGGCAGTACCAGACTCATATCCTTGATGGCTCAGGCTCAGAAGGGGACCCCTAACATACCCTGACCTGTGGGCTGCACTTCATCTCCAGCTCCTACATGCTTCGCTCTGGTGGAAATGCTGCTGTACCTTGGTTCTGCCACACTGAAGGCTTTGCAGAGTAGAACCTGGGACTGACTAGAGAAGCAGGCTGGGAACCAATGGAAGGAACTGAGCACTGGAGTGATGGGCTCTGAGGCCACGAATCACCCCACATGCCCTTGTAAGGGGGAAGGACTGAAGGGCGCCTGGTTTCGGAGTGGTTCTAGCCCCTCAGTTGTCTAGTCTCTCAGTTGTCAACAGAGAGTTAGGGATGTCCCTGGTGGCGGTGCTATAGAAATTGCACTGTGTTTGGTATGGATAGCCCCTTTGCTGCAATACCCCCTCCCCCAGACATTGTGGAGGGCAGATTAGAGCAGGAAAAGCCACGGGGAAAGGCAGCTGAGATCCAAGGGCAGTGCATAAACACTGCGCTGATGGGCCCTAGAGACAGACAATTCCCACCTCAGGGAGTCACCACTGTCCCCTGGGCAGGAAAAGAGTGGGAGGGGAGGGACTGCCTTTGAAAAAGCATGTCCTCTCCCTGCCCCGCAAAGTGAATGGGAGTGGCTGGGAGTAGCACGCCTGACTCCCGCGTGCTCTGTGGTGCCCCTCGGAGAAGCTGTGTAGCTGACAGAGGAACTGGCACCTTCCATTCCCCCTTGGGTCTCTGAACAAGGGCCAATCACCCTGCTCTCGGAGAACCAGGTCTGCTCCAGTTTGGGGCTGGCAATGGTGCTAGGGAGGGAAGCGGGGAAGGCCTCCAGCCCCCCACAAGTGAGGAGACGTTGGCCAGCAGTGGGGGGAAATGCAGACTCTACTCTGTAATAGAGTGTAGCAGGGGCCTCTGGACCTGGGGCCTGCCTGAGACACAATGCCCGTAGGAATCTCTGCTGGGAGAAGACGCCTTCCAGCCATCAGCAAATCCAGTTACCTGCCCCTCCAGAGCCTGGCACTGTGTCCTGAGCCAGCGTAGTGCCCTCAAATGGGGACGCCTTGCTGCACCACAAACACCAGGACTCGCTACGTGGCAGGTCATCCCCGTGGCAAGATGCACTGTCACAGGCAGGGACACCCCCATCCCGAGAGAAGCAAGAACGGGATGAGACATGGACACAGCTCCAGCATTTGCTCATCTTCTCCTTCCCCTTCCTGGGGGGAGGGGGGAGGGGAAATGAGTCACCCCTGGGCAATGATCTTCTGCAGAGCCTGGAAACTTTCCAGAGAAAGCTGCAACCCTCAGACATGCCAACCGTCCCTTGGCTACCCATGGGGAAGCTCAGAGCTAGGGTCCAGAGCTAGGGTCCTGGAGCTCTGGGGAAACATCTGGCCCTGGATGCAAGTGCTGAGTTATTTGGAATATTCTGCCCAGCTTTGAGATCTCAGGCAGTGGGCACGGGGAAGGGGCCAGGCACTGGCCATACAGGGTGCTCCTCCAAGCACAGTTCAGCGAGGGGTGCTCACACATGAGGAGCCAAGGTGGGAAACTAGGCAGATCTCTAAGGAGCTTTGAGAGACCCAGTCTGTGGGAAAGGGACACCTTAGCCTCCATGCGGAGCACAATAAAAGAAGGCAGATCACATGGAGTGGGGTCTCAGCCTGGACAGATTGGGCAGATGGGCTACATCAGTGCTTTGCTCTTCTCGAGGTCCCTTCTCAAAGGATCTCAACGCACTTCGGCAAGTTGGGAGATGTAAAACCATCCCCTGTTTCAGGTAACCAGATAGCAAGTGTGAAAAATCGGGACAGGTGGTGAGGGGTAATAGGAGCCCATATAAACAAAAGCCTCAAATATCGGGGCTGTCCCTATAAAATCGGGACATCTGGTCACCCTACCCCTGTTTTACAGGTGGGGAAACTGAGACGCAGAGCAGAGAAGCAACTTGCTCCAAGTCCCCCAACAGGCCGGTGGCAGAGTCTGAAACAGAACTCAGGAGCCCAGGCTCCCAGCGCCCTGCTCCAACTACTGGATATAAATTACTACCCCCGCGCCAGCACGAAAACCCTGCTATATTGGTACCCAGCTCACTGCTCTGCATACCAGACCCTCCATGTCCCAAGCAGTAAATATTGGGTGGTGCTGGTGTCATTCTAGTTACACAGTGACTGTCTGCTGGGAGTGCCCCACCGAAAGAGTCGTTTGAGCAGCAATCTTACTAGTAGTAAGGTGTGACAGCAAAAGCTGCTCCACATAAGCTCATGTTTATCTCGTTAGGGCCCTCGGGCATCTCACAAGCAAAGGGCTGGAGCGTGAGGAGCGTTCAGCACCACGCAGAATCATGGCCTGGTTGGATTTTGACCTATTTATGTAGGTACTTACATCGCCTCAATCACGGCAGTAGCTGAACACCCTTGAAATGCTGCCACTTCTGGGGTGGACTGCTGTAGCCTGTGCAGAGCACAACAGCTGGGAGAAGGAAGAAGAATTTTAGCCAAGAACAGTGGAGCAAATCTCTTATAAAGAGAAGCCCAGGGATCCTTAACATTTGTACAGAGTGGACATAGCTGTGTTTTTAAATCCTCACATAATAAATATGTTAAACTGGATGGAAGCCAGTATATCTCCATAGCAATGAGGGGGCCTTGCTAGGGATCAGACTTATGATTTAAGGGACTGTGGTGGCTTTAGATGCAACACCCAATCCCCTGAGCTACTCCTCCTTGGTGTGTGCTATAGGAGAATGGCTGGCCCTGTTCTGAGTGTCCACTTTGGCCTGCACAAGCCTTTGCCTTCTCTCTGACCTAGAGATCACTACCAGACAGCGGAGGGTGCCCCAGCACTTGGCAAACATTCACCAAGTTTCAAAACTCCCCTGGGAGCTAGATCGGTATCATTACCCCTCCTTTACAGATGGGGAAACCGAGGCAGGGACGGTGAAGTTTCTTTCCCAAAGTTACACAGTGAGTCAGTGGAAGAGCTGGGAGTGGATCACAGGAGTCCTGACAGCCACTCACCTGCTCTAATCACTAGACCACACTTCCTCCCATACTGGCTGTTTGTTCATATTGCGTTCTCTCCTCTGGGAGCTCACTCTAACCCACCGATGGGTCCATGCCGCAAAGTTTGGATTGGGACCAGCTCTGGCTCCAAACTCCCCAAGCCCAAGGCGGATTGAAGCCCGGGGTTTGGTTACAGCCAGTTTTCTGTCTAAGCTCCTGTATTTCCTGTATTTCTCCTTGTCCCCACAGCAGGTAACTTTCACAGCCTCAGACCCAAATGAGTCACCAAACGGGCTGGAAACTCCACCCAGCTAGCACAGGCTGCAAGGCAGGCCAGGCAGCCATGTCACATCCTGCCATGTGGCCGGGCTGGGGACCAGAGGATGGAGAGATGAGGGAGGTGCAGTTGGCTCTGGTGACGGGGATGTCCCATATTCCCTTGTGGGCACAGGCGGGAAGGTTTGGAGTGGAAAATCTGTCAGGGTCTTCATTCCTCAACACTGGTCTTTTCCTCTTTGAAACCCCAACTCCTGGCCTGACAGGGCAGCATAAGTCAGGGTCCCTCTGAGAAGATTATTTGTGCTGCATCTCCAACTAGTTGAGTCAAGTCACTGCTATCTGCATTTCACTCAGCCTGGCATCGACAGAGCTGGGGTATGGGGGGGAAGCCCAGGACTAGAATAGCAGGGGGATGCGGGTCGGGATTGAGGGGCATCAGCAGAGCTGTGTGTGGGGAAAGCCCAGAACTGGAATAACTGGGGAGCAGGGAGGGGGGCTGTGGGTTGAGATTGAGAGACATCAAGAGCGCTATGGGGGAAGCTCAGTTTCTCTGTCTGTAATATGGGAATCATAATGCTGATGTACCTGCTGGGGGTTGTGGGCTTCATCGAATTGGCCTCTGGCCATGAAGTGGGCTCCTTTGGGATCCTTGGGCAGAAGGTGCAAGAGCAGGGCAAAGCTGATTTTGGGAAAATGCACAACCCTCTCCTCCCCGTACCACCTGGCTTCTCCATCCAGGCCTCTCAGGCTCAGCACAGCCCAGCTGGTGAGATCTGCCAGGGCCCCTGCCAGAGGGCGAAGATCCTCTCCTCTAACCGTGTTGCTATTCTGGGCCGGGAACTGGAGTATTGTTAAGCCACTGATACAATTGCATGTGTGTGCGAGAGACCGCCACCTGCACACATGTGCGAGGGGAGTGGCTCCTAGAGGTCAGAGCACTAGCTCACTCTCCCTCTGGTAGCCTCACTCTGTAGTCTGGCAGTAGTGCCTAGTGGCCCACGCTTGTGGGTGAGTAGTAGGGGAACTACCTGAAAGGGGGTTTCAAAGAGGATGGCTCTAGACTGTTCTCAATGGTAGCAGATGACAGAACGAGGAGTAATGGTCTCAAGTTGCAATGGGGGAGGTTTAGATTGGATATTAGGAAAAACTTTTTCACTAAGAGGGTGGTGAAACACTGGAATGCGTTACCTAGGGAGGTGGTAGAATCTCCTTCCTTAGAGGTTTTCAAGGTCAGGCTTGACAAAGCCCTGGCTAGGATGATTTAACTGGGACTTGGTCCTGCTTTGAGCAGGGGGTTGGACTAGATGACCTTCTGGGGTCCCTTCCAACCCTGATATTCTATGATTCTATGATTCTAACCCAGATCCTTCTACTGCTCCGGGTTCCAGCTTAGGGCCCTGGGGCTGGCAGTTCAGATGTGTCTCCAGGGGCAATGGTTTCCCCCAGCCTGCTCCCCAGGTCACTTCCTACCACACACACCCTTGCCTCTGGAGAGGCCCAGTGAGGGTCAGGCTGCTCTGCACCATCTCTCCCCAGCTCCCTCTTGGGGTCTGCTCCAGGCGGTGAGGGGTCCCTGCAGGAGCTACCAGCACAGCTCTGATCCCTGGCATGGCCCATCCTGACTGAGCTGTGCCATGCCCTTTCCAGCTCCCCCTCCATTGCGAGCATGGCCAGGCAGAGCCTCCTGAGCCCAGAGCTGCTCCATAACCCTCTGTTCCCCAGCATGGGGCGGGGACACCCCATCACATGCCAACATATGCGGGTGTGTGAGAGAGAGAAAAACCCATATCTATATGCAGAGCCGTCCCTTGGGTATGGACGAATTGCATCCGAGAGTGCTGAAGGAATTGGCGGCTGTGATTGCAGAGCCCTTGGCCCTTGGCCATTATCTTTGAAAACTCGTGGCGAACGGGGGAAGTCCCGGATGACTGGAAAAAGGCTAATGTAGTGCCCATCTTTAAAAAAGGGAAGAAGGAGGATCCTGGGAACTACAGGCCGGTCAGCCTAACCTCAGTCCCTGGAAAAATCATGGAGCAGGTCCTCAAAGAATCAATCCTGAAGCACTTAGAGGAGAGGAAAGTGATCAGGAACAGTCAGCATGGATTCACCAAGGGAAGGTCATGCCTGACTAATCTAATCGCCTTTTATGATGAGATTACTGGTTCTGTGGATGAAGGGAAAGCAGTGGATGTATTGTTTCTTGACTTTAGCAAAGCTTTTGACACGGTCTCCCACAGCATTCTTGTCAGCAAGTTAAGGAAGTATGGGCTGGATGAATGCACTATAAGGTGGGTAGAAAGCTGGCTAGATTGTCGGGCTCAACGGGTAGTGATCAATGGCTCCATGTCTAGTTGGCAGCCGGTGTCAAGTGGAGTGCCCCAGGGGTCGGTCCTGGGGCCCGTTTTGTTCAATATCTTCATAAATGATCTGGAGGATGGTGTGGATTGCACTCTCAGCAAATTTGCGGATGATACTAAACTGGGAGGAGTGGTAGATACGCTGGAGGGGAGGGATAGGATACAGAAGGACCTAGACAAATTGGAGGATTGGGCCAAAAGAAATCTAATGAGGTTCAATAAGGATAAATGCAGGGTCCTGCACTTAGGATGGAAGAATCCAATGCACCGCTACAGACTAGGGACCGAATGGCTCGGCAGCAGTTCTGCGGAAAAGGACCTAGGGGTGACAGTGGACGAGAAGCTGGATATGAGTCAGCAGTGTGCCCTTGTTGCCAAGAAGGCCAATGGCATTTTGGGTTGTATAAGTAGGGGCATAGCGAGCAGATCGAGGGACGTGATCGTTCCCCTCTATTCGACACTGGTGAGGCCTCATCTGGAGTACTGTGTCCAGTTTTGGGCCCCACACTACAGGAAGGATGTGGATAAATTGGAAAGAGTACAACGAAGGGCAACAAAAATGATTAGGGGTCTAGAGCACATGACTTATGAGGAGAGGCTGAGGGAGCTGGGATTGTTTAGTCTGCAGAAGAGAAGAATGAGGGGGGATTTGATAGCTGCTTTCAACTACCTGAAAGGGGGTTTCAAAGAGGATGGCTCTAGACTGTTCTCAATGGTAGCAGATGACAGAACGAGGAGTAATGGTCTCAAGTTGCAATGGGGGAGGTTTAGATTGGATATTAGGAAAAACTTTTTCACTAAGAGGGTGGTGAAACACTGGAATGCGTTACCTAGGGAGGTGGTAGAATCTCCTTCCTTAGAGGTTTTTAAGGTCAGGCTTGACAAAGCCCTAGCTGGGATGATTTAACTGGGACTTGGTCCTGCTTTGAGCAGGGGGTTGGACTAGATGACCTTCTGGGGTCCCTTCCAACCCTGATATTCTATGATTCTATGATTCTATGATTCTATGGCGAATTGGGCCAACCGCTCTGGGCCCTGCACTTTGGGGGCCCCCATGCTTCAATGTGCGTGTGTCATGTGGGGGCACTAGGCCATCTATAGGGGGGCTGAGGCTGGCCCAGCGGGGTTAGTGGGGGGCCTGGCGCCAGCAGCAGGGGTTGGGCCCACACTCACCGGCGGGAAGCGCGCGTTGTATTTCTTTTTCTTGCTCACCCACCGCCGTACTGGCCGCCAGCATCCTAGTGCCGCTGAAACACACCAGTGCCAGGCTGACCCCATCCATTGCCCCTCTACCCCAGATCTCTCCCTTTTCCGGGACCCCCCAGCACAGGGGGCCCCCTTGCCCCTAGCACAGCTGCCACCCTGTGATTCTCCATCATCCCTCACGCCCCAGCACTGATGTCCCCTCCCCACAGCAGATTTCACCTGTATAAAAAATGTTAAGGGGGGCCAATACAGACTGATTTGTCCTGGGCCCTGCACCCCCCTAGGGACAGCCCTGCTTACATGTTTGGGGGGGGAGTGAGAGAGAGAGAGACCACTGTGCCATATGTGTGTGAGACCACCACAGACATACATGTGTGTCTGAGAGAGAAAGAGAGAGTACCACCGACATACGTGTGTGTGAAAGAACAATCACCACCGACATATGTGTGTGTCTGAGAGAGAGAGGGAAAGAGTGAGCACCACCGACATACATGTGTGCACGCGAGGTGAGAGATAACTGCCAACATAAGTGTGTGTGAGAGAAAGACTACTGCCTTCATACATGTGTGTGAGAGTGAGCGACCACTGCCGACCAGGGTGTAAGAGAGAGACACTACTGCCGACAGGCGTGTGAGAGTGAAAGACCACTGCCGAACAGCGTGTAAGAAAGAGAGACTACTGCCGACGGCCGTGTGAGAGAGAGAGCCCACCACCGATGGGTGTGTGAGAGAGAGAGAGAGACCACTGCCGATGGGCGTGTAAGAGAGCGAGACCACCGCCGACAGGCGTGGGTGGGGATGTGGTTGCTGTGTGGGAGTGGGTCTGGGTGGTGGTCACCTACGTATGTACGTGTGTGTGGGTGTGAGACCGCTGCCTATGTACACATACCAAGTGTTCGCACCCTTCTAATGGAGAGCAGCACGTGGCAGCACCGGCTGTAATTACCCTGATGCTAGGCCCCTGATATTAAGCTGTCACCAGGGGAGGGGTGAATGAGGCCTGGTGTCAGCTTGTGCTGACAAAATCAGCCCCAGCTCTCGCCCATATGGATGCCTTTCTGAGCTCCTGCTCCCCATCCTTTGCTGTCCCAGCCCTTCCCAGCCACACATGAAACAAAAGCCAGGCAACTGCTGATCGCCCAGTTCCCTCTACTGCCAGACTGCCCGGCTCTCACTATTAACCCCCTTCCCAGGGCTGACTGACCGTTCTCCTCCAGGGCAGGGGGCAGGCGTGCCCCTAGGCTGACTGGGCAGCCCCTGGGCTCTAGCCAGTGCTGCTGGACTGAGGCTAGCCCTTGTTCCCTCTCCACCTGCAATGATGCCCTGGCTCTAGCTCCGGGCTGCAGCCCTGAACCTGAGGGGCCCTCTGCAGGGCTGGATCCTGAATACACTGTCGTGTGAGAGGGCAGATGGGCCAAGAAGAGGTGGATTTGGGGGGGGAGCTGGCATCTGCCGTGGTGGCACCAGTGCAACTCCGGCCCAGCTGACCCCCTCTGAATTCCATGGCTCACGCCCACGGGTTTGTGGACCTGCTGTGCCAGCTGACCCAGTCTCCACCCCACCATGCAGTACAGAAGGGGGCAGAGCGCACTCTCACCCCCAGACATGCCAGTGTGTGGAGCGGACAAATAGACGTCAGGTTTTGCACCCGCTCTGTCTGCAGGAACCGTTCAGACCCACGAGGTCCAACAGCTTTTACTAAGGCAGGATTTTGTTGCCAGTGCCACGGCCAGTCCACAGATCCACCCCACAGCCACCGTGCAGGCCTTCCCCACAGCACTGCCCTGTGGCCACTTCACAGCCCTGCCCCGTGGCCCCACCCCATGGCCACTGCACAGACTTGCCCCACAGCCAATTTTTAAAAAGGGTTCCAGAGCTGATCATGGCAATTACAGGCCGGTAAGCCTGACTTCAGTACCTGGCAAACTGGTTGAAACTATAGTAAAGAACAAAATTGTCAGACACATACATGAACATAATTTGTTGGGGAATAGTCAACATGGTTTTTATAAAGGGAACACATGCCTCGCCAATCTACTAGAATTCTTTGAGGGGCATCAACAAGCATGTGGACAAGGGGGATTCAGGGATATAGTGTACTTAGATTTTCAGAAAGCCTTTGACAAGGTCCCTCACCAAAGGCTCTTAAGCAAAGTAAGCTGTATTGGGATAAGAGGGAAGGTCCTCTCAGGGATTGGTAATTGATTAAAAGATAGGAAACAAAGGGTAGGAATAAATGGTCAGTTTTCAGAATGGAGAGAGGTAAATAGTGGTGTACCCCAGGGATCTGTACTGGGCCCAGTCCTATTTAACATATTCATAAATGATCTGGAAAAAGTGGTAAACGGTGAGGTGGCAAAATTTGCAGATGATACAAAACTATTCAAGATAGTTAAGACCCAGGCAGACTGTGAAGAGCTACAAGAGGATCTCTCAAAACTAGGTAATGGGGCAACAAAATGGCAGATGAAATTCAGTGTTGATAAATGCAAAGAAATGTACATTGGAAAACATAATCCCAACTATACATATAAAATGAGGGGGTCTAAGTTAGCTGTTAGCACTCAAGAAAGAGATCTTGGAATCACTGTGGATAGTTCTCTGAAAACATCCACTCAATGTGCAGCGACAGCCAAAAAAGCGAACAGAATGTTGAGCGTCATTAAGGGTATGTCTACACTACGAAATTAGGTCGAATTTATAGAAGTCGGTTTTGTAGAAAGCGTTCTTACACAGTCGAGTGTGTGTGTCCCCACACAAATGCTCTAAGTGCATGTAATCGGCGGACTGTGTCCACAGTACTGAGGCAACCGTCGACTTCCGGAGCGTTGCATTGTGGGTAGCTATCCCACAGTTCCCGCAGTCTCCGCTGCCCATTTGAATTCTGGGTAGAAATCTCAATGCCTGATGGGGCTAAAACATTGTCGCGGGTGGTTCTGGGTACATATCGTCAGGCCCCCGTTCCCTCCCTCCCTCCGTGAAAGGAAGGGCAGACAATCGTTTTGCGCCTTTTTTCTTGAGTTACCTGTGCAGACGCCATACCACGGCAAGCATGGAGCCCGCTCAGCTAACCGTCACCGTATGTCTCCTGGGTGCTGGCGGACGTGGTACTGCATTGCTACACAGCAGCAGTTTATTGCCTTTTGGCAGCAGACAGTGCAGTATGACTGGTAGCCGTCATTGACGTAGTCCTGGGTGCTCTTTTAACCGGGTGCCTGGGCAAACATGGGAGTGACTCAACCAGGTCATTTCCCTTGTTTCGTCTCATGACGATTGAGTCCTACCGGCAGTGCACTGTCTTTTAATCTGCAGCTAGCAGAAGACGACGGCCAGCAGTCATACTGCACTGTCTTCTGCCGAGCACCCAGGAGGTGATGCTGGCTAGCGGTCGTACTGCACAGTCTGCTGCCAGCAAGATGTATAAAGATAGATGAAGTGGCTCAAAACAAGAAATAGACCAGATTTGTTTTGTATTCATTTTCTCCTCCCTCCCTCTGTGAAATCAACGGCCTGCTAAACCCAGTTTTGAGTTATATCCTTGAGGTTTTGAGTTCTATCCTTGAGGCGACCATTCAGTTTCTCACAAAGCCACCCCCTTTGTTCATTTTAAATCCCTGTTAGCCAACCCTATAAGCCATGTCGTCAGTCGTCCCTCCCTCCATCAGGGCAACAGAAGACAATCATTCCGCACCTTTTTTCTGTGCGGACGCCATACCACGGCAAGCATGGAGCCCGCTCAGATCACTTTGGGAATTAGGAGCACATTAAACACTATCCGCATTATCCAGCAGTATATGCAGCACCAGAACCTGGCAAAGCGAAACCGGGTGAGTAGGTGACGTCAGCGCGATTACGAGAGCGATGAGGACGTGGACACAGACTTCTCTCAAAGCACGTGCCCTGGCAATGTGGGCATCATGGTGCTAATGGGGCAGGCTCATGCGGTGGAATGACGATTCTGGGCCCAGGAAACAAGCACAGACTGGTGGGACTGCATAGTGTTGCAGGTCTGGGACGATTCCCAGTGGCTGCGAAACTTTCGCATGCGTAAGGGCGCTTTCATGGCACTTTGTGACTTGCTTTCCCCTGCCCTGAGGCACAAGAATACCAAGATGAGAGCAGCCCTCACAGTTGAGAAGCGAGTGGCAATAGTCCTGTGGAAGCTTGCAATGCCAGACAGCTAGCGGTCAGTCAAGAATCAATTTGGAGTGGGCAAATCTACTGTGGGGGCTGCTGTGATGCAAGTAGCCAACGCAATCAAAGATCTGCTGATATCAAGGGTAGTGACCCTGGGAAATGTGCAGGTCATAGTGGATGGCTTTGCTGCAATGGGATTTCCTAACTGTGGTGGGGCCACAGACGGAACCCATATATATCCCTATCTTGGCACCGGAGCACCAAACCAGCAAGTACATAAACCGCAAGGGGTACTTTTCAATAGTGCTGCAAGCACTGGTGGATCACAAGGGACGTTTCACCAACATCAATGTGGGATGGCCGGGAAAGTTACATGATGCTCACGTCTTCAGGAATGCTGGTCTGTTTCAAAAGCTGCAGGAAGGGACTTTCTTCCCAGACCAGAAAATAACTGTTGGGAATGTTGAAATGCCTATAGTTATCCTTGGGGACCCAGCCTAACCCTTAATGCCATGGCTTATGAAGCCATACATAGGCAACCTGGAGAGTAGTCAGGAGCTGTTCAACTACAGGCTGAGCAAGTGTAGAACGGTGGTAGAATGTGTATTTGGACGTTTAAAAGCGCGCTGGTTCAGTTTACTAACTCGGTTAGACCTCAGCGAAACCAATATTCCCACTGTTATTACTGCTTGCTGTGCACTCCACAATATCTGTGAGAGTAAGGGGGAGACGTTTATGGTGGGGTGGGAGGTTGAGGCAAATCACCTGGCTGCTGGTTACGCACAGCCAGACTCCAGGGCGGTTAGAAGAGCATAGGAGGGTGCGGTGCGCATCAGAGAAGCTTTGAAAACCAGTTTCATGACTGGCCGGGCTACGGTGTGAAAGTTCTGTTTGTTTCTCCTTGATGAAACCCCCCCGCCCATTGGTTCACTCTACTTCCCTGTAAGCTAACCACCCTCTCCACCTCCCTTAGATCAATGCTTGCAGAGGCAATAAAGTCATTGTTGCTTCATATTCATGCATTCTTTATTAATTCATCACACAAATAGGGGGATAATTACCAAGGTAGCCCAGGAGGGGTGGTGGAAGAGGGAAGGACAAGGCCACACAACACTTTAAAAGTTTAAAACTTATTGAATGCCAGCTTTCTGTTACTTGGGCAATCCTCTGAGGTGGAGTGGCTGGGTGGCCAGAGGGCCCCCCCCCCACTGCGTTCTTGGGCATCTGGGTGAGGAGGCTATGGAACTTGGGGAGGAGGGCAGTTGGTTACACAGGGGCTGCAGCAGCGGTCTGTGCTCCTGCTGCCTTTCCTTCAGCTCAACCATACGCTGGAGCATATTAGTTTGATCCTCCAGCAGCCTCAGCATTGCATCCTGCCTCCTCTCATCATGCTGCCGCCACCTTTCAGCTTCAGCTCTCTCTTCAGCCCGCCACTTACTCTCTTCAGCTCGCCACCTCGCCTCCTGGTCATTTTGTGCTTTCCTGCACTCTGACATTGTCTGCCTCCATGCATTCGTCTGTGCTCTGTCAGTGTGGGAGGACAGCATGAGCTCAGAGAACATTTCATCGCAAGTGCGTTTTTTTCGCCTTCTAATCTTCGCTAGCCTCTGGGAAGGAGAAGATCCTGTGATCCTTGAAACACATGCAGCTGGTGGAGGGAAAAAAAAGGGACAGTGGTATTTGAAAAGACACATTTTATGGAACAATGGGTACACTCTTTCACGGTAAACCTTGCTGTCAACATTACATACATAGCACATGTGCTTTCGTTACAAGGTTACATTTTGCCTCCGCCCACCGTGTGGCTAACAGCAGGGAACATTTCTGTTCAGCCATAGGCAAACAGCCCAGCAGGAACGGACACCTCCAAATGTCCCCTTAAGAAAAGCACCCTATTTCAACCAGGTGACCATGAATGATATCACTCTCCTGAGGATAACACAGAGAGATAAAGAACGGATGTTGTTTGAACGCCAGCAAACATACACTGCAATGCTTTGTTCTACAATGATTCCTGAGTACATGCTACTGGCCTGGAGTGGTAAAGTGTCCTTCCATGGTGGATGGAATAAGGTTGCCCTCCCCAGAAACCTTATGCAAAGGCTTTGGGAGTATATCCAGGAGAGCCACAAATGCCAGGGCAAATTAATCATTAAACATGCTGGCTTTTAAACCTTGTATAGTATTTTAAAAGGTACACTCATCAGAGGTCCCTTCTCCGCCTGGTGGGTCCGGGAAGCAGCCTTGGGTGGGTTCAGGGCGTACTGGCTCCAGGTCCAGGGTGAGAAACTGTTCCTGGATGTCGGGAAAACTGGTTTCTCCGCTTGTTTGCTGTGAGCTATCTACAACCTCATCATCATCGTCTTCCTCATCCCCAAAACCTGCTTCAGTGTTGCCTCCATCTCCATTGAAGGAGTTAAACAACACGGCTGGGGTAGTGGTGGCTGAACCCCCTAAAATGGCATGCAGCTCATCATAGAAGTGGCATGTTTGGGGCTCTGACCCAGAGAGGCCGTTCGCCTCTCTGGTTTTCTGGTAGGCTTGCCTCAGCTCCTTAAGTTTCACGTGGCACTGCTTCGGGTCCCTGTTATGGCCTCTGTCCTTCATGCCCTGGGAGATTTTCACAAATGTTTTGGCATTTCGAAAACTGGAACGTAGTTCTGATAGCACGGATTCATCTCCCCATACAGCGATCAGATCCCGTACCTCCCGTTCGGTCCATGCTGGAGCTCTTTTGTGATTCTGGGACTCCATCATGGTCACCTCTGCTGATGAGCTCTGCATGGTCACCTGCAGCTTGCCACACTGGCCAAACAGGTTTCAGAGTAGCAGCCGTGTTAGTCTGTATTCGCAAAAAGAAAAGGAGTACTTGTGGCACCTTAGAGACTAACAAATTTATTAGAGCATAAGCTTTCGTGAGCTACAGCTCACTTCATCGGATGCATTTCATCCAACACAGGAAATTGAAATTCAAAAGTTCGTGGGCCTTTTCCTGTCTACCTGGTCAGTGCATCTGAGTTGAGAGTGCTGTCCAGAGCTGTCACAATGGAACACTCTGGGATAGCTCCCGGAGGCCAATACCATCTAATTGCGTCCACAGTATCCCAAATTTGACCCAGCAAGACCAATTTCAGCGCTAATCCCTTTGTCGGGTGTGGAGTAAGGAAATCAATTTTAAGAGCCCTTTAAGTCGAAAAAAAGGGCTTCGTCATGTGGACGGGTGCAGGGTTACATCGATTTAACGCTGCTAAATTCGACCTCAACACCTAGTGTAGACCAGGGCTTAGAAAGGGATAGAAAATAAGACAGAAAATATCATATTGCCTCTCTATAAATCCATGGTGCACCCACATCTTGAATACTGTGTGCAGATCTGGTCACCCAATCTCAAAAAAGATATATTGGAATTGGAAAAGGTTCAGAAAAGGGCAACAAAAATTATTAGGGGTCTGGAATGACTTCCGTATGAGGAGAGATTAATAAGACTGGGACTTTTCAGCTTGGAAAAGAGACGACTAAGGGGGGGATATTGAGGTCTATAAAATCATGATTGTGTGGAGAAAGTAAATAAGGGAGTATTATTTATTCCTTCTCATAACACACGAACTAGGGGTCACCAAATGAAATTAGTAGGCAGTAGGTTGAAAAAACATAAAAGGAAGTATTTTTTCACACAACGCACAGTCAACCTGTGGAGCTCCTTGCCAGAGAATGTTGTGAATGCCAAGACTATAACAGGATTCAAAAAAGAACTAGATACATTCATGGAGGATAGGTCCATCAATGGCTATTAGCCAGGATGGGCAGGGATGATGTCCCTAGGCTCTGTTTGCCAGAAGCTGGGAATGGGCGACAGGGGATGGATCACTTGAGGATTACCTGTTCTGTTCATTCCCTCTGGGGCACCTGGCATTGGTCACTGTCAGAAGACAGAACACTGGGCTGGATGGACTTTTGGTCTGACCTAGTATGGCCGTTCTTATGTTCTTAAGACATGTTACCAACACATATTATCCACACCATACATGTATGTATGTAAACACGTAATAATAATAATAGAATAGCAGTGCTTTTAAAATAATCCTGCTCACTTCTGCTAAGTATCCCATAATCCTTTGCACTCACTGAAGTCAGTTTTGGCTAGAGCAAAGCTGTCAGGATCAGGACAGATGAATGCTTTACCATA
Organism: Dermochelys coriacea; assembly: GCF_009764565.3. Lineage (NCBI taxonomy): Eukaryota > Metazoa > Chordata > Testudines > Dermochelyidae > Dermochelys > Dermochelys coriacea. The sequence continues at coordinate 348,801,467 of NC_050068.2, read as the reverse complement.
GCAACAGAAAGGGAGTTATTCTCACAGGTCAGTGCTGGAATGTCCCGCAGGAAAAGGATCAGACTATGATTGTTCTACCCCCGTACAGACCTAGGAGGTGCCTTCACGCCCCTTGGGACCTGGAATGCATGTGTTCAGAACAAAGAGATAAGAGGGTACACCAAGGTCCCAGAAAAACAAGGGAGAAAGCTGATTGGCTGAATCTAGTTTCAGATTATGTACACTGTAACTTTTACTTGTGAACAGGTAAAGTATAAAAAGTTGATTTTAGGGGTCTAACTTTGGGCATCCACCTTCTGCATAAGATGGATGTAACAACACGGCACGAGATGGCTTCTTGGAGACTGGTATGATGGGGCCAAATAAATGTTTACCCCACCCAGCCCAATCAGATAATTACCCCCAATCAGCTTCTTCCAGAGCCCTAATCAGCCTCTATGGCAGTGGTTCTCAAACTTTTTGTACTGGTGATCCCTTTCACACAGCAAGCCTCTGTGTGCAGTCCACCTTATAAATTAAAAACACTTTTTTTACATTTAACACTATTATAAATGCTGGAAGAGAAACAGGGCTTGGGGGTGAATGCTGACAGCTCACAACCCCCAATGTAATAACCTCGTGGCCCCTTGAGACCCATGACCCCCAGTTTGAGAACCCCTGTTCTAAGTGATCAGAGTGCAGGCTCACCTTCTCACTCCCTGCACTCTGTCACACCATATTGTCATTGGACTGTAGCAATAAACCTGACTAATATTGGCTGTTTGGGCTGTTGCACATATGTCATAACGAACCAAAGTGTAGTCGAGCAATTGACTATAAAGTTTAGTTCAAGTGGTGGAGGACTGTGCTATAGGTCTGAAGGTCACAACCCTGCTGGTGCCCCACGTGGGGTCACTATAGCTCTACATGATAAAATTTCTGTTTTTAAAATTTGTATGTTTTTTTAAACATTAGGACATTACATGTAAAAAAGTATGTTTAAAGGAACATTAAGGTTGCAAAGTCAAGCCCTCTGAAGTTAGGAAGTGCCAAAATTAAGGTTGCTTGTTCAACCTTAACTCCGCCCCTTTGCACGTATGCCTTATGACCATCTTTAATTACATGATCACATTTTTTTCCACAGCTTCCCTGCCTCCTTCAAGATGAATTCAGACTTAAACCACAAAGTCCCAAAAGCCTGTCCCAGAGCATGGCTCTTACCTCTGAGCCTGGGTGAGCACAAGGGTTCCTTGACAGTGCCCTTTATCAGCTCCTAGGAGGAGTCCTGTTCTGGGATTTGGCTTACAGCTTCTCAGAGTCAGCCGCCTCCAAGCACTGCTTCAGCTATCTTCTAAGGAACCAGCTGCATGGGGGTGGCAGGAGAACCCCCCCTTCAGGGAGGCTAGCCCGCCCCCCCGCCCCTTCTGCCTTAGGCCCCGCCAGAGACCCGAGCGCCCCCACCTTCAGCCAGAGGAGCCATGGCCCATCCACCCACCACAGCCAGCCCCTGCCCCCCGAGCGCTGGGCCGGCCGCAGCTGTTGGTCCCACACTGGCCCAAGCTGCCCCTGGCCATTGGCGGGCCCGAGCTCAAAGCGGCTGGCTGGAGCTGAGTCCCTGGTGCTCCTCCAGCTTCAGGTAGAGAGGGAGGGCTGGGCCTCAGGTTGCAACATGGGTGGGGCGATGGCCTAGGTCAGTGGAGGCTTAGCCTGCCCTGGCCTATGATACCTGCCACTCATGACCAGCTGCCTGAGGTGGCCTCCCCGCACCAGGTGTTTCTGGTTGGCTTATTTAGCAAACCAGCTGCAGGCTTCCTTCCAGGCAGCTCCCTCACACCCTCTCTCCCCCTTGCCTTTGCTCCTCCCAGGCACCCAAAACAAGTGGACATTTTGACCATTTGGGGAATAATCTCTGCGCCTCGGTTCCCTTTGTATGAAATAGGGGTAACACCCCCTCGCTTCAACAGATGCATTCGTTAGTGTCTGCAAAGAGCGCAGACAATACATTGTGAGCATCACAAAGAAGCCCATGGGGGAATTAATAATTCTTTATTCAGAGCAGGCTTTGGACAGTGAGCAGAAAATAATGGATTGGGCCACACGCTGAATGAGGAGGATATAAAGAAAGATTGAATAAAGGCTCATTCAGTCAGCACTGTCCATCCTGAACACTGAAGGAGGCAGGGGTCCTGTGGAAAAAAATACCCCGTGATCATGTAATTAAAGGTTGTAGCATAACGCATACACACGGGGGGGGGGGGCTGGGCACCCTTAATACAGGTGTATCCTAGCTTTTGAGTGCTTGATTTTGCAACCTTAACATTCTTTTAATGTAATTTGTTCTGGGGCTGTAATTCCTATCTGCTGCCCAGTAAATGCCCAGTGGAGCTGTTGCTGCTGAGTAACAGCTTTCTGACCAGAGCTGTGCGATGGCCACACGGGCCAGGGCTCGTACGTTCGTCTCACCCCATAGACTTGACCAGTGCATCATGGGCCACAGACCAACCCTCCCTTCAAATAATCACATCATTGGCCATCACAGATAACCCCTGTCCTAAGGATCCCCAAGACCTTTCCAAGTTACCTCTTCACCCGCCTCCAACATGCAGCCACCTCTGGGGTGGAACGCAGCAGCGGGGGAACAGCGTTCAGCAACACGACACCGAAGTTTAGGACAGGATGTGGAGAACCCCTCGCCCCCTGAATGCAGCTGAAACACATGGAGACTTAGGGAAGTAGAATATACTTAGCCTCATGGGAATTTGGCCAGGACACTGAGGTTAACCACGCAGGTCTTCTAGAAAGGAAACTTCTCTTTGGGCCAGCTGGCTCCCATCACACAGCATCTGGGCAATTCATGTGCACTCCTGGATTGTATTCCACGGCCCCCCCGGGAGGGACCATCCCCAGCTATAGGAACAGAGCATCAGGGTAGGTGAAGTAACTTGGCAGAGATCACATAGGATGCCTGGCCTGGGTCTAATCACACCTATAGCGCCTCCCACCTGGGGTGCACCAAGGCCTTTAGTAAGACGTCTTAGCACATATTTAGTGTTGGTCTCAAAGCAATTTACATAGTTCGGTACCATCCCATTTCACAAGTGGGGAAACTGAGGCACAGAAAGGCAACATGACTCACCCAAGCTTGCACAAGTAGGAACAGAACCCAGGTGTCCTGACCCCCCCATCCTTTTATTCTGATCTGCCCAGACCATGTTTCCATGGGGAAGGACTAGCATTCCCATCCTTTATTTAAGGGTGGCCACTGGAATATCCCATTCCCCGTCCTTTAGACAGGCATCTGTAGCTGAAATAATCCATTCCCAGACTTCAGTTAAGGATGCTCTCTGGGCTGGTTCACTTTACAGTAGAAGGAAACAATAGCTTCATGATCTATGATACTATACTTCCCTACAAACCACCTGTTCGGCAACGTAGAGGTCAGATTATATGTGTTCCGCTGCCCTCTACTGAACAGACCCAGGACTCAACTGTGCATCATAGGCTCTATACTGGGAGAACCAGAGGACATTTGCTTTCTGGTTAAGTGGCAGGGACCTGTGCCTTTGGAACAAGAGACTCTGCATTGTGTCCCAGCTGTGCAAGGGAAGATTTGCATGGCCAAGAAGTGCCATGACAGCTGTGCACTGCTAGATGACTGTAGATTTTTATCAGGTTATAGCAGGGATTCTCAAATCTATTTGCTCGGATCCCCCTTCTTTGCATCTGTCATCGTTTACGCCCCTCCCCCAAATACATATACCACCACCCACCTCTGAAGGCAGAGTGGAAAGCAGCAGTAAGGGTGGCAATGAGAAAAGTGATATTTGTCAATATAGAATCCTAGAAGATCAGGGGTGGAAGAGACTCAGGAGGTATCTAGTCCAACCCCCTGCTCAAAGCAGGACCAATCCCCAACTAAATCATCCCAGCCAGGGCTTTGTCAAGCTGGGCCTTAAAAACCTCTAAGGATGGAAATTCCACCACCTCCCTGGGTAACCCATTCCAGTGCTTCACCACCCTCCTAGTGAAATAGTGTTTCCTAATATCCAACCTAGACCTCCCGCACTGCAACTTGAAACCATTACTCCTTGTTCTGTCATCTGCCACCACTGAGAACAGCCGAGCTCCATCCTCTTTGGAACCCCCCTTCAGGTAGCTGAAGGCTGCTCTCAAATCCCCCCTCATTCTTCTCTTCTGCAGGCTAAATAACCTCAGTTCCCTCCGCCTCTCTTCATAGGTCATGTGCCCCAGCTCCCTAATCATTTTTGTTGCCCTCCGCTGGACTCTCCCCAATTTGCCCACATCCCTTCTGTAGTGGGGGGCCCAAAACTGGACACAGTACTCTTTTCACAGCAGATTTAGCTTACTAGACACCCTTACTTCTCCACTGCTGTTGCCATCCCTGGGGCTGACAGCCGGAGACCTGCAACCTCCAGGTGAGAGGTTGGGGTGCAGGGAGGAGAGCTTGAGTCTGGGCTACCTCCTGATGAGGGACTTGGGGGGGGAAGGAGAGCCCAGGTGGCGAGGCTCTGGCTGTCCCTTCATTCCCCATCTTCCATGTGTGCACGGCCCTTCTGCATGAATGCCGACCACCCAGGGCTGACAGCCTGAGCTCTACACCCACAAAAAGAAGCACACAGCTCGCATCTCCTTTGACACCTGCCCGCGCCATAGTCTGAGAACCACAGGTTAGAGCCCTGCCTCGCATCTGGCACAGGAGTCTGATGTTCTCACAAGTGTGGCCCTGGCATCAACACCTCGCCCAGACACAACTCACTTAGCCCAGCGTGAGTGAATGCACCTCTGTATTCACGCCCTACATGCAGCTGTAAATAATCTTTGTGCAAAATATGCCTCGGGAGGTATCATTTGAAAACTAATAACTTGCTGGGCAATAATATCATGGTGTAATGTGTTTAGCAGCATTGTATGTAAAGCTATGAACATAAGCTGAAATCACGACTGAAGTGTGTTTACCAGACAAGTCTGGGGAGAGGGGTGAACTCCTGTTTCTCAAAGACAAATGACATGCTGATGCCTCTAGCCAGGTGTTATCAAAGAGGATGGGCCATCACCTATGAAGTAGCCATTCTTTGGCAAGGAATGGGGGCAGGAATAAACAGGTCCACATCTTAGCAAACAAGAGCAGGGAACCTTTATCACCACCAGACTTTTTGCCTCCATCCTCACAGCACGAATGAACTTTATCTAGGGGTAACCCTCAGGAAAATGCATTTCAAAGGGGGACTGAGCTATAAAAGGGAGAGGCAACCCCCCAAGGGATCTCTCCCTGTCCATCTCGCTCTCGTTCAGGACAAAAGAAACAGCCTATACACTTTGGGAGCAGATCCTGGCCTAAAACATAGTCAGCAGTGTTCCTGGGAACCCGTGGTAGGGATTTCACCTTGAACCAAGTCTTGTCTGTTAAGCTTAGCACTAGGAAGCCTTTTATCTTTATTTTTCTTGCGACCATTTCTGACTTTCATGCCTTAATATGGGTGCTTCCTTAAAACCTCTCTCTCGGTAGTTAAATCAACATGTTTTATTCTTTTACCAAAACTAATCGAGTGTGGTGAACTGTGTGGTTAGCTCCATTTAGGGTGGCAGACTGTTGTATCTTGATCTCCGTAGAGGGCAACAGACCTACTATATCTGGACTGTCCAGGAGGGGGCTGATCAGTGCAGAACACACTTTTCGGGGGAAATCCAGGACTAAGAGTGTGTTGGGGCCACCCTGCCGGTAGTAACCAAGGCTGGTGGGGAAGCCAGCGTGTGGCTGGTGTTTGCTGACAGGCAGCTGGGGTCTCAATTGTTGGATCAGGGCTGTGGCTAGACACAGACACTCAGGGTGTGACCTGCATGCTGTTTGGCTGCTTGTGTGGAGCCCAGGTTGGGAGCTATAGCAGCAAAGCATTGTGGGACACCCTAGGTGGCAGGGCAGGGGTGACACAGCCCCTCACTGGTCTGGATTGCACCCCAGAATATCATACGCAGGGCTTTAAAAGAAACCCAGGGGAAATCTATGTGTGACTCACAAGCCAGGCAATTCAAGGGATCTTGGGGAGAGTCAAGGGCTGCAGCACTTTTTAATTAGCAGTGTTCAGCTAATGAGTGAGCTGTTTGCTTCTCCCATTAGCAGTGGCGCTGGATTCTGAAATTAACAGCAGCAGGGTAGAAAGCTCCCCCCGCTGGATGCAGAGAGAACACAGAGGCTGCGACATTAATGCAGGATTCTTCTTAAGTCCTCCTCTCTTCAGAGCATGAGCCCCCCCCGCCCCCACGAGCCTCCCAAGAGCACCTAGGAGAAAGAGAAAGTCGCCTATACTCAAACCTCAGCCAGGATCGCGGGCCTCAGACTCAGATGAGTCACAATAATGCAAAGCTCCGGAGTCCTGTTGGGTTCCTTGCTGCATCTGGGTGCCCACTTTGCCCTGGGCTTGAGGAACACCTTCTGTGTGCACCTGCCCAGAAGACCAGGGCCTTTTCTCTAGGACAAACACGCAGCAACTTTGACCCACATTTCTACCACCTCCAGGGCTCGGCAAGACAACTCCCCCTGCCTGGGGCTGAACGCACCTGCTCCAGATGACACAGCTGCAGAACCTCAGCACCAGGCCTCAGAAGAACCAAAGGCCAACGTCACTATCTCCCATGCAAGCTCCACGGCGCGCTGAATTTAGCGCTCTGGGTTCAAAGGATGTGGAAAAATTGAAAAACGTCCAGCGGAGGGCAACAAAAATGCTTAGGGGACTGGAACACATGACTTCTGAGGAGAGGCTGAGGGAACTGGGATTGTTTAGTCTGCGGAAGAGAAGAATGAGGAGGGACTGGATAGCTGCTTTCAACTACCTGAAAGGGGGTTCCAAAGAGGATGGATCTAGGCTGTTCTCAGTGGTAGCAGATGACAGAACAAGGAGCAGTGGTCTCAAGTTGCAGTGGGGGAGGTCTAGGTTGGATATTAGGAAAAACTTTTTCACTAGGAGGGTGGTGAAACACTGGAATGGGTTCTCTAGGGAGGTGGTGGAATCTCCTTCCTTAGAAGTTTTTAAGGTCAGGCTTGACAAAGCCCTGGCTGGGATGATTTAGTTGGGGATTGATCCTGCTTTGAGCAGGGGGTTGGATTAGATGACTTCCCGAGGTCCCTTCCAACCCTGACATTCTATGCTATGAAAGGCCCTAATGGATCCAAACCTGGCTACCTCAGCGTGCAGCTCATCCTCCATGGGGCAGGGCCAATGCAGATAGAGCCCTAAATATGGGCAATAGGGGTGCTCAGCAGCTGGTCACCTTGCCAAAGATGGAAGCAAGGGAGGAATTCCTTGCCAGCGGAGGTCAGACTCAGCCCAAACCTGCCGGCGTGCAAATCCCACCTTCTCATTCTACCCTGTCCCCAGGAAGCCCAGGAACGGCGGTGGATAAACCATAGTCCAGTTCTTGCTCTGGTGAAGTGGCTCATGCACACGAGATGAACCGCAGCATCATCAGGAAGCCAGTCCCCAGGTGACGTTCCACCTCTCCGTGAAAGCGTGGTGTCTCGCCCCTTCTGACGGCACCAAGACACTTTGCATCCGACTGCGCCCTCACTGGTGCTGTGCTCTCCCACAGGCATGGCTGGGTCTTCTGCGGGCACATCCCCTGGCTCTTCGCGCCACTGTGAGCTGAGCTGCTCTATGGTTCTTTCCCCCCATGAATTGTGGGACAACTTGCTCGTCCTGCTGGGCATGCAGGGGGCATGGTGGGAAGGTGCTGGAGGACCTCAGCACTGGAGTGGTTTACCTTTGCCCTCATTGCAAAGTGGGCGGGTTACCCATCCGAGTGGAAGCCATGCCCCCGCTCTCACCCAGCCCCACCTGGGCCAGCTAGCCTGGTTTGAAAGCACCGCTAAATTCAGGCAAGAGGGTGTTAGGTAGGGGTGGGAGGGCATCCCCCCAGGTAAGCGCTAATTCTGCAGAGACGACAAACCATGGAAGCTCTTTGGGACAGGGGCTATGTCACTTTGTTCTGTGTTTGGCAGCACCCAGCAGGATGGGTCCCTCTAATCCATGACTGGGGCGCCCAGGTGCTACCACAACAGAAACAGATAAAACCATGGTGAGAGAAGCTGCACGTTAGCAAGAACTCCCCCGGCTCAGCAGAGAGGGTTTGCACTGGTGATGGTTTCCAAGCACTCTCTCCTCAGGCTCACCAGGACCAGCAAACAGGGTTTGGAGCTCCCCCGCTGTGTCTGCATGGGGAGCAACGGGCCAAACCATTTTGGTCTGACCAAAAAAAAAGGCTCTTTAACCCAAACCAAATATTTTCAGTGACAATTTTCATTTTGATCAAAACTTTTTGTTTTTTTATAAAAACGGGGTCAGGCAGCCAAATGTTTTGGAGTTTGGGGGATTTCCCCACCTTTTCCAGGGGGAGAAAACAAGAAAATGAAAGGAGGGGAAAGAAACGTTGTGAAATCCCCATCACTGGAGGTTTTTAAGATTAGATTAGACAAATCCACATCAGGGGTGGTCTTGGTGGACTCGGTCCGGCCTTAGCATGGGGGGATGGACCAGATGACCTCTAGAGGTCCTTCCAGTTATGAAAAACTGGAAATTTGTCATTTTATTGAAGAAAAAAACCACAAGGAATTCAGGGGAAAAAGTCAAATGAGATGATTTTTTTGGTTTATTTTGAAATGCCAGCCCTTGTGTTAATTAACACGCTGAACTAACATGTTTGCGAAAGACACATCAATGTCCTAGCCTGGAGAGAATCTCAGATCTGGGCATAGGTTAGCGTCCCCTTGTTTCAAAGGTTCAGCAAGGCTCACTTGGCGCAATGCACATGCCTGCGGGCGTTCTCCTGAGTTCAGTGCAAACAATACTGACAGGTCAGAGTGGCCGAGCTCTACATTTGACTGCAAAAAAAAAAAAAAAAGAGTAACCCGTTAAAAAAGTGAAATCTAGTGGAGAATGATTAACAAGCAGCTAGTGGGACAGCATGATGTAGATGTGGAAAGTCCAGCTCCCATCTGGGTGCATCAGAAAGGTGGAGACGCTTAAAGATGAAGGCTGGTCTAACAATTAGGGTGTTGGGAGACCTGGGCCCAAGGGTCTGCTCCACCACAGATGCCTAGTGTGGCCGTGGACAAGCCACTGAGGCTGTCTTGTCTCAGGTTGCCATCTGTACAATGAGAATAACAGCACTGCCCTGACTCACAGGGGTGCTGTGAGAATAAATACACCAAAGAGGGAGAAGCCCTCAGAGATGATGGTGATAAAGGTCAGACCTAAGATAGACAAATGAGGTATGACCAGGGGGCAGTTAGATTACTATGGAGCTTTGATGTTCAGTGAACATAAGAACGGTCACACTGGGTCAGACCAATGGTCCATCTAGCCCAGCATCCTGTCTCCAACAGCAGCCAATGCCAGGTGCTTCGGGGAATGAACAGATCAGGGCAATTACCGAGTGATCCATCCCGTTGTCCACTCCCAGCTTCTGGCAGTCAGAGGTTCAGGGACCCCCAGAGCATGGGGTTGCATCCCTGAGCATCTTGGCTAATAACCATTGATGGACCTATTCTCCAGGAACTTATCTCATTCTTTTTTGAACCCAGTTATATTTTTGGCCTTCACACCACCCCTTGCTAACTAATTCCAGGGTGTGTCTGTGCTGCAATAAAAGACCAGTGGCTGGCCCGGGTCAGCTGACATGGCTCGCAGGGCTGGGGCTGCAGGGCCATAAAATGGCTGTGCAAATGCTTGGGCTGAAGCCCGAATGTCTACACTGCTATTTTTAGCCCTGCAGCCCGAGCCCCGTGAGCCCACATCAGCTGATCCGAGCTCCAAGACTCGGTGCCAGAGGTTTTTTTATTGCATCATAAACATACCCTCGGTGCTGAAGGAGCTTGCAAGGGATCTGCTTTATTCTGTGGCTGGTTCCAACTGGCTGCACGTAACAAGAGCTTCACAGCACCTTGGCAAGAGTCTGTGGGTGAAGCCGGGGCCCACTGCGTGGCCGGAGCTTGGGACTGGAGCCAGCGCCTGCTGCCACCCAGCTGGAACCAGGGGCCGGAGACTGAAGCCTCGCAGCTGGAGGCCAGGGCTGTGTGGCCAGAGCCGGGGCGGGGGTCAGTGCCCGCATGGCCAGGTTCCTGAAGTCCCGCTGCTGGGGCCTGCCGCCCAAACCCCCTCCCCACAAGCTGGGTCAAGAACTCACCTTGCTCCTGCAGTGCTGTGCCCCACCTCTCCCCAGAGGCGGTGCAGGGGGCACAGCCAGGAGCCACAAGGAGGGTGGGGGAGGGGCGACGCTTCGCGCCCCCCCCCCCCATCATCACCCAGAAGGCTGTCGGGATGGCACGAAAACCCCGCTGGGTGGCCGCGTGCGGCCGCATTTGAGAAACATTGCATTGGAGCGTGTGCCAGGAAAGGGAACAGTGGCAGAGGCAGCGGGGGGGCGGGGGGCATTCGGATGCACGGGCCTGGCACGGACTCTTTGTTTACATGCCAGGAAAGTAGGTGAAAGGGCCTCGCCGGTGGCCTGTATGTCAGTGCAGGAACTTGGGGGAAAGCTGGGTGCTTTGTGTGGGGGAGAGCGGGGTGAATGGGGGTGGGGGAGAGCCATCTATCACTTTGCTACAAAACAAATCGGAGCTGGCCCAGTCCAGGCTGCGGCCAGCCCCGTGCAGTCTGTCTCTGCTGCAGAGCTGGATTCAGTGGGTCTGAGCTGGGCTCTAGGGGGACTGGGGGCGCCAATTCCTACTGACCAATAACGCTTTGCAGCTCCTTTCATCCCAGGAGCGCCCTCTCTCAGCTGCCCATCGCCCGGGGGTGTCGCAGAGCATTCAGAGGCATTAATTAAGTCTCTCTGCCCACTGGTAGGCAACAAGCTGGGAGATTTGAAGGAACTTGCCCAAGATCATACAGTGAGTGAACGGCAGAACAAGAGTTGTGACTTTTCCTAGCTCTAACCACTAGACCCCACTCCATCCCCAGAGCCAGAAAAAGAACCCAGGAGTCCTGACTGCTATGTCCACCCTCTAACCACCAGCCCCCATTCCCTCTCCTGGAGGAATTGGTAAAACAGTTTCTCCCTCCTGGGATTTATTCTCCATCCACACCCCCAGCCCTACCATGCTGCCTAGTGCTAAAGAGAAGCCAGGCAGACAGGAAGTGGGACCAGGATTTTGACTGCATGGCAGGCTGCTCTGGTCCTGCTTAGTACAGACTGTTCTCTGTGTCATGCAGGGGCAGCCCTCTGTCCCGCTCGAGTGGCTAGACAACATATAGAGCCGAGGTGGTTCGCGGATAGTCCCCTCTAAGGTGCCCGCCTGGGGTGGCCGCACACAAGAGAATGAAGGGCCATCCACCTCATTAGTGAAGCTGCGCAGGCGCGGCTCCACTAATTAGGTGCCCGGACCCTGGAGAAGATGCACATGTAAGGTGAGGTGGAGGCCTTGGGGGGAATGGGGGTAGATGGGACGGAGCAGTGGGGTGAGAAGAAGGGTGGGGGGAATTTGGAACATGCAGGGCTGTGGCAGCCAGAGAAAGAGGGGACTTTCCCCAGCTCCAGGGCTGCTCTCCTTCCCAGCCTCAGCTCTGTGGTGGGGGAGAGACCCCCCCTCCTTCCAAACCCCAGCTCGGGGGCTGCCATGGTGGGGGAGAGAGGGAGAGACCCCCCCTTCTTCCAAACCCTAGCTCGGGGGCTGCCGCGGCAGGGGAGAGAGGGAGAGACCCCCCACTTCTTCCAAACCCCAGCTCGGGGGCTGCCGCGGCGGGGGAGAGAGGGCACATCCACCGCATTAGAAAGGGGAGACTACTGATATTAAAATATGTGTTGTCTGCTTTTATTTGTAGAACAAAAAAGCGTTAATTATTATTAAGGGTTTTTTTATAGCCCTTTTACCTCAAAAATGAAACCCCAAATTCTATCTCAGGCTACGAAACAGGCCTATGTACTCACAGACTGTCCCAGCCTGGGGCACCCTCCCTCGCTCTACCAATGCACTCGCTCCTAGTGGCCTCCCTTAGATGCTGAATGGGAGACCAGATGGACCTTCAGGGCCTGCACAGCAGAGGGCTCCCATAAAAGACAGACAGATCAGAAAGCGCTTTACAAAGGATGTCAGGTTCATTATCCCCATTTTACAGAAGGTGAAACTGAGGCACAGAGCAGCAAGGTGACTTGCCCAAGATCACCCAGCAGGGCAGTGACAGATACGAGACTAGAACCCAGGTCTCCAGCTACTAGGCCAGACTGCCAGCATGGATCACTCCTCTCCCTGGCCCAGGAGACATCACCCATCCATGGAACCACACACATAGGCTCTGGGTGATCACCCGCCAATGACCATAATGGCCCAGCCCCCAGAGGAGCCTAGGCTAGGGCATGTTACTCAAACCCTGCTCTAACTCTGATTCTTGTTGGGCAGGGCCTTGAAGGACAATGGGCTACCTGCAGCCCTGGCAGCATGGCAATGAAAACGAACGGGTGACAAGCAGCAGGGTCAATAAATTATTGGAATGGGTATTTTCCGGCTCATTGTCCCTCTGGCCTGTACGGTGCCTTTCCATGGCTTTCAGCACAGACACAAATAAAGAGCTTGTGTTTATGTAGGACCACGAGTGTGCTGGCACGTCACAGGCAACTGGGTAAGCAGGGCACAGGATTGGGACTCAGCAGAGAGCTGGGCTCTGTTCCCTGCACGGGCAGAGAGATGTGGCATGACCGTGGGGAAGACACTTCCCCCCACCCTGGGTGCCTGTCTCCACTCCCACCCCGTGTCTGTCCTCTGTTTAGCTGGGGAGCTCTTCGGAGCAGGGCTGTACAGCACACGGGGGCTCTGAGCTTGGGCGGGGCCTTGAGGAGCTTCGGGTCAGAAATCAATGGGACTACTCCAGGAGTAAGGCACGACTCAAGGCGAGCAAGGGTATCGGGTGCAGGCTCAAACAGTCTGAATAGACAACTCAGGGAGACGGACGTCCCCGCATTTCGCTCCCCTCAAGCCACACTGGCTACAGGAGAGCCAGCTGGATTCTCTTCCTCCTTGCACACCAGCAGTGCACGCGCTTGCTTCGTTCCAGTCTGGGAAGACAACTTGATTCCTCGGGATGACGTGAGAAGGAAAGAGCCCAGCTTGGCTCTCAGCTTCAGGGGCAGGGCACGTTAGGAAAAGAATCTTTTGACTTGTCAAGTGACTATTGGAGACAAACACGGACTCAGACTCGCTTCGAGGGCAGAGCCACCCTTTAGAGGGGCTGGAGGCTCAGCGGACCGATCGGGGGCGGGTGCTCCAATCTAGCACTGGAGGCAGCATAGAAGGACACAGAGGGTGACAGCAATACCCGGTTACTTGTCTGCCAGCTCTAGGCCCTGATCCTGCTGTTGGCTCTGCTAGTGAGCACTCCAGTGGGCCCCAGGGTAGGATCCGGGCCATACCCATCGCACCATGGAAAGAAGCTGCGAGTGATTTAACACGGAGTTTGAAAGGTTCACCTTCCTCCACGAGGGACACAGCAGAAGCGTAGCTGGGGAGTTCGCTATTAACAACCGTTAATTACACATTCTGGTCCTGCTTCCATCTCCTTGGCTCAGAGGATCACGAATGGAAGGAAGCGTCCCCTACGGAGAAGCATCGGGGGAACAGTTACATGCCAAGTATTGGAGCAAGAGCTTGTTGCTGACAGAGCCCCTGGCCTATGAATTTGCTGAAGGTTTTTTGAATAAAACAGCTGATTCGCTTGGTGTTTGTGGTTTTGGCAAAATCCCAAGCCGAGCTCCCTTTTCCCTGCTGATTTATCACTGGAAGGCAGAGCCCTTGCGGATAAGATATCAGGCTTCAAAAGGTCAGACACACCTACTCACTGTAGCATGAACCCGCTCAGCTTTCGAAGCCAGGAGGGTGCCGGGCGAGCCCAGCCCCAGGAAAGGGAGCTGAATTTGGATCACCCAAGTGAAGCTAGAGCCTTAGACTCCAGCAAGGAGTGAGAGGAGATGCTGCCAAGTGCAAAGGCCAGAGGTCTAAAATTAACAAAGCCAGCAGCATGCGGAGTCTCCAGAGAGACAGCAGATTAAAGTTCAACTCCCCGTTTCCGCTCAGTCCAAACTTCTGATCCCGAGTAAGTAACGTCTGATGGAATTTGTTAAACATTTTATCGTAACTTTACCCTAATAACAAGCTTTTATTAAAAAGTAGGTGCCTCCAATGCAGAGGGAAAAACAGTATTAGTTTGAATCCGTCCCATTGAGTGGTGGATCAGGTAGCTGGGAATCAGGACTCCTGGGTTCCATGCCCAGTTCTGGACAGGGGGTTGCTGGGGCCTGATTTTATTCACAGCTCATGGAGGTTTGTTTTAGGTCCCTGGGCTAATCTTAACTTCTCTGGCTCAGTTTCCACAACTGTAAAATGGGGATAATATAACATGACAGGGGCATTATGGGTTTTAATCCATGTTGGTAAAGAGGCTAGAGGTGGACATAGGAATATTAAACCTCAGCTTGTAGCTAACTGAGAAAAAATGTAGGTGACAGAGTCCAATTTGGGTGAGAGGAGAGGAATCCGCAATAGAAACGAACGGGAGCACGGCATGGGTGGGGCGAGTTGCGGGGGATCCCCTAGAAAGGACACGCATGCCGAGACAGCGACAGTAAGTGGTGCTGGCGGGCACCAATCCTGCACTGATTGCGAGGCCTCTACTGGGGTGGCAGCACAGGAGGAGATGCCACGTGGCAAGTGAGCCGGCTGTTTGATCATGAATCAGCCGGAGCCAGGTCTGTCCGTAACCATGCCCCTTTTTGTGGAAGATGTTTCTGGGGGAGGGCGGTGTTTACTCAGCTGGCTCTTAGGATTCGTGGTTGGCTGCATTCAAGGGCTCAAACACAGGCAGTTTCCATTGCGTATTTTGGGGGGTCTGGGGGGCTCTCATGCCACCATTTGACCCCACATCACTTTGGCACCTAGGCCATTTTATGATGGATCCAGAGCTGGGTGGACCAAAGACCAGTGATGACAGCTGCAGTGGGCACCTGGAGCAGGCAGGAGATACATCAAGGGCACATGGACCCTTGGCCAAAAGTGGCTTGTCAATGGACCAGTCTATAAAAGCCTTTCAAGACAGCTGGACATGCCCAGATTCCCTAGAAGCAGGGGTTCAAATCCCAGCAGGGGTAGCTTAGTTTGTCATCCTCCAAGGCAGAGTTCCATGTGGGGCAGATGTGAAATGCAGAGGCCCCATCTGTGCAGTGTGGTTATTAGAGAGCCTTACAACTTCCTTCTCAAGAGGGTTTGCTCAGTGTCCTTGAACAGCCTCTGCCAGCGTTATGCATTGCACTGGCTAGCTGCCTTGCGCCACACCAGAGGTAGCTGCATTTTAGTAACGCCAGGGGGTGTAACAAGTGAAGCATCCTGGGATCTATGGGATGAGTGGCACCATATGAATTCAGAATTATTACCACTTGCCAGAGCGAAAGGAGTGGGGGGGAAGAAGAGACACCAGTGGGGGGTAGATTTAGGGAACCAGTTCTGGCTACAGAACAGCCTCCTCTTTCTCTGCATTGACCTGCTAGAGAGGAGTTAACCCAGCGGGGCTTGGGCAAGCTCCTGCATGTTCAGATGCTTCTTCAAACTTCTTGGGTTGGCCAAACTGGGCTGGAAGCTCATAGTGCGATTCCCGGGTCACCATCAGCATGGCCTGGGCCTCCCAGTCCCAGCAGAAGTGCGGTCAAGGCATCACAGGTTCCATGGGGCCTTGTAGAAAATGACCCATGGGAGGCCCTGCAGCCATGATTGGATCCTCCCTCTCCTCTAAGCTCCCTCATGCCTGCCTGGAGCCCCCCGACCTGTGGACAAAGCCAGCCTGGCTCTTTCCGAGGTGCCAGAGCTTCCGGCAAGACACCCCGCGCCTGGCGGTGGAGCAGGAAAGGTACTTGGGGAACTCCGCCCACCAGGGGTCTGCTGGCAGGGAATCAGGGGAGGTGTTGTGCCCATATGTGGGGAGCAGGGACCCCAGCAGAACAGAACTGTCTAACACTGCCCAGGCCTAAGGCTGCGTGTCACTGGTCAGCCCCACCCCCGAAAGGAAGGAGCGCCAGACAGCTGAGGAGGAAAAAAAAAAAAAAGTGAAAGATTTTATTACTACCTGTCACCACATCCCCAAGACAGCAGGGCCCTGGTGCATAGGCCCCTATATGGTGTGCAATGAGGGACAGGCCTCGGCCCCTCTGCTGCACTCACCAATGAAATGGACGTAATTCCTTGGCAGAAAAGATCCTCCCCGCATGGAGCCCACTCTGGTTGGAGGTGGGGGAAATGCAGACCCGGTGGGGGGCTATCCAAAGCCGGTGGCTCCGAGAGCTGCAGTGGCAGCTTGCAAGAAGGGTGTAGGCTTTGGCAAATGTGCCCGTATGCTCACCCGGGATTTCAAATCAAACTGCCGTGGGCTGTGGTTTACAGCCAGGACCGAGCATGGCCTTCACACCATGCTTTGGCCACTCCCAAAATTACCTGCATCCCCAGGGAAAGGGCTCCCGTTGCTCACCGGGCCTGGAGGAGCATCTCCAGGTGCTGCCTGGCAAGAAACTGCAAAGCAGCTCTAACCCAACCCAAAGTCCCATGCTGCCTGCCTGGCAGGTGTTCCCTGGCCAGGGCCAAGCGTCTTCAGGAGGAGCACGCGGCTTCCCACTGCCGGAATATCCGGAACACCTTGCAGGATTTTACCGAGAGGCTCTGTAACAAGAAGGAAACAAAGGGACAATCAGAAGTCAAGTCACTCCAGCAGGGAGTCGCACACCAATGGCCCAGCTGGGGGGTTCCCTGTAAAGCCAGAGGAGAGAGGACAGACCAAGAAAGTGGTACAGGACAGAACCACTGGTCCTTTCATCCAGGGACCAGGGTCACACTTGTACAGACACAAGCCCTTATTAGATAACCCATTTTACTGAAGGGGAAACTGAGGGATGGAATGGGGCAGTGATAGAGTCAGAGCCAGAAATAGAACTGAGATCTCCTGATTCCCAGGCCTGGCACTAATCTCCAGCCTATGCTTGTTCCATCAGCCTGATAAAGTATCTGTCAAACTCTAGGAGCTTTCAGAGGCTTGCCCAGACGACAGCTGGACAGACACCCAGCAATTCTGCCCATGACACAAATCGCTTGAATCTTCAAAGACAAATGCTGAAACCCCAACCCCCCACAAGCTAGAACAAAGGCCATTCTCCAGCATAAGCAGTTTGTCAGTTTTACTCCTCCCCGACGCCTCTCTTTTGGGGTAGCTCAGGCCAGTTTTGGCTAAGATAGAGGTAGTGATGTCAAAAATCAGGCTTATAATGGGAAGCTAGATTCAACCTTCTCTACAGAGACTATCATCTCTCCATAGCTATGCCGACAGTCCCTCTCTGACATGGTGGATTTGTATACGCAGGTGTGCTGCATATGGGGTTGCTATAAATATCTTCAGCACCTTCTACACTGTCCGGGCTCTGGTTTCACCTTCACTTTCCCCCTGGACAGACAGACTCACCCGATTCCATCTGTGTAAGTTACTAGCAGCTTCAGGCTTCTGCTAATTCTTTCCTTACAAAGCTGGGGCAGTTTGAGTCAGTGGGTTTGTGGAGGTGGAAAGTGGATGACGCTCCAGCTGCTTCTGAATGGGCAAGTAGACGCCAGCCAGCATGCGTCAGTCAGGGCTACTAGAATCAAAACCCTTTCTGGCGGATCAGAACCAAGCTGCCTCAAATTTTGTATGTAGGATCTCAGCCCAAAGTAGAATTTTAATGCCAAGTTTGGAGCAAACTGGAATAGGCCTTTGGGAGATTGGGGGCGGGGGGGTTCAAAGGTTGAGGTGGGTTTCAGTTTTGGGATCTCAATTCATAGAATATTAGGGTTGGAAGAGACCTCAGGAGGTCGTGTAGTCCAATCCCCTGCTCCCTTTGGGAGATCGGGGGGTTCAAAGATTGAGGTGGGTTTCAATTTTGGGATCTCAATTCATAAAATCATAGAAGATTAGGGTTGGAAGAGACCTCAGGAGGTCATCTAGTCCAATCCCCTGCTCAAAGCAAGACCAACCCCAACTAAATCATCCCAACCAGGGCTTTGCTAGAGCTCTCACCACAAGCTCTGCGTCAGCTGCTCTGTTTGATTTCCTGGCGGCCAGGAGAACATTCAGCACCACCCGCCAGCCAGGCTCCGCCTTCCCAGACGTCAGCTCCGATTGGTCGCTGGTGTCCTCTGAAACAGCCTTCTCCTGCACTGGGTTGACCCAAGGGCACCAGTCGCGGTGCTGAGAGCTGGGATCAAAGAAGCTTCTAGTGGGAGTGTCCTGCAGGGAGAGGAGTGACGACTTGTTTTAAAGAGACGTTATTAACAATAATACAGTCAGACACTGATTTAAAATCACCCCCAACTCCAACCTCCAAAGCCATGCTGGGGAGCCCTCTCCAGGGCAGCAGAGAACAGCAGACCACCACCACCTAGGACACGGGTGTCGTTCAGCTCCAGGGCTGTCTGGGGAAGGGCAGGTTCCACCCCACAGCCCGGGACTGTGCAGGTGGAAAGTATTTGATAACTGCCAGTGAAAGATGCACGTTCAGTGGACCCTGCAGCAGCCCTCTCAAATCTCCCATTCGTGCACCTGAGCACTGAGCTGGAGGGGCCGTCTTTAAGAGTGTTTCCGTGGCCCCTCTGTTGAGGGTTTAAGGGAGCAAATTCATTGCAATGATGGTGCTTTGATAAGGTGACACCTGTCCCACCAGCAAGGATACCACTCCATGACCCCGATTCGTTATACAAAGGCCACCAAGCAGCCACCAGAGGGAAGCGACTTCCCATCACAACCAGGCCTATCTGGATTAAAATCCACAACCTAGAGGTGTGAAAGGCCCCACATCCCATTATCTTCCTCCCAGTCCCGTCTGGGCCTGCAAAAGGATCTGACTTTGCCAGATTTGAGATGAGGCAAAAGGTCTAATTTCCCCAAGCTGGATAGAAAGATAGAAACTAACTGGAAGGGGTGGTGGTGATGTTCTCTCTGCTTCAGGGGATGTAGCCAGGACAGAGCAACACATGGAAGAGGAAGTCAGTTGCAAAGACATTGCCAGCAGCAAGGAAAACCTGACCTGGGTTCTTGAGAGAGTGGCAAATCCTCTCGGGCGAGTGGCCAGGCACTCACCGAACTACTGGAAGAGCAGAAGCGCGCCCGCTTGGCTCTCCTATGAGGGCTGGATGGCACCTCCACGCTGTCCCCCTGCCCCATGCTGCGGGTTACCGGGCGGCTCCTCATCGATGGACTTGCTGCCTCTGGCTCGGCCCGGTCCACGGGGCTCGAGCTATCCCAGCTCCGCATACGGGCTGTCACGGGGGATGGGCTCTTCTCGTGCTACCAGTGGGAAGGAGGGAGGGGAAAGTTAGCTCCTGATGGACAGCAGAGTTCCTATGGCCACCAGCACTTCCTCAGCTGCTGGAGGAAGGGACCTGCACTCGAAGCACAGGAGATCCTCGCACCTAGTACTACTCAGCCCCGCTCTAGAGCCTGGTTAGGTGCTGAAGGGAGCAGATCCGAGTGGCTGGCGCATCACTTACCTCTCTTCCCCAGTCCAACCGATCCATACACAGCCAGCCTTACCCAAGCGCAGCTTGACGCTTTCGGGGAGACCTTTGTTCTGAGAGCACGTTTGAAGGGCTGGCCCCCGACAACCAGCCTGAAAATACCCATGAGTGCGGGACGAAAGATGGCACAGGCCACTGCCCATAACAAACACTGCTTGCTGCCCCTCGCCGTCCACCTGCAAGGCCCTGCTGAGGCTTCCTGACCTCTGGTGCCAGCACCATTGCAGGAGAGGTGGAAGTGCTGCACTGAGCCTAGCTGTCATACTTCCTCCTCCACAGGAGGTGGCGCTGTGCCCGGGGTAAGGGTTTTAGCACTTTCGGCAGAGTCAACGCCCAATTAGTTTGCAGCGATGTGAGTGACTGATCCTAGGGCGTGCAACTGTAAAAATGCATCAAAATGCAACCACCCCCAGCCAGGAAATGAGCGTTTACATGGGCGCTACAGAACACCCTGGGATTTATTCCGCGCTCATCCCCAGGCATCTGAACGCAGCTAGCCTTCGGACTCCCTGAGCAAACGACAGTATTCGCATCCCCATTCCTCAAAAAACCCGCTGGGGCTCTCGAACAAAGGGGATTCTCTCCACCCTCTAGGCTTTGCCACAGCTACCTCGCCAATGGCCTGGATACAGCTTCAGTGCTATTCCCAAAGCAGGCAGACACAACTAGACATGCCCAGAACGAGCCTGCTCACTGAATTTTCAAGGGTAGCTCTTGGATGACGGACAGAGCGCACGTTGGGGCACTGGGGGCATTTTCCCCGACTCACTGTGAGATCTTGACCGCCCCAGAGAGGTCTATAAATAAAAACAGTCAGAGGCCAACATTTTTAAAAGCCGCATTGATGGAGGTGCCTTGATTTCGGAGACCTATGGGGGCGGATTCTCATTGGCGCTGAGCACCTACAGCTCTGAGTAAGTCACTGAGAGTGCTCAGTGCTTCGGCAAACCTGGCCTAAGATGCAGGCAACCGATGGCCACTTTGGAAAGTTTGGGCCGTAGAGAAAATTCCAGCCTGTGGGGCCCACAGTCAGGCACCTCCCACCGGCACTTTAAAAAGAGAGACAGAAGTCACCCCTTCCTCCTCTTCCCCAGTGGTCTCTCCCAGGGATCTGGCTTCAATCTGCATGGGTGAAAGGGACCGGTGCTCACAGCACACGATGCTCCCTGATTTATAATGAAATCCTTCAGTCCTGCTGTTTTTGCAGCTTCATCTCCCGTTACCCTGCAGCAGCAAAGCTGGGGCTGCTCTGTGCACTTGACCTAGATAAACTTGGCCTGGATAACGGCACCAAAGCTCCCTATCATGCCATCACACAAGAGAAGGATGAAAGGATGCAGGTCCCACAGGCCTGCAGGGGGTCGCCCTAGAAAAGCGGCGAGACTGGAAACATGGCAGTGCGACAGAGCCCAGGCTGGGGGAGAGCTGCCTAGTAGCCTTGAAGAGACTAATCCGACCCCGAGCGCAAAAGTGCCAGCGAATCAATAACCAGCTTAAAGAGATGCCTGGTGCTTGGGCATCTGAACCAGGTTCCATTGGAAAGAATGCTCATGTCTGCAGATCTGGATCAAACAAGGAGCCATCTTCACTGGGGGGGCAATGGCAAAAGGAGGCTGCCAGAGACTGTGTTGTAAATCAGAAATCCACTGCAAGTACCCACCTGGGACCAGATCCTGACCCCAGTTAAATTGGTGCAAATCTGGAGTAGCCGCAGGGCACGGTGCTGGATCCTGACGCAGGGAAGAAAGGTAAGCAGCAGGATACGGACCCTGGACTTCAGGAAAGCAGACTTTGACTCCCTCAGGGAACAGATGGCCAGGATCCCCTGGGGGACTAACATGAAAGGGAAGGGAGTCCAGGAGAGCTGGCTGTATTTCAAGGAATCCCTGTTGAGGTTACAGGGACAAACCATCCCGATGAGTCGAAAGAATAGTAAATATGGCAGGCGACCAGCTTGGCTTAATGGTGAAATCCTAGCGGATCTTAAACATAAAAAAGAAGCTTACAAGAAGTGGAAGGTTGGACATATGACCAGGGAAGAGTATAAAAATATTGCTCGGGCATGTAGGAAAGATATCAGGAGGGCCAAATCGCACCTGGAGCTGCAGCTAGCAAGAGATGTCAAGAGTGTGGGCCCCTTACTGAATGAGGGAGGCAAGCTAGTGACAGAGGATGTGGAAAAAGCTAATGTACTCAATGCTTTTTTTGCCTCTGTTTTCACTAACAAGGTCAGCTCCCAGACTGCTGTGCTGGGCATCACAAAATGGGGAAGAGATGGCCAGCCCTCTGTAGAGATAGAGGTGGTTAGGGACTATTTAGAAAAGCTGGACGTGCACAAGTCCATGGGGCCGGACGAATTGCATCCGAGAGTGCTGAGGGAATTGGCGGCTGTGATTGCAGAGCCCTTGGCCATTATCTTTGAAAACTCGTGGCGAACGGGGGAAGTCCCGGATGACTGGAAAAAGGCTAATGTAGTGCCCATCTTTAAAAAAGGGAAGAAGGAGGATCCTGGGAACTACAGGCCGGTCAGCCTCACCTCAGTCCCTGGAAAAATCATGGAGCAGGTCCTCAAAGAATCAATCCTGAAGCACTTAGAGGAGAGGAAAGTGATCAGGAACAGTCAGCATGGATTCACCAAGGGAAGGTCATGCCTGACTAATCTAATCGCCTTTTATGATGAGATTACTGGTTCTGTGGATGAAGGGAAAGCAGTGGATGTATTGTTTCTTGACTTTAGCAAAGCTTTTGACACGGTCTCCCACAGCATTCTTGTCAGCAAGTTAAGGAAGTATGGGCTGGATGAATGCACTATAAGGTGGGTAGAAAGCTGGCTAGATTGTCGGGCTCAACGGGTAGTGATCAATGGCTCCATGTCTAGTTGGCAGCCGGTGTCAAGTGGAGTGCCCCAGGGGTCGGTCCTGGGGCTCGTTTTGTTCAATATCTTCATAAATGATCTGGAGGATGGTGTGGATTGCACTCTCAGCAAATTTGCGGATGATACTAAACTGGGAGGAGTGGTAGATACGCTGGAGGGGAGGGATAGGATACAGAAGGACCTAGACAAATTGGAAGATTGGGCCAAAAGAAATCTAATGAGGTTCAATAAGGATAAGTGCAGGGTCCTGCACTTAGGATGGAAGAATCCAATGCACCGCTACAGACTAGGGACCGAATGGCTCGGCAGCAGTTCTGCGGAAAAGGACCTAGGGGTGACAGTGGACGAGAAGCTGGATATGAGTCAGCAGTGTGCCCTTGTTGCCAAGAAGGCCAATGGCATTTTGGGATGTATAAGTAGGGGCATAGCGAGCAGATCGAGGGACGTGATCGTTCCCCTCTATTCGACACTGGTGAGGCCTCATCTGGAGTACTGTGTCCAGTTTTGGGCCCCACACTACAAGAAGGATGTGGATAAATTGGAAAGAGTACAGCGAAGGGCAACAAAAATGATTAGGGGTCTAGAGCACATGACTTACGAGGAGAGGCTGAGGGAGCTGGGATTGTTTAGTCTGCAGAAGAGAAGAATGAGGGGGGATTTGATAGCTGCTTTCAACTACCTGAAAGGGGGTTTCAAAGAGGATGGCTCTAGACTGTTCTCAATGGTAGCAGATGACAGAACGAGGAGTAATGGTCTCAAGTTGCAATGGGGGAGGTTTAGATTGGATATTAGGAAAAACTTTTTCACTAAGAGGGTGGTGAAACACTGGAATGCGTTACCTAGGGAGGTGGTAGAATCTCCTTCCTTAGAGGTTTTTAAGGTCAGGCTTGACAAAGCCCTGGCTAGGATGATTTAACTGGGACTTGGTCCTGCTTTGAGCAGGGGGTTGGACTAGATGACCTTCTGGGGTCCCTTCCAACCCTGATATTCTATGATTCTATGATTCTATGATTAAGCAGCACGGGCTAGGTTTAGTTTCTGGAGTTGGGAGCCAGAGAAAACCATTGGGTTTTGTCCACGTTCAGTGGCCTCTTTAAAGAGTCCCCGGCACGTTCATCACAAGTGAGCCCAGCCTCTTGTCTAGCACAAGGGCCAGGACAGTGGCCATTTGGGGGATTTATCCTCTCAGCAAAATGCGTGAGTCCTACAGCCTCCCCGCATCAGCCATCCCCACCAGGTGGCACTTGGAGGCTGCTTTCCAGCAGGATTACAACAGTGCTAAAGGAAGTCCCTGCCTGGCCTTAAACTACCTGATCATGTTGCTTTAAGATTCCCAAGAGGGATGTTCTAATTTCAGATCTATGTAGGGAGATCCACCCCAGCAAACCACCTCGCTGGTGGAGGGCTGCCTGAGCTCTTTGCAGTCAGGGACCTGGCTTCAGTTGGCCAAAGCAGAGGGGGGTCACTAGAGTGTGATAAGCCCACTCCTCTTTTCTGCTGCAGCTGTCCCAACCCACCCAGCTCAGTGGCCATGAGCAGGACCCAAACCGAGATCCCATGAGTGGCAACACATGGGGCTGTCACTAGACCAGGGGCAGGCGAACTTTTTGGTCTGAAGGCCACATCAGGTTTCCGAAATTGTATGGAGGGTTGGTTGGGGAGGAGGGTTGGTTGGGGAGGCTATGTCCCCAAACAGCCAGGTGTGGCCTTACCCCATCCAATCTCTCCTGCTTCTCGCCCCGTCGGCCCCGCCGGGACTCCAACCCCATCCACCCTCCCTGTCCCCTGACTGCCCCCCGGAGTCCCCGCTCCGACTGCTCCCCGCCGCCCCATCTAACCCCTCCTCCCATTCCTGACTGCCCCCCCTCGCCCCATCTAACCCCTCCTCTCATTCCTGACTGCCCCCCCTGGACTCCTGCTCCATCCAACCACCCCTTCTCCCTGACTGCCCCCGGAACCCCTGCCCCTGACCACCCCATCCAACCCCCCACCCCAGGACCCCTGCCCCCATGCAATCCCCCTGTTCCCTGCCCTCTGACCCCTATCCACACCCCTCCCTCCCCTCCCCTCCCCCGACCACCACCTCGAACTCCCCTGCCCTCTATCCAACCCCCCCAGCTTCCTGCCTCCTTACCGCGCTGCCTGGTGCACCGGTGGCTGGCGACGCTACAGCCACGCCGCCCGGCTGGAGCCAGCCATGCCATGGCGCAGCACAGAGCACCGGGTCAGGCCGCGGCTCTGCACCTGTGCTGCCCGGCAAGAGCTCGCAGCCCCGCCACCCAGAGCATTGTGCCGGCGGCGCAGTGAGCTGAGTCTGCGGGGGAGGGGGAACAGCAGAGGAGGGGCCGGGGGCAGCCTCCCAGGCCAGGAGCTCAAGGGCCAGGCAGGAGGGTCCCGCAGGCCGTATGTGGCCCGTAGTTTGCCCAGCTCTGCACTAGACCGTCATGCTGGCCCAGACATTTTTCTCCTTCTCTAAGACGTATATCTCGCTCTATACAAACAGCACGTCTGAAGCTGGGATAGTAAATACACTGCCATGAAGACCTTTGATACACATTGCAATCACAGGTCTTTTCACAAGGCCACAGGGCTTCAGGGCACACTGATTTTCTAGTTGTCTCCATCTCTCTCCAAACCTCCTTCCCAGAGAAACCTGGAGGGACCTCTCCGACTGACAGAGGTGAAGCTTACCTGCTCCGAGCCTGGAGGAAACGTCGTGTCCTGGCTCCTCGTGATCATCCTGCGAGGAGACGTGGGCACCAGTGGGGCTCGGTCAGTGCGTGCCTCTGTGGGCGTGGTGGGAGTGCTGCCGAGTCCAAAGGAAGAGTCCAACTCGAGCAAAGAAGACTCAATCTGATGGAAACCCCACAGCCCCACCTTCCTCATGCAGCGGGAACACGTGATCACCGGGAGGTGCATGGACCCTGATGTAGGGCTGTGGGTTGGAGGCAAGGTAGAGCGGGGTGAGGAGAGAAAGTCAGGAACAAATCTAGGCACTCCCTCAAAATGGATACTGATTTTTAGATCAAACAGCTGTATTTGATAGACTAAACATTTAGTTCAGTGTTCTCCAAACTTCTGAAAGCTGAGCTCCCACTTCTGGGAAACCAATCGCACACCCCCGCCATGCGTTGTTAAAAGCCTATACATTTTAATCTATACACCAACTAGCACACACACCTCAGTTAGCTCTTTGCATGGTCCTTCCTTTCCTTTCTTTCATGCTTTGATGAGCAGTGAAATAATCAATAGTGTTGACGTTTATTTGAAATATCATCATTGGCATCTAAGTTAACGGGGCAGTTGACAGCTCAGAGCTATTGTTTCAGGCTCTCTGCAAACTCAGGCAGATGTCTATCTCTGCATCAGTTACTTCACTTCATTGTTTTGGGGGTTTTCTTTGCAACCATAGCAGCTAGAGGATGACACTTGTTAAACATTGGAAGCTCAGGCCCTGGAGAGGCAATATTGGAGAGGACAGTCCTTTGTGTTCCAGCCCCCTCAGTTTCTGACAGATTTCATAGCAAATTACAGCAAAGTGCTACCTACATTTTGAAGCACGTGTATGATATTTACAAACAGCATTTTAGCTTTCACCATCAGATATTAGTCACATACTGACCTGTAAGCCCAGCCACAGAGGGCCAGGATGCAGGCGGGGACATGTACTTGAAAGATGTCAGAGCCCAATTTCATTGGTGTTTTCTCCCCTTCAGTTTTGCATTCGAGTTCCTCCTCGATCAGATGCAGGAGGAGGCTGATTTTATCTTCTGTCAAGGACTGCAGAGGACACATGACTCAGACACGGTCTGGGCGGGTCACGAGCCATGCTTGTGCTCCCTCAAACAGAATTCCAATACATGGGGCACACTTGGAGCAAAGACCATCTCTATTTGTACTTTACCTGGCATATTGGGGCTCTGATTTCAGTACTACTGTACTATAAATAAATGATTATAATGTTGCAATCAGGAAAGTGGCTATGGAAAAAATGTCATCTTCTTACTCCTCAGATGGGTTCCCTGAGTGTTTCCAGAATCAGAGCGGCAGACATTAGCGATCATTGTAAGTTTCTACTCCTGTTAGCTCTTCAGAGCCAACACAGAGAGGGGGATGGAGTCCATCCTGTCTCATGCACGATCAACAGAATCATCAACAAAGTTCTGATCGCCAGACTAACCTCCACCCCCCCAGAAGGCTGCACAGGTGAAATGGAAAGCGGAACATGGTCTGCAGAATCTTCGTAACTGGCGATGATGCAAGAGCCAGAATGAACCTAGCTTGACTCTCAGATCCCAAAGGGCAGGGGCAGTGTGTGTAAACTGAGTACATTGATGGGGAATTGCTGAGACACAATGAGGAAGGAGCCCCAGGGTCCCATTGTCACGGAGGCCCTTTGCAGAACAGAGCATTAGAAAGGGAACAGATGGGATACAGAAATGTGTTCATTGCCCACTGCCTATGTCCCTTTGGATTTTAAGCCTAAGCCAATATATATGCTATCCATGGAGGTAGCTAAGTCAACCATCTCCACTGTTATTCCTTTCCACCCAACTGATGAACCCTTGGTTCCAGCAAATAAGTTCCACCCTGGTGTCATACTGAGAGACAACCAAACACCTGACTATAGCAATGGGCCTTAGTACATGGCTGATGGGCACTAGACCCAGTGCTCTGGGCAAACATTAGAAGATGAGAGTTTATAGGCTGCTACTTTCTGTTTGCTCTATCTTACAATCTCCGTGCAGCTGACAGGACTGGTGGCTACTTCGCACTCAAGACACCTCACTGATTCATGCAAGTAACTGTTATTGAGGTGAGGGTCTGCTGGTAGGCCCGGCTTCCTTCCCTCTGCAGCTAAGAGCATGCTGTACAAAAGGGAGGCCACGGCCTCCTTCCAATGAAGCATTTCCACATGGAGCAGTAGGAACCTGAGGCTGCTGACATCTTTATGCACATTTGCAACATTGTGACACATAAACTTTCAAAGCCTCCCCAAACTGTGCAATTAGTGGACACAACTTTTAAAACCATCTTGAAAAAACGTGAGGAAATTCCACACCAAAACCTTTGTTAGGAGAAGATTGCGGTTGCAAAATTAAGCGCTCAAATATCAGCGAACACCTCGGGTTACCCATGCAGGCTATTAAAACTGGAGGATGATGCATAAGCAAGGGACAGAGCTAAGGTCACCCAGGCAACTCTCAATTTTAGCCTTTCTTGGCTTCTGAGGTCTCAACCTTAATGACATTTTTATATGGATTTATATAATGCCAGCATGCCAGGCACCTTCATCTAACCCCTGCCCCACCTTTCTCGCAATGGTGATCGCAAACTCACCATATTTTTCAGATCCTCTGGTTTCAGAGAGGGCAGCTGAAGTTCTAGCTGACACAGGCTTTGAAAGCGATCCAGGAAGTCACTGACAAGGGCTATGGGCTCGCCGACCAGTAAAATGGCAAAGCGATCTATTGGGAAGCAAGAAGCAGGAGGCTTCAGTTTCGATGCAGATCCCTGCACTCTCGTCATTTCAGACAGACAGACAGACAGACGAGGAATCAGTGATGCCAAATTAAAAATAAGGGTCTTCCTGCCATTAGAAGGCCAAGCACAAAAAGGAGCATGGACCTCTATTTTGTTCTTTTTCAGGTCACCTTTAAGCCTGATCCATTGCTGAAACGTGGCTCAACTTCCTAGTGAAGTGAGAGCTTTAAAAAAGATAAATTCTCTAACCCCTTTACAAATGCCCTAAGTCCTGCAATCCCCTCCACATCCCGATTACAGTTTAACAGTTATCTCTCTCTGTAAAAAGGGATTGTAACAACCTTGAAGGTAGGTGCTATTGAAGGCAATGCTATGAGAAGGCCAATACAAAAGGAGAGGGGAGAAAGGAAAGGAAGAAAGAGAACACATTCTTGGACTGTTGCCCAGATTGGACTTAGTGACACCTACCTGGGCAGGGGCTGTCGGGCCAGAAACAGAACTTCTCATGGGCCGTACACAAAGCTTTCTTCAGCTCCGCACACCTCTCCTTGTCTGAAAGGCAAACAGCACTGAAATTTAGGTAGCTGCGGAATAATCTTCCACAGGAAGCGTGTTGGATGTTTCAATCTAGTTGGAAAAAGCTCAGGAGAAGAGGGATGGCTGGACGACAGCTACAGGGTGTCTGTAGCTCTAACGTTTAGGGTGCTGTCATTTTGATTGATATTTGCATACAAATCTGGACTGCAGAAACCCTGAAAAGTTACTTACTGCTGATGTTAACATCTCATCTTAAACCACCTCCTGTTCCCTTCCCCATGTCCTATAGCAGGACCCCATCCCGTTGGGGACAGACTGCCTCATACTCTCTGCCCCACCAGCTCTTCTTCCCTGCAGATAACTTTACTGGGTCGCACACTCATTTCTCCCTGCCTTGTCTTACCTTCGGACTTGCTATCTCTTCCCACACTGGTTAATGCTCTGAGGGAGCAGTCAGGAACCAGCAGCAATGGGAAGCAGGGCAGGTTACGAGAGACAGAAGGGGCCATTCTCAGCCAGGCTAAACCTATTCCATCTCCCTGCAGCCACAAACCCTCCCTCTCCCTTAGCACATTACTCCGAAGTGCTCATCATGAAACTGTAGGAGTTTGCCAATGTCCACGTGATGGGGACTTGGAAATTAAAAACTTGGCTAAGGGTAAATTTAAATTCTCCTTTTAAGTTGATCAACCCTGCCCCACAGCCCCTAGAACCAAATCATTTAGTAGTAAAATGAAAAAATTCTACCCTGTGCTTTGATCACCTCAGGTTACACAGATTGTAAACTCTATGGGGCAGGGACCATCTGTTTGTTCTATGTTTGTACAGCATCTAGCACAGTTGGATATGCTATAGTAATACAAAAGAATACGTGATTCTAGGTAGGTATTATTCTCAATACATTAATTTGACCAGTAGCTATTTAAAGTGACTATTTAATTAACAAGGAAGGGTCAACAGTCTGAATGAAAGTGAAAAAAACAAAAGGGCCTAAAAGAGAGACATGATAAAACACAACCATAAATTGCCTCAATCAGACATTGTTATTAATCCAAGTGTTATGTGTTATGCAAACAATTATATGCCCCCTAATGAACATGCAAATAACAAGACCAGTTACTTATTTAAAGCAAAGTGATATGAATAGATAAGTTTTTGTTATTTATCACACGCTGATGTATTCATCTCCATAGTAGACACAAAAAGGAGAGAGAATCACTGGCCGGAAGCGTTTGCTTGACCAAAAGAAGCAGAAAGCTCCAGTTTCAATTGTGGGTGTAGGTTAATATGGTCTCAGGGCAAAGGAATGTACAGGGAAGGAGAGCAAGTTAAAGGGTGGTGAAACCATCGTACTACAAGGCTAAGGGAAAAACTTGAGATTGGTTGCTAGACTAGAAAAAACAACATAAAGTGAACATAACAGGTAGAGAGAGTTTAACTGCTAAGAATTCCCCATAAATTCTTTGTTACAAAGGAAATGCCAGACTGGCTCAGAGCAGTGGCCCATTATTATTTGTATTGCCATAGCATCTAGGAGCCCGAGGCATGGACCAGGATACTTTTGTGTTAGGCGCTGTCCAAGCACAGAACAAAAAGATAGTCCCTGCAGTGGGCAGTACCAGCTGCTTCAGGAGATGGTGCAAGAAACCCTGCCATAGGCACTTATGGAATAACCTGCCCCCAGGGAAATCTCTTCCCAGTCCCTTGTAGTAGAGCTCAGTTGATGCCCTAAAGCAGGAGGTTTTATGATCTTTAAAACCCAAGGGTGTTTTTAAACTTGGGTGCATGAACTTAAACCTGCTAAACAAGTGGCTCCATTTTCAGAGCTACCGAATACCCCCAGCTTCTATTGAAAATACCAAATGTAAATGCCCAAGTATGAATTTAGGGGCCTGCTCTAAGTACTTTGATGTGAAATCTTTAATTTTATTTTCAGATTAGGAACTGATCATCTGTATGGAGAGACTGTTGTACGTACACTTGTTGAAGTCAAATGCCAGCTGCAAACTTGCACAAAGGAAGGCCTGGCAGCTGGAGCACTTCAGCATGTCACTCTCTATATTGGTCCATCCATATTTGGCACATATCAGGGGGGACAGGTCATGAGGTTTGCCTGCCCACTTCAAAGAGTGCTCATGTTAAGGACAACAATACAGAGACATCATAACTGTATTCAGCTAAATACTTGGGCCAACCAAACAATTCACCTGGGTCTTTACTGAAGGACACCTTTTCCACCTTTTAAGAAATGGAGTGGCTGGGTGAAGAGACACGTATGGGGGTTGACTGCCATGAGAAATTCAGGGTTGGTTTTTGAGGGGAGTGTAGGGGAGGTCAGCTTTTGACACAGAAAGCTCAGCACCAAAAAGGATATAGTAAACGTTTCTACTCTGCTGAAAAAGGCTTCTTTACTAGTTGTCTCCAAAGGAAGAGCATCTGTTTGTGAAGATCCATTAGTTGATTCTGACAAGGCAGATGTGTCCTTTCTAAAATAAAGCAACAGGTCAGCAAGCAAAGTCCCTTTGCCCTCTGTGTAAAGATTTCATTAATGTTCTAGAAAAATGCATATTACAGCAATGAGTCCACAACACCTCTACCAATCTCACCCTTCAAGTTTAACCTCAAAACAAATTTCTTCCAAAAGCCCTACAAACCCTAGATTCTAAGAAGCGTTAACAAAACAAAGGCCAATTAAGTGGAACAAAGATGTACACTAAACATCAGCCCTCAATCTCCTGACACTGATCAGTAACAGCTGGTGACATGCCTGTGCTATGAGGGGTCCCCCACCTCTTTTCCAAATCTGGTGAAGTAAGATGGAAAACTGATACTAAATCTGAGAAAACTTTGCGATGAAGCAGCACGATTCTGTGGCTTAAGTTGCAGCAAGGGAGGTTTAGGTTGGACACCAGGAAAATCTTTCCAACTATCAGGATAGTTAAGCACAGGCACAAATTGCCTTCGGCCAGGCAAATAAGAGGCCCAGACTACAACGCTCCTAAAGCCTCTGCCAGGTTCATCGCCCCCCCGCCCCGGATCGTGAGGGACTGGACCACCCGGGGGCCCGCGCTCCAGCCCGGCTCGAAAGGGACACCTCGCCTGTCTGGGCCCATGTGGCCGTAACGGTGCCCACGCTGGTGGCCTGGCTGACCCCGTGTGGGGCGGCTGCTGCCCCCGCCACTGGGCCCAACGCAGGTGCCACGGGGGGAGGAACCGGGGGCAGCTGTTATGTGTGTCCCCCCCCCCCCAGATCCCCGCTCACCCCTCCGGGCAGGCCTCCTCCGGGGCGATCCCCCCGTCTATCAGCTCCCGGATCTTCTGGGGGGTGACGGCTGGGGACTTCGGTTTGCCCCCCGGCCCCTCCTCGCTCTCCGGGGCGGCAGCGCTGGGCGCCGCCATCTTGGTCCCGCACTGTGTAATCCTCCCCCGCGGAGGAGGGAAACAAGGCGCCGGGGAACTCCCGTTCCGGCCCCACACGGAGGGCGCCCCAGGGCCCTCTCATCTCCACCCCTACCCCCGGATTAAGGGGAGTCGCCTCCCCGGGCGGCCACTGAGCCAGATCCTCCCTCCCCCTTGCCTAGGGTGACCAGATGTCCCGAAGTTATAGGGACAGTCCTGATATTTGGGGCTTTGTCTGACATAGGCAGCTATTACCCCCCACCCCCCTCCCGATTTTTCACACTTGCTGTCTGGTCACCCTACCCTTGCCACAGGGGGAAGCCTCCAAATCCATCCCCACCACAAGGAGCCTCCCTGAAAAGGAGACAGGGCTTGGGAGGAGCATAAGGGGAGTAAAGAGGAGGGTGCGTCTACACGGCCGGCGCTAGAGCGGGGAGTGAGGGTTACTGAGGGTCCGTCTACACTGCCGGCGCTAGAGCGGGGAGTGAGGGTTACTGAGGGTCCGTCTACACTGCCGGCGCTAGAGCGGGGAGTGAGGGTTACTGAGGGTCCGTCTACACTGCCGGCGCTAGAGCGGGGAGTGAGGGTTACTGAGGGTCCGTCTACAGTGCCGGCGCTAGAGCGGGGAGTGAGGGTTACTGAGGGTCCGTCTACAGTGCCGGCGCTAGAGCGGGGAGTGAGGGTTACTGAGGGTGTGTCTATACTGCGGGTGCTACAGGGGGAGCGAGGGTTACTGGCACTGCAGTGGTACAGCTGCACTGCTATAGCGCTGTAGTGTAGACACTACGGCGATGGAAAAGGAGTTTTTCCATTGCTGTAATACATCCACCCCTGAGAGGTGGTAGTTAAATCAATGGAAGAATTCTTCCATTAACCTATTTGCATCTACAGTTGTATTAGGTCAACCTAACTATGACGCACCGTGCGTGAGATGTTTTACAGCCCTGAGCAATGCAGCTAAGTCAACTTAAGTTTCAGGTGTAGACCAGGCCTTAGAGTCACCTGTACCTCTAGGGACAGGAGGCAACCTGTTTCTCCCACTGCTGTCTGTCCGGAGCAAGATGTCTGACTCCACCATAAATTGTCTCCATGACAGCA
Organism: Dermochelys coriacea; assembly: GCF_009764565.3. Lineage (NCBI taxonomy): Eukaryota > Metazoa > Chordata > Testudines > Dermochelyidae > Dermochelys > Dermochelys coriacea. The sequence goes on along the minus strand of NC_050068.2, from coordinate 348,768,516 downwards.
GCATCCTTTTTGATAGGTCATCCTGTGTCCTCCATGCCTTCTCTTCCCTCCAGATGAGATCCAATCTAAGATGCACCTGGTGCTTTTGCCCCAGGGTAACCTGATGACAGGCCCAAACCACTGTAGCCATCTCTGTCTAATTACTGATTCCACAATCTACTGACCTGCTCTGCACAACACTTCCACATTAATTACACAATCTCTCTAATGGATTCCCAACATTCTAGACCCACAAAGGAGTTTTGGTTCCTAAGTTCCATTGAGATCAGTCCATAGCTCTTCTTCAGATCTGGGTTGGTCCAATAAAAGATATTACCTCACCTACCTTGTCTCTCTCATTGAAATTGGTGGTACTAAGGAGCCTAAATACCTTTGTGGATTTGAGCCGAAGCCCGTAAAATCTCCTCCTGCTTCCTGGCCCTCTTCTTTTGTGGGAAGATCGCTCCCCTTACTTGTGATTAAGGGAGAAATCCCCAGATCCCCTCAATCCCAGTATTGCTGACCCCAAATCATGACTCAGGCCCCAAAAACTCATGAGTTTTAAAAACGATAATACATGTTGGATTCGTTTCATTTGCCTTCTGGTTTCCGAGTTTTTAGGCATCAGATTTTCAAGCTTTTCCCTGCAATCACAAATGCTAAAAACTTAAAATTTTAAAAAGAGTATTGGATAGTTGCATGTTTCCAGGAGCTAGGTGTTTAACACAAACAGCAACTATCATGAGACTCCCAATACAATCAGAGGAGTTTGTGACACTTTGGAACTTTGAGGCATTCAAAATCCAAACCTGGATTCTAATTTTGCACAATCCCAATTTCCTGAACCAAAACTAGATCCAACTGTCACTGACTTTGGGGAATTGGAATCCTGGACACACAGCCAATTTATTTATTTGTTTGTTTGTTTGTTAGGCTTTTAAGCCCATTTCTGCTGTCAGTGAAAGAAATTTGCAAATATCCGCTCAACTGTTTTAGCCTTCCTTCATTCAAATGGTCTAGACAGAGTATCCCTGGAATACAGGTTTCAGAGTAGCAGCCGTGTACAGTGTGACCAGAGTCAACTTTGTGTGGGAGCTGAGCTCTATGCAGACTGAGATGGATAGAACTAGGCAGATTTTAAATGTCACTCAGTGAAATACATGACAAAGATCCTTCCCCAACAGAAAGAAAGAATGTTGAAAACTCTCTTAAATAGATAAATAAATAAATGCTTTCAGAGCTTGATCCATTCATTGTGATATTTTATTGCTGATGTAGCAGCACTGGTGCGTTGTTGTGCCTTATGGTCTTGTTAGAAGATACTGTCCCTGACCTGAAGAGCAGCAATCTAAGGCCCAGATTTTACAATGACCTCAGAAAGGTTGGACTTCTGACATGTACATGGAACCCCTTTGACTTCAGTGCGGCTTTGTGGAGGGGTATGGGTCTACCAGCATGGAGATCCTCACAGGATCAGGGCCTATAAAGATAGATAATACAGCAATGTGGGCATCGAATAGAGGCAACTGAAGGATAGAGGTGTTGAGTTGCTATGACAATGAGTGCTGCACAAACGCATTGCTAGATTAGATTAGCTAGGCAGGCAAGGAAGGAGGAGAGATGCTGCCAGATGCTGATGCTTTCAAATCCCAGGAAGTTGAGAGCATTCAGTGCTTGGCAAGGGCTGTTCACTGCTAGCATCACAGCCATTACTGCCCCAGGGATTCGGTTTCTAGGAAAAGACCAGCAGTAGGAACAGAATCTTGTATCTGCGGTAACTCGCTACCCTAGGATATCATTGAGGCCAGGAAACTAGTTGGATTCAGAAAAGCATTAGACATTTATATGAATAACATCACAGTTGTGTAAGAAAGGATAACAGTATATAAAGGATGTAAACACTGAATCTTCATGGCATAAGTCAACTACTAATGAAAAGATCAGGAAGAAGCTTCCCATATGGGCATTTGATTGCTTAAAGGTCAATTATAGGGGTTTTACACTTTCCTCTAGAGCATCTGATGCTGGCTGCTATGAGATACAGGAGACCAGATACAGCTGTGTGACTAATGTATTGCAGGTATTTGCAATATTTTTCTCTTCCCTCTCCCAGGGAATAATTATTAGTGAATAATTTTTTCCATCGTTCGATCAGCTCTAATATGGCAACTACAATTAATAATTATTTTATTTTTTATTATTTGCATTGTCGTAGCCCCTAGGAGCCCCAGTCATGGATGAGGGCCCCATTGTGCTAGGCACTGTACAAACTCAGAACACAAAGATTGATCAGGCTGCTGCTATGATCAGACCTATATTAGGCCTACACAGAGTGTGACATTATGTACGAATAATAACCACCAGTGGTACGGTGGCTTCCCTCTGTTCAACAACCGGCACAAGGCAGGAGGGAACCCAGTGAATGCTGCTAACAGTGCTTGGTGTGGGGCATGCCCCCCTGCCTTAGCACCCTGGCTCTCCAAGATAGATACCAGCCCTACAGCTGAAGACAAGGTTCTACAGTTGGTGATCATTCAGGAGTCGGCTGCCGATTGCTCCTGCCTGATTCCGGACTGGAGCCCGGAGGACAAGAAAGAGTCGAGCGGGGCGGTTCGAGGACCTCGGTTATCAATTGCTCAGGGCTCTCTGTGCCCCGCTCTTTGGAGACGGTCCTCGCTTTCTCGGCCACCTGCCAAGACGCCCGTCTCCTATTGGTTCCGGCTATTGAAGGCCGCTGCTGATTGGCCTCTCCGTGGGCGCAAGCGAGCGAAGCCCTTCCATCCTCCCCCGGCGGAGGAGGGAGCGGGCTGGGGGCGGAGTCCGAGCGGCGCGGGGAGCGGAGTCTGTCGGGCCATGTCGGCGGCGGAGGGCGGCTGGGACGGGAATCGGCGGCGGGGGGGCGCTGGAGGCCGCGGCTCGGGCGGAGGGGGCAGCGGGGACGGGCCCGGGGCGGCGCCGGCCGGGGGGCTCCTCAACCGCTTCGTCCAGCTGCCGGGCAGGCCCCACCTGGCAGGTGAGTCGGCTCCGGCCTCCCCCACAGCGCCTGGGGCAGCTCCGTCCCTCCCCCTCCCCCTCCCCCTCCCCCCCCCGGCGCCCGCGGGTCAGCTCCGTCCCTCCCCCTCCCCCTCCCCCCCCCGGCGCCCGCGGGTCAGCTCCGTCCCTCCCCCTCCCCCTCCCCCCCCGGCGCCCGCGGGTCAGCTCCGTCCCCCCCCCCCCGCCCGCGGGTCAGCTCCGTCCCCCCCCCCCCGCGCCCGCGGTCAGCTCCGTCCCCCCCCCCCCCGGCGCCCGCGGGTCAGCTCCGTCCCCCCCCCCCCCCGGCGCCCTCGGTCAGCTCCGTCCCCCCTCCCCCCCGGCGCCCGCGGTCAGCTCCGTCCCCCCCCCCCCCCCGGCGCCCGCGGGTCAGCTCCGTCCCCCCCCCCCCCCCCCGCGCCCGCGGGGCCGCTCCGTCCCCCCCCCCCCCCCGGCGCCCGCGGGTCAGCTCCGTCCCCCCCCCCCCCCCCGGCGCCCGCGGTCAGCTCCGTCCCCCCCCCCCCCCCGCGCCCGCGGGTCAGCTCCGTCCCCCCCCCCCCCCCGGCGCCCGCGGGTCAGCTCCGTCCCCCCGCCCCCCCCGGCGCCCGCGGGTCAGCTCCGTCCCCCCCCCCCCGGCGCCCGCGGGTCAGCTCCGTCCCCCCCCCCCCCCGGCGCCCGCGGGTCAGCTCCGTCCCCCCCCCCCCCCGGCGCCCGCGGGTCAGCTCCGTCCCCCCCCCCCCCCGGCGCCCGCGGGTCAGCTCCGGCCCCCCCCCCCCCCCGGCGCCCGCGGGTCAGCTCCGTCCCCCCCCCCCCCCGGCGCCCGCGGGTCAGCTCCGTCCCCCCCCCCCCCCGGCGCCCGCGGGTCAGCTCCGTCCCCCCCCCCCCGGCCCCGCGGGTCAGCTCCGTCCCCCCCCCCCCCGGCGCCCGCGGGTCAGCTCCGTCCCCCCCCCCCCCGGCGCCTTTTCTTTATTCTTTCATTGTATTTGTCATTATCGTAACTGACACCAATTCAAATGATCTTTTTCCGATGCCAGCAACATACAGTAGTAACACTGACAGTACCAGTGTGAGCTGCAAATTTAGGTGTAAAGGATGTTGCATCTATCAAAGGATGAGTAAAGCTGCTGCTAATTACCTTCACACATACTACTGTCTAAAAGGCTAGCACTTACTTTTCATACATTTTAAAGTTTAATAAAATATCAGCTGTACTAAATTTTGTCTGATTAGACAATCACATATTTGGTTCCCTTTAGGGAAAAGAAGAGATAATATACCTGTTTCTTTCAGTTGAAACCAATTTTGCCTAATAATATGAAGCTACTAACTTCCATTGATTTCAGTGGATGTTAGGAGCCTAAATACCTTTGTGGATCTGGGCATAGGTGGCTTCAAAAGAATTTATCTGTTTTTAAAGGCATTTCCTGTCTTTTAAAAACAAGACTTTTATTATTTTCTACAGTACTATCTCTTCTTTGCAAATGTCAGAGATCAGGTTGAGCTGTCTTGGCAATGCACTCTACTTACACTCGTCCGATGGTTCTGTTAATTTCTGCTAAATTTAAGCTTTTATAGTTATGGGGGAAAAAACTGAATGTGAACTGTTAGAGGGCTGTCTTCCTGAATCTGTAGAAAGACAAGCAATCATTATGGAGAAGCGTGAACTATCCCCATTCATCTCAATGTAGTATTTGCTGTGAATGTGATTGGTAAGACATGTCAAACTTTTCTTGGCTGATCACTCTTGCAGAAACATCCAGTGATTGTGGATATGGTTTGGGGAAAAGTTGTGATAACCTACTCAGTCTGATATCTACCAAATGTTTGCATTCATAGATCTCAAATGTTGGCTGGTATGTAACTATTTGCTTTGAGATGTTTGTACATCCACCCAATTTGCATCTTCTCTCTACCATGATGTTATCTGCCCTGATTTAACTGCTCTAGATTTCCATAAAGTATGGTGTGATCCTTTTTTGTGCAGAGGTCATTGACATGAATTTATGCCAAAGGCTCTTGGCACACTGTGGAAGGTGGCACATTTGCTAAGGCTTTGCAAATCTTTCTTCACCTTCAGTAAACTCTGTATTCTGTATTATTTCATACAGTTATGTGTTGTTGTTTGTTTTGCTGGGGGAAGGAGCTAAATTGCAAAAAGTAGAACTAACATTACAAAAGTGAAAGTGCTCTCGGATATTTTCTGTTCTTGGCTCAGCTGCTGACTCATTGTGACCTATGGAAAGTCTTAACCTTTATGCCAGTGTCTGCATCTATAAAATGGGAATACTTTTCTCTCTTGAGATCCTTTCAGGAAAAGACTCGGGAGGAAGATTAAAATTGTACTTACAAAAGTAACTTTCTCAACAAGCAAAAAACTCTTTGAAGTAATAAAGTAAAAACTCTTTAAAATACATTGTAAAAGGATTATAAAAAGAGTCATACTGTCTATAGAATCTGATGCCAGTCATGCAGATAGACCTGTATTAAGAGAGCAGATATTTGTCCATACAGCAACTGCAAAAAGCTGTAGTCATAGCTTAACTGTTAAAGCTGACTTGAAAAATTAATCCTTTTTACTTTTCTTACATATAAAGAAGGCCTGAGGTCTTAGAAGGTGGGGGTGAGGGTTTGGGGTGTGTGTATGTAAGTGTGTGTGTGTGTGTGTGTGTGTGTGTGTGTGTGTTTTTTCTTGGAGGATTTCTTGGCTGCGGGTGGGGAATATGAGTTCTTGCATCTTAATTTAATGTTTGGCATGTGGAGAAAAATTGTCTGTGTTAAAGATTCAGGTTTTCGCTAGGCATGGGAGCTTGAGATATTAACAAAGAGTTTTAAATGGTCTGATGAAAATGTCTTCCCTTCCTCAGACTTGCTTGGCTTTCACTTTCTTGTGATGACACTTCACTAATTCAGTAGTCCACATAATCTTCTGTGGCAGACACGATCCGAATATCTAATGTCTTTAAAAAAAGAAAGAGAATGTCAAGCCTTTCAGATTTCAGAGTAGCAGCCGTGTTAGTCTGTATTCGCAAAAAGAAAAGGAGTACTTGTGGCACCTTAGAGACTAACAAATTTATTAGAGCATAAGCTTTCGTGAGCTACAGCTCACTTCATCGGATGCATTTGGTGGAAAAAACAGAGGAGAGATTTATATACACACACACAGAGAACATGAAACAATGGGTTTATCATACACACTGTAAGGAGAGTGATCACTTAAGATAAGCCATCACCAACAGCAGGGGGGGAAGGAGGAAAACCTTTCATGGTGACAAGCAGGTAGGCTAATTCCAGCAGTTAACAAGAATATCAGAGGAACAGTGGGGGGTGGGGTGGGAGGGAGAAATACCATGGGGAAATAGTTTTACTTTGTGTAATGACTCATCCATTCCCAGTCTCTATTCAAGCCTAAGTTAATTGTATCCAGTTTGCAAATTAATTCCAATTCAGCAGTCTCTCGTTGGAGTCTGTTTTGAAGCTTTTTTGTTGAAGTATAGCCACTCTTAGGTCTGTGATCGAGTGACCAGAGAGATTGAAGTGTTCTCCAACTGGTTTTTGAATGTTATAATTCTTGACGTCTGATTTGTGTCCATTCATTCTTTTACGTAGAGACTGTCCAGTTTGGCCAATGTACATGGCAGAGGGGCATTGCTGGCACATGATGGCATATATCACATTGGTAGATGCGCAGGTGAACGAGCCTCTGATAGTGTGGCTGATGTGATTAGGCCCTATGATGGTATCCCCTGAATAGATATGTGGACAGAGTTGGCAACGGGCTTTGTTGCAAGGATAGGTTCCTGGGTTAGTGGTTCTGTTGTGTGGTGTGTGGTTGCTGGTGAGTATTTGCTTCAGATTGGGGGGCTGTCTGTAAGCAAGGACTGGTCTGTCTCCCAAGATCTGAGAGAGCGATGGCTCGTCCTTCAGGATAGGTTGTAGACCCTTGATGATGCGTTGGAGGGGTTTTAGTTGGGGGCTGAAGGTGATGGCTAGTGGCGTTCTGTTGTTTTCTTTGTTGGGCCTGTCCTGTAGTAGGTGACTTCTGGGTACTCTTCTGGCTCTGTCAATCTGTTTCTTCACTTCAGCAGGTGGGTATTGTAGTTGTAGGAATGCATGATAGAGATCTTGTAGGTGTTTGTCTCTGTCTGAGGGGTTGGAGCAAATGCGGTTATATCGTAGCGCTTGGCTGTAGACAATGGATCGAGTGGTATGATCTGGATGAAAGCTAGAGGCATGTAGGTAGGAATAGCGGTCAGTAGGTTTCCGATATAGGGTGGTGTTTATGTGACCATCGCTTATTAGCACCGTAGTGTCCAGGAAGTGGATCTCTTGTGTGGACTGGTCCAGGCTGAGGTTGATGGTGGGATGGAAATTGTTGAAATCATGATGGAATTCCTCAAGAGCTTCTTTTCCATGGGTCCAGATGATGAAGATGTCATCAATGTAGCGCAAGTAGAGTAGGGGCATTAGGGAACGAGAGCTGAGGAAGCGTTGTTCTAAGTCAGCCATAAAAATGTTGGCATACTGTGGGGCCATGCGGGTACCCATCGCAGTGCCGCTGATTTGAAGGTATACATTGTCACCAAATGTGAAATAGTTATGGGTCAGGACAAAGTCACAAAGTTCTGCCACCAGGTTAGCCGTGACAGTATCGGGGATACTGTTCCTGACGGCTCGTAGTCCATCTTTGTGTGGAATGTTGGTGTAGAGGCTTCTACATCCATAGTGGCTAGGATGGTGTTTTTAGGAAGATCACCAATGGACTGTAGTTTCCTCAGGAAATCGGTGGTGTCTCGAAGATAGCTGGGAGTGCTGGTAACGAAGGGCCTGAGGAGGGAGTCTACATAGCCAGACAATCCTGCTGTCAGGGTGCCAATGCCTGAGATGATGGGGCGTCCAGGATTTCCAGGTTTATGGATCTTGGGTAGCAGATAGAATACCCCAGGTCCTGGCTCCAGGGGTGTGTCTGTGCGGATTTGTTCTTGTGCTTTTTCAGGGAGTTTCTTGAGCAAATGCTGTAGTTTCTTTTGGTAACTCTCAGTGGGATCAGAGGGTAATGGCTTGTAGAAAGTGGTGTTGGAGAGCTGCCTAGTAGCCTCTTGTTCATACTCCGACCTATTCATGATGATGACAGCACCTCCTTTGTCAGCCTTTTTGATTATGATGTCAGAGTTGTTTCTGAGGCTGTGGATGGCACTGTGTTCTGCATGGCTGAGGTTATGGGGTAAGCGATGCTGCTTTTCCACAATTTCAGCTCGTGCACGTCGGCGGAAGCAGTCTATGTAGAAATCCAGGCTGCTGTTTCGACCTTCAGGAGGAGTCCCCCCAGAATCCTTCTTTTTGTAGTGTTGGCAGGAAGGTCTCTGTGGGTTAATATGTTGGTCAGAGGTGTGTTGGAAATATTCCTTGAGTCTGAGACGTCGAAAATAGGATTCTAGGTCACCACAGAACTGTATCATGTTCGTGGGGGTGGAGGGGGTAAAAGGAGAGGCCCCGAGATAGGACAGATTCTTCCGCTGGGCTATCTCGGGGCCTCTCCTTTTACCCCCTCCACCCCCACGAACATGATACAGTTCTGTGGTGACCTAGAATCCTATTTTCGACGTCTCAGACTCAAGGAATATTTCCAACACACCTCTGACCAACATATTAACCCACAGAGACCTTCCTGCCAACACTACAAAAAGAAGGATTCTGGGGGACTCCTCCTGAAGGTCGAAACAGCAGCCTGGATTTCTACATAGACTGCTTCCGCCGACGTGCACGAGCTGAAATTGTGGAAAAGCAGCATCGCTTACCCCATAACCTCAGCCATGCAGAACACAGTGCCATCCACAGCCTCAGAAACAACTCTGACATCATAATCAAAAAGGCTGACAAAGGAGGTGCTGTCGTCATCATGAATAGGTCGAGTATGAACAAGAGGCTACTAGGCAGCTCTCCAACACCACTTTCTACAAGCCATTACCCTCTGATCCCACTGAGAGTTACCAAAAGAAACTACAGCATTTGCTCAAGAAACTCCCTGAAAAAGCACAAGAACAAATCCGCACAGACACACCCCTGGAGCCAGGACCTGGGGTATTCTATCTGCTACCCAAGATCCATAACCTGGAAATCCTGGACGCCCCATCATCTCAGGCATTGGCACCCTGACAGCAGGATTGTCTGGCTATGTAGACTCCCTCCTCAGGCCCTTCGTTACCAGCACTCCCAGCTATCTTCGAGACACCACCGATTTCCTGAGGAAACTACAGTCCATTGGTGATCTTCCTAAAAACACCATCCTAGCCACTATGGATGTAGAAGCCTCTACACCAACATTCCACACAAAGATGGACTACGAGCCGTCAGGAACAGTATCCCCGATACTGTCACGGCTAACCTGGTGGCAGAACTTTGTGACTTTGTCCTGACCCATAACTATTTCACATTTGGTGACAATGTATACCTTCAAATCAGCGGCACTGCGATGGGTACCCGCATGGCCCCACAGTATGCCAACATTTTTATGGCTGACTTAGAACAACGCTTCCTCAGCTCTCGTTCCCTAATGCCCCTACTCTACTTGCGCTACATTGATGACATCTTCATCATCTGGACCCATGGAAAAGAAGCTCTTGAGGAATTCCATCATGATTTCAACAATTTCCATCCCACCATCAACCTCAGCCTGGACCAGTCCACACAAGAGATCCACTTCCTGGACACTACGGTGCTAATAAGCGATGGTCACATAAACACCACCCTATATCGGAAACCTACTGACCGCTATTCCTACCTACATGCCTCTAGCTTTCATCCAGATCATACCACTCGATCCATTGTCTACAGCCAAGCGCTACGATATAACCGCATTTGCTCCAACCCCTCAGACAGAGACAAACACCTACAAGATCTCTATCATGCATTCCTACAACTACAGTACCCACCTGCTGAAGTGAAGAAACAGATTGACAGAGCCAGAAGAGTACCCAGAAGTCACCTACTACAGGACAGGCCCAACAAAGAAAACAACAGAACGCCACTAGCCATCACCTTCAGCCCCCAACTAAAACCCCTCCAACGCATCATCAAGGATCTACAACCTATCCTGAAGGACGAGCCATCGCTCTCTCAGATCTTGGGAGACAGACCAGTCCTTGCTTACAGACAGCCCCCCAATCTGAAGCAAATACTCACCAGCAACCACACACCACACAACAGAACCACTAACCCAGGAACCTATCCTTGCAACAAAGCCCGTTGCCAACTCTGTCCACATATCTATTCAGGGGATACCATCATAGGGCCTAATCACATCAGCCACACTATCAGAGGCTCGTTCACCTGCGCATCTACCAATGTGATATATGCCATCATGTGCCAGCAATGCCCCTCTGCCATGTACATTGGCCAAACTGGACAGTCTCTACGTAAAAGAATGAATGGACACAAATCAGACGTCAAGAATTATAACATTCAAAAACCAGTTGGAGAACACTTCAATCTCTCTGGTCACTCGATCACAGACCTAAGAGTGGCTATACTTCAACAAAAAAGCTTCAAAAACAGACTCCAACGAGAGACTGCTGAATTGGAATTAATTTGCAAACTGGATACAATTAACTTAGGCTTGAATAGAGACTGGGAATGGATGAGTCATTACACAAAGTAAAACTATTTCCCCATGAAGAAAAGGAGTACTTGTGGCACCTTAGAGACTAACAAATTTGTTAGTCTCTAAGGTGCCACAAGTACTCCTTTTCTTTTTGCGAATACAGACTAACACGGCTGCTACTCTGAAACCTATTTCCCCATGGTATTTCTCCCTCCCACCCCACCCCCACTGTTCCTCTGATATTCTTGTTAACTGCTGGAATTAGCCTACCTGCTTGTCACCATGAAAGGTTTTCCTCCTTTTCCCCCCCCCCTGCTGTGGGTGATGGCTTATCTTAAGTGATCACTCTCCTTACAGTGTGTATGATAAACCCATTGTTTCATGTTCTCTGTGTGTGTGTATATAAATCTCTCCTCTGTTTTTTCCACCAAATGCATCCGATGAAGTGAGCTGTAGCTCACGAAAGCTTATGCTCTAATAAATTTGTTAGTCTCTAAGGTGCCACAAGTACTCCTTTTCTTTTTGCGAATACAGACTAACACGGCTGCTACTCTGAAACCTGTGATTCTTTTTGTAATTAAGCATTACAAATACTGCCTGACCTGCTTTATGACAGGATACAAGCAGTATCCTGTATGATCTGAAGTTTCTTGTTCCTTTTTTGTTTCCCATATTTGGGATTTTGCCAGTGGATTATATAAAATTTGTGGAAAGCAATTTACAGTATTCTGTGCAATGTTGCATTTTTTTTTTTTAAGTAAAACAAACAAGCTTTGGGTGAAAAGTTTCTCTTTCATGCACTGGTATTCTGAAAAAACACAATTAATACATAATGATAATTCTAATCTAAATATCCTATGAGATTCTTGTGTGTGAGCCTTATGGCCAAGCTGATCAGTCAGTTAACATTGTTTTCAGAGGTTTCCTTTACTTTTAATGCTGGGATATTGTGTCCACTATAGTCATGTAACTATCTCACTAATCCTGGAAGGTACTTCATGATCAACTGCACAACTTAAAAATTGCCAAGTTGTGATGGAAGGTTTGGAAGATAAGTCTGAGGAACAGAATGGAGAAATAAGCATGTTCACCAAGTCTTGAAGTGCTGCTTCTGTAGCCTGATCAGATTCAGTGGGGATAGACATCTTAGAAACAACATAAACAGAAGAGACAGTTACAATTTTTCAAAGGGATGACGTATTGAAGCAAGAAGGAGAGGAAGTTGAGTCTTAGGCCTTGTCTGCATGGGACTTTTGAACATGTTTGAATTCTCTTGAATGGGTTTTAACTAAAACAGCTTCAAACTTGGTTTGTCTGGCCACTGTTGAAAAGCTGAAACTGCCTTAAAAGGTGAAGGTGGGACCTAAAAGTCAGTATCAATTTGTCCTTTAATTGGTGGTTGGGAGGGCTAAAACTTTGGTTTTGTCTTCTGTAGGGGTCATGCTCCACAGACCTTGCTGATGTCCTCCAGCAACAAAGAAGGAAGTTGGAACTTGACATTCCAAATTTTGAAAATGTGGGTGGGGAAAAGAGTATTGAGGGCATGTTTATGCAATGTAAAGAAGCAATAAAGAGCATAAACAATTTTTACTTTACAGTTAATCTTCGAGAGGATACTACACCTGGAAGAGTAGGTCGAGCAGTGATGCAAGTTGTGAAGGGAGATGTTGGAATTGCCATCCTTGGAGCTATATGAGGCAAGACCCAGACAACTGTCTGTCATGCTCTAGGAATAATTAAATCCTGCTATGCTGGAGGGGGTTGATCTAAATGCTCTCTTGGAGGCTCATTCCAGCCCAGATGAATCTGATACTTACTTGTAAAGTATGAAGGAATCATGGTTGTCCTTGGAAACCATTTATCCATAGGAAACAGTAGACTGACATCAAAGTTTGGGATCCATATTCGAATTGTCTTAAAATATATTTGGACACTGGTCCCTCACAAGAAAGTCTTCAGATGTTTCAGATGGAGCTTAACTCTCCAGTTAAATGTCAATATTCCTTAACTGTATCCAGTTGTTTGCTGGATACAACTTTAGGCAAATGGGAATGAAGTGGAATGTGAATACTGAAAACATTTGCATCATGTGACACTTACTAGGACTGAAAGTGAGGGTTTAATGCACTTTATCAGTGCGTGCTGTCTTTAATTGTAGTCCAGCAGTCTCTTTTTGAATTCTCTTGCTCTCAGTTTTGGCAGTCTTCTCATTCTAGGCTGGCAAAGTGTGAAACTTACTTTTTATTTCACTGACTGCTCTAAATGCTTCGACTAGAATAAATCCTGGCTGTTGATCCATTTCAGCTCAAATGCATGAGACTCTTGTATGCCATCAAAGTGAGGAAACATTTGTAGCTTTGTTTAAAGCAACTAAAACTGATTACAAATTTCACTAGTTTATACAATACTGTGAGCCTGAATCTGGATTGCTTCTCTTACAGCTTTTGGGTGGCTGCTTTTCCATGCTTCTATTTAATCATGGAGTTGCTCTTAAGAAACTCTCCATTTCCCGATAGTTCAGTCTTTGGCTATACCAAACTTTCACTTTTGGGGCAAGTTATCAAACAGTTCACCATCTCCTAATAGTAGAGGAGTCAGCTAGACCTGGTCTAACTGAACATCATAGTGCAGCACTTTCATTTTATGTTAGTTGGAACAAGAATGATGGCACCTTGGGTCCATTTTATGCCAGTGTCGTCTTCACAAGCAGGCAACACATATGGTAGAAATCAACCTACAGCTGTTTGTGTGTTGTGACTGCAGATAGCAATCACTGGGATAAGATTGCATAAAGTGTTGCAGTATTGTTTTTTTGGCCTAAGTATTGCTCAATTTCAAAAATATGAAAATTCCAACCATTTACAATGCTTGGTGGGACAGATTACAGTGGTTTAAATAGCTCATCTGGAACATAGTGTATTTCACCAGTAATAAACGGTTTAGGTGCCTTTTGTGAATTTAGTTAAGCTGCCATGGTCATAATCCTGGATTGCCTTTTTACATGTCTGAAGAAGTTTTGTTATCTACCTATAATGAATCCATAAGCATTTGCAAGTTGCATAACTGCACCAAGGCACTGTTTTGTGCTACCTTTCGAAGAGTTGTGATATATAGAGCACCCACTTCTGCCTGCTCAAGCCTTGAAAAGTTAATTGAAGATAAGCATGCTGCGTGTGTACAATATGCCTTTCAAATGCTTACCTTGTTCAGATATAATGAGGTCATAGCTCATCCTTGAGAATTAAAGACCGTGACAGCTTGCGTTGGATGCACTTTTAGGGCTTGTCTTTGCTGCAAAGTTAACTTTAGTGTTGCCTCAAACTAGAATCTTGTCTACACACAAGCCCTTAACTCAGGCCTGGTGATGCTTTTAACTTTGTTTTGGCTGGCCCGAGAGGGAGGATAGGCTAAAACATTAGTGAGCACAACTTGTTGGCTGATAACATAACCACTCTGTAGTGTAGATGTAGGCTAGTGCTACCCAAGTGCTGCTCATCTTCCCAGTTCCTTCACACACTTTGCCCCATGTGCTCAGAAAAGACAGACCAGTTATCTCATGATTTGCTGAGGGAGAATTCGTTGAGCAGTTCTGTTTATTGCAACACACACAGCCCTGGGATGTGCCCCCAGAAGTTTTAGTGTCACACACAAATGTTGCATCTCCACCAGTGTTGCACTCAATTTGAGTGCTGTAGCAACCCGTGTGGTTGCTCTGACTCAAGCTAGATAAACTCAAGAGGAGTAACTGGAGTGTAAATAGCTTGAGTTAACTGCAGTGAAGACATGCCCTAAGAGGGAGTGTCTTGCGTATGTAGAGAAAGAGAATTCTTGCGGCCAAACTTGATGCAACTTAACTGGGGGGAAGACATCTGGGACTACAACTAGGGTGACTAGATAGCAAGTATGAAAAATCATGACATTTTTTTTCCGGGCGGGGGTGGAACAGATACCTATATCAGGCTGTCTGCTCACCCTAACTGTAACAGGTAGACCTTACAGGCTGCTACTGACTCATATCTTGCCCCTATTCTTTCCTTTTTACATACTGTAGCTTCTTTCAAAGGCGTAATGAACAAACTGTCAAGTGAATTGTCTGAAACCTACTGTCTATGCAATAGATCAAAGCAAACCACAAGCATTTTGTGTCAAGTACACACAGATCTGGATAAACTCAGTGGATTGTGGGGAGGGGATGTTGAAACTTGAGAACTAGAATTCCAATTTCAGGAATTGCTTCTGTAACACAATCCTTTCCAGGCCAGTAACTGAGTATCAAACTAGAGAAGATGAGTGAAGTAAAATTCTAAAATGCACATGGAAGGGGGTTGGAAACTAAACTGATGTGATTTATTTGTAGGAGAAACGTCTTTGATTAAGCCTGTGAAAATAAAACGTACAAAAATAATCTTAAACCCTCCACTTTTGCTTCCATGGTCAGAGGAAAACTTCCCCCACTTTGATCACCCCTCTGGTAAGAGTGCTCACACAAGCAGCACTTTTTACTGTGGCGTGCCATTTTTTTTAATCAGGTGTGCTTAAAATGCATTTAGCATTTCTGAGCCTAAAGCTGCAGGCAGCCATCTTGCTGAAAAGAATATCACCTGTGATTGGCATTCTGAGGGACCTATGAAAGAGACACTAACCCAGTCTCCATCCTGCTTCAACTGTGAGTTCTGACTGGTTAAACCATTGTTAACCGTTGTTAAAGCAAGTTAAAAACTGATTTAGCCTCGCCTGCCTGCCTGCAGCTCTAGGCTCAGAAAGAACTGTATTGAAAAGCCTTGAAATGTGTTTTATTTGCTGTGACAAGGAGTTCTTACCGTGTGAACACCGATCCTGCTTGGCTGAGCACAGTGCAGCTTTCCTTTAAAATTGGACACCTGTGGAAGTTCTACGTCAGGTTCCAATAAAACCTGATGATTTAGAGCAATAATATGGCTGCCTTTATATGACTTTTAGGCCTATTTTTGATTCCTATCCCGGGATTAAACTCCACCATGCTGCATTCAAGTTTGCTTGTTGACTAATTTCTAATCCCCTGGACTCTTGATCGGGAGTATTTTTCATTCTCTGTTTACAGACACCTGATAGCTACAGGGCAGTAAGATGCAAGTAGAGTGTCCATCTGTGAAGCTTGGGTAATATCTTGCGGAGAAACTCCTCCCTCTGGCTGCTGGGAAGACAGTGTGTGTTGAGACTTCTATCAAGGTGCTGTTCCCTGGACCCTGCTCAGGGTCTCCATCTTCTGTATCTGGCTGCAGCTAGTAGCTGGCTGGGGATGGAGAAGTCACGTTTCTGGACTGGACAGAGCTTGCCAGAAAGAGCTTTATTTCTTTCCCACATCCAAAGCCTCGCATCCTAGATGTGGGGTTGACAATATCTTGCCTCTTTAGGGAGAAGGGGGTGTATCCTCTCCCCCTGCAAATAGCTCCAGCCACTTGCACCTCAGCTGTTCCCAACAAGGGGATGAAACAGATGTAATTCTGATCAGTTTCACTTCTGTCCACAGGGTTCCCAATAGCAACCCTGAAACTGACCAGGTTCTTGTTTGCTTCTTGAGACAGCTAAAACACAGTAGCAAGCTAGAGTGTGGTCTCCACAGATTTAGGAAGACAGCACTGCATCAGTTCCCTCTGTGACGATAACTACTAGGGCACTAGGCTTAGTAATTCAATTTAAGAACAAAAAAACTTAAATTCTGCAGAAATTGATGGTTTAGGCCCCTTTCACTCACTAGGTAAAGTTTAATTTGATGAGTTGATTAATTATTGTTGTGTTTCAGTTAAGCTCTGCTTTAACAACTCAGTCCTGTTAAAGGGACACTGACTGGATTTCCGGCACTTGGTCTCAAAAACAAGATTAAAGTGGCCTCTCTTTTGAAAATGGAAATCCTAATGGAAGAGTTAAGGGATACTAGGCAAACGCCATATAGTACCTCTTTGTAAATCCTAACTAGGGGAGAGATTGTTAGCTTATGGGGCAGTTACTACTCTATTGTATATGTCTGGCCAGTGGCAGGATGCCAACGTTTCTTTCCTCAGATAAAAAAGATAATAAAATGGAAGGCAAAGTCCTTTGTCGGCTAAACTTGTCGTCTTGCTGCTCTGCCTGAGGTCCCTCTTACTGTACATTTTTGCTGCCGGTATTCAGTGGTTGAGTTGCTTTTCTTTGTGCCTTGCAGTTCAATTATATATGAGAAAAATTATACAGCGCAGTTAAAATATGGGTAGGGAAAAAAATCCAGTTGACTTTAGAATGCAGTCACGTCATGGAAAAGTGACTTGATTAGTCCTAACTTAGAACCCTTTGAAATACTGCCACGTGGCCATACCTCAAATGTCATGCTGTTTGCCTGGATTCTTCTCCTCCTCTGAAAGTTCCTGATGCCTTGCTTGGTTTTATGTCAACCAAATTAGCTTTGGAGCCTTAAAACTGGGAAAGCAGAACTGACAGTCAGCTCTGCTGTTCAGAACTTTGTACTTTGAAGCCATTTTGTGTAAATCACTTTTTTCCCTTTAGTGCATAAATTTCAATCACTTCCTTTTCTGATATTCATTGCATTGAAACTAGCAATATGCTTCATATACTCCTTGCATAATGCAGGTGACAGGGTAAAAACTGGTTTCAGAGTAGCAGCCGTGTTAGTCTGTATTCGCAAAAAGAAAAGGAGTACTTGTGGAAACTTTATATCCGATGTCTCGTACTGGAGTTTTCGTCTCTCTCGTACTTGGCTGCAAATTGATCTAAGGCTTAGCAGAAATGGTGTTTATTAGAGGGTATGAGTCGGTTTGTTCTGCATAGCATGGCTATGCCCTGTCTTTTATAACCCATTATATTGTAATATCATGCCACCTTTTCCCAGACATCTGAGAGTAGAAAGGGCTAGTACATTATGAAGGATTGGTTGCCTAAGGAGCCCAGACGGGGAACATTCTTCTCTCCAAAGCCTTTGGCTTCACATATACTTGAAGCGTACTTCTAAGCAAAGTAAGAAGGGCTCTGGGTTCCCCAAGCATTACCTGTTTGCATAGAGTGGCAATCCTGTACTTTAGCTTCCAGACTACTGCTCTAACAGGATTTGCTAAAAGAAGTAAAGGAGATAGTGAAGTGGTGCTAGTCCAAGATTCAGTTATTGTCAGCTGGTGGGGTGGTAGTTATATTACTAGAGTACATGGAGGAACCAGTCTGAATTGAGGTCCCCATTGCAGTGGACTCCATCAAAATACTAAAAGGCAGTGCTCTGCCCTAAAGAGCTTTCTAACTCCTTCAAAAGACAAAGCAACCAGGTAGATGCTGTCCACAATGGAGAGGGTATGGGTGAGGGGTAATAAGAATGGGAATGCATTGGTACCCAGATTAGCAGTGTGTACGAGGGATAAGTGTCAGGGTGTTTTAAAGATGCAAATGAAAAGTTTAAGAAGTAGCTGTATAGTCTGAAATTGAACTGTTGGTTCTGAACTGGCAAGAACCTATTTGGATGGTAATGTTGGCTTCTGATGTCTTTTTCTGTTTATCTTGGCAAATAAACCTCTCTGTTTTTAATTTCTTTATGAGAGAGATCTTGGAATGACTCATACAGATATGTGGATCCAATCCTGCTGTTGCTTATTTATGCAGAATTCCCATTAACTCCATTGGGTTCTTCGTATGCCTAACCAAGGATGGAATTTGGACTCCAATCTATTTGTATCTAAGCACTCCTTTGAAAACTTCCTGGTTGATCTGTAGTTAATCTGGAGCTTTATTATGGATTAGTGAGTTTTACCTTACTAACTTTAAAGGTGAACTGGAAAGAATGTTTGCTTTTTTTCATGTTTGCTTTGATATTCAAAAGTTTGAGATTTTTAAAAAAATTTCTTTTCTGCTTGTCTTTTACATACTAATACAGGTGGTTTATCTTCTTTTCCCTGGAAGACTCTATGGACAAATGGAGAGATGGTAGAATTATGTTATCAAAAATACCAAGGAAGTAAAGGGGAAGTGATATTTATTCAAGCTCTAAAACCAATTTAATTCAATGCCTGACAAGCAGTTGAAAGACAAGTTTTTTTGTTGAAAAGATTCCATGCCCTGGACCTTCCAGTTCTTTGTCCTCTAAAGAAACCTCCAGCAAAAAAATGAACAAAGAAGAGAAGATGCTTCTGACATTAAACAAATGAATCAAAAAACTCCTGTTAAACTGTATTCATTATAAGCAAACCAAAAAAGGATCAATGTTTCAGTTTTTCCTTTGCAGATCACCTTTAAAGTATCAGATAATCTTAATTCAATAAATTAATGTAGATTTGAGGCCAATAGCCTTTTGGTTACTGTCTTAACACATGTATCAAGTAACTCTTGTTTGTGCACTAACATTTGGTATAGTTTCTTCATTGGCTAATAAAATTTTATTGAACAAGGACAGCAGTATTGTATAGGAGGCCAGTCCTAGTAGGCAATTGTCTTTCATGGTAATGATGGCCAAAATGCAGCCTGTATGCAATTTTCAACTTAACACTGTCGCATGCAAAAACCTCTTGCTTTGTTTAACACACGTTAGTATATGTTACTCAGCTCTGCAAAGCATTTCAGTTACTGTAAATGCTTCCTTTGCTGACAAGGTTTCGTGCTTCTGGAATTGCAATGCAGAATAAAATGTTAATAGTGAGGGGGAATTGAAAAGGGAAGTTGGTCACATTTGTTCTGTTATACTCAAGCTTGGGTCTCAATACCTGGAAGAGATTTGACAGATGGTTAAAATGGGAGCCATGTCTGTATCAACAGAATTTGAATGAATTTGGCTTGACTGTTATCATCGGATGATAAAGCATGGATCAAACCCACTTTTTCTTTGAGTAATTCTCACCCCAGTGCTGAGATCACATCGCTAAACCTATTAGTTGACTAATCCAAATTTAACCAGTTGGCTTGGATTAGCGTCACACACTAATTCTGTTGGCCCTGTAACATAGGGTGTGTTAAAAATACATAACTGCATCAAACCATTCCAATGATTTGCTGTAGGGATACAAATGGATCTTTTAACAAACTGTCACACCTTGTGTTAATTTCCGTAATGCTGCCAAATTCATGAACACATTGGAAAGACAACTGGGGCTGGTGAACTTGAGATGTGTTCCAATAACTGTAGTTATTGACAGGTTTCAGAGTAGCAGCCGTGTTAGTCTGTATTCGCAAAAAGAAAAGGAGGACTTGTGGCACCTTAGAGACTAACACATTTGTTAAATTTTATTTAAATTTAAGTTTGTTAGTCTCTAAGGTGCCACAAATCCTCCTTTTCTTTTTGTAGTTATTGAATGTGTCAGGCTTATACTACTTTCCACTAATCTAGTCCATTTCTGGTGATTTCTCTCTGGTAAAGAGAGTGATTAATGCAGATAACTGAAAAACATGATTCAGAATACAGAGTAGCAGCCATGTTGGTCTGTATTTGCAAAAAGAAAAGGAGGACTTGTGGCACCTTAGAGACTAGCAAATTTATTTGAGCATAAGCTTTCGTGCTGCAAGTACTCCTTTTCTTTTTATGATTCAGAATAGTATCATAGGGATCTCTCTCATCAATGTAATGCACACCTGTGCCACAGATATAGCTAATGACAAGATTTTTCACCAGTTCATTGGATTTTATCCCCCACTTGCTGCTCATTGGCTTTGGTGAGTGATGACTGCTATGAAGAGCAGTTTGAATCCTAGAAACAGCATAAAACAGCTGATGAGTTTTAGTCACAAGGTGGCAGCACTCCACTACAGATTACTGAATTTGACCAGAACAATTAAAAAGAAAGGAGGATTTGTGGCACTTCAGAGACTAACAAATTTATTTGAGCATAAGCTTTCGTGAGCTCACAAAAGCTTATGCTCAAATAAATTTGTTAGTCTCTGAAGTGCCACAAATCCTCCTTTCTTTTTGCGGATACAGACTAACACGGCTGCTATTCCGAAACCTATCCGAACAAGTGTACACTACACAATAGTTGTACCTTAATCTGGCAGACTTGGAACCAGTTTAAGCACATCTGCGTCTTTTGGGTGATAAAACCTTTTAACCTTTCTGGACTGATAGTTTACACCATCTTTAGTGATAATGCTTTATAATTTTCGTGATTCTTAACTTGCTGCTGCTACTATTATTGCTGAGTGTATGTATCTGACTCATTGCTGGTAATTGTGGTAACAGGCTCTAAGAAGAAAATACGATTGGTCCTAATTAGACGTTTCCCTCGATCTCGTCCCATCCTAAAGGTCCGTAAGAGGTCTTTCAGAGCAGGTGGGTGGCGCTGATCACAGATCACTGTGTGGGTGATGGGAACCTCTTCTAAATTCTGCACTTTCCAAATGCTGCTTAAGGAGTGCTTGTGGTTTGGGTGTGTATAAGCACAGGTGTTTAAAGGTGTGCTTGGTTCATATCAGTATGTTGCTTGCTGATCTGACTTTCTAAAATGGGGAATTTTGTGAATTGTATCTTCAAAACGAGCACTTTTGAACTCTTGCCAAATCACCTTGTATGTGACCTCTATCCTGTGTAGAAAACTGATAATTGAAATACAGTAGGTCCAGTCGTCATGAGACCTGCTACATGTGCCTTAGGACCTTGGCTTCATCAGCAAATGGGGCAGTTATTCAATGTTTCTCTTTACTCTCCACATTCAGTATGAGGCCCCTGGTCTCATTTACTGTACACTATCCAAAACCTGCACTGAATACAAAATTAATCATTTCCTCTTGGGCATCTCTGTGGCGATCTCCCCATAGGATCTGTGTTTCATAAACAGTGATGAAGTTATCTTCATGACGCTCTTGTGAGATTACATGGTGACATTCCCATTTGCATGTGGGAAACAGAGATTAAGTCCCAAAATTGCCTAATTCCTAGGAGCTGCTAGGAAGCCCAGAGATGGAGCATCCTCAATAAAGAATGTCTGGTGAATGTAGCTGCTAAACTCTGACTCTGAGTATGTGTGAACTGAAGTTTTTTCAGTTTAACTGGTCAGATTTGGGCAAATTCTCACAGGCACGGAAAAAGGCACATCCTTGACCCAGGGTGACCTTCCTGCCAAATGTCATCCCCTTTGTGCCAAAAGTATGTGGTGCTACAGCTTCTCAGTGATGGCTGGAAGAATTTTTTTTTTTTTTTAAAGGCCCAAACACTGTATTTTCCCCTACTCTCTTTCTTGGAAACAGCTGAACTGTTCTAGCCGAAACTTATATATAGAAAGCCAGAGACAAACACCTGGCATGGGAAATTCACTCGAAGGGCTAAATTATCAGACCCTGATTTTGGTTATTTATAAAGGAAAGTGTCAGGCAATCTGAGTTATAGGTGATACTATCTTCACTGCCTATACTAGTGTCAGCAAGCTGGGACTTCACTCTTATATGGGTGTAGTTCTTGTATGTTCAGCTCCAGAAGATCTGACTGCTGGAATAAATTGGTCCACTGAGTTAGAAATGCAATTAAAAGGCCTTTCCCTGGGTAACAGCCCTTTTATACTGAACTCTTTCTACCTTTGCTTATCCAGAATGTTGGTGGAAGAGGGGCTCCTAGGGAGAGACTTCCTGCAGTTAACTTTCCTTGCAATGGATGGCTCTGGGGATGTTTTGAAAGCAGCGGACAGTGATGCTTACCAGTGGGCATTTCAGCAAAATGGTGGAGTTAGAGAAACACAACTGGCTATTTTAGCTACGTCGTCCGTGGCTCCAGGTCATGAAGAGGAAGCATCCTGTCTGGTCATAGCTACAAGACTAGGCCTGATTCACCATGTGTATTGAACTAAAACAAGCTGAGCATTATTTTCTGATCGCTTGTCCATGGGCAGTGAAGATTTCTAGTGTCACTCTCCAGTAAAAATGTGGCTGTCCCAAGTGTTATCCTGTGGTCTTTAATCTATCAGGAAGATTTAAAATTGCTGCTGTCTCTGCTACTGAACTTGTTTTGTTTAGCACTCTCCTTCCTCACCCCCACATTTTAGCCCCTAATCTAAGAGGGATTCACGTGTTGTCCTGTGCTGGGATTCCCTTCTGTGTGAGTGTGGAGTGGTGCACAAGGGCAAAGGGGGGAGCACAGGAGAGTGAATCTGAGCCTGCGTTAATGACGGCTCTGTTGCGTGATGGCAAAGTTGTTGCTGCTGCCTACTAGTAAGAATGAGGCCTACGCAGAGCATGGAGATCCACATTTTATTTGGCACCAGCATGATCTTCAGTATGTGGTGTCGTCTTGGATTTGCCCACGCCCTGCCCTTTTTACCTTATGCTCTAGGGAAGGAGCAGGCATGCGAAGGTCTTCCATTTTGGGGAGGTACGTGTCAATTGCCTACCCTTTCCTGTAGCCTGTGTTCTCTTGGGTTCCCTACTGTGCTCCAGGCAGTATTATTAAGGCCTTTGTGTTGGTCTTCCAGGGGATTGTTACTGTACTCTTCTGAAGCTTAGTTTAACTCCGTCCCCTAGATGTGTGAGGTGCTTCACACACACACACACACACACACACACACACACACACACACACACACACACACAAGCGACAAGTCCCTGCCTGAAACACAGCCCCACAGGAGCCAACGATAAAGCATAGTGTAGGAATTAAGGAAGAAGTGTGGCTAAATCATGATGTGTTCACTGTTCCTTCTCAACATTTTAATATAAACCTTTGGGACCGTGTCCGGAATGAAATCCGAAAAAGGGAGCTCTGAGGAAGGGTTTGAAAAATCATGGAGGATGTCTGTGTATAACAGAGCATCTGAATAGGCAAGGTCCGATTGGACGAGTAGGGTAGTCTAGGATGAGATGTAACATGCAGGCCCTTGAAGACAAGGTGTTGAGAGAAGACCTTTGCAGAGAGGTGGATCTTCTCATAATGGAAATATCAACTCTTAGCACATGCACGCGCACACAAAAAATAATAAATTGCCGTTTAACTCTAGCTGTTCCAGTTGGAAGCTGAAATTTCATCCACTGCAGCGTCCCCCAAAACATGCAAACCTAACTCCTTCCTTCCTTGGCTCCCCAAATCTTGCTGACCTTGCTTTCTCCCTTCTGTATATGCTTAGTAAAAATAACTTCCTCCTGCTCCAGGCCACCGAGCCCCACCAGCAAGGAGTGGCCATCGTTGTGTAGCAGATAACGCCAACCTGTACGTGTTCGGAGGGTATAACCCGGACTACGATGAGTCTGGCGGGCCAGAGAATGAAGATTACCCTCTCTTCAGGGAACTTTGGCGATATAATTTTGCTACAGGCGCATGGCACCAAATGGGCACCGAGGGCTATATGCCTAGAGAACTAGCATCCATGTCACGTGAGTCCAAGAATCCAGTTGCTGAATGTGAAATCTGTTCTAGTGGAATGCCCTAGTGCTTTGCAGATCCATCTGTGTAAAGACAACGTGTAACTAGAGCACAAGAGAGAAGTGAGAGAGCTGTGCTCTGTTTTGACTCCCACGGACATGCTGTGTGTCTGTGGGCAGGTCACTTACTGTCTCCCTCTTTCACCTCACCCACCTGCTTCCTAATCAGCGTTTTTAAAGTGCCTGCCGTAAATCTAAAATGAGTAGTGATTCTGGGTGCCCACTTGAGACAATTTGACAGGGCCTGACTTTCAGAGGACAAGTACCCAGCGCTTGCTGAAAATCAGCCCGTTCTTAAGGCATCCAAAAATTGACCTCCCAAATCACTAGCTGCCCTTGAAAATGTAGGCCCCTGTCACCATAGCATGCAGGCATTTAGCCTGTGTCTCCTTACCTTTCTCCTCTGCAGCACTCCAAGATCTTCAGGTGACGAGCACTGAATGCAGAGTATTCTGACTTCCCTAAGCGCATGCCTGAAACTTTAGCTCTTCGTCCTCTCAACGGAGACAATAATAGCGCAGTTCCTTTCCATTCTCCCAGAGCGGCGTGTGACCTAAACCTGTGCTCCTTTTTCCTAGTTGTGTTGCATGGGAACAACCTGTTGGTATTTGGCGGCACCGGGATCCCATTTGGGGAGAGCAACGGGAACGACGTCCACGTCTGCAATGTGAAGTACAAGCGATGGGCCCTGCTCAGCTGCCGAGGGAAGAAACCCAATCGAATATATGGACAGGTACCATGTGAAACCTAGGTGCAAAAGGCAACACTTATTAAATAGCCTTTTAATGTTCCAAGTGGATGGGGTGCAACTCTGCCCCACTTCGCTTAGAAGATATGCATGTGCTAAGCTGCCTGTTCATTGGACATTCAGTGGTTCTTTGTCTAGTGCCTTCCCCTTCCCCTCTGCTTGTGGCCAGGCCTGTTGTCATTCGAAGGGTGTGTCTACACTTAAAGCACTGTTGCAGCGCTTCAAGGTAGACACACTCTACAGCGGCAGGAGGGGTTCACCCGTTGCCATAGTAATCCATCTCCCCAAGAGGAGACGGTGTGAGGTGGACAGAAGAATTCTTTCGTCGACCTTGCTGTCTACACCGGGGGTTAGGTTGGCATAGTTAGGTGTCTCAGGTGTAAAAAATCCACCCCCCCTCCCCGAACGACAAAGCTAGGCCAATGTAAGTTCCCAGTGCTGACCAGCCCTTAGACTTTGTCAAAGATCAAAAGTATAAGGTCAGGGGCTTGTCGGTGGTAAAGAATAGGAATTGATGCTTGGAAGTTTTGAATGGAAGTGGATTGGCCAATGCAGTGTTAGTGCATCAAAGTCAACCAATGGAAGGGAGCTTCTGTGGCTGTTTTTTGTCTGTTTCTGTGGTGTGGGAACTTCAGAAGATTTTATGCTCACAAACCACGTCAGATAAAAAAGTCTCTCTCATGCATCTAATATTCTTATTTGTAAACCACTCTTATGGTACCACTCGTGATAAATCTTGGGTTAAATAAGCTGGTATGGATGAGCACAACCTATTCCCATATGCGCGCACACAGCAGATATCATCTCCACTTGCATCTAGGTACTTTCCCCAAGTGAGGGATGTATAAAGCATATTAGCCGTCCCCAGTTCGGCACTCGCTGAGCTGCAAAATACTGCCTGTGTGCCAGAGAAGTGTCCACATCTCTGCTATGGCCTGGGATCATGTCTGCCACCTCCTTCTGACCCCACCTTTGCCCAACGCTGTACATGGATGGACATTTTAAAACGCGCTTGAATTGTCAAGGCTGCCTCGACTGCTATCTTGCATGTGCTGTTTTCCATGCCCAGGGTTTTCATCCTTGTCACTGATAAGTGCTAACTATATGTATGTGATAAAACGCTCACCATTCTGGTTGTTGGTCAGCCCCGTACCGACTCACAGGGTTAACTGTGGTTGGACTTGAACATTCAAACAGCCCCAGTGCACTGATCCATCTTTTTTTTTTTTAAACATTCAGAATTCAGCAGTTCTCAGCGCCTTGCTTGCTATTCAGACTGTCGCTTTCCCCTTTGAATCCTTCCACTTACTTCATTTTGCCTCTCATATCAAATTTAAGCTTCTCGATGTGACACTGGGAATGTTCTGTAATATTTTTTCTGAAGCCGGTATGTGCCTCAGTTTCCCCAATGCGCTGCAGGGTTGCCTGGGGGTGGAAAGCGTTGTTTGCTCTCTGTAGAGGCTCAGAGACACAGGTTGGAATGGCTTCTAGCTGTCTGGAGCTTAGGTCCCATATCAGTGGAGTATTTGAGAAGACTGGCAAATCTATCATCAGGACTTTGATACCTAGCAACCAACCACCTTAGATGGCCCACCTCTCTGAAGGAAGCCAAGCAGTGTTGGCTCAGGTGGAGACCAAAGGACTGGGAAGACGCTAGGGGGTGGTTAAGGGTTGGCTGCTGAGGGCTTCTGGGGACGCACACCTGAACTGGGACAAAGAGGTCAGATGGACTGTGCTATACTTGCTTTTCTCTGTGCTACCCAGTGACTTCCTATGCCATGTTCCCATCGACTAATGAACTCTTTGGTGTTACAATGCCAGCTTAGTCTCACTGCAAATGCTGATGGAAGAGGTTCTTTGCTCCCTACGATTGTGCAAGTCTCCCTTAGGGGTCTGCCTCAGTTGGACTCACTAAACAGAGCTCCCACTGTGCAGCAGGGCTGCTGATGGCCCTGCTGTCCAGTCTAAGGAGGCAGTGAAGCTCTGGAGCAAGCGTGAGACCCCTAGAGGTCTAGCACACTCTAGGCTCTGCCTAGAGACTGTTCCAAAGCTGGGGCCGTAGCACCAATCTTGTGGTTCTTTGACTCTCTTCTTCCCCTTCAGGGCACTGCTCCATATTACTTTGCTACTCTCATTTCTTACCACTCTGCCAGGAATCCTGTCTCATGCTCCCCATCGCTCATCTTTGCCTTCTCCCATGCTGTTCCATAGGCTCAGAACTCCATTAGCCCCATGCTTCAGGTGCCCCTCTCCTTTCAAGTCCCCTTCAAACTCCCTCCTGCTATAAAGCCTGCATACGATAACCTCACCCTACAGTGCACTTCAAGATGGAACAGTGCAGTAGGGGGTTGCCTATTTAAAATATAAGCCCCTCTGGGTAGGGCTCAGTATGTTGGTGATTAACTGCTGCTGAGGGACCAGTCTGGAGGGCCTCAGCGTTACTCTAAAATGAAAAGCCTTGTTCTAAACCAACTTCTCTCCTTCCCTTTGTTGGGTCTGTTCATGCGAATGATGTCATTAACCCCCGTTCTGCATTGACTGACCAGTACTGAGCAAGCGACATGCTGGTTTATGGGCTTCGATATGGCTTTTTCTCCATGAAGGCGCACTCATTTCCCTGTGTGGAAGCCACCCCCACCTGCTTTTCTCCTGTCCCCATTTTCTGGGAAGTAGCTACCTGTCCACCTCTACAGTGACTCCATTAGGCCCTGTTGAGCAGGTCCTGGCTGCCTGTTCACCTCCTCTGCTGCATCACTTCTGGAAATGTGGTTTTGTAAGTGATAAAGGGCCAGTTTTCTAGCATATACATGGGTCACGAAGCACAGGAAATCTCCCCTTCCTTCACTCACTGAACTAACACGTCACTTCTAATAGACCTGTCTTCTTTCTTTCCTTATCTTCCAGGCTATGGCTATCATTAATGGATCCCTGTATGTTTTTGGAGGAACAACGGGTTACATTTATAGCACAGATCTACATAAATTAGACCTTAACACTAGGGAATGGATACAACTGAAACCAAACAACATGCACTGTGACATGCCAGAGGAGAGGTGAGACGCTGACGTTTTTATATTCCTTGCGAGCTTTCGTTTGTTCCAAGATGCGTATTTTGAAAGGAAATTTGATAGACTTGATATGAAAAACTGCGCTCTGCTCTAATGGCAAATGCATTATCTCAAGAGGGCTCTGTGACTAGGGAACACACTGTAACTTGTCTGAAGTGGGAGAAATTGAAAGAGCTAATGGACATGTTTATTACCAATAGTCGTATGTGTCTGAAGACTTGCACTTCTGGTGTATGGATCCCATGAAGGAAGTGGCAAACACCTCAGTCTTGACACTAAAACTAGACTGTGCAACAAAGAACAGTTGCAGCGCTCTGTGCTGGCCGCTTAGTGAAGCGTGGGGGAGGGAAGGAAGCTGTATGTGACCCATCTGTCGTCTGATCCTGTAATGTGATGTCAGAGATCAGAAGAAGAGCAAGCTAGTTTTATGCAGGACAGTTGCAACGATACCTTACTTCTCTCAGGGTTTGGGTTTGCTGCCTGGGTTGCTCGTGAAAGATCCCAAAGCACCCAAGTAAAACTCCTGCCACTGGAGACTGCTTTAGGACAACAGAGGTAGGCTGTATCAGCCTAAGCCACTCAAGCTAGTCATGTTTAGAATAGCTTTTAGTGCTGGACTGCAAGGGAGTTATTAACTTCTTGTGATGCTAAATAGACCTGGCTTTGCACCCTCAGGTACAGACATGAAATTGCACATGATGGGCAGAGGATTTATATCTTGGGAGGTGGAACTTCCTGGACCGCTTATTCCTTGGATAAGGTAAAGAGATCAAAATAAATGAAAAGACCTAGGCATTTGGCAGTGGAGAGTTTGAGACGGAGCAGGGCACAATCAACACTCTCTCTTCATCCCCATCATGCCATTCTAGTTTGACACTAAGGAAGGTGATAAGGGATAGGGATAACCAGAAGAAGGGAGAAGAGCCTGTTATAAGTGTACTCTAGGAAAATTCAATGCAGCTATGCATGCGCAGAATTCATGTCCCATGCAGATTTCTTTGCTTCCCTGCGGATAAATGACTTTCTGATGGGGAAGCAAAGGGAGGCCACCAGGGTGGTCATGCGCCCCTCCCCAGCAGCATAAGCACATTGTTTCAGGTAGCCAGCAGAGACGAAAATCACTGCGGGGGATGCCCCGAGAACAGGCCTGGTACTTGCGCTGCGTCAGGATCAGTTGCATCCTCACTGCCAAGTCCATGTCCTGGGAGGTGGAGGGACTGCAGGGTGATCTCCCACCTCTATGCAGCCGTTTGCCTGTGCTCTCCACTGTCATGATGGAGCCTCCACATTTATTTATTGACAAATAAAATTTGCAGACTTTTTTCTTTTTTTGGTGGCGGATTCCCTCAGGAGTATATATGTTGGCGTGATTAAAATATTGAATTGTGAAGGAATGAGTGTACTACCAATTTGTTGTGTTGAATCCCAAATTAAGAAGTCATTTGGTAGATTCTCAACAACCACAGCAATTTCCCAAAGTAACTTGTAGTTCTGTTGAGAAGGATCAACTTAATGTGGTTAAAGGAAAATGATGGTCTGCTAGAGCATCTTTCCAGATGTACCATATGTGCCAAAATAAGGAGGCACTGATTCATTAAAAGGAATGGAATGATATTGGGATTCAGGTGTGCGTGTCTGACTCTCTCCTATACTCTTCCAACCCCGACTTGTGCTCAATTTCTAATGGTAAATACTTTGTCTTCACTTCCTCTTTTTGTGGAGCAAATAGGTTTTAGATGCCAAGACACTCGATGGACAGGGAGAGGACTCTAAATGATGCTACATTTTCAAAAACTTCTTATTTGTCACAGTTCAAATGATTTGTCCTCATCTCCCTGTTCTTTGCGCTTCGTATCTTTCTTCCTAGATAAGTATATCTTGATGCAACTAACTACTGCTGGGAGTGGGGAGAGGGGGAAATGATTATCTTAAATAACAGAAATGTAGGACTGATATAGTTAAATTCTGCACTTCTTGCCTTCAACTGTGGAACTTTATTCTCTTCTCCCCCCGCCCCCCAACTAGATTTAATTATTACAGACGGTCACAACACACAAGTTTGACAGATACTTTTCTGCCTGGGTTTTATTGTGGGCACTGTTTTGTGATCTTTTTGTGTCAAAACCAGGGTGAAAATTATTTAGAGTGGTTGACATAGGTAAACCATTCTTGGCACTGCGTATGGCAGCTGAAGATAGTTTCCTGATGCTCTAACATATTGCGTACCCTCAATTGTTTCTGTCTGTGTTCAGTGGGACTGAAGGATGCTCAGCACCAGACGGCTTATCTTAAGTGATCACTCTCCTTACAGTGTGTATGATAAACCCATTGTTTCATGTTCTCTGTGTGTGTGTGTGTATATAAATCTCTCCTCTGTTTTTTCCACCAAATGCATCCGATGAAGTGAGCTGTAGCTCACGAAAGCTTATGCTCTAATAAATTTGTTAGTCTCTAAGGTGCCACAAGTACTCCTTTTCTTTTTGCGAATACAGACTAACACGGCTGCTACTCTGAGCAACAGACCAGTATTGGGTCTCGTGCCAGTAGCTGCCTCTCCCTATTAATTTTATCCTGACCATATGAGCTAATGTGTCACCTTTGTCCTCCTTAAGATCCATGCATACAACCTTGAAACAAACACATGGGAGGAAATTGCAACGAGACCTCATGAGAAAATAGGTAAGTCTGGGATTGCAGACCTCTTTCTCTTTTATGTAAAATGGACAGCAGGGAAGATTGCCTCCTAGTAGCAGATGGCACTCGGAAATTCAAAGCCTTTTGTAACGCTGCTGTGTACGAACAAGTCTGCTCTACCTAACTCCACTCACTTCATTACTCCAGCAGTTGGAACGAAGCGGTCTGAAGTCTTTTTTAGCAGTTTTAACCTTGTCGCAAACTGGTAGAGTTGTAATGGTCAAGCCCTCCCCGGAGACAGAGGCTGGCTTGTCATTTCCACGCTCCTCCCAGAAAAGTCACCCCCCCCACCCACTTCCAGAGTCTCCCGGCCCCTTTAGCAGTAGGGATCATCCTAGCTTACAGAGCTCTGACTCCTGTCCTTTTATAGTGATCCAGAGATCAGAGCTCGAGGTGGGGGGCTGTGAGATGTTCTCTCCTGCCCCTGGAAAGTGGATTAGACTCACATTAATCACATTGGCCCTTGTGGCCTATTGCTGAAATCTGAAAAGTGGAGAATTTGGAGATCATGAACGTGGCAGCCATGTGGTGGGGATCTTAA
Source organism: Dermochelys coriacea (assembly GCF_009764565.3). Lineage (NCBI taxonomy): Eukaryota > Metazoa > Chordata > Testudines > Dermochelyidae > Dermochelys > Dermochelys coriacea. The sequence goes on along the minus strand of NC_050068.2, from coordinate 348,737,542 downwards.
ATCAGATTTTTTTTTCTCCCCCAGATAAAGGAACTGGCTTATATCTGTAAGACCCAGCACTGAGCTGTTCAGTGGCATTTAGATTTCTCAGTTTGATATTCATGACCATGCTCTTTTTGCAGGTTTCCCAGCAGCCAGAAGATGCCACAGTTGTGTACAAATAAAAAATGGTAAGAATAGCAATTGATCTGTTTCGATGCCTCATGTACACTTCAAGAGAACTTGCCCCAGCAGTGGTAAGAAATGGGATGGTCTCATCTCTGTAATATGGGAAATGCTGTCTCAGATCCTACAGAAGACCCAAAGAAAAGCAACATTCAGGGGTGGGTGGGTGTGTAATAAAGGGCCCAATCCAGCAAAATACTTCCCATCTTCTGTGGGACTGAGGACACAGCACTCGTGGGACCAGCACCAGAGACTCTACAGTTTACCAAAAACCTTAACTTTCGGTGTCAGTGAAGTGCCACCAGCAGGAGGTGCTAATACACATAATGTTCACAAGAGAGTTTAGTTACTCCTTGTGCTCAGTGGAGCCAGCTGGTTGGAGCTTAAGGAGTGTCTCTTACTACTCCCGGTCATTTTAATTTCTGGAATATAACATACTTCATTTATTACACATGATTCTGAAGAGTCCAGAGCTCTAATTATATGCAGCATATAAACTACCATTTTAGGTGGTGGTTTGTCTTTGAGTGTATTACAGCCTCAATATACAGCACTTTACAACATAGCTGATAACATGATCCACACTTCCTCCAATCTGTCATTAACCTCTCTGCCCCAAGAAAAGAGGTGGAGTCAGAACTTTGAAATGGAGTTCTTTAGAGGTAGAATCATTTTGGGGTTTATTAGGCACAGGGGCCTTTTCATGATGGCCTATAAAGCTGTGTGCAGATTAGATTAAAAGACAGTATCAGAGTTCAGCCTGGAACCGGTCATGCAGTAACAAATGAGAGGCCATTATATAAGCTAGCAAAGAAAACGCATTGAGCTTTCTTCGCCTGTGTTGGTGGAGGTTTCTGCTCTCTTCTCTCCACCCCCTCCAGGTGATCTCGCTAGAAATCTTACTTTGCTCCATTGCAGAGATTGCAATGTAGCCTTGGAGAGGGGGGAGGGCAAGCATATGAGATCCATACTCGCTCCATGATGAGCGTTGGCCTACAGCCATGAACAGCCTTGTGAATTGCTTCTGACAAAGTTGAGATCTCCTCTGTAGCCCCAACAGTCCATGTAACACTTCTGCACTTCTAGTTCAGCAGCAGCAGCTATGCAAGCTGGTTAAGTAATTACTCACGTGCAACTTCTGAAGAAATTAAAGTCAAAATAGTGACCCTCAACTTCCAAGTCTTTCAACTGAGGCTTACATGTTAAAAGAAATGGGAGCCTAATCAAACCACACCACAATTAACCTAGTCTCAGGTTGATTTTAAGACTTTTTTTTTTTTTTTAAAGCAGCAACTCTTGAGCGTGGGTGCTGTACTCACTTCTCAGGCAGGGGCGATTCTATCTTGTACCTCACCACGTAAGCAACTGCTGTAATTGCCATCTGGCTGATGTGGGCGCACATGGGCTGGGAGGTGATATGTGCATAAGTGAATGGGAGGGGAGATGTCCACACAATCTGTGTTAGCTCTGGTCCCTACCATGATCGTTCTGAGAAGTTCTTCAGAGCTCACATTGATTGTAAAGTGGACATTCTTTCTAGAGCTGTTCTAGAGGACCAGTCGCTGGTTTCAGTTATAGAGAGAGAGAGAGAGAGAGAGAGAGAGAGTGCGTGTGCGCGCGCGTGCTGTAACGCTTAAATTAATTGGCCATGGCTGATCATCATGCTAGATTGGTCTTTAAGCATTGTGCGGTTGTTGTCCCTTTTTCTATAGATGTGTTTGTCTGTGGGGGATATAATGGAGAAGTGATATTGGGAGACATCTGGAAGCTAAATCTTCGAACTTTCCAGTGGGTGAAACTCCCAGCTGTCATGCCTGAACCCGTTTATTTTCACTGTGCTGCTGTCACACCAGTAAGTGGCTGTGGTCTGTCTTTCCCCGTGTGTCTTGTTAGATACAGCTTAATTCATGCACTTGCCTGTTTGGACACTCGTGTGGGTCTGGAATATAGATTCCAAGGCCAGACGGGACCATTGTGATCATCTAGTCTGACCTCCTGTATAATGCAGGCCAGAGAACTTTCCCAATAAAACTCCTAGAGCAAAGCTTTTAGAAAGATATCCCATCTTGATTTAAAAATAGCCAGTGATGGAGAATCCATCACGACCCCTGGTAAATTGTTCCAATGGTTGGTTATCCTCACTGTTAAAAATGTACACCTTTTATTTCCACTCTGAATTGGTCTAGCTTCATCTTCCAGCTATTGGCTCATGTTAGGCCTTTCTCCGCTCAATTTGAAGAGCCCGCTATCCAATATGTGTTTCCCATGTAGGTACTTCTAGACTGCAGTCAAGTCAGTCCGCAGCCAGGCTCTAGCCTTGACAGGAGTCTAGCTTTACAATGTATGGCATGGAGCCACTGGCATCAGTAAAGAGGAACATATTCAGTGGGCTTAAACAAAATCCAGCATACAGGGGAGACTAAGGCGAGAGATGATCACTCTCCTTACAGTGTGTATGATAAACCCATTGTTTCATGTTCTCTGTGTGTGTGTATATAAATCTCTCCTCTGTTTTTTCCACCAAATGCATCCGATGAAGTGAGCTGTAGCTCACGAAAGCTTATGCTCTAATAAATTTGTTAGTCTCTAAGGTGCCACAAGTACTCCTTTTCTTTTTGCGAATACAGACTAACACGGCTGCTACTCTGAAATAAGGCGAGAGATGAGTTCCTGCCTTTAGAACAGGAATTCCCTGTCATTCTGACTGTGTACCCAGCAGGGTGCTCTCTGGCTCCCACGGCACACCACATGCTGTGCTTCCAGAAAGCAGGGATGCTGTTCTAGTCTTCAAACTGCGTTAGCCCAAAGTAATGATTCTTCTCTGAACATCAATTGCCTAGTCTATAAAAACCAACCTACTGCTGTGGCCTTTGGCCCCCTGAGGGACTGCAGGGAGTTGAAGGTGAGCAGGTGTATAAGTGTCTTGAGAGGACAAGCATCAGAAAGCAACCTCCAAACCTGTTGGACAATCCAGGAATTAGAAATCATGAATCAGCTGTAGGATCCATTTCTAACTAGCTATTGCATAAGGATGATTTGATATCCTTTAAATGACTCACTGTGATACAGTCTTAAAGGGACACTCTCAGGACTTCTGGTGGTATTAATACGTTATCATATTTGTAAGATTCTCTTACAGGCATTACCTTTCTAGCTTGTCTCTTACCAATAGAGGTTGGTACAATAAAAGATATTACCTCACCCACCTTGTCTCTCTAAGTTTACCTTTGTCCTATGCTTTGTAGGCCTGGTCATTAGGTCCCTTAGACACAAATCTGCGTGACTTTAGTGGGACATCTGGGAATAATGGTTGCAGGAATAGGTTCCCCTAGACATAGTCTGACAAGCTCTCTCTTCTAATGGCCCTCAAAATTACATCACATTTTGAGATCAGCAACATTGGTGTCCACACCATCCCTAGAACATAAGTTGTGCTCCCTCTGCTGACTCATCAGTAGCACAGTACCTAACTTTTCTTGAAATCAGAATGACTCCTTGGTTCTAAAGATCAAATAGAAATGTAGGGCTGAAGCAGCCCGCAAGAAGTCAGCTAGTCCATCCTCTCACACTGAAGTGGGATCAACTATGCCTAGACCATCCCTGACAGGTGTTTGTCCAACCTGTTCTTAAAAACCTCCAATGATGGGAATCCCACAACCTCCAGTGCTTAACTACCCTGATAGTCGACATGTTTTTCCTAAATCTCCCGTGCTGCAGAGTAAGCCCATTGCTGCTTGTTCTCTCCAGATGTGGATGGCAGGGTTCTTCTGAGAAGCACATGAGCTTCAGAAGTGTAGCCCCACACACAGTGAGTAGTGAGCTTAGTTCTTTGTGTGACCATGAGTAACTTCCCTCTTGTCCTGTTTCCACCCAGGCTGGCTGCATGTACGTCCATGGAGGTGTGGTCAACATCCACGAAAACAAACGGACTGGCTCCTTATTTAAGATGTGGCTAGTAGTCCCCAGCCTTCTGGAACTGTCATGGGAGAAGCTGTTGGGATTCTTCCCTCATCTAGCAACTCTCTCCAGATCGCAGCTTTTGCACCTTGGCCTCACTCAGGGACTCATTGAGCGACTGAAATGAGAACTCCTCGCTGTTCTCACTCTGCCCTACAAACACTAAAGAGACACCCCCGCCCTTTATGGATGCTGCTGCTAAGGAGACGGGAGGACCCTGCTCTCAGCGCCTTACTCAGCAAATACAGCCTTTCTGTGAATGTTTATTTGGTGTTTATGGAAATCAGCTTTTTATTTATGGATCTCTCTAAATACATCAGGAACGAAGACGCTGTTCAGAACTTGTTCATAACGTACAGCCAACAACCTGCTGTTAGCACATGGCTGTAGCCTAATAAATGCAGGGAAGGGGCTTAGAAATTGTGGCAGCTCCTGCTTACATATGGTGTTTAACTTATTGTTTCTAAAGATGCATTTAACTGAGTAGGAGATGCTAACTGCACCAATTCAACCACGTGCTGAATGAACAGTCCAATTCCCCTTTGCTCACAGCAGCATCCATCCTCTGAATGCCCAAATTGGCTCTGCCTCTGTATAGCATTCGCTGCCTGAAGACTTGCATGTGTGTTGTGGGCATGTGATCATTGTCTTTGAGTTCTGGGAGAAGGCTAGCACGTGGGAGCAGCAAACGAAGATTGCCAGCACTGTTTAAAATTTTGGTGCAGGGTGGCGTGGTTTTAAGCAACAGTGTAATTGTTTCTCACCTTTTTCATATTGAAACGTCTGCCTGGAAGGGTGGTTAAAAATCACTGCTTATGGACTACTGTGTAGTTTTCTCTAAACAGGTGGTGGGAAGGGGCAGTGTGTTATGCTGCATCTTCCCCTTTCTGCCCATGTTGCACTCTGAAAACGCGAACTGAGGAAACTTACTATATCAATTTTAAAACTGTCTTTAACCTTAAGTATGTCATGCCCTCTGTATTCAGGGTCTAGTCCATCTGTGCCAACTCAACATTAGTTACCTAAACATAACTTGGTAGCCTGTTTGTTTTTTCTCTCAGGCATTGGAATTTTCTCTGACTTGCCTGTCCAATGCTTTGTTTTATTTCTTGTGTGTGGCTTTTTTTTTAAACTTCTGTGGACAGTTGCTTCTGGGGAGTTGCAAAATTAAGAGCTCATTTTTTCAGTATTGTCTCTTGCCTTGCTGTGAATGCTGTTCGCCTTTCTACAAAAGCGGGAAAGGAAGAAATGTCGATTTCCTGTGTCTCCTTCTCTTCGTGCTCCATGTCACTGTGAAACCAGCTCGAGAGAATGTACAGAACAGGCCATCAAATGTGGAGCAGCTGAACTAGGCTGAGACGTTGGGTTTGAACAAAACAATTGTATTTCAAAGACCATTTTTGTTAAGTGCCTTTTTTAGTAGTTTTTCCAAATAACTCTCTCCCTCTAATGTCTAATGCCAATTTTAGAGGTTCTCTTTTCTTTTAAGAGATCGCAGTAGTGTTCAATAAATCCCAATAGCAAACCCCACAAAATGGATCTGAAGGCTGATGAGTCTCTGCGGCTACTTTGTGCTCCCAGCTCAGTAACTACCTAATATCTGTTGTGTTGTAAGGTTCCCTAAGTTTCTTTTGCAGATTCCCCTGCCCTATCATTTGGGTTAGTATTTTACCATAATTTAGCTTCTTCCTTTCATGGCCTCAGCGAAATAAGGGATGTGGCAGCTTTTCAAATAAACGTCTTTCAGTGCCTTGTAATTCAAATCCTGTTTGTTTGCTCTGTGCTTTTAATGCTGTTAACCATGCTGCCTCAGGCCCCCTTCAGTGCAGTTTAGCAGGATGCTCTCAGCTGCAAGGAGAAGCTAGATGTCTTCTGAGCCTGCAGGATGGCTGATATCCATGCAGAGACCTGCTTAAGACCCCCATGTGGTTTCTCCTTATACCCGGGTGGGAGAGTGCTAGCATCACTTGATGGCCAGCATGTTGGCATCTCAGTCTCCCAAGTTTGTTCTAGTCTCATCAGAGGACGATCCCTATGGGCAGAAAGTGTGTGTTTTGTGTGTGGAGGGCACGCAACAGCATTTCACTTCACTTTCTGTCCTCTCTCCGGGTACTAGTCTGAGCGACAGCAGCTGACGCTTCCATCCACTGGCATAGCTGCATGCTGCTGTCTGAACTGAGAGCTCCCAATGGAGCTGGATGTTGGGGACCAATAGCCAGATAACCCATCGGTATCTAGCTATGCAGGTTCTATGTGCAGGTGGCTGTTTGTAGTAATAGTGCCTAAGATGTTGAGCTGGTGAGTGCTCAGTTCTTGGGCTTCTAGTCCCTTTTCAGTGACCAAGGTTGCAGTGTGTGAGAGCTCACCAAGATGTCTGAAGCTCTTCTCCTAACCCCACTTACAGAACGCTCTCTGGAAGCCCGACTCGATGCTTCCATCCACCTGAGACTTTCCCTTTGGCCTAATTCTGGCAGTTCCCATCTTCTCTTGCAAAGATCTCGCATCTATACCAAGCCTTAGGATCTCCCGTTTTTGGCCAAGAGCATCATGTTCGAATGGCGACACAGCACAAGTGCTGGCTCTTTCTTCCCAAGTCCCCGGCGCTTTTTAGCCCGAGTGCTCTTCCACTCCTCTAGCAATTCCAAAGGCAGCATTAAGAGGAATGTAGTGAATCTATATACACGCACGCTCCTGCTCTAGATGCTCTTGTCAGCTCACATGGCCTCATGGGCTCTGCTTTACATTGGCCTTCCTAAGCCTGTCTGTGATGTGATTTGCCTTGCTGATGCTGTTCCTGACTTAAAGCAGCACTGAAGACAACCCAAGTCCACCCCTGCCTCTGGCAGTCTTTGTAATCTACTTTCACTACTGCAGATTCTTACTTTTACTGCAGATCTCTCAGCGCAATATGGTCAAGGCAACCAGACTGCGTGTGGTATGTAGCGTTTTGGTGAAGCTAAAATATAGGTCCCTACTGCACCTTGAAACTTGGCGGCATGTTCACTTACCTCTTCTACACTACACCTAGGGCTACAGCTGCGCATTCCCCCTCTCCCAGTGACTTCTGTGGGAGTTGGATCATGCTAAGAACATCAAGGACCAAGCCCTGAGTAATGAGCCCATTTCATCCTCTCCATCATAGACCAATAGTCTGATCTGTTAATTCTTTGATGGTCTCCCTGCATCTCCTTCTGATTCCTCAAAATAAAGTGGAGCAACAATGATTCTCCACTTGAGAACTGTAGTCTCATCTGAGTTGCAGAAATTGGAGACTTGTATTCTTTATTAGCACTGTACTTTCCAGTGAGCTTGAAATGTGACTAGAAATACCCAGTATTGCTGGGGGGTTTCCAACCATAAAAATAGTACTTGTATGTGAGGGGAAAGGGTTAAGATGAGCCATTTAATCTGCCTAATAAATTCTGCAGTTTTGAGCAAAGGGGATTCTTGGGCAGAAAAGATATTGGTTTCTGATTTTTGTATTACAAAAAAATCATTCTGGACACTGAACTTCTGACTGATATGAATGTCTTTAGGCTAGTTATAATCTTGATCTTTGGAGGAAAAATAGTCTTTATTTTTTTTTTTTTTTTTTAAAAAAAAAAGGACCTGAAGTACTCCAAAACTAGCTGCATCCTGCAGAGAAACTGTTCCTGTATAGTAAAATAAGTGTGGTTGAAACATTATTTTATATTAAACAGCTTCAGCTACATTTTCCTTTCCCTCCTATTGCTGCTAACTTCCTTTGTTTGGTTCTCCTGATTGTCAGGAGAAACCCTCCTTTTCCTTACAACTGTCAATAAAACAGGATCTCTTCCCAACTTCCAAGCCTTATTTGCAGCCCTGGTGGGTGAGATGTTTGGAGCAGTTTTGTGTATTGGCTTAAGCGTTTAAAAGCGAACAGCAAAGCAAAGCTTTACCAACCAACCGAGTCAGTGAAGTGTGTCTGCACAGGCTTAAATAGAAGTCTAGTGTTTTATAATCACAGGTCAGTAGTTGTTCCCTGGACAGTGAAAATGCCAGGCTTCGGTTCCCCTGTGGTAATTGACAGCTTCACTGTGCTGCCTGAAACAGGTGATCCTGTTCTGGGACAAACACAGACTCTGGAACTCTTCCCCCCCCCCCCCCCCCCCCCCCCCAAAAGCCTGTTTTGCTTTTTCAATCGTGCCTCATTAAAGCCATGCAGTTCCCCACTGAGCTTCATGATTGTTTGCAGCTTTTCTGGTACAGCTGGAGGATTTGAGTAATAAAAGCAGTCATTGTCTCTAAGCAATATGAACTTTGTCACATTAGAAAATAGCCTGGTACCAAACGCTGTGAACAGCCGGAGCAGGGCCTGATAAAGGGGTAGTGGCACTGTACAAAGGGAGGATACATTCCTGTCACATCTCTGTAAAGAACAGATTCCAAGCACTGCTCTTGCTCTTCCCAGGGAGGTGGGCTAGTTTCAGGAGCTACGTAATGCTGGCAGGCCAGTCAGGGCAGATGGACTAGTTAATTCAGTCTCCAGTAAACTTCAGTTGGTTGGTACTGTTTCTACATGTTAGGTGTGAATAACCCACTAACTCCTGGGTTTTGCCACTGCTTAAAGAAACAGGATTTTAAGTGTTGCATCCTGTTTCTCTCTTCCTTCCGTCCCCCGCCCATGATGCAGAGTTCCCCCAGCTACTGGCTTGAGTGGGAGTTAGGGCTCCGCCCCTCTGAAGCAAGCCCCTATTGTGTAAAACAGGTCCAGTGTTGAAGTCCTTGGCTTTTCCTCTGGCAAAAAGGAATGAGTAATGACTGCAGGGTTTAGTCTCCTGTGTAACTAAAATAACCCTTCCAAGTCCTCATCATGTGACCCTATGCCAAAGACTTTCTCAGAGCACTGCTGTGACTCTGTGTTACAGCTACTCGGAATGGAGGTCTCCTGGGGAAATACTGATGTGACAGCATCTCTCATTATCTTTTTAGATTCCAAGTGTGTTGTTTCAAATCCTGTAAGTGGTTCCCTTGGTGCCAGGCTGACTAGCACTTATTGTCCTGCTCCAAGCAGGCTCTGCCTCTACTTGCTTCTCTGAGCAGAAACAGTCTAGTACCAGAGCACGGGGCCAATGTGTATTCAGCTATGAGGGGACTGCTACACAACACCAAACGCTCTTCGTTGCTGTGTCAGATAGTCCAGGCCTAGAACAATGGAGGATGCAGGAGTCGTGCTGCTCCTCCCATGTTTACAGAGTGTGCTGGCCATAGATCTGTTGCTATAAAATGTCTTGAGTTCTCATCCCACAACACTAACTCAATTGCATGCTTCCCTTGCTCTGGCTTTTCTCCATTTATTGCCACTTTAACATGGTGGGTGATGGGGGAACTGTTGCTGTGATTTTTTTTAATCAAATCTGATGCTTTTTAATCCTCCTCTGCATTATCTCCCCCCCCCATCCCTGTCCCCCTTTAATCAAGTGCCATCGGCAGCCAGTTCTAGACACTAGTAGACCCAAGGGCAATGTTCTTGTGCTCTTCGGAATGGATGCAAAGTCCAATGTGAAGCTACCCTAACTGTAGGGGATGAACGGGGGAAAAGTCAGCTGTGTAAGTGCAGTTTCTTTCTTTGGTGTTGAGGAATGAACTAGTACCGTCTTTCCAGCCAGGGAGCATTTGGCCAGTCTCTGCGTTTGCCTGACATTGTCAGTACCCCCCAGTCCTGTTCATGTGTTTAATGTGGGAGTCTGATATGCATGCAGCAACGGGTGGTCACCCCTTCTGTCACCATCCTGTGGTGTGAAGCTGTGCGAGGGCAAAGGGCTGACCAAGAGATGTACTTGCCTGTATTTATGGACCTTGTCAGTGTTTTGCAATTTTGTTTTTTTTAAAGATCCAATAAAAAAACCTCTCTCCAAATCACATGCTGTGTCCCTTAACCTCTCCTTTTCCTCTTGTGTTGGCCATGGTAGAGACAGAGCCAACACAAATGGCAAAGTGTGCAGTGTTCAACTCAACTGCTTCACAGCCAGGGACATGTCCTTGCTGTGTTGAGGGAGAAGGGGTAGATTCTAAACCCCTTTCTTACTGAGGGACTTTATGTGCTTTATAGCACTTTTTTTCATCTCGGGCTCTAAGCAGACAGCTCTTAGGAGTAGGGTTAAAGTGTGTTACTTAAAAGGTAGATCTGAAAGCTACTTCCTATACCTCAAAGTTTGGCTTCTTACTTTGGTTGAAAGCCTAATATGAGACCTCACTGCCTGTCCATAGTGGCCCCAACCCTCCTGGTATCACCCTTTTATTAAGTATGCTGCTAGCATCCAATATGGATTTAGCACAGAAGCTAGTGTTGCAAGATTATAAATAATTCTGCGTTGTTGAAAGTTGCTTCTAGTTTGAAGCTCAGCAATCAGTCCTGATGCATTCTTGCTCCATCCCATTGTTTTCCATGCTAGTATCTGCATCTGCTAATAAGTATCCTTTAAAAAAAAATCTTTCAGGGCTGTTGCATTAATAGCATGTCTACTTTCACTGTCCCTTGCAACCAACCCTCTGAATGCTCCTGTGAAGTAGGTATTGTCCCTATCTGGCAGAGGAGTAACCTGTGTCAAAGCAGAATTGGGAGTGGAGTTCTTGTCTTTAAATCCAAGGCCTGAGCCCATACTTCACCCTTGCTGAGATCTAGAAGCTACTAGGGGCAGAACTCTTGTTCCCAGAGAGTAGTTATTAGTGATACACAGTCATGATGGAAGGGCATAATGAATGGGGTCCTGCAGGGATCAGTTCTGGGTCCGGTTCTGTTCAATATCTTCATTAATGATTTAGATAACAGCATAGGGAGTACATGTATAAAGTCTGTAGACAATATCAAGCTGGAAGGGGTTGCAAGTGATTTGGAGGATCAGATTAAAATTCAAAATGATCTGGGCAAACTGGAGAAATACTCTGAAGTAAACAGGATGAAATTCAATAAGGACAAATGCAAAGTACTCTACTTAGGAAAGAACCACCCATTGCACATATACAAAATGGGAAATAACTGCTTAGGAAGGATGTGGAGGGGATGTGATCATGGTGGATCACAAGCTAAATGAGACAACACTGTAACACTTGCAAAAAAAAGCAAACATTGAGCTGCATTAGCAGGAGAGTTGTAAGACAAGTATTTTTTCCACTCTACTCTGCTGATAAGGCCTCGGCTGGAGTATTGTGTCCAGTGCTGGGTGCCACACTTCAGGAAAGATGTGGACAAATTAGAGGAAGTTCAGGGAAGAGCAACAAAAATGATTAAAGGTCTAGAGGGAAGATTGAAAAATTTGGTTTGTTTAGGCAGCAGAAGAGAAGATGGAGGAGACGTAAGTACATAAAAGGTTGTTACAAGGAGGAAGAACAAGTTGTTCTTAACCTCTGAGGATAGGACAAGAAGCAATGGGCTTAAATTCCAGCAAGTGGGGTTCAGGTTGGACATTAGGAAAAACTTCCTAACTAACTGTCAGGGTGGTTAAGTACTGGGATAAATTGCCTACAGAGGTTGTGGAATTTCTATCATTGGAGATTTTTAAGAGCAGGTTAGACAAACACCTGTCAGGGCTGGTTGAGAGAATAGTCCTACCATGAGTGCAGGGGACTGGACTAGATGGCCTCCTGAGGTCCCTTCCAGTCTTATAATAGTGATGGTGTCACTGAAGCATTTGCTTGAGTAGCTAATGCAGTTATCTTGCTTCCCGAGTCTCATCAAACATTAAACTAGCTGACCCTAGATTTCCATGCATGTACTGGTGCATTAGTCCACAAGCCTTGCCAGCACTTCTGTGCACGCACTTACTCCATACTTGTAGCCTGTGCTGGGACACTGCACCAGTCCAACTTGGAATGAAATTGCTGCAAGTCCAGTTCCACTCATGCAGGGAGCCCTCCAGGGCACTCCCCCAATACTGCTGCCCAAGCTGCAGTTACAGTTCTTACCACTAATGATCATTTGTCAATCAAAATGCCTGCAAGCCTGACAGCTGCAGGGGTGCCTTGGTTCTTTAACCCCCCTGCCCAGAGCAGCAATGGAAGAGACACCATTTGACATGAACTTTATGGATCTACCCATCACTGCAGAAGCAGGGAATCTGCTTTATTGTAACCAAACTTAGTTCTGGAGGTTGTACTAGGAAACTGCTGGCTCCAGCAGCTGTTAATGCCACTGAATGATCCCCTGGCTCCCTCTCTATAGGGTCTTTAACAAAAGTCCTTGGCCCCTGAAGAAAGGAGGCCTTGGGATGGAGATGCGGTTTCTTAGCAGATACTTGTTCTCTTAGAGAACAAGAGACTTGCTAACAGCTTTGGAAGAGTGAAGGCAAAGCCTCTGTTGGTTTGTGGGTGGGAGATATTTGCCCCAAGTGTTACCTTGCTCATTCTCAGTCAAGTCCAGAACTCACATTAAGTGAAACACTAAATCCACGCCCTGGTTGTTTTTTTTTTTTAAGGCAACAGCTGAGAGGAGGTAGAGTGGTTATTTGCTGGCCTGTACTTCCAGTTCTCTTCTTAAAGGGGCCACACAACAGGGAGGCAGTAGCAGAAGGAAGAGAGCTAGAGGCCCAAGCCTCCTGTAGTAATTGGATCACTCCTTATAGAACATCAAAGTCTCCACCTTACTGTCAAACCACCATCACCTTCTTGTGGCTAATCCATAGGAAGTGAGCCTGCTCCTGTTACTAACCCTTCCACACTTACTAACCTTTCCGCTACTAGTGTTGATGATTGTGGAGGAGGGGGAAGAGAGAGAGAGAGAGAGAGAGAGAAGGGCAATCTGAATTTTTCAGGTATTCCAGGGGAACCCAGTTGGGAAATATTCTTTTAAGTCGCAGTTTAGGATATAAAGTCAGGTACCCAGAGAAGGAAGCTTTGGGTACCTGTGCTTAGCTCAGCCCCCAAGTGCCCAGGCATGGATTGTTCTGGGCTAGAGCCTCACCCTCTGGAGTACTTCTTTGTCCTCATGCAGTGAGTGGTCCCAGGACTTATTTACTGCACTGACTAAATTTCCTTACTGACATTGCTATAGCATTCTGACACCACTGTCAATGCTTCCAACATTAACTCCGCCTTAGCCCAGGGAGGTAGTATTAGCCACATGTTAAAGCTAGCGAAATAAGACCAGACACATGAAGGCCAAAATTGTCAAGGGTCCATTAACTACAGGCACCCCCCTGCAGACACCTAGAGCCTGACATTGCAGCATATTTAGTGCAGTATGGCCAAAGCCCAGCTTTACTTGCCCTGAACGCTCAGGGTACGTGGAAGTCTAGCCCCAGCTGCTCCTGTTCAGTGTCTAGCATCCTACAGGAACACTGTGGCAGAGGTAGGGATAGAATTCCCCCCCCCCGCCCGGTCTTTAAGCACAGTGGAAGTCAGGGTTGTCTGATTTAAGCTGTGGCACACGTGGTTTTGAAATATAAAAAAGGAGCAACTCATATCAACCATGCTCTTAAAACCTAAGAAAAGATACTAAAAAGCTGAGTGCTACACCTGCAGCTGGCTTATTTACACCCCTAGCACCCAGATTTAGTGCTAATGCAAGACAGCTCTGCCTAAGCAGTAGTGCTGCTGGGGCACAAGCTATAACCACCGCTCTAGAGCAGGGAGGGAGATTTAAGAAATGGCTTCCCACTGAGAAGCCCAGACTAGGGAGCAGCAGCTTGGCCAATTGGCTCTAGCACCAAAGTTTAACAAGAACTCACCTGACAGAAGCATCTTTTCTAGACCATTCTGCCTTCTGCTCTGTACTAACAGAGGCAGAAGACAGACTCCAAGCAGAGAGAGGACAGAGGCCCTGAGTGATGGCGGGATATTTACTCCAAGGAAAGGGTCTCTTAACAGTTGGCTTCTGCAACCTCACATGGGTCATGCTACATGGAGACTGATCATCAGGCCTAAAAACCTATATTGTCCCTGAGTAAGTTAGTGGTGTGAGGAAACCAGATAGGTCAGTCAACTACAATCCCCCCACATCCCTGCATATGGCTGCCTGCAGAGACCCTTGTTTGCTCCTTTAGATACAGGACCACACCCAGCTTGTACAAAAACTGCTTTAATCAGAACAGTTGGGGGGGGGGGGAAGCAGCAGGGTTCATTTCAAGTTACAACAAAACCCACCCGTGTTATTTCTACAGGGCAGTGTTAGAGGCTGCCATGTGCATGACAAGCAGTAGCATTCTGAAAAAAAGAGTCCTTTCCTGTCCTCCCAGGATAGGTCTGTTTCAAGACAGCACCTTGGAGAGGGCAACACTTTCCCAGCAGCAAGAGAACAGCACATCCTTCAGAATCTAAAGCCAGTCAAAAGAGGACTCTTCTGTTCCTCAAAAGCCTTTGCCACAGATTTCCCTCTAGCCACAATCCCAGACTGAGCTGCACTTTGGTACACAAGGAAGCATTCTGGCATTAAGGCTTCTTCTTGGGTTAAGAAGGCGTGACCAGACTAACACCCCCACCCTTTTTTCAGTGTTTAGCAATTCCCAATTCAATCCCATCTTTTAAAACAGCTGTTGAAGGAAAAACAAATTCCAGTGGCAGGTTCTTTAGCTTCATGCAACTAATGGTTTTAGAGTAAAACCAGACCAGCCGAGTCCCTGAGAAACACTCAACATTTGTTAACAGAAGCTGCCCTGGGGGGGAGGGAGGAGGAAGTCTTCTCCCAAGAGAAGAACACAAGGTCCATGGAGTCAGGCCTCAGCAGCCAGCAGGGGAAGGAGCAAAGAAATACACAGCTAGGAGGATGAAGTAGACCATCACCAGCACTGTACCTGGGGGGGAGTGAGAACCGCCATGGTTAGGAATTAGAGGGCTGGAATCACACACTCAGTGAACAAGATTTGGGAAGGTGGATTTTGTACTAGATGGAGCAGCTGCCAGTCTGCTCAGGACAGAATCTGGAAGTTCACACAGGGACAAGTGCCCCAGGACGTGAAACTACACTATCTCCAAGTTAAGGGACAATTTAAGCCAACATTTGCGTGCCAAGTAACAGCATGTTATGACAAAACATTCTTTGGAGCTGCTTCCTGTGGGGATTGAATTATCTACCAGTTAGAAGAATCCACTCCTGGGGCAGCAGATTTAAGTTCCAGTTACTGGGCCAGTTAACTGTGGAACCCAACACCACATCATGAATGATCAGATGGTCTGAAGCTTCTACTGGGGAGATTAGTACGAAGGAAAGGGCCTCTCTGCTCCAAGGGTGGGATTGCAGTTCAGACTTTTTAACCTTAGAGCAATCAGATATGGAGTCAGAGAGACATGGGACACAGGGATGCCCCTTTTACACGGTCAATCCCCATCCCTAAATGAGATTGCTCAGGAAGCGTGGGAATGTTTGTAAGCGGCTATGGGAGGAATTGGATAGGATTAAAATCATCATGGGAGGAGAAGACTGGCCCACATGGACGGTTACCTTGGAAGTAGTCACACTTGCCATCCATGAAGATGTAGTTCATGAGGACCACGCTGAACATGCTGGAATAGACATGGAGGTCACTGAAGACAAGTATGAATCCTGTAGGCTGTGGAAAGGTAGAGAACAGTTTTTAAACCCTTGGCAAGTCAGCCATGGTTATGCCCTGCATGGACAGTCAAAAGAAATTCAGAAAGTTTGTTCTGCCCATTTAGACAGTCCCAATTCCTTACCCAGAGACTCTTGAAAGACTGTTTTCCACCCACTGCAATATACTCTACCTGCAGCAGTGTGACAAACAAGTGCACACAGTGCAAAAACAGTCACAAGAAGCTTAGTATTTTCAAGTCAGTGATCAGGATAAAAGTGCATTAACCTGCCACGTTCCCAATCCCTGTGGGACAGCGGGAGGACTGGTTTTCGTCACTCTGGTTCACACACATTAGCAATAATCTCACCTGTCCCATCTGCTCCCCCTTAAAAATCTAATGAGCATGTTTGAGACAGTGAGGGAGTTATTAATTTGACTGTGCAGTCAGCCCACTGCTTGGGAACCTGGGGAATAGAGACTGGCTCTCCAAAAAATCAGAGATGCTGGTGCGGGGAACCCTGCCTTGCAGCTGCCTCCACCATTCCTGCTCTAAGGATAGCGGAGCTCAGTGGCACCATTTCTCCAGTACCTTTCGCCAGCACCCTCACGATGTTCCTATTTGAGTGACATTCTTAGGTGTGCAACAGTCATGAACCCCTGCAACCACGGGTGCTTCCTCCTTCCCCAAAGCCCCAGTGTCCACAAGCAGAGTGGAGAAAACCGTAGCAACCACGAATTCTGGCTCCAGCTCCATTACTTACGTAGAAGATTGTGAAGAGCACCAGGATGGGTATCTGAAGCATGCAGACCTGGACAGCAATACAGCTCCCAATCTCAATACTAGGAAGGAGGAGCAGACACACCATAAATTAACCTGCACTCGAGGCTTCTAACACAGCATCTAGAGCACCCGCGGGGAATACGAGGCCCCATTTCATTATAGGGCACTCTTTTCCTGCACGCAGTAGCACCGGTCACACGTTTGAGGGGACCCAGCTTTCAGGAAGGGGCAGCGCTGTGTACCCCTCAGCCATGCAGGAGGGGCATGTTCGATTTCATTAGGGAAAAAAAGAGGATTATTTGGGATCCGTTTCCAACATGGGCTGCAGGCCAGGTCAATCCTGCCCTACGGACTCTGGTATGCTCAGCACCACCTTCCCACCAAGGGACCAGTATGAGATGCAGTGCACCAAGAAACACCCCTGGGGTCTGGAACATACCTCAGCCTGGCCCTTCTCCCCCTCCCTGCTATTAGAGAGGCACTGAAATCGGAAATACTTCACCCTGGAGTTTGTAATGGGCCGTTTTAGACATTTAAGGCTCTAGGAAGACTGGACTCTCTCTGCTTAAATAATCTGAGACAAGGAGCAGATGGTTCTTCCCCCTAGATACCATCCTTGGAAGCCAAGTCCTTTATTACAGCGAGAAGTGGAGAACTACCGACACTTCCACATGGAAATCCACTGCTGGCTTGAACAGCGAAGTGGCTTGGTGCATCAGATTAATTGGTCCCCATGGTCAACTCCAGCCAGGGGTAGCTCATCTTGGAGCATCCCTCTGGGTGAACTATAGCGTTAGGCACATGTCCCAGCCTCTCAACGGCGCATTAAAGGGATTTTCTACTAGGGAACATGGTGATGAGTTTAGCATCTATCCATTTGCTCTATGTGAAGCCACAGGCTTGGACTAGCCTCTGGCAACTCGTGCCAGCTATTGCAGAAGCCCTGCAGGGTTCCAGGGACTCACTCACCTCAAGCTTAGGTTGTTCTGCAGGGCAAACTGGATTCCATTGACTATCTCAGGAAGCTCTGGCACCATAGCCAGCACAGTCACCCCAATGAAATACTGCCAAGGAGAGCAAGAGAGAGAGAGAGTCATCACAGAGCTAACGAACTGCTCAGCTTCGCCACAGCCATGCCAGGGTTGAAGAGAATTAGATAATCCATTGATGGACCCATTTTCCATGGCTACTAGCCAAGATGGGCAGGGATACAACCCCAGGCTCTGGATATCCTAAGCCAGTGGTTCTCCACCTTTCCAGGCGACTGTTGCCCCACCACCCATGGCAGAAGCCAGAGCCCCACTGCCTGGGACTGAAGCATGTAACTTAGCATGGGGGCCCTCTGTGGTGTGGGGCCCCAGGCAACTGCCCTGCTTGCCACCCCCTGCAACTCCCCCCAAACCTGTCCCTTGACTCGCCTGGGGGTTGTGACCCCACAGATTGAGAAACACTGATCTAGAGGAGTTGCTGTACCCCCAGGAGTACACGTACCTCTGGTTGAGAGCCACTGTCCTAAGCCCCTGACTGCCAGAAGATGGATCACTCAATGATTCCCTGTTCTGTTCATTCCCTCTGGGGCACCTGGCACTAGCCACCGTCAGAAGACGGGACACTGGGCTCCAGGGACCATTGGTCTGACCCAGTATGGCTGTTCTTATGATGAACAGCCCTCCCAAGTCCAACACAGAGCATTAGGTGCACTAGCCGCATTCAAACACAGTCACGTGGCTAAACGGGGTCAACTCTCCCGTGACTGAGTGAAGCTTTCCTTTCAGAAGTTTGGGTGTCAGCAACCCAAGATCGCCTGCCTGTCAGGCAAGAGGCCAGTGCAGGTGAGCAGAGACTGAACCTCATGGGGGCCTCAGGAAAGGGAGCTTGAAAACCAACACAGTCCCGCTCTCTGCAGAGAGAGAACTTGCTGGTTAAGGCCTGTATTAGGCCAGGCTCTTCCTGCTAGTCACTAAGCGGCCCCAACTCCACACCTACCACATCAACAAGCTTACATGGCCCATCAGCTGAGCACCAGGCAAGTCCTTTAACTGGGGCCATCGGGCTGGATTCCAAAGTAACGTCATTCATAATGAGATCGGCATCGGGCCCTAGAGCCTGCTTTGTGTAGGGGTGGCTCTGGGTTCTAGGCTTATCCCATACATTCCAATCCAGGCTTTACGGGGCTACTTCTCCACTCCGCTGTAGTTCCCTGCAGGGTGGCTGCAGCACCCGGCCCGTGGATCTGGGCAGTCCGAAGGCTCCTTACCTGAGACACGGTGGAGTTGGTGAGGATGGGGCTGATGTGCTCCATGGCTAGGTCAGCACAGGCGGACATGCACAGGGTGGAGAGCAGGAGAATGATCAGGGCCCTGCAGCGGGACCAATGGACCATGGCGCTGTGATGGTGACCAGGCACTGAGGAAAGCAAGGAGGCATGTGAGCAGACACAGACCTCTAGGCACAGACCTTGGCTCAGTGATTGTGACAGGGTCCCCCATCTACCCATCCCCACTCAACTGCTGCAGCCTATTGACACCATCTGTAGCTCACGAAAGCTTATGCTCTAATAAATTTGTTAGTCTCTAAGGTGCCACAAGTACTCCTTTTCTATCAGCTGTCCCGTTATTCCCCTGGGTTGGTCCTTCCAGGGAAAGGGGAGACGTTACTGCCCAAGCTTTGGTCGATACAGCGTTGCTCCCCAGTGGTCTCCAGTCTGCCACCTAGGTCTAGGGGTTAGATCCCCTGCATCTACCCACTGTGCTCCTCAGGCACTTCCATGGCACTGCAGGGCAGGTTCCAGATACCAGGTCCCATCCCCACCTTGTGCACAGAGCCAGCAGCAAGGCCAGGAACAGGACCCAGGAGTCTTGGCTCCCAGTCCCCTGCTCTGGACAGCGGAGAGCACAGAATCCATCTACTGCTCTCCCGTCTTTTCTGTACTGGGCCAGAGGAAAGGTCAGCCCAGCGCTCTAGGCTGGCCACGGTGGGGACTTACTGTGGCAGTCGCTGATGTGAATGTCGTAGATGTGCGAGTGAGTCTTCAGGGTGAAGAAGAGGCCGATGAGGTAGGCGGCAGGAAGCACGAGGGACACCGTGTACACCAGGGGCCTGCAACACACCAGAGCTGCAGGGAGCTGAAAGGAGAACCGCCCCCCGGTTCCCCCCTCCCAGCAACTCCTGGGAATTCACCTCTGGCCCTTCCCCGAGGGGGGCAGGGAAGAGGTGTTTGCTGCCTTTGGTCAGGCTGGTTTCAGTCACTCTACAATGACTGGGGATGGGGGTGAGACAGGTGCTACTGTCTGTGTCCCCGCTCCCCGGCTCAAGGTGCTCAATCCTCAGGGCTCTGGCAACACCCAAAGCCAGCTGGCTGCTACAGCCCCCTCCCCGCTTCTCTCCACTAACCCTCTGGGTGCCCAGCCTTGCTTTCGCAGGCACCCAAGGGGATGCAGCAGCAGCTTTGGGGGGGAGGCAGGGGGGAGAGATGTACCTCATCTCACACAAGTGGCCCCCAGGGGGAGCTAAGCCCACCCTCCCTGGCCAGGAGTCCTGCCCTCTGAAGCAACTTGCTGGAGAAAGCCAGGGTCAGAGCGGCAAGTGCTCCACACAAAGGAGCTGGCAGACCAAGTAGGAGCCAGTGAGGAGGGAGATCTAGGAAGGATTAATCCTTCCTCACCCACGATACATGGGATTTGAGTGCCCTAGAACAGAGCCCCCCCGTGTGTACTATCTGATGGGAATTGGAGACGTGGCCATTACATTAACATCTCCATGCTGCACTGGGTCATCCTGCTCTAGCATCAAAGGTGCTGCAGAGATAAATGGGCCCTGTTGTGTCCATGGCTGATGGGACTTAGGGCGGGGGGAAATCAGCTAAGAAGAGAGCAGCATGTGTTCCCCAGACACTGGAGACAGTCATCCCAACCCACCCCACAGGAGACAGATATTAGGCCCATTTTACGGTGATGAGACTGAGGCCACATGGCTAAGCCATTGGTAGAGCCCAGATCAGCCCCTGCTCCCATAGAGCAAGCTGGCTTGGCCTTCCAGGAAAGGCACCAAGAGAAGCATGAAAGCAACGCAGCTTGGAGGGTGCTTGGGCAGCCCATTAGGGATCATCACAGCTCCCATGTACTTCTTTAGTGGGGCCAGGGCTGACCCATTACATCCAAGCAACAGAACAGACTGTGAGGCACTTACTGGACATGTTTGTAGTACAGGGTGCCATTGTTCTCCATCTGAAAAACAAGAACCAAAGGATAGTTTGGTTGGTTCTTGTCTCACATGCTCAGCGTAGGATGATTTATGAATGATGAGATGATACACTGAAGCCATGATCTCCACACTCACCCGTCTCCCTCCTCACAGGTGCTAGGGACAGCAGTTTGTTTGTCAGACTGGAGCAGAGCCCCAAGCAGTGACCAGGAGAAATGAAAGCGACTTACCTGTAACTTGATAGGTTTCAGAGTAGCAGCTGTGTTAGTCTGTATTCGCAAAAAGAAAAGGAGTACTTGTGGCACAAGTACTCCTTTTCTTTTTACCTGTAACTGGAATTCAAATGACTCTGCATATTCCCCACTAATGGGAAAGACTCCAGTACAGCTGAAACTAACCTGGAGACGGAAACAGAGTCCTAGCTGAACAAAGACTGAACCAGTGCCTTTCCAAACCCTGCATCCACTAGCAGCCAAATCCAGAATCTAGTGCTGGCTGGAAGCGTGCATTGAAATCCAGATTGCAGATCTCAGCAACTGGTGCCTGCCTCAGCTGAGTGAAGGAAGCAGCCTCAGCGCTTGTGGAATCTGTGCAACTGAAGCAGGGACAGGAATTTTTGCTAGTGTGTAATACTCAGCAGTCCTCTGGGAAGAAAGTGTACGCCCTATGTTGTTCTTAGCATATGAAAAACAAACAAACAATCTTGAGGTTTTATGAAGACTCAGTTCTGTCCGAATTACAGGCGAGAGCCCTTTTAGCATCCAATGTATGGAGGACAAATTGTCCTTAGAATGGGGCTTGGTTGTGGGCAGTGGAAGTGAAATAAAATGGACTGATTTAATCGGAGGGGGAAGAAATCTGATGTCACCTTTGCTAAGGACAGGATCAGGTCTAAGGATTACTTTGTCCTTGTGAAAGGTGGATCAGCTATGAGTGCATGCAGTTCATTTTAACTATCTCAAGGTACCAGGAGAATGAATAATGAAAAACCACTCAGCCAATGGTTTGATCAGAGATTTTATCAATGTGGTCAAAACCAAACTGAAGTCTCAAAAGGGCAGGGTCTCTAACAGAACAATACACATTTGATATAAATCTCAAAACTTTTTAACCAAAACATGAACAAAAACAGCCATCTACAGTCAACTAAGTAGGATACATGGAGTTAGCTGCCAAATGGACCTTTAAATTATGAAACATGCAACCCCAATTTTCTCTTTTCAAAATACATTAAGCATTCCAGAACACAAGAAATGAAGACAGATCTAGGAGAATCAGACTTCCTCTGCACCCAGGCCTGAAATCTGGACCACTGTAGATTGCAGCAATTTCTGGTGGACCATTTTTTAGCGTTAACTAGTATGACCTGCACAGATGAACACCAGTGCAGATTGCAGGTCCAGGTGAAAAATCCTGCTCCCTTCTTGGGACAGGAGACTGAGGGAGGTGCAGCAAGACTGTCAGATAGCTGAAGGAGATTGGTAAACTACTGCCGAGGAGGCCAAACCAGTGCAAGGAGTATCATCCTGACCATGTCCTGACTTATCTTCTGCATCAAGGGAAGCAGAGGAAAGGCATACATCAGACACCTCTTCCAGTGCAGCAGGAGAGCATCTGACAGAGAGATGTCCCTGCCTGGTCTGGAACAAATGACGACACTGTTGAATCTTGCTGAGAACAGGTCCACAACACCTGGAAGATAAGGTCTCTGAAGCACTCTGCATTTGTTCTCCCCAGCCAGATGTAGGGCTACAGGACAAATGTTGAGGCAGAAACACCTCTGCGCACAAGGGGGTGGAATGAGCAACCCCTGCTTGCCGAGATAGCACTGCCAATGTAACGCCCAATACTGCCTGCACAGCCTTCCCTTGCAGATGAAGAACACTGAGCCAGATGAACCGCTCTTAGTTCCAGTATTCCGATATGCAACTTTCTTTCAAGACGACCAGGACCCCCAAATTGTTAAGTGCCCCCCTGTCCCCCAACTCCAGCTGCATCTATGGTCAACGTCTGGGGTGGATCCAGAGAACGGAACTGCACACCCTTGAGTGCGTTTGTCCTGGATGGCCACCAGTCTAGCAAGACCACGACATTCCAAGGCATGGTGATCCACTGAAGACTCTTCCGACCTGATCTGAGGTCTGGGACATCAAGTGCTGAATGAATAGGTCTCATTCTCAGACAGTCAAATGGAGTCCTGTAGGTAGTGGCTGCCCTAAACCCCCATGAGACCCAGGAAGAACTTTATGCTCCGTGTAGGGCAACTTTGAATCTTTGATAGACATTTTTCAGAATGAAACAGTCTGTCCTCAGAAAAGCTCTCCCTTCTACAGAGTCCAGTATGGCACCCGTAAAGAAATCCTGTGTGTAAGACAGAGGATAGTCTTTGGGAGGTTGAGGAAAAATCTTACGTCTAAAGAAACAGAACTGCTTATGGTGATTATGTGGCTCAATGGGTGCACAGCAGCCAAAAATCGATAGTCAACTGTCCAGGTAAGGATAAAACAAAAATACCCCGATTCCTCAGATGGCTACCACCACAGACAGGCATTTTGCCAATACCCTAGGTGCTGTGGAAAGGCCAAATGAGAGCACCCTGTACTGGAATGGTGTCCAGCCACCACAAATGGAACACACTTCCAATAGCTTTGTCAAATCATGATTGGAAATACGCATCCTGTAGACAGGGTCACAAGCCAATCCGGGACTAGCAGTGAAGGGATTATGGAGGCCAGTCAGCAAACGGAACCAAAAGCTTCCAGATGCTCTTAAAGTTGGGAATCGGCCCAAATGGCCAAATCTCTTCCTTTTGCACCATAGAATCATAGAATATCAGGGTTGGAAGGGACCCCAGAAGGTCATCTAGTCCAACCCCCTGCTCAAAGCAGGACCAAGTCCCAGTTAAATCATCCTAGCCAGGGCTTTGTCAAGCCTGACCTTAAAAACCTCTAAGGAAGGAGATTCTACCACCTCCCTAGGTAACGCATTCCAGTGTTTCACCACCCTCTTAGTGAAAAAGTTTTTCCTAATATCCAATCTAAACCTCCCCCATTGCAACTTGAGACCATTACTCCTCGTTCTGTCATCTGCTACCATTGAGAACAGTCTAGAGCCATCCTCTTTGAAACCCCCTTTCAGGTAGTTGAAAGCAGCTATCAAATCCCCCCTCATTCTTCTCTTCTGCAGACTAAACAATCCCAGCTCCCTCAGCCTCTCCTCGTAAGTCATGTGCTCTAGACCCCTAATCATTTTTGTTGCCCTTCGCTGTACTCTTTCCAATTTATCCACATCCTTCTTGTAGTGTGGGGCCCAAAACTGGACACAGTACTCCAGATGAGGCCTCACCAGTGTCGAATAGAGGGGAACGATCACGTCCCTCGATCTGCTCGCTATGCCCCTACTTATACATCCCAAAATGCCATTGGCCTTCTTGGCAACAAGGGCACACTGCTGACTCATATCCAGCTTCTCGTCCACTGTCACCCCTAGGTCCTTTTCCGCAGAACTGCTGCCGAGCCATTCGGTCCCTAGTCTGTAGCGGTGCATTGGATTCTTCCATCCTAAGTGCAGGACCCTGCACTTATCCTTATTGAACCTCATTAGATTTCTTTTGGCCCAATCTTCCAATTTGTCTAGGTCCTAGAAAATTTGTCTAGGACCAGAAAGATAACCCGGAGTAAAAACCTTGACCCCTTCTCTAGTAAGTGAGAACCTCCTTGACAACTCCTACCAGAAGCAACGTCTCCATGCCTGAGAAGGATTGCCTTGTGAAAGAGGTCCCTGGAGAGGGATGGGTAGGAGGCAGTCTTTCCAGTTGTATGGCATAGCCCTTTTCTATGATCTCCAAGACCTGTTGGTCTGATATAACCTGCTTCCATGTGTTGATGAAGTGGACTAGCCTGCCTCCAAAGGAAAGGGTAGAAGAGAGTGCTGGCTGGTTGATTCTGGACTCTCAAAGGTCTCACCAAAACGGAGGATGGACTTGTCTGGGATGAGGATGCAGGCGGTTTAGATTTGGAACATTGTTTGAAAGGCCTCTTTCCAGAATGGCTCTGTGAGGCTGCACCTTGTTGATGTGTGACTGGATGACTGAAGGTTGGGGTAATGCTGCCTCCGGTACTGGCAAGAGGACTGGAGGGCCTCCTTTGAGTAGATGGCATCGACCCCCAAAGATTGAGTTTTTGATCTCGTCTCCTTTAGTTTTGCCAATGGTCTTTTCAAGGAAGAGACCCTCCACTCCAAGACTACGCTCTCCCAGCTGACTTTGAGCATCCATAGCTAGGATGGAGGATCAAAGCAACGCATGATCCTGATGCCCACACCTGATGCCAACTCTCCGACAGAGTCCAAAGCACTGAAGGAAGCCCTGAGGGAGTGTCTAGCTACATTCTGACCCTTCAATAAGATGGCATCTACTGACTGTCTGGCAATCAGGCAAGGCCTGGAGAAAAAGCAACACTCCCCGCTCTGTCCCCCATAGATCAAATTGGTTATGGGCCAGGACTGCCAGATAATTTTCCACCCTAACACCGAGGGAGAAGGGGGAGGACATCTTTCTCCCCCTTCCCCCACTGGGGTGGAGTGTAGCTGTCCAGATCCCCTGTTGCTGGCAGCAGCCACCACCAATGAATTCGGCACAAAGCCAGTATGGAAGGAAGATTCCCTTCAGAAGAAATCTGGTATAGTTCATTAGAGATGGGTTGTCAGTGGCCCCCGCAGCAGTGGCCAGCCCTCACAACTCATCCAGGATGGGCAGCGATACCCTACTCTTCGCAGTGGCTCTAAGGATGTAAGATACTGAGAAGTCTCTTCCTCCAGTACTGCAGGGAGATTCGAGTGGACACCATGGGATGCCCCAAGTCACAGAAATGCACAGCATCCCCAGAAGGAGAAAAGCTGATGCCACCCCTGCATTGATCGAGTGATAGGTACAACCTCACGATCAGGTCCTAAAAGCTCCTGTCCAAAGAGAGCAGCTCTCTCTTCATCCTCCTCAGACAGAGAGTCCCAGGTCTCACTGTAGTATCAGTGGAACTGGGGAAGCAGGATCAGAGGATCCCTGGGCTTTAAGATTCTTTGCAGATGAAGTGTTTCCTCTCCATCCATGCAGAGGATAAATTGGAGAGGACCTGAAGTGGTCCCTCACTAAGGCCCCAGGACTGCCAGGTCTCCCCTACTATTGTCAGGAACATGCCAATAGGGGGCAGACGAAAAGGGTGGTCGGAATCTCACTGCAGGTCAGTTCTTCCTCTATACTCCTCCTGGAGAGGGTCCAGGTCTGGACCCAAGAAAGCATACCAAGGATAGTAACCGATGCAGAGGAAGGAATGGGGATTCTGCTCTTTGCTGAGGCCCCGTAGGAAGCCTAAGAGGAGGAATGAGAAAGGTCCCGGAAAGAGCCAGCGGGATCTGGTCTCTTCTTCCTTGGAAGTGATGAAGATGACAATCCTGGAACCAAGGAGACATGCCTCCTTTTAGGAGCTGTGCGCCTTGCACCAGGATCCAAGGCATGCACCCGAGCAGAGAGAGACAAAACTG
The DNA here is from genome assembly GCF_009764565.3 of Dermochelys coriacea. Classification (NCBI taxonomy): domain Eukaryota; kingdom Metazoa; phylum Chordata; order Testudines; family Dermochelyidae; genus Dermochelys; species Dermochelys coriacea. The sequence goes on along the minus strand of NC_050068.2, from coordinate 348,711,412 downwards.
TCTGGAACCGGAAACGACCGCAAATCCAATAGTTTGGCCACCATTGGATCCGACGACCCATGTGAGCTCCTCTCTAGTTACTGAAGCTGGAGGTGGAACAAGTTTCAGCTCCAGAACGGTTGTGGCCTTTTTTTTTTTTTTTTTTTTTAAATAAATATAAGGACACCACACGGATGGATCTGCTAGCAGTTCTGGTTCCCATGGATCAGAACTCATGCTGGCGGTCTTGCTTCCGAGACTGAGGAAAAAGCAGCGTAGATGATGCTGCAGCGACTGTGCTGATGGCCCTAATTCAGAGGCACTGCTTACATCAGTCTTCCAGGCAACTGGAAGAGACCCTGGTCCTGCAGCCGCAGGGGCTGCGTCGGGGTTGGTCTGCTGTGAGGCATGAGGTACAGCACCAGCCAGGGCCGCTGAACTGGTCCTCAACACGTCTTCCGGAACCGGACCGGTGGGAGCCAACCACCCAGGCCTCAGACGATGCCTTGGGGCTTGACCGAGGGCTGCAGAACTGAGTCCGGCCCAGACAGGGGCTGTGGCTTCTTGGAACCCTTCAGCCGGCTGGAAGTAGAGGCTGAACGTTTAGACCTTGGAGCCGGAGTCCGAATGGATGCAGAGAGGCCTAGAGCCGAGGGCTTCCTGAAGCAGGGAACTGCAGATGAATCTCCATCCCTGCAGGCACCCCCTATATTGTCCTCCGTACACCAGGGATGCTGAGGGGAGAGGCGGGCGCGAGAGCTCTAGCTGCCATGGCTGGACAAGGGTCCTGCTACAAGGCGTGCAGTACCCGTAAGTGGGAACGTGCCAAGCCACTCGAACAGCACCTCCTGCTCAGAGCTGTGCCCAGTGGGTATCCAGTCACACCACACCTGCTCAGACATGAGCCCCTGGAAGGCCCGCAGCGCGAGTACAGCCAAGGGATGGCTAACTAGAGTCTGCTCCTTGTGCAGCAGAGTTTAGTTCTGTTCCGGTCAGTTGTTCCCATACAACCCTGCTGAAGACCATGGGGCTGCACAGAAACCTGAGGAACTCTTGTGGTCTTCAGACCCTCTTTCTGAAGATTGGGCACAAGACGGCAATAGCACGCGATCAGAGAGTCAAGCTGGGTTGAGTTTGCAGTTATCAAAAGGACTGTTCTCCCCTAAGTTAGCAGGGCAGGCTGGAGAGACTGATCTGGAACCTCACAGTGACTTCAGAGTCTTACAGAAGACTTTTAGCTCCCCATATGCCTAGTGGAAGAGGAAGCAAGGAGTCTGGGTGCGTGCAGTGGAGAGAAAAGTGATCAGATTAATAAGAGACCTCCCCATTCCATGTGATCTCAGTCTCTTCTCTCCTCAGCAGCCTCAAGCCAGGCCAGGTGCAGGATGCAAGCGAGGAATTAGGAATGCCAACTCCCAGAAGCTAAGAATTGGACCAACCTGCTCTGTAACTCTGGCTGGCACACCAGAGTGCGAGTCCTGAAGGCGCGCACAGAAAACCCTCCACATGCAGCTCAGTCCTCAGTGGTTAGTTACCACCAAGCATAGGAAAGTCTGTCGGGGTGACCACCAATGCACCCCAAGGAGTTGGCTGTAAATATGCAGATCTCAGGGATGCCTCCACCCCAGAGGTGGCTGCATTTTAGTGTACAGGACCAGTAGTTTTGTACAGCATTTGTGCTGTCCAGAAAAGCAAAGCCCTTTTCTTCTTGAGCAGCTGCCTACTGATCATGAGCGCAAGTTTTGCTAGTTACTTGAATTCAGAACATCCTGTACACCAGGCATCACAGAATGTCCCAGTCTAGCAGAGGACACCTTACCCCTGACTGGGTCCTTCCTGTTCCCAACCCAACCTGGAAGCCCCTGTGATGCAGGAAGAACACCCATGTTGCAGCAGCCACTAATCTCACCTGGAGGATTCACTGATTAGCAGAGAAGTCTGGCCCTTGCTGGACACACCCTGCCCCCATCAAGGAGAGAGGCACTGCTAGGCAGCCATGGGCACTGCAAGCTTGAAGAGGCCAGTGATCAGACAGTAAATCCCCTGCATGGCTGGGCAGAGGTATCTGCAGGTCAACAGGCCCCATACAGGAGCTAATACACTAACTTAGGTGCCCAGGTTTCCACCTACCAAGTCAAAGTGGCAGTTCTGGCAGAGGTAGTGTCCTGCTGGACTCTGGGTAATGTTCTGGCATTCACCACAGACCAGCCTCCCATAGACTTTGGAGAACAGCGTTGGAGCAAACACACCTGTCAAGGGAGAGAAAAGGAGGTTGGAATGGATCCAGGGGTTTCACACCACACCTTCAGCAAACACTGGTGACAAGGCCCAGGGCAAGAGGAAAAGGGTCCAAGAGAGACATCACGCTTCCACTGGGAAGTTGATCAAGACTTTGGCCACAGAGCACAGAGTCCCACTTTGCTGTGGGCCAAATAAGTGCTGATTCTCCCCTCCAGCAGCTGGCTAAGAGGAATTCCCATCTAGGAGATGGACTTTTATTCCCTAATGGCCCCTTTAATAGGCTGTTCCCAACCCACCAGGGAGCCCAAGAACACACGTCCTCTGTTCAAGGAACAGTACATGCTTCCCCCACACTGCCCTGCCAGCGTGCTCTGACCAATACCCATGGGCCCCACTCTCTGCACAGGAGTAGAGTTTGTGTCTATTCAATCCCTGGCTTTTTGATAAAAAGCAACACATCCTGACTGCATGGCCACTCTGATGTGGATGCCTGCCCGCTCCCAGGACTTAGGCAGAGCCAAACCCATTTTATGCCAGCCAGCCTGATGGAAGCAACGCCCCTAGGAGTCCAGGTGTCCAGTACCCAGGGGAGGTAAGAGGCAATACATCCTGCTCAGGGGCACCCCACCTCTAGCTCTAGGAGCTGCATTATGCACAGGAGGATGTCCCACCCAGCTCCCCGGAACTGTGGGAACCTCTCTGCAATGATGGGCCACAGCATTTTGTAAGCAGTGTGTAACTCCAGACACTGTCCCAGATTTCAATAGGCGCTGCCAATCGAAGGGCTAGAGCAGAGATGGAACTCCGCAAAAATCCAGCCTGAAACAAGGTCATAGCCCCCAGGGGATGTGCACAGGGTACATGTATCCCCCAAGGCTGAAGCCCTGCAGGGGAGCTAGGCTTCACTGGAGAGGCCTCAAGATCGGAAGACGGGGACAGACTGTAACAGACAAGCCCTGCACAACAGCATGGTCAGTGGATGCAGCCAATACATTCAGGTTAGGAGACTGTGCATTGCGGTCTCATTCCTGGACCCAGGGCTTTAGCGCTTGGCCAATTTCTTGCTTACCTCCCACGGAGAGGAAGAGCAGGGCAGAGCTGACACCTGCCGATCTGCTGTTAAACCTCTGCTCCTGGTGGCGGATGCCTCCAATCACCATGCACAAGCCCTTGAAAGGAACAGGGGACACTCCGTTATCACCCCTGAGCCACCTCTCCTGGAGTGCACTTCATTGCAGCGCAGATAGCAAAGTAACCCTGCCCCCCCATTCAGTTGCGTGGCGCACGAGAAGCGGCTTCGAAGAGGAAAGAGGTCGGCTGGGGCGAGTCTGAATGGAGCGCGTTAGAACAAAGAGGCAGAACTACCAGAAGCTGCCCGCTCCCGGGGCCCGGATCGACAGCGGAGCCTGGAGCACAGCTCCAGGCCACGAGCCTCCAGCCAGACTCACCGGCACGAGGAGGACACAGCCCAGCAGGGTCCCTGTCAGGGCCGACTTCACAATCTCCTCGTAACACTTGTTCCCTTCCCGGGAGCCCTTGATCAGCGCTGTGATGTAGAAGGTCAGCTCTATGATGGAGCCAAAGGAGGCGTTCACCACAGCCCCCACCGCGAAGTTACTCTGAGCTGAAATACTAAGTCACACGAAGGCAGGGGGGTTAGTTAGCAGAGGGAGGCTCGAAACAGACCCTGGGTGGAGACAGGTGGATGGATCATTCAACATGAACAGCAGAATTCAGGCTACTGGTGCAACCTTCTATGTTGGAGCCACATGGCTTCCAGCCCTCCCAAACGGTCTTTTTTTAGGGCAAGACTGATGATTTTTTTTAAGGAAGGATGCAGTCCTCCTCTATCCACCAAACCTGTCCACCAGCAGGGCTGCAGTTACGCCCCTTTGTGTTGCACTCAAGCTAAACTGAGCAGCACTGAAGTGGAAACCCGAGGATCTGCCAAGAGCTGCTGGAAATGGGGTCCCTTCTGTGGGCAACGCTTGGAGTCAATGCCTCAGCCCAGTGCTAGGGGGCCCTGAGCTACTGGCTGTGCTGCCTCACACACGGCTTAGTGTCATCTAGGCAAGCCTTCCCGTCGTGGACACTGCATGTGGCCTCCCTTTCTAGGATGGCCTGCAGGGTTAGTGTAGGAGCAGGGGCAGATTAGGGTGTTAGGGGCCCTGGGCCAGGGCAAGTGGGGGCCCTTCCCCTCCCATTCCGCCTGCAGTCCCAGCGCTCCAGCTGGGGCTTGCCCCGCTCTGCCTAGCTGGAGTGCTGGGCAGTGGGGTGGAATGTGACAAGCCCCTGCACCCCAACTAGAGAGGGTCTGGGCACAGGGTGCCCATTTTTCCAGGGCCCCCAGGCCCAGTCCTCATTGGCCCAGTGGCTAATCCGCCAGAGTGTGTGTGTGTGGGGGGGGCCTGCATATTTCACCCCAGAGACAGCAGGGGCGGTGCCTGGATACAGGGTGACGAGCCAGCTATGCATAGGAACACTCCACCAGGAGTCCAAGAATCCCACAGGAAGTTCATGCTGGATTGCACAACCGCCTATCGCAGGAATGATCTGCCCAAGCAGCAGCCAGGACTCCTGGCAAGGAGGGGGTGAGATGGGAGGGGACGAGAGTCACGTTGCGCCCTGTTACGCCGCTCACCGGCGAGACGTCATGACGCGGCTTTGGAACGGGGCTGGGAATTAACACAAGGGTTTGTTCTGAACCCCAGCCCCCTGCCGGACCTGGGAGAAGGCGCGGCCTCACCTGGCAATGGCCATGCCGATGTAGTACGAGAGGGGCATGATGGAGAGCAGCGAGAGGGTGAACTTCACGGCAGAGCTGGTGAAATGGTTGTGGCTGTCGACGTAGCCCAGAACCAGCGACACAATCACGAGCGGCAGCAGGTCTGCGTTGCGGCCAGTCAAGGGGCACTTCCAGGCAACGTTGTGGCTCCCGTTACGAGTACCAGAGCGCCTCGCCTGGGGATGTGCTTAGCCTCCATGTCCCAGGAGGCAGGTTTTGCAGAGATTAAATAACCTGAGCAGGGGAGTCCATGTATATGGATTGAACCGAGATCTCCCAGCTCCCAGGCTTGATCCTCAGCCACAAAGCCAATGCTCACTTTCCCCCTACTACCTGGCCATGCCTCATGGTCAGAGCGCGCAAGCGTCTGCTGAGCACATGGTACGCCGCTCGCACCTCTGCCAGCCTCCTCCTCCCCCTACCCTGTACTAGCCATGCCAGCTGCTCTGAGCCAGCTGAAGGATTGCCTTGAGCGGATCAGGGATCTGCAGAGAACACCAGGCAGCCGAGAGGCTGCACTCACACCTCTGCAGGAGGTTCCTGTATGTTCAGTGCCTCCATATCCCTTCTCCGCCCCAGGGGAGCCCTGGGCTGCCCGACATGCACTACCCAGCAACACCGGCGTTTCCCCAATGCTGGCCCCAGAGCCAGGCGTCTGTCTGAAGGATACTGACGGCGAAGACGTTGATCCCGTCCACGGCGTATTTGTAGTAATAGGCATTAACGGCCCGGTAGCAGCACAGAACCACTTCAGCCTCCAGCGGCACCTCTGTCTGCAGGGTCAGAGAGCCCAGGCGTTAGGGAGGCTTCTAATTCGCAGCAAACCTCACTATTCTCGGCAGTGCTGGGAGAGACGTCTCCAGCTGAGGTTGCCTAAAACTTCCCATTTCCTGGCGTCCCCCAAGAAGGGGAGGATTGTTTGGACAAAGGGAAATGCCCAAGGATTCCCTGGGCTCAGGAGCCTCTCCCCTGCCCTCCTTTGTGGGATGGAGGTACCTTTAATGAGGGTCTTATCAGAGTCGCTCCACTGTGCCAGCCAGAGCTCTGGAGCAGGCTGGTCTGGAGCCCTGTGCTAGTCACATCGACCGACTTAGCCCTGTGCTCACCTGCACTGGTGCCAGGAAGGGGATATTGTGGGTGGCTTGAAGCCAACCATCCTCCTGGTCGCTCTGCTGGCTGCTTCCCCACCTGGTCAGCCTAGCTCTGCATGAGAAGCAGCCAACCCGCCCAGCCCTTCTGCAGCTGCTCGGCCTGCTCCTATGTCCAGGAGATTGGGAAGCATGGCACTGAGCCAAGATGAACTCTCCTCCCATGCAGATGGTGCTGGGGTGAGGAAAGCAGTCTCTCCAAAATCTTCCCAGTCCAAACACCGCCGCCCCATAAAGGGATGGGAAAGGTTAGCAAGTAACGGGCCACTCTCTCTAGATGACAGGCACCCCCCTCCCAAGGGGAAAGCTGGAAACACGTTCCAGTCACTGCGGAACCAACCTTCCTCATCCTCTGGACGTGCACGTGCTCCGGGGGCAGGAGCAGGACTTTGGTGACGGTCCGAGCGTTCATCTTGGCAACGGGGATGATGAACACAAAGAGCCAGGCGATGAAGCAGACCAGGCCATGGGCAAGTGCAAGGACTGGGTAGCCCAGCAAGAGCCAGATATACGTGTTCACACGCCGCTGGTGGGAAGAGCAAAGCAAGGGCTGTGTGAGTGGCCATGGGCAATGCCAAGCCAAGGGAAGGCACTTCCAATTAGGAGCCTTTGGGACTCCTCCAGCCGTTACTCAGATCTGCTGGGACATCAGCACAGACCATTACGCCCATGCTTTGGTTATAGGGACCGTACAACTGGAGGAGACCTACTGGGATCCTGTTTCTCCATCTCTTGGCCCGGGGAGTATCGGGGGCAGGGATTCAGAAGCCAGAGAAGTTTCCCTGCTGGGTCTTTCCCATTCCGAGTGGGTATTCAGAGTGCCAGAGGGCTGCACCGATACAGACCCAGCAGCGTGAGCCAAGCCACAGCTGATCCAGAGCAGGAAGCTCCATGTCTAACTCCCATCCGGGGGTGGCGCATTTAGAAGAGGAATGGGAACCCAGCTCCTTCTGGCCTCTCTGCTGCGGGAGTCAGATGCAGGCACCTACTGGGCCGATAGCTGGGAGAGGCCTTACAACTTGAAGTGACAGCTGAGCTGGTGTGTGCCAGGCTGTAGCAGCCCATCCCCTGAGCTGTCCATGCCAACAGCACAGGGAGCAGCTCAGGATGGAGCATCTCCGACTCCTCCCTCCTCCCCAGGAGACACAGCCAAGGGGCCTTACCCAGTGCGTGGCGTCGGCCCGGCTGCCGGGCTCCTGTGGAGTGCCGGGCACCAGTTCATGGCGGATGAGGAGGGGGGTGCTCTCCTTCGCTTTGTTCACCTCCGAGATGACTTCACATTTGTTGAACTTGATGCTGCACTTTCGAGAGTACGTTCTGGTCTAGGAGACAGGAGAGCAGGTCTTCAGAGAGGGGCAGAGATTTGGGGGTGGGGGAGAGTATTGGAGGGGACATCAAAGGAAACCAGGGGGCAGAGATGATTCAGCCATGAATAAAGCAGCTTTCACTCCCACAGAGGTGGTACTGGAGGCTGAGGCTCAGGGCCTGCTCCAGCTCCCTTTGCCAATTTTACATTTGTTCTCTGCAGGTCATTTGATTGCTGCTCCACACTGGGTCAGGGCCCTGCGTTAGAGGCAGAGAACTGTACCTTCTGCTGTGGAGCATGCTATCATTGCTACCACATTAACAGATGCCCCGAGCTGCATTAGCTAACATGGCTCCTTTTCTGGCCAGGATGTACAGGGCAAGCAAGCCAGCTTCCCCCTGGAGAGGGAGGGAGGGGGCAGGGAAGAGTCTATGCTCATGCAGTTTTGTCAGCCACTTGGCTAGGGATCCCCAGTTCAGAACTGGGCACGAATCCTGGCACAGCAAGGAAGCAGGTCGCTCATTTTCCACCCCGCTGCTCCCCTCTACCTTCTGAATCACTTTTCCAAATGGCCAGAGAAAATACCCAGCGAGTTCCCAGCACAGCTTCCCTGTGGGGAGAAAGGAGACAGCAGTCAGCTGGGACCAGGCTCCCTGGCATATTTCCCCTTGGCCAGCAAGACACTCCCTCTGAGCCAGAGGAGGATTACTGAGGCTGTCCGGGGGGGGGGGGGGGGGGGGAGGGGGATGGGCCTTGCCTAGGTGGAAGGGAAGGTGACCTGCCCTCACCACCATGATGAGTGCTGGGTGGAAGGAAGCTCACGGCTTGTTATGAAGCGCTCCTGCAGTTTAGCCTAGGTGTTTCTGGGGAGAGGTGAGGCAAGACCGACAGGGTCCAGGAGACAGGACTCTTGCACCAGAAGCAAACTGCCTGCAGAAGCCGCAGAGCTAGAATGGAGGCAGAGCATCTTTCTGTTCTCTGGTCATTGGTAAGGAGACGCTGACTCCTTCCCCCAACAGTTCACCCTGGGGCTTCTGACCCAGGGCCACCAACAGCCTTTTGGTTGGGGGTCCTACTTTCCACCAGGAAGGGAAGAGGAGATCATGCATCCAACGGAAACAAAGAATTACCCAGGAAGGCCATCCCATCCCGTCTACCACCCTCTCTTGTTGTACTAGGCTGCCTAATCCTTTCTGGGGCCCTGGAGAACAGGAAGTGAAGTCCCAGTGGATGATGGCCCTTGGCCTTTTCATCCACACAGCGCCCAATTAAACCTAGTCACCTCAGAAGAGAGGAAATACCATTTTACAGAGGGAGAAGATGAGCAGGGTTTAGTGATTTGACTTCATGCCACAAGCGGAGTGTGATCACAGCTCTGGGAGTAGAGCTCAGGAGCCCTTGCATTCAAGTGGTGACATACAACTTCTCACACTTCCATGAATGGTTTATAGGGGTCTGGAGGCAGGTTTGGGAAGCAGGCTTTTGGGGAGAGTGGTCTCACTGCAGCAGGGTAGTGAGATTTGTCCCCTGGATGTTTTATGTAAGAGTTTCACAGCAAGTTCTTTTGCTGCCTATTTATCCATTTGAGGGGGATGAATCTTGGAAGTTGTGCACACTGCCTGAAGAATCAGAGGCAGCTGCATACCTTAACATAAGAAATCTTTCACCAATACAAGGTTCAGGTCAGCCGGCAGACCATTTGCTCAGCTAGTCTGACCTGCTGCACAACCCAGACCAGATTTTATCCAATAATTCCTGCATCAACCCCAGGAACTTGTGGTTGAATTAGAGTGTCTCTTTTAGCAAGACACTCAGTAATGAGTTAAAGACTAAGTGATGGAGAATTTACCACATCCCCAATAAATCTGTCCCCATGGTTAATTACTAAAAGACTGCAAATTCTCAATCACCTGGAATCTAAGTTATTGGATGTCTTATATTGCCTCCCAACACCTTGCATTGCTCCTGTTTTCCTCCCACAGATGTGATCTAATGCTCTAAGGGGTGGGAAGAATTCAATTTTTGTTGGGTTTCTACAGCAGCTAGGACATCAGGGTCCATGACCAGGGCTCCTAAGCACGACGGCAACATGTTATTAATGTAACACGTGGTTTATTGTAACCCAGTGTTCCATGAGAACTGAGTTGGGTCTAAGAAATAAAACAGCTAGCACAGATTACTGGCAGGGATCGCACTGTGTGTATCCAGTGCGCAACGGGCCCTGGCTACTAGGCCTACGACATACACGTCACAGTTCAAGAGTCTCTGCAGAACGCACCGTATGGAGCTCCCAGTATTGTGAGGAACATCAGGGCAGAAACCAGGAGATAGAGGAGGGACAGCCACCATCCAAACAGCAGCAGGTAGAGGATGTTCCCACATGTGACTGTGGAACCTGGTAAAGAGAAGATATAAGGATTGATGGAGTGACCTGTGGAGAATCTAAGATATAAGCTCCGAGGAGCCCATCTGAGGGCTGGCCCAGTTGGTCTGGGAGTCATCAAGTCTCATACCCAGAATTTTGTCCTGGTGAAAGGAGCTGGATTAGTAGCCCTAGAGATTGAAGTCCTGCTTATCCGCTAAATGTGTACAGCGGGGCTTGGGAATCCAATCACTCACTGCCCACAAACAAATGAGGAACACTGCAGGGTGGATGAGGTGGCTAAGCCCCTACTCTGCAGAATTTAAGCACTCCCTTTTAGATGTTTCAGCTCTTATATCTGCAAAGCTAAAAGCTTGCAACTGTGATGGGATGCAGTGCAGTTTTCCTGAGTCTGCGGACAGACTTCTCTGGTACCTCTGCTGCTGCTCAGCTTTGCCCAAACAGCAGAAGGACACTAACTGGACTCTGGTCAATTTGACTGCTGCTATTCCAGAACCCTTAAAGGAGCCGTGGAAGGGTTCTGTTGTTTTCACTCTGCTACTGAGAAGAGGTGGGAGACAGACAGTGGCTGGAGCTGTTAACGAGTAACGAGAATTTCCCCCCACCCCAAGGCTGAGAGGGGAAGTTAGAATAGCTGGGATGAGAGGAAGAGCTCTCTTCCAGCATAAGAGCGGCCATCCTGGATCAGACCAATGGTGCATCTAGCCCAATATCCTGTCTTCTGATAGTGCTTCAGAGAAAATGAAAAGAACAGGCCATCGAGTGATCCATCTTCTGTCATCCACTCCCAGCTTCTGGCAAACAGAGGCTAGGGACACTCAGAGCATGGGGTTCCATCCCTGACCATCATGGCTAATAGCCATTGCTGCACCTATCCTCCAGGAACTTATCAAATTTTTTGAACCCTGTTACAGTTTTGGCCTTCACAACATCTCCTGACAATGAGTTCCACAAGTTGAAAGCAGGCAGGCTTTGTACTTCAGACTCCTGATAGCCACAGGCAATGAGGGGGAAAAAGCCCCCCGATTAGGATGCACCAATAGCACCCCTCTTTCTCTGTAGCTGGGGACCTTTTGTGGGGAAGAAAGAGGGGTTTCTCCTGGATGGCGACTTCTATTTCTGCAGCTTTCTGCTGCCCTCTTACCATTTTTGTATTCTTCTCTGGCTAAGGAGCTGAGCCCCAGGCTAGTAAGCACCCAGGGAGTTCTTCTGAGCCCCAAGGTACAGTATGGGTAGCAACACCAACTCCCCCAAAATCCCTGCCACTGTATTCAACCCTGGCCCAGAGAAAACTCCGCTAGGACAGGAGAGGTGGCCATCTGCCCATTCCGTTCTTGGCTTCTCTGAGGAGACTGCCAAGTTGCACCAGTTTGGGGGACTCTTATTCACCAGGAGAGGGACTGAGACCAGGGTCACTCCCAGCTCATTGTTTGACTTCAGAAACGGAACCACATGAGTGATGAAGCTGGTTACATGGAAGTTAAAAAGAAGAGTCACCAGAAGGAAATGCCTGCAAGCTACATGGACGCTTTTTAAAAAACACCACGAGAAAGGATCAAATTAAAAGTATATCCCAATTAAAAAAAAAAAAAAAAAGAAGGTCAGAGGACCAAGAAACGCCACCATGGCTCAACAGAGTAAAAGAAGCAGTTAGAGGCAAAAAGACATCCTTTAAAAAACTGGAAGTCAAACCCTACTGTGGAAAATAGAAAGGATCACAAATTCTAGCAAGTCAAAGTATAATTAGGCATGTAAAAAAACAAATTGAAGAGCAACTCGCAAAAGACTCAAACTAACAGCAAAAATTACCTCAGAAGCAGGAAGCCTGCCAGACAATCACAGGGCCACCAGACAACGGAACTGCTAAAGGAGCACTCAAGGAAGACCAGGTCATTGCAGAGAAGCTAAATTAATTATCTGCATCAGTCTTCACTGCAGAGGATGGGAGGAAGATTCCCACGCCTGAGCCATTCTTTTTAAGGCGACAAATCTATTGATCACTTCAATCTGGGACAGTTCCTCAGAGTGGTCTTGGAACAAATTGATAAATTAAATAATAAGAAGTCACCAGGACCAGATGGGATTCACCCAAGAGTTCAGAAGGAACTCCAATATGAAATTGCAGAACTACTAACTGTGGTATGAAACCTATCACTTAAATCTGCCTCTATACCAGATGACGGGATGACAGCTAATATAACACCAATTTTTAAAAAGGCTCCAGAGGCGATCCAGGCAGTTACAGGTCGGTAAGCCTAACTTCGGTACCAGGCAAACTGGCTGAAACTATTGTAAAGAACAGAATTAATCAGACATATCGATGAACACAATTTATTGTGGAAGAGTCAACATGGCTTTCGTAAAGGGAAATCATGCCTCACCAATCTATTAGAATTCTTGGGCGGGGTGGCGGGTCCAAACATGTGCACAAGTGTGATCCAATGGATATAGTGTACTTGGACTTTTTGAAAGCCTTTCACAAGTTCCCTCAGCAGAAAGCTCTTAAGCAAAGTAAGCTGTCATGGGATAAGAGGGAAGGTCCTCTCATGGATCAATAACTGGTTAAAAAGACAGGAAACAAAGGGTAGGAATAAATAGTCAGTTTTCATAGATACTAAGGTCAGAAGGGACCACTCTGATCATCTAGTCCGACCTCCTGCACAGCGCAGGCCACAGAATGTCACCCACCACTCCTATGAAAAACCTCACCCATGTCTGAGCTATTGAAGTCCTCAAATCATGGTTCAAAACTTCAAGGAGCAGAGAAGCCTCCCTCCAGTCAACCATGCCCCATGCTACAGAGGAAGGCAAAAAAAAAAACCTCCAGGGCCTCTCCAATCTGCCCTGGAGGAAAACTCCCTCCCGACCCCAAACATGGCAATCAGCCAAACCCTGAGCACATGGGCAAGATTCACCAGCCAGATACCCAGGAAAGAATTTTCTATAGTAAATCAGATCCCATCCATCTAATATCCCATCTCAGGGGATTTGGCCTATTTACCCTGAATATTTAAAGATCAATTACTTACCAAAATCCCATTATCCCATCATACCATCTCCTCCATAAACTTATCGAGTAGAATCTTAAAACCAGATAGATCTTTTGCCCCCGCTTCCCTTGGAAGGTTATTCCAAAACTTCACTCCTCTGATGGTTAAAAACCTTCGTCTGATTTCAAGTCTAAACTTCCTGGTGGCCAGTTTATACCCATTTGTTCTTGTGTCCACATTGGTGCTGAGCTTAAATAATTCCTCTCCCTCTCCTATATTTATCCCTCTGATATATTTATAGAGAGCAATCAGATCTCCCCTCAACCTTCTTTTAGTTAGGCTAAACAAGCCAAGCTCCTTAAGTCTCCTTTCATAAGACAAGTTTTCCATTCCTCGGATCATCCTAGTAGCCCTTCTCTGTACTTGCTCCAGTTTGAATTCATCCTTTTTAAACATGGGAGACCAGAACTGCACACAGTATTCTAGGTGAGGTCTCACCAGTGCCTTGTATAACGGTACTAAAGCCTCCTTATCCCTACTGGAAATGGCTCTCCTGATGCATCCCAAAACCGCATTAGCTTTTTTCACAGCCATATCACATTGGCAGCTCATAGTCATCCTATGATCAACCAATACTCCAAGGTCCTTCTCTTCCGTTACTTCTAATTGATGCGTCCCCAACTTATAACTAAAGGAATGGAGAGGTGTAAATAATAGGGTCCCCCAGGGATCTACTGGGACCAGTGTCGTTCGACATCCATAAGTGGTCTAGAAAAAGGGATAAAACAGTGAGGTGGCAAAGTTTGCAGAGGATACAAAGTTACTCAGGATAGTAATGTCCAAAGCAGACTGCAAAGAGTTACAAAGGGATCTCACAAACCTGGGCGACAAAATGGCAGATGAAATTCACTGTTGATAAATGCAAAGTAATGAACATTGGAAAACAATCCCAACTATACAGATGAAAAGGGGTCTAAATTAGCTGTGACTACTCAAGAAAAATTTTAGAGTCCTTGTGGATAGTTCTCTGAAAACACCCACTCAATGTGCAGTGGCAGTCAAAAAAAAAAAAAAAAAAAAAAAAAAAGCTAACCATGTTAGGAACCACTAGGAAAGGGATAGATAAGACAGAAAATATCAGAATGCCTCTATATAAATCCATGCTTTGCCCACACCTTGAAGATTGTGTGCAGTTCCGGTCACCACATCTCAAAAAAAGCTGTATTAGAAATGGAAAAGGTACAGAGAAGGGCAACAAAAAATGACCAGGGGTGTGGAACAGCTTCCATATGAGGAGAGAGATTAAAGAGCCTGGGACTGTTTCCTTAGTCCTCTCTCTTTCAAGCTGGAGATGAGGGAGGTCTATAAAATCATGAATGAGGTGGAGAAAGCAAATAAGGAAGTGTTATTTACCCCTTTGTTTAACACAAGAACCAGGGATCACCCAATGAAATTAATAGGCAGCAGCTTTAAAAACCAAACACAAGGAAGTACTTCTCCACAAAATGCACAGTTAACCTGTGGAACTTGTTGCCAGAGGACGTTGTGAAGGCCAAAAGTATAACTGGGTTAAAAACAAAAACACGAACAAGATAAGTTCCTGGAGGACAGGTTCATCAATGGCTTTTAGCAAGATGGTCAGGATGCAACCCCTTGCTCTGGGTGTCCCCAAACCTCTCTCTGCCAGATTCTGGGACTGGATGACAAGGGATAGATCACTTGATCAATTCTGTTTATTCCCTCTGAAGCATCTGGCACTGGCCACTGTCAGATAACAGGATGCTGGGCTCGATGCACCATTGGTCTGACCCAGTGTGGCCATTCTTATGTTATGTTCTTAACCACCAGCAGGGACTTAGGTCACGGACGTGAGCCGATGATCGATCGCTCGCTCACACACTCCCCACTGTTAACTGAAGTGAAAAAGCTCTTGCTTTGTTACTCCAAGCTACATATGGGATACATATGACCCAGGATCTGACCTACACTGCTCAGCTCAGAGCCAGATGCAGACAGCTCAAGCCCTAGCTCCCAGCCTTTAAAGGGATGCTCCAAGCCCAGTGGGCAGCATGCCCTCTATTTCCAAGATGTGGGCAAACATTCCCCTAAAGTTACATTGTCCATTCAGGGAAGCAGTCACGTAAGTAATGGGAATACGGCACATTAATCAGCCAACTAATGGCTCATACAACGCAGAGAAGAATGTGGGGGGAAGAAATCCCACCATGTTGAGTACAAACATTCTGCTGATGTCCATAGGTCCTTAGAGGTGCCATTTCTGCTTGCTACAAGAGCCACAGACATGAACCATTTCCTTTGGGGGCCCAGGACACCATCCTCCTTCAACAGAGAGGGAGAGTTGGTCAGTTACAGGGCAGGTTTCAGAGTAGCAGCCCTGTTAGTCTGTATTTGCAGGGCTGCCCGTCACCCTGCTGCTGGTCTTGTGGGCAGGCCTGGTGTATGTTACATTATGAATGCCGACAGCATGGCCACCACTGCCCTCAGCAGAAGGCAATCGAGTGCTTCCCTTTGGCGGGAGGTGGTCTTAAGGAAGGTACGCACAGAGGCCTGGATTTGGAAGCGGCGGCCCCCACTCGGTGGCACTTTAAACATGAGGGCTGGGTCAGTCCGTAGGAGTTTGCGACAATCACCTTCCAGACGTGCTGACAAGTTGGAGGGTTGATGGATTTCAGACGCCCCTCACTGGCCTTGCAGATAAATATGATCAAAACAGAACTCTCAGGACAGCTAGCTGCCGGGGGGAGAGGGGAATTGAGAGCTGCCCTTACCGGAAAGGGGGAGTTCGGGCAGGGCATCATTTCCTACCTGTGGGGCTTTTCACAACGTTCAGATCTGAGTAGAGCTCTTTCACGATTTCCGACCGGTCTTCCCAGGGCCTGGCTGTCACGTGGCTCTTCCATTTCTTAAAGCCAAACTGGGAAGCAGAGAGAGACAAACAAGTCGGACCCCAGGCGACTGCACCTGTCCGGTGCTGCTGTCCAGAGAGCATGTTCCACTCCTTCCAGCTAGTCAGAAGTGCTGCAGGTTGTTTCACAAGAAAGCTACCAATAGGGAATTTTAGAAGATGCTCATTGGTTGGGAGGAGGTCATTCCCCCCCCCCCCCGAGACCATGTTATTGTGTATGATCAGCCCCCGGCCAAGCCCAGTACACACCGGATGTGTACAGTCACATGACAGTGAAACTCCCTATTACACAGCAACCAGAACAAACGGGCTATGGGCAGATACACTGAGGGGGGCGGAGGGCAGGAGGCAGTGGCTTCCGCACACTAGGATTGCGGTTCCTAATTCACAGGAGGTTTAGAGAAACCGGAGACAGTAGTTCGATCGTACAGGAGCATGCGGGGGGAGGGGGAGAAGGCAAAGCTGGCGCTACTCGGACTGAGCAGGGAGCCGGTATGCCAGGCTAACTCCAGAGACCAGGAGACAGAGCTGGTGAGGGACTTCTGACTGGGGTCTCATTTCCACAAGGGCAACCAAACATCAGGATACAGTTGTCTGGGACTAGCAGACTGAGAGACTAGCCACCAACATAGTAGAGACAACTCCCCTCTGCCCACACCCGATAGCACCCCAGAAATCTCAGTCAACTTCTTCACTGCCCAGCCCAGATGAGAAAGGCAATGAAAGATCCTGTGTGTGGTTAACACACATCATCATCAACAGTGAATACCTGACCCAGTTAGTCCTCGCTAACGAGGACAGACAGGGTAGGCCTACGCTGCAAAGACAAGCCAGCGGCACCAAGTCTCAAGAGCCTGGGTCAACTGACTCAGACTTGTGGGGCTGTGGGACAGCAAACAGTGCAGACGTTCCAGGTGAGGGGAGAGGGTCTCAGAGCCCAAGTCAATTGAGTCAGGCTCAGACTTGGTGCCGGGGTTTTCTTTGGAGTGTAGATGTACCAAAAGGCATTTTGCCTTCCTGTGACAAGAGGGGGGGGGGTGGTAAAAATCCATCCCCAAATCCCAGAATTCCCTGGAGAAGGGCATGGTAGGTGTGAAGGATTTTCCCCTACAGAACGTTTGATCAGTTCCAATTTGAACTCCATGGCCCGAGTTACCTGTACTGTGTTTTGGTAAGTGAAGGCAGCGAGAATTGGAGGGAATTCTGAAGTTTCCCACAGCACAGCAGAAGGATGGCCTAGTGGCTAGAGCTCAAGCCTAGGACTTGAGACCTGGGTTTAATTCCCTGCTTCGCCACAGAGGCCCTGCGTGACCTTGGGCACGACCTTTACTCTATACCTCAGTTCTCATCTGAGTGGTGGGGACAAGAGTCCTGCCCTACCTCCTGCGGCACTGTGAGGATAAGCTATGCAGTGAGGTGCTCAAGCACTAAGGTAATGGGGTCAGAAAAGAACCTCACACAAGTAACACTGGTGCTCTCTCCCAGCCTCTGGTATTAGACACAGGTTACATGCATTTCCCACTCCTAAACTTCATGCACCCCAACCCCCTTCCAGCTGTAGATGTGGAAGTAACTAGACGCAAGACCGTGGAAGTAATCAGGACACAAGACCTTGACCCCCTCAGCTAAAAGGGGGACGAAGGCAAGTTAGAACACCCGGGATCTTCAGTAGTTTTTGCTCCCCAGTAACCAACTGACTACAAGTGACATGCAGTTGCCTCCAGGTCCTTAGCTTTGGGTCAGACTTTATAAACCCAACGGAAACTGGGCATTGCATTGCATTGCTTACGGCCATCTAATAATGTGCTTGTAGCCAACATATGCTAATGGGGGAAGTAATGGATGGTGTAAGGCTGGGTCTACATGACCAACATACATAAGCATAACTCCATCATTCAGGGGTGTGAAAAATCCACACCCTGGAGCGACAGAGTTATACCAGCGTAACACTTGGTGTAGCCCGCGTTGTGGCGCTGGGAGAGCGTCTCCCATTGACATAGCTACCAGCTCTCAGGGGCAGGGGGGAAAAAGAAGGGGTGGAGGACCTACGTCAACGGGAGAGGTTCTCCCATTGGTGTAGTAGCGTCTTCACGGATATAAAATGCTGCCTTGTAGCAATTGCAGACCTGCCCTAAGCATGCCCCATTTATTGTTTTATGAACAAAGCTTCTGTACGAAGCGAGACAGAACCGTGTGAGGGGACGGCGTCTCAGAAGCCAGCTCATTTCTGTAACACTTTGGCACCACCAGCATCAGAGGACTGAGGAGAGCACCTCGTCACCTATCCGAAGTTCAGACTGCCAGAACAAACCCTCAGAGTGCCCTTGTGTTGATCTGTTCTCATCCCGTCTGGAGCTGGTGACTGGCTGCTGTGGAGCATGCCGCAGAGTGATTTTGATGAAAAGCCTATTTGTCATTCCCAGCTAGCTACCACCCCAGATGAACCATACCCATTCAGTGCGGAAGCAGCCCCAGACCCATGCAGGGCTCAGAGGTTAGGGGTACTTTGCTGAGGTCTTCCAGATTATGTTCAACTGAAATTAATCCAGAATAACGAGCGAAAGGGAGTGAGAAAATTACAGTTTTACAGAACAAACAATGGTTGGTTTTCAGGTGCATGACTCGCCAGTTCTGCAATTTAACGCAAGTCAGAAGGTGCTATTACGAGATCACGGCTTCCCCCAATGGAAGGGCAATTTGCACAAAGTTAAGGCTCTGATCAGAGCTACTTCATTCATCAATGATGTGGGGGATGGAAGGGGAAAGGACAGTCCCCACTTTAGCCACACCTAGGGCATCTACCTTTCTGTTCTATTCTACATTGGTTCGTACAACCCCACACAACATCCAAGCAGCTACCATCATGGCACTGAACAGGACTAGTGTGTCCCGTGTGGTTTGTTCTCTCTCCCAGGGGGAGAACTGTGTGATCAGTGCAGGGCTGGGAGGAGTTGAGCCATTCCCAGATTCAGATACAGGGTGGTTTTTGTATTTTATTGGTCAATGGGGCGGCTTTTTCTCTGCACCCAGGAAGGCAAAGCACCATTGCTGTCGAGCCTGGGAAGGAAGAGAGTGGTCCCCAAACCCACCACTGTGAAGGAGATCACCTTTGCATCCTCAAGACCCCAGAGTTCCTCCCAGAGTCCACACTCTCCAGGATGCTCAGACAGAGTGGTGACTGGTCATACACATCCCTGCATCGAAGGTCCTTGCTTTTGCTCACCTTGATTCTTGCTCACCTTGTGGCCTTCTTTGCTCTTAGTCTATAAGCAAAGATGACTATGGGGTGGAGGTCAGAGCAGGACAATAAACTCTTCCTTTGGCCGGTTGTCCTCTGCCTCACCCCTTTGGCTTCCCACAGGGTATGAGGGTTTCCCCTTCACCGCCAGGCACCAGCCTGGTTAGATGAGTGCTCCCTCGGAAGCAAGCCCTTTGTGGAGCTGGGCGCATCTTTGCTCCCCAAGGTCTTCTCTCAGGTAGCACACTCCTCCTGTCCATTAGCCTGGGGCAGCTAAAACCTTGATCTAGACAAGTGAATTTAGTTACCGACTATCTGGAGAAGCTACTGTCGTGTGCAGCACCTGGGCTGACTGACTTGTCCAACCCATGGCTGAAGAGGAGAACATGCGTCCAACTTCAGTTTCCACGTACAAGGTGACTTGTGCCGCATGTGGCTTTTGATAGGCCCTATGTGCCAGCCACAATGTAGGAATATAGGCCCATGTTAGATGTGGGTGAACTATGGTTTTAAATTGAGGTGGAATATTGGCATAAGCAACAGGCCCAAAACGTGACCAAAATGGATGAGGTCATGAGACAGAAGAGATGCGTTACACTTGTAGTGACCCTTAGAAAAACCAGTTCTCTTATTTAAGGTTCAGGCTAAGGTAACAGAACTAAGACATGGTTAATTGGGTACCTGGTTCAGTCAATTGGCTAAATGAGAAATGCCTTCATCTTGCTTTAGCTAAGGCCCACTACTTGGCAATGATATCACTTGTTCGTTAACAGGTACAGAAAAGTAAACTCTTAAAAAGGGTTCATTGCTAATATCTGCCTGACCAAGTGGGAGTCAAAGGTGTCTAAGCACCCCTGGGTTTAGCCCATTTGTAAGTATCTTGGGCAAATACTTCTGTTGCTGTTTGGATGTAGTGAATTGCTTATTAGTTAGGCACGTTTAGAACAATTGTACCTTTCGGCCTTTGGATTTAAACAGAGAAAATATGGTTAAATCTGTGTTGCCGTGATACCCTGCATAAATAATAATAGCAACACATGATCTACGGGAGAGGCGCAGCTGATGCGAGTCAGAAAAGGTATTTAGCAAAGCAGTAGCCCAACATGCAGGTCACTGCCGCTAACAGTATAAGAAACATTTAGAAGAGAGATTTAGGCAGGAGGCCAGTTTTCAGCCTCAGATTGGCCAGACGGGGCCTCTAGGAGTTACGCTCAGATCAGCAGCATGAGTGTAAGAGGAGTGGAATTTTAGAACCATCAGAACACCCTGATCAAATAGTGCTGTTAACCCTCATTTTACAGATGTGTATGAAAAGTTTAAGATTAGAGAATTAAAGTTAACTTGAGTTTGGTTAAGGAAACGTGCATGTTGTAAAGAAAGGCCCTGACTAGCAAGTAGCAGGAAGGCTTTGGAAATCGTTATAAAGCCAGAAGGAATGAGGTAGGGTGGATGTCTGGTTCAAAGAATAACTAATAAGATAAGGGGATGTTTCTACAAAGAAGGCCTCTGAGCAACAGGGTTAACTGCAAACGATTTTAAATCAAATCAAGAGGATCAGTCTTAAAATGAACCAACTTGGCCCTCCCCCAACCCACACACCAGTGGTGAAGCCGATGTGAATCCAGGTGCAATGGGAAAACTGGTGGACAGCAAGAAGGAGGGGAGGAAAGAGGAGGTTGTAAATCTTATCTGGATTAAGACTGGAAACCAGGGTGAACGTCTCAGGTTGGTTTTTAGCTGAAGTCAGTCATTGGCAATGACATCACTTGTTTGTTAAAGGATATACAAAAAGTAAACTCAAAGGGTTCATTGCTAATACCTGCCTGACCACGCTGGAGCCAACCAATATGGGGCGGAACATCCCTGGGTTTAGCCCGTTTGTAAATATCATGATCAAGTGCTTATAAATATGTTTTGTTACTATCTGGATGTAGTAAGCTGCTTAATAATTAGGCTTTTAATAATAGTTAGGGTGACTTGCCCAACGTCACTCAACGTGCAGCGGCAGTCAAAAAAGCAAACAGAATGCTGGGAATCAAGAAAGGGATAGATAAGACGACAGAAAACGTATTGCCTCTATATAAATCCATGGTACACCCACATCTTGAATACTGCGTGCAGATGTGGTTGCCCTTTCTCAAAAGATATACATTGGAATTGGAAAAGGTTCAGAAAAGGGCAAAGAACGGCTTCCATATGAGGAGAGATTAAGAAGAGTGGGACTTTTCATCTTGGAAAGAGGCGACTAAGGTGGGATATGATCGAGGTCTATAAAATCACGAGTGGTATAAAGAAAGTAAATAAGGACGTGTTATTTACTCCTTCTCATAATACAAGGACAAGGGGCCACCAAAATGAAATTAATAGGTAGCAGGTTTAAAACAACCATCTGACCTTTGGATTTAATAAAGGAATTTATGGTTAAATTGTGCTTGGTGATTTCCCATATTAATTTCAAATAATAATTCCAGCAGATGGGAAACTAAGGCACAAAGGTTAAGTGACTTCCCAATGTCACAAGAAGTCTGTAGCAGAGCAGGGAATGGATACCAGTCTCAAGACCTAGGTTAGTACTCTAACCACTGAGCCACCCTTCCTCTCAGACACTAGAGTAAGATAACCGACCCCATCACCCCAGTGCTAGACCCCCGTTGCAGGAGTGGGTTTTTACAGACTAGGCTCCTCACAGAAGCAACTGACACCGTGTCCCGGACTGTGCAGTGCCCACACTTCTGTAGAGAATCCGAACAACTGCCCTGTGCGAAGGAAAGAGCCCAGTAGCCACAGCGGAGAACAGAGAGGCACTTTCTGAAGCACCCTAGCTTGAGAGCATATGTGCCAGCAGACAGGTTGCAGCACTCAGAGATTCTGGGCTTTCAGCCACCGATGCATGACCCCAAAGAGAGAAAGGTGGGGGAAGAACACAGAACAAACCTTGTAGTTGTTGGAGAGTTTGTTGGCTTCCACCTCGTTTTCTGCAGTGATGGTGGTTTTCACCAGGCAGCCGTCACAAATTTGCACCTCGTCGGAGAGGTGCTGGCAGCAGGCAGGTGTTGAGATCACTGCGCAAGAGACCAGCGAGGAGAAACCCAAGATTTAGACACACAGCACCCCCAGCCAGAACCCCACGGCCAGCTATAGGGCTGCCCTGTAAGGATCCTGCATGTCTGGCCTGTAGGGCTGCTCAGAGCTGGTACAATATTATTTATTTGTATTACCATAGCCCCTTTGGAGCCATGGCCAGGACCCCATTCTACTAGATGCTGTACAAACACAAAACACTGAGACAAAAATACATTTGCAAGTCTCAGCAAGAAGCATGTGCCAGCATCAGTTTGCTGCTATTTGTAAGGTCAAATTATTAGTTATTCACCCTGAGCAGACAGCTGATAGGTATTTGGGTGGGTGATTCTAACCCACACGTCTCAATCAGGGAGTAGAAGCAGTGCCATATGACCAGCCAGACCCCATGAACGGGAGACACTCAAGCCACCCACCACTGTTCTTCCAAACCAGTGGTTCTCCAAGCTGGGGCCTGCTGCACATCACAAAATCCGAAGCGCTTGCTGGGTGTGCATGGAGAGCTGGCTGCTCACAAGGTGCTGGCTCCAGGAGCTAAATTGGATAAGAGATGCTAAAAGATCCATCCCTCATAGATTTTAAGGCCAGAAAGGAGCATCATGATCATCTAGTCTCACCTGCTCAGTACAGGCCACAGAAACTCACACACCCTCTCCTGTGGTAGGCCCATAACCTTGCAATTTAATGTGCCAGTTCCTTTAATATTCTTGGATGGAGATTTTCCAGGCCCCCCCACCCCCCCAATTTGGTCCCATAAAGCACTTTCCCTGCATTATTTTTCCTATGAATTGCTAGATTTGCCACGGCAACTAACAGGAGAGGAGGTCCCTGAGCCCCATCTCTCATTGGGCAGGCAGTTCCCTGCTATGGTGACGTTTGAGGACCCCCATGGCAAACAGTTCAACACAGCCATGTTCCCAAAGGCACAAGTGCTTTGGAAAACACACAATAGAAATGATTCATAACCAGTCCTTCCATCCAGCCTCAGGAGCACACGAGAAGGGACAAGACAGCCTAGTCGTTCTCTGTGGATTTTGTGAGGATGTTGCTGTGACCAGAGAGAGGAAAAGGACTAAACCAAGCAGACATGAGAAATAACAAAGAGCTGATTACGCATTTGTCAAATTCAATAAGCCACACAGGGGAAGTTACCAAGAGAGAACTGCAGGGGTTGCACCCAAGGTGTATGATAAGCTAATTGCATACCCTAAACACCCTCCCCACCCCACGAGGTCAGCATTCCCACTGTATGGGCACAAGAATGGCAGAAGAGAGGTAAAGCAGCCCAGCGTTCTTGGCACAGACCGTGCCTCTAATAGCTGCTTTTGACGTAGAACTGTTTAACCCTTTCATTGCTGCTCCCCCTGTTGTTGTTCACTGAAGTCAAGGGAACGCCACCGTGTTCTACCTACAGCATTCGCAAGCAGTCCCTTGGCAAGAGCATTATTCCTCCTATCTAGCTAGATGTAGGTCATGAGAGCACTCCTTGTTTGAAGTCTGCTCTGGCCCAGCATCACTTCCTCGCTCTCTTCAAAATCACTATTTAAGCATTGGGGTTTTTTTGCAACCAGAGATCAGTCTCCTCCCCTGGGTAGGTGCTAGGTTAGCCTGCCAGTAGAGGAATACATTACAAGAAATTTTATTTCAAGATCTTTGATGCTAGAAAACCTGAAGTGCTTGCTATTACAAATAAGCTATACTCGCCATGCTAATATAACCCATCTACCACAATAGGATTTCAGGGGATCCATCCATATAACAAGCATTTATTAGTTAGAACCCAGGAGGTCCTGGGCTCTGTTCCCAGCTCTCCCATCCACTTGGAAGTCCCAGGTCTGCTCCTCTAAGAGAAGGCAGATTGACCACCTTCTCCAGCTCGGGGGTGTCACACCAGGACCCTGTGGCGCTCACCTAGCACCTTTGGTTGAAGGATCTAAATGCTTGGCAAATACAAGTGATGTCTGCCTCTCCTCACACCATGAGAGGCAGACATCACTTGTATTTGCCAAGCATTTAGATCCTTCAACCAAAGGTGCTAGGTGAGCGCCACAGGGTCCTGGTGTGACACCCCCGAGCTGGAGAAGGTGGTCAAACACAGACCCCTTTGCGCTTGGAGTCCCCCTTGCAATCCCTGGGCTATCTGCACAGTTTCTGTTGCAGTGCATTTCTTAGATACATAGCATCAGCCACCTCATCCTCTCAAGAAGGACTGAATGAGAAAGGTGCCATCTAGAACCCTTTCCCATTGCCCCAGGGGCCAACTCTGTGCAGTAACCCCAGCACCACTCCAGGAGACCCTTTCAGCTCTGCTTACCTGGCAGTATCCTGGGCGTCATTATGCTGTGCTGATGGGATCCCGAATGCACGTCCCCAAGGTCTCCATGGGTGTTGTTAATGGCAGCACAGTGCCGGTCACACAGCGACCCTCGCCGATGGGGGTCGACCCGGTGCTCAAATTCCTTGGGGAAATCTGAAAAGGATACGGTAAAGGGAGAGTGAGCGAAGGAGCCAGTCGCCATCGGGGTGCAGTGCTTCTAAGCGGGAGCCATTATGGATGCCAGACTGTCATTATTAGGAACAGGCAGGGTGGGGGAGAGAAATGCTGAAGGTGAGAAAGCATGGATCGAGGGGAAGAAAGGCCAAATCAGAAGAGACAACAGAGGAAACTCAGGCAACAAACACTGGAGGACTTTTTCCAATGAGCGTCACCTGCTGCATTCTGTCCGGCTCATAAACTTTCAGGGTTGGAAGGGACCTCAGGAGGTCATCTAGTCCAAACCTCCTGCTCAAAGCAGGACCCATCCCTCATTTTTGCCCCAGAAATGGCCCCCTCAAGGATTGAACTCACAACCCTGGGTTTAGCAGGCCAGTGCTCAAACCACTGAGCTATCCCTCCCCACCTTCTTGCTTAGGTCATGCTTGGGGAAGGCACCCCATTTTTATAGCTCTGTAGACTTACACAGCAGCCAGTAGATGCATCAAGGAGGGAAACAAGTGAGAGGCAGTATTTTTGTTACATGGAAGGTCTACCTCCTGCTGGGTTAGAGGCAATGGTGGGTTGGCGTCTCTAGACGGGGTAATCTGAAGGTTACCTTTGGGCAAGGAAAGGGGGCCCAGATTCCACCCCTCCCTGCAGACGTTATAAAGCCCCCTTGTTTTCCTTCTGACGTTGGCAGATTTGGCCTAGATAGATCTGTTTCAGGGCGGGATGGAAAAATTCTACTCTTGCTACCACCAGAGCAGAGGACAGATCAAGCAACCCAAAAATTCCAGTCAAAGTTACACACTCACCCAACAGAGTCCCACTGTGAATCAGATGACAGCTAGGATAACAAAACACAGCTCACAGGGCTGGTTTGGAGGTGGCTTCACATGATAGTCACCAAACTAATCAATTATATTGTCAAGGTTGCACCAGTTTGACTGACAGATAAGGTCCCTGGGGCTTCAGAGACAGAGCCTGGAGCTGGTTTAACCCATTGATCACCTCCAACAGCGTATGGCTTTCAAATCATTTCAGTTTCCCCTTTATGTTTAGGGGATCAATCCTCCTCCCCTTCCCCCACCCTATTTGTTGGCAAGAGATGCTAGGTAAGGTCAGTTTCCAGGGGTGTCAAAGGGCAGATATTCAAACTAGTTTCCAGCATGTACCCCATCTACCTACCTTTAGGTACAAAAAATGGGACCTCAAAGTTGGCATTGTCTAAACCTGCCATGGGTCCCCAGAATACCCCTACACACAGAAATATTGTTTGACTGCCCTTTGCAGTGCCTAGCACTATATTGTACAACGCTGACCCATCCTACTAAGACAGGCTGAAGGCAGAGGCACCAGCATAATAAAATCTGACTACACATCTGGTCTTCTGAGTCACAGCTATTCATGCTTTATAACCAATTCTTTCAGGCACTAATACAATAGGGCAGCTTAGACAGACAAAGAAGGGGCACTTCCAAGATAAAGCCATACATTTAAAGGTTACTTGTGAATGGGTTAGATAATGGAACTGAAAGAATTTTAGGAGTCTAGTTTATTTTTCACCAGTGTTGCCAACTCTCACCACGTTATTGCCAGTCTCACCAGTTTTAGATTTTTTTCCTTAAAGACCCAGCTACTAGAATCATGCTATTGCATGAAAATATCAGTTTTCATTCAAGTTTCTAGTCCTTATGGTTGCAGAGAAAAGCTTGTAAATTTGGAGCTTGTGCACCCTAGAGACTGGAAGGGGAAGGGGAGGGGAAGAAAAGAACCAGAAGGTAATTGAATAACTACAAAATATTTTTAAAATTTCACGATTCTTAAGCCAATGCCATGATCGTTGGCTGCTTGGGGTTGACAATACTTCCGCGCTCATCCTCACGTCTCCTACCTGGAGGAGATTTAAATTTGTCTTACAGACTCCGTTCTGCTTACACTAGATTCACAGCAAGCAGCACACCCAAATTGTTTGTTGTTCCCCAAGCGTGACACTCTGCAGACTGCCCACAGACTGAGCTTCCCTGGACTAGGCCCAGCCCTTGCACCTAGCACACGGTCGGGTGCTACCAGAAGCGAACAGGTTTCGCCGAAACACACAGCAAGATACGCTCTCTGTTAGCCCACGTTTGACATCCCAGGAAGGCTTATACACCCCATGCACAAACACGGCCTCAGTTCACGGTCTCCCACACGAGCAGGACGCTGCACTAGCATCCGCAGGGGCACCCGCACCTCAGAGAGAGTGTCACTGGGTTTCAGAAGTTGTTATTCGGCGCCAAAGTTTCTAAAGCCTCAGCTGCTCAGTAAATTGGGGACCCGAGTTAATCCAACATCCCTAACTTTTCTGTGGCGCAGGGCTTCATTTGTACATTACAGAGGCTGGCCCGCCAACAGAAGCCAGCTGGAGAATTATTTTGGGCGCTGGAGCCAGCAGGTTTCCGCCTTGCTCTGCCCAGGAGAGGTTCTGGGCGGCATCGCGGGAGCCAAGCCTTAGTCTGGCTTGGCCCCAGAGCCCCTTGGGCCGGGGCGGCAGCAGCCCCCGGTTTTCGCGCACCCAGGCGAGGGGTGGTGCCGGGAACAGGCGGCTGCTGCCCGGGCTTTCGGCACGAGGCAGGGGCCAAGGAAGCAGCTGCGGCCAGCGGGAGCCGGACTCTTCCCCCTCCAGGGCGGCCTCACTCGCGGCACCAGACAGCGGCCGCCACGGGCCCTCTGGGGAGCCCCGCACGGGGCAGCCGCTAGGGGCCCAGCGAGCCGCCGGTGCAGCGGCGACGGGAGCACCCCGCGGCTTGCAAACCAGCCCCCAGCCCGGCAGCAGCGCACGCCCCCCGGCCGCTCACCGAAGGTGTCGTGCGTGTAGCGCCGGCGGCGGCGGCCGGGGTCCGACTCGTGGGACATGGCAGCGCCGGCGGCAGCGGCAGCAGCGACGGCGGCGGCGGCAGCGGCAGGTCCCCCGGGGATCAGCACGTGCTGCAGCAGCCGGGCCTGCAACGGGGGGGGGGGGGGGATTTAAAGGACGGCGCGGAGCATGCGCCTGGCACCACCCCCCCCCGCCTCCGGCGAGAGCGGGGAAGGTATGCACCCAGCACGGCCCGCTGGGGTGTCCTAGGGATGTGTGGACCCTGCACCCCGCGCCGGGTGCGCGGAGCTGCAAGGGGTCCATGTACTCTGCACCCCGCGCCGGGTGCGCGGAGCTGCTAGGGGTCCATGTACTCTGCACCCCGCGCCGGGTGCGCGGAGCTGCTAGGGGTGCCTGCACCCTGCCCCTCCCCCAGGGTGCATTCACGGCGCCCAGTTGTGCATGCATCTCGCACCTCCCCCAGGAGCGCGTTCCTTGAAGAACCCAGGGCCGTTGCCAATCCTGGGGCCTTGGAAAATCATGAGTCAGACCCCTCCTCAAATCGTGAGATTGGCTTAAAAATCAAGGGATTTTTTTTAAATGGAAGCTGGGTTCTCTTTATTTCCCTTCCACTTTCTGAGCCTTCAGGGTGCTCTCGGGGCACACAGCTGGCTGACAGCAGGAGCCTATCCTGCGGGGATGGGGCCGCAAGGAGGGGCTCCCCTGTCCTCCCCAGGCAGCTGGGGCTCCCTGTCAGCAGTCCAGCCTCCAGCGCTGACAGAGATTTCTAAGTAAAGTTGTTAAGCCTGACTCACGATCATGACTCGGGCTTAATTTTACTTAGAAATGGGGTGACCACCTTTTCAAAATGCAAAGTGGGACACATGAAGGAGCCCCACGCATGGGTGGCACCTATAGTAGGCTGGGGAATGCTGTGCCTCCCCAAACAGCCCCACGTGTCCTGCCCACGCTCTGCCCAGAGGCCCCCTCCTGCTTGCCACTTCTCCCTTGGCCCCAGGCAGGCGGCTACTCTTCTGGGAAGTGGGCTGGGGCTAGGGTGGCTGGCCTGCGGCTGGGACTTGGGGTGGCTGGGGCTGCCCACCACTGGAGGGCCCTGGGGCCACGCTGATGGCACTGGGGCTGCTTGCCCTGTACTCGGGATGGGGGGGTGTTGGTGGGGCTGCACTGTCTGCCCAGTGCTCCAGGGAAGAGGGCCGCACTGTCTGCCCAGTGCTCTGGGGCTGGAGGTGCTCAGGCAGCCCGGGAGGGGCAGGGTCTTAGGCAGAAGGGGCAGGCTGGACCGGGGCTAGCCTCCCTGAGCCCGTGGTTCACCCACTGCCCGTGGGCCCCACCCCTCTCTGTGGCTATGCCCCCTGCTCCTCGTCTACTGCCTGAGGCTCCGCCCCCTGACTAGGCCAGAAAGCCAGAGCCACCCGAGACACTTGGGGGGAGCCCCGGACCCTCCACCTGCCCTGGGCAGGGGACCATAGTGCCCAAGAACAGCTGCTGGCCCATGCCTCTGCCCCCCAGGGTGGGTGGGGGGTCCCCACAGCTGCCTGGGCTCCATGGGCGCTTCTTACTCCTGCCCAGCTCCAGTTTCTGGCCTGGCAGGAAGAGAAGGAGCAGGGGCTAACACCCACCTCCCACCACCGGGAAGCATGTATTTGGGTAAAATCTGAAATAGTCATTAAGTTAGTGGGTAATGTGTTCAATCCTTTGGGATTGGTAAAACTTTTTATATGATGAACAAGATTTTCAGTAATCCTCATCATATTGGTCTTGGTTGGCTAGGTGGAAGCCTGGGGCTGGGTTGCTTGAAGGGCACTGTGTTTTGGCATCTCGGTAACCAGTAAGGTTTTGTAGAAGCTGTTTTGTTGCTGGCTTGGCGAATCTAAGTATAAGAATAACCACCAGTTTTGGGGATTGTCTGCCCCATTCTTTGCAGTTTGCCCTAATTGAGCAATCTCAGTGTGGCCCTCCTGAGACCCTAGTCACAATGAGACAGTCAGAAGAGTTTACAATCTGGACAAGATAAAGAATAACAGAAAGGGACAGAACATGACAGCAGAGCAATCAATGCGATAGAGGCAAAGTTGTCTTGTCTATTTAGTGGAAGTTCTTATCTCAATTGGTTTTAATAAGGAGCATCAAGACTGTAATGAACATGTGGCCATCAAGAACAGGATTGGTTCTCTATTTTGCACACTAGGCCACCTGGAATGTCACAGTGACCATAAGGAGATGGCTCAGATGCTCCTGTTCCAAACACACAGGTGCCTATCACTTGAACTAGACTCCATTAATTGTTAGCAGTAGCAGGCCTAAGACACTGCACAATTTTGTGGCTCTCCGCCACACCAGTTAGGCATACTTCTAGGAAGGTCTGCACCACCTGCACTTCTAGGAAGGTCTCTACATTGAAGGATCTTCTCTGCTGGCAGCCCTCTCTGTGATCAGAGTTCTGCTCAAACTGATGGGGCCAAATTCACTGGTATAATGCCACTAAAGTCAATGGATAAACTTGGCCTGTGGACTCATTGAGAGCCACAGGCGGCTCTGCAGCCCTAGCTGAATCTCTCTGAGCTAGTAAGACTTTAGAGCAGCCAAATTCACAAGCTTCTTTGTTAAGAAAGCAGAACTGGTTCCAAAAGGTGGCTCATACAATCTGCTAAGAGGCTTGCGCCTAATGGCAGGCACTCTTGGTGACCGTGTTACACATGTCACTAACAATGCTCTAAGAAACCTAGAATAATACGTACTCTTGGCTAATAAAAATGGCTCTCTATGCAAACTGCATTTTTAATTAGTGCCTACCTTATTTTTATTCTTAAACAGGACAGGAGAGGGAAGACTAGGGTAGCTATTCCATCCCACTGCCAACGTTCTGATTGCCACTAAGCCAGCCATCAAATGATGTATGCTACTAGTACCCACAGTTAGTTCATTCAAATTAGATTATCGGTGCTCCCCCTAGCTTCTACTGCCACCACTATAGGGGACGTTGTGTGTTTTGTTTATGAGACAGTTCCAGGTGTACCCAGGAAATACACATGAACGCAGCAAATGTATTTAAGATTGTTGCACATCAAGTCAATAAACGAAAAGTCAGTCCTGCAAACCCCTACACTTCCACTTGCTTGGGAGGAACAAGTTATTAGTTTTTCCAGCCTGATGATTAGGGAAGTTGATAGACATGGCCTAAAACTCCAGATCTACACCAGCACTTACGTCGGCAAAACTTGCGTCGCTCAGAGGTGTGAAAAAAAGCTGCTGTGCACACTCCCACCAAAACAGCTTCTCCCGCCAACATAGCTACCGTCACTCATCGAGGTGGTTTTATGATGTCAATGAGAGAGCTCCCCAGTCAGCATAGAGTGGCTACACAAGCGATCTTACAGTGGCACAGCCACTCCATACAGCTGTGCTGCTGTAATCTTGCTAGTGTAGACATGGCCTAAATTTTCATGAGACTACTGCAAGACTAAGTTAAGGAAATCAGTTACTTCACCTGGGGAAGAAAGACTGATCCTCAGCATATGACATTAAAGAGGGAATAGTCAAGTCCCATTCAAGTACTTTAAAGTTCCATAAAGACTACTCTCCAGTTGTAATCCTAAAATGAGACTATGTCTGAAAACCACTGCTAAAGAGATGGTCAGGTTAGCAGTAGAAAGCTATTTGGAAAAAGTTAGTGGTTGAAATGCAATATGAACACAAAAAGAAAAGGAGTACTTGTGGCACCTTAGAGACTAACAAATTTATTAGAGCATAAGCTTTCGTGAGCTACAGCTCACTTCATCGGATGCACGAAAGCTTATGCTCTAATAAATTTGTTAGTCTCTAAGGTGCCACAAGTACTCCTTTTCTTTTTGCGAATACAGACTAACACAGCTGCTACTCTGAAATCTGTCAATATGAACACAGGTGTTTGAGTACTTTCAAGGTGTCCTAATTGTAGTACAAGAAACTGGCTGATGAAAAATACAGCCAGCCCAGCATCCTTAAAAAGAAGCATATATTTAGAGTAAAAACAGATAGATTATTAGCAACCACCCAACTCTCATCTTGCAAAGGACTAAGTCACACCTGTCTACAAAACACAGGGCATTTGTTTATGAGGGACTCTTTTGCAACTGCATGTGACAGGGCTCTGCTAGGACCCTCACCTGTTACTTTGTAATGTAAGGGGAAGTTTAAAAGCACTGTAATAGAGGCTCAAATTAAACATATACCCCAAATAAAAAAATAGGACCACAAAATGCCACGTTGGCTAAACAGAGTAAAAGAGGCAGTCAGAGGCAAAAAGGCATCCTTTAAAAACTGGAAGTCAAATCCTGCTGAGGAAAATAGAAAGGAGCATAAACTCTGGCAAGTTAAGTATAATGAGGCAGGCAGAAAAGAATTTGAAAAAGCAATTAGGGCCTCATCTACACTATCAAGTTTTGTCAATGCAAGCTACACCAACAATCAAAGAGCAGTTACATCGCTTGTGCATGTTCACACAATGTTCCTTCTATCAGTGGAGCATATCCACAGTTGGTGCTCTATCCCACTCATGGTGCAGCTTGCCACCTTCTGCAGCTAGAAGTTGTGAGAAGGTGGAGTGTATCGCAGTGCATCGTGGGTGCAGGCTCAGTGTCCCACGATGCCGGTTTTTCTGTCCCTTCATTCCACGTCTGAAAGGATGGCTCCTGCTTTGCTCTCTACTGTGGTGGTCACTGTTATAAACACATTGCAGCTGGTCATGCAGTATATCATGAGCACCCAATATGAACAGGAATCAGAGTTGCCTGACCTGCTGCATGCCACAGAAAGAAACACCACCAGATTACTTTGGGCATTCACGGAGCAGCTGCAGTGAACTGTCACTTTGGGGCTTGGAAAACAAGCACCGAGTGGTGAGATTGCATTGTTATGCAGTCCAGGGATGACGATCAGTGGCTGCAGAATTTTCAGATGCGGAAAGCCACCTTCCTGGGATGGTGTGCGGCGCTTTCCCCAGCACAGTGGTGGGAGGACACCAAAATGAGAGCTGCCCTCTTGGTGGAGAAGCATATGGCGATTGTTATGTGGAAGCTGGCAATTCCAGACTGCTATAGATCAGTCGCAAATCAGTTTGCAGTCATGCAAGTCCACTATTGGGGCTACGTTAACTTTAATCGCATCCTGCCATGAAGGATGTGACTCTTGGAAATGTCCATGAAACAGCGGATGGTTTTGCAGCAACGGGATTCCCCAACTGCAGTTGGGCAAAAATGGCATGCATATACCTATTTTGGCCCTGGACCTTGTTGCAGTGGAGTACCTAAAAAGAAAGGGGTACTTCTCTATGGTATTGCAGGCACTTGTGTATCACCATAGGCATTTCATTGACATCAACGTGAGGTGGTCAGGGAAGGTGCATGACACGCGCATCTTCAGGAACACTGGACAGTACAGAAAACTGCAAGCCAGGGACTTTCTTTCTAGACGAGAAAATGCCAATGGGGGATGTTGAAATGCACACAGTGATCCTGGGAGACCCAGCCTACCCCTTCCTCCCATGGCTCCTGAAACCTTATCTGGGAAGCCTGGACAGCAGCAAGTAACGCTTCAACAATAGGCTGAGCAGGTGCAAAAGTACCATAGAATGTGCATGCGGCAGATTAAAATCATGCTGGTGTTGTCCTTATGGCAGGTTAGACCTAAATACGCACTCTGTAATATTTGTGAGGCTAAGGGTGAAAAGTGTCCCCCAGCCTGGAATGCAGAGGTAGATTGCCTAGCAGCTAATTTTGAGCAGCTAGCTACCAGCACTCTTAGAGGGGCACAAGTGGGGGGGGAAGGGCTATTTGAATCAGGAAGGCCTTGTGGCTCCATTTTGACAGTGAACACCCGTAATACAGCTCTCTGCCATGGTTTGTTAACTTGCCACCTTGCTTGACAATTTTAATTATTCCCAATAGTGATTTGTAGTCTGCAAATGATCTAGTCACCACTGTGTATTAATTTAAGCAGCAACCACCATGTGTAGGAGACAAAGATGATCTTTCAGAGAGTACGTTTTTATTAAATACAAAACCACCACACACACTAAGTACTTGCGGGGAAGGGAGATAACAGTGAAGGGCAGGGTAGGCTCTCATAGCTATGTGTAAGTCCAGCTGTCATTTTGGAAACTGTCCAAAGGGATGGAGTGAATGGAGTAACAAGACAGGTCGGGAGGTTGGAAGGAAGGTGTGGAAGGAGTTTAGGAGGAGCATGGCAAGCAGTTCGGTATTGGCTGCAGGGGGCAGAAGGCAAGCAGTTGGGTATTACATTAATACGCTGTTCCACCGAACTGCTTAGCTGTACAGGGCAATGTGAAGCACATGCTAACACAGCTAGCCTTGTACATTTCTATCCCTTCACCCACTTCTAGAATATAACAAAGCAAAGGACAGCTCTACCTCATATGACCCAGCAGCATTAACTCAAAAAGATCACTTACCACAGCTCCCCTCTCCTGCATCATGCACGCCAGAGACGGAGTGCTGGGACTGGCTTGAACCCTCTGGGGTTGAAAAGAGCTCCTGGCTCCACATGATCCTGGACGACCCTGTCACCTGTTCCATCTTCTCTTCCAACTCTACCTCCTTGTCCATGACTTCATCCTTGAGGCCGATTCTGCTGTCCACTGTCTCCAGTCCCACCGAAGTATCCATGGGCCTTTTGGTGGCAGCCCCACCTCGACCACCAAGAATGGTGTCTAGCTCCTTATAGAACTGGCAGGTCTTCAGTGCAATACTGGAATGAGGGTTTGACTCCTTGCCTTCTGGTACACTTGCCCCCACTCCTTGATCTTTGCATGGCACTGCTGCATGTCCCATTCATAGCCCTTCTCCAACATGCCCTGGGAAACCTGACCATTGCTACTGAAGTTCCTCCAGCTGCAGTGGAGCTGGGACTGCACAGCTTCCTCTCCCCATATACTCAGCAGATTCAACAGCTCCGATGTGCTCCAAGCAGAAGAGCGTTTGGAGCGTGAAACTGCCCTGGTCAGATAGAGAGTTGCCATATGAGCACACCACGCTGAGTAAAACAGGAAGTGGAATTTCAAAAAGTCCTGTGCCTTTAAAGGGGAAGGGGCAGATGCCTGTAGATCTGGGTGCAGGGTAACAGAGTTTGAACTGTTGACCAGAGCAGTCAGGATGGGCATTGTGGGACATCTCCTTGAGGCCATTTACGGTAACATAACCGAGCACAGTGTCTACCCTGACACTGTCAATACACCTCTCATAGAGGTGGTTTTATTTTGTCAGCAAAGCATGAGTTTTGTCGGCAGAAGGAACACTGTATGTGTACGCACCTCCACTGTTTTGTCGACAAAACTCTGCAGCATAGACAAGGCTTAACTGTGGTATGTAAATTATTGCTTAAATCAGCATCTATACCACATGAATGGAGGATAGCTAATGTAACACCGATTTTTTAAAAAGGCTCCAGAGGTGACTCTGGCAATTTCAGGCTGGTAAGCAAATTTCAGTACCAGGCAACTGGTTGACATCATAGTCAAAAACAGAATCATCAAACACAGAAATGAACACAATATGTTGGAAAAGAGATGAAGTGAGCTGTAGCTCACGAAAGCTTATGCTCTAATAAATTTGTTAGTCTCTAAGGTGCCACCAGTACTCCTTTTCTTTTTGCGAATACAGACTAACACGGCTGCTACTCTGAAACACTGCTTTTGTAAAGGAAAATCATACTTCACCAGTCCATTAGAATTCTTTGAGGGGGTCAACAAATATGTGGACAAGGCTGATCCAGTGGATATAGCTAATGTACTCAATGTGGAAATTTCTGTAAATATAGCTAATTTCCACTCAATGTGGAAAAAGCTAATGTACTCAATGCTTTTTTTTTTTTTTTTTGCCTGTCTTCATGAACAAGGTCAGTTCCCAGACTACTGCACTGGGCAGCACAGCATGGGGAGAAGGTGACCAGCCCTCTGTGGAGAAAGAAGTGGTTCGGGACTATTTAGAAAAGCTGGATGAGCACAAGTCCATGGGGCCGGATGCGCTGCATCCGAGAGTGCTAAAGGAGTTGGTGGATGTGATTGCAGAGCCGTTGGCCATTATCTTTGAAAACTCATGGAGATCGGGGGAGGTCCCGTAGGACTGGAAAAAGGCTAAGGTAGTGCTCATCTTTAAAAAAGGAAAGGAGGAGGATCCGGGGAACTACAAGCCAGTCAGTCTCACCTCAGTCCCTGGAAAAATCATGGAGCAGGTCTTCAAGGAATCAATTCTGAAGCACTTAGAGGAGAGGAAAGTGATCAGGAACGTTGCATCCGATGAAGTGAGCTGTAGCTCACGAAAGCTTATGGTCTAATAAATTTGTTAGTCTCTAAGGTGCCACAAGTACTCCTTTTCTTTTTGATCAGGAACAGTCAGCATGGATTCACCAAGGGCAAGTCATGCCTGACTAATCTAATTGCCTTCTATGACGAGATAACTGGCTCTGTGGATAAGGGGAAAGCAGTGGACCTGTTATTTCTTGACTTTAGCAAAGCTTTTGACACGGTCTCCCACAGTATTCTTGCCAGCAACTTAAAGCAGTATGGGCTGGATGACTGGACTATACGGTAGATAGAAAGCTGGCTAGATTGTCGGGCTCAACGAGTAGCGATCAATGGTTCCATGTCTAGTTGGCAGCTGGTATCAAGCAGAGTGCCCCAAGGGTCAGTCCTGGGCCAGTTTTGTTCAATATCTTCTGGAGGATGGTGTGGATTGCGCCCTCAGTAAGTTTGCAGATGACACTAAACTGGGAGGAGAGGTAGATACGCTGGAGGGTAAGGATAGGATACAGAGGGACCTAGAGAAATTAGAGGATTGGGCCAAAAGAAATCTGATGAGGTTCAACAAGGACAAGTGCAGAGTCCTGCACTTAGGACGGAAGAATCCCATGCACCGCTACAGAATAGGGACCGAATGGCTAGGCAGCTGTTCTGCAGAAAACGACCTGGGGTTACAGTGGACGAGAAGCTGAATATGAATCAACAGTGTGCCACTGTTGCCAAGAAGGCCAATGGCTTTTTGCGCTGTATAAGTAGGGGCATTGCCAGCAGCTTGAGGGACGTGATCATTCCCCTCTATTCGACATTGGTAAAGCCTCATCTGGAGTACTGTGTCCAGTTTTGGGCCCTACACTACAAGAAGGATGTGAAAAAATTGGAAAGCATCCAGCAGAGGGCAACAAAAATGATTAGGGGACTGGAACACATGACTTATAAGGAGAGGCTGAGGGAACTGGGA
Source organism: Dermochelys coriacea (assembly GCF_009764565.3). NCBI lineage: Eukaryota > Metazoa > Chordata > Testudines > Dermochelyidae > Dermochelys > Dermochelys coriacea. The sequence goes on along the minus strand of NC_050068.2, from coordinate 348,674,748 downwards.
TTGTTTAGTCTGCGGAAAAGAAGAATGAGAAGGGATTGGATAGCTGCTTTCAACTACCTAAAAGGGGGCTCCCAAGAGGATGGATCTAGACTGTTCTCCGTGGTAGCAGATGACAGAACAAGGAGCAATGGTCTCAAGTTGCAGTGGGGAGGTTTAGGTTGGATATTAGGAAACACAGTTTCACTAGGAGGGTGGTGAAGCACTGGAACGAGTTCCCTAAGGAGGTGGTGGAATCTCCTTCCTTAGAGGTTTTTAAGGTCAGGCTTGACAAAGCCCTGGCTAGGATGATTTAGTTGGGGATTGGTCCTGCTTTGAGCAGGGGACTGGACTAGATGACCTCCTGAGGTCCCTGCCAACCCTGATATTCTATGATTCTATATAGTGTTCTTGGACTTTTAAAAAGCCTTTGACAGGGTCCTCACGAAAGGCTCTTAAGCAAAGTAAGCAATCATGGGATAAGAGGGAAGGTCCTCTTCATGGAGCAGTAACTGGTTAAAAAACAGGAAACAAAGGGTAGGAATAAATGGTCAGTTTTCACAATAGAGAGAGGTAAATAGCAGTGTCTTCCAAAGATCTGTACTAGGACCAGTGCTGTTCAACATATTCATAAAAGATCTGGAAAAAGAGGTAAACAGGTGGCAAAGTTTACAGACGATACAAAATTACTCAAGTTAGTTAAGTCTAAAGTTGATTGCGAAGAGTTATGAAGGGGTCTCACAAAACTGCATGACTGGGCAACGAAATGGCAGATGAAATTCAATATTAATAAATACAAAGTAATACACATTGGAAAACATAATCCCAACTATAAATACAAAATGATAGGGTCTAATTTAGCTGTTATCACTCAAGAAAAATATTGGAGTCACTGTGGGTAGTTCTTTGAAAACATCTGCTCAATGGGTTACAGCCACCAAAAAAGCAAACATTTGGAACCATTAGGTAAGGGATAAGACAAGACAGTAAATATAATGCCACTATATAAATCCATAGTATGCTCACACCTTGAATAGTGTGTACAGTTCTGGTCACCCAATCTCCAAAAAGATGTATTAGAATTGGAAAAAGTACAGAGAAGGGAAATAAAAATAATTAGGGGTACGGAACAGATTCCATATGAGGAGAGATTAAGACGACTGGGACTGTTCAGCTTGGAAAAGAGACAACTAAGGCGGGATATGACAGTGGTCTATGAAATCATGACTGGGGTGGAAAAAAAAAGTGTTATTTACCTGTTCACATAACACAAGAACCAGGGGTCACCCAATGAAATTAATAGGGACCAGGTTTAAAACAAACAAAGTTCTTCTTCACATAACACACAGTCACAGAATTCATTGCCAGGGATGTTGCGAAGACCAAAAGTATAACTGAGTTCAAAAAAGGATGAGAAGTTAATGGAGGACAGGTCCATCAACGGGTATTAGCCTAACATGGTCAGGGATACAACCCCATGCTCTGGGTGTTCCTAAGCCTCTGAATGCCAGATGCTGGACATGGATGATGGGACGAATCACTTGATAACTGCCCTGTGCTGTTCATTACCTCTGAAGCATCTGGCATTGACCTCTGTCAGAAGACAGGATGCTGGGACAGATGGACCATTGGTTTGACCCATTATGGCCATTCTTATGTTCTTAAGTCAATAACAAAGGCGATGGAGAGGTTTAGGAAGAAATGAACAAAATGCTTTTTAAATGTAAGACAATCATTGACAGATTATTGGAACACAAAGTAAATACATTTTGAAATATGGTAATTGAAACTCAGTATCTTTGGAGAATTTTAGTATCTCCTTCAAGAGCAGAAGGCATCACTAACATTTAATGTAAAACCCTGCACCTCTGCAGGCAATAGAGATGTCTTATTTGATATAAAGGAGCTCGCAAAGGCTAGATGCGTTTTCAAACATACAAGAAACAGTGCTGTTCTCTAAAGAGCTCACATTCTAGGAAGGCACTTGAAACGTGTATTAACCATCTCGTGTCTCAAACCAGCCATTATTAGCAGTTGGCATCACAGTTGTGGGTCTTGAGAAGTGACTTGAAGAAAGAGACCTGGTAATGGTCTTGCAGAGCCTCACCTATATAGGACAGTGGGAAGAATGCACAAAGGAGAGCTGTAGAAGCAAGCAAAACAGGCAGTTGACACTGGAATCATCCATGTAGCACAAGAGAAAAGCTCTTCATCTACTGAAGGAGAAAAGCCTATGGTCCAGTTAGATTTTGTAAAAAAGTGCGCTTTCTTTTAATTATCAATTTAAAAGCAACAGTGGAAAATTAGTGCTGCTGAAGGGTGTTGGCTTGAGATCACTGGGGCCTGAGCCTTCCCCTTTAGCCACACAGTAGGCAAAATAAGCAGTGAGCTTCCCTCATATTGCCCCACCAGCATGCCCGAATCCTGCTTTAGGGGGACCTCATTTAGGGGTAAGAGGAATTCACTCTCCATAGCAATTCATTTGTTGACCTCTCTTCTGAGGTTGCCAACAAGTGGTCAATTAGCATTTTTTTTTGTGATATGAACACCCATCCTCTAAGAACTAGTCTGAGGCCATGTTTGTAATTAAGGCTACCCAAATTTTATTAGCAATCTCAGCTTTTTACTATCGTACTTCATCTTTTAATAGAAACCCTCCATTGGCTAGATCAGTGATTCTCAACCAGGGGTATGCATACCCCTGGGGGTACAGAGAGGTCTTCTGGGGGTACATCAACTCATCTTGATATTTGCCTAGTTTTATAAGGCTACATAAAAGCACTAGCAAAGTCAATACAAACTAAAATTTCATATAATGACTTGTTTACACTGCTCTATATGCTATACACTAAGTATATTTATATTCCAATTGATTTTTTTTACAATTATACGGTAAAAATGAGAAAGTAAGCAATTTTTCAGTATGTATGATTTTGTAAGCAATGAGTTAAGTGAAACTTGGGGTACACAAGACAAATTAGACTCCTGAAAGGAGTACAGTAGTCTGGAAAGGTTGAGAGCCACTGGGCTAGATGACTAGGCTACACTGCCTGCATAATATTTGCACTCAGGACAGTAGCCACTTCAGTGAAACAGTGGCAGGCTCCAAACAGTTAAACAAAATTTGGTTGAGCTTTCTTCTATAGTTTGATGACTAATATTGTCTTTACATATTTTTTTTTAAATACTAGATATTATGTGGTTTCAAGAAAAAAGTAGCTCTTGGATATTACTCCTGAAAAACTTATACAAAGAACTCATTAGCTAACTTTGTTCAGATTTCAGACCAAAAACCCAAGTGAATTTTGAACTCTGCAGCTTTTTTTTTTTTTTTTTTTTGAAAAAGCAGCTTCAACAGCGAAGTCTATTTCTCTCTTCTGTCTCCAAACAAACAATCTGAAAGTTCATAAAGGAAGACGCAAGTATCTGTTGGAACCTATGTGATATATTTTAGCACTAGAGGTGTTTCAACCATTATGGTTCTGTTTCCTGCTGCTGGGCTGTCTCACTCACGAGATATGTGCAGTCTCCAGGATGGAAGGCATTAGAACTACTGTCTGCTTTCAGATACCCTTGAGCAGCTTCAATGAGAATCGCATGCACTAACATGATTATTACCGGACTAAACCAATTTTCTGCCTTAAATGCCACTCAAATAGTGTATCTATCAGTTCTTTGCCACCTTTTCCAAGCAAAACATGCCACATTACAGTGAAGTTTAGTTACTCATTGCTACAGATGAGCTGTCGTGCAAACCTGACAGTGAATTGTATAATGCGGAAATAAGTCTCAAACTAGATGATATGAGGTGTGTAAACAGATATTTGGGCGACAAAATATGCGATTTGTTATTGCACAAAACCACACACACGTTTAACCAAATGAACCCATTTAATACAGGCACCAAATTAACCATTGTTAACAGTCTGATCTCCAGGAAAAATTCATACCTCCTGGGGGAAGTTGTAGAGTAAGTTGCAGTTCTGACAGACAATGGCAGTAAGTTAGGCTCATGCATTAAAAATACCAAACAGATCAACTGAGATCATGAATGGTAATTGTGCTGAGCACACTAAAAATGACATTTCCAAACCCCTCCCCACCTGCTCATCTAGGTAGGCAATCCACAGTTCAGTAAAAACTGAACACAGTACAAAAGAATGCAGTCATTGTAAAACCAATACAAACCTTGTGTATTCTTCACAAGTCTAACCAGCCAGCTCTTCTACTGAATCCTGGAGGAATACTTCTAGCAGAGTTCTACAGAGCATCATCGTTGGTAGTTTAACACAGTGACATTGTGGTCTCAATTTTCCAGTTATTGTGGGTTGCAAGGGTAAAATTAAGTAGGCCACCCTGCCTTAACGTCATACCTGATGACAAGAGACTGAAAGAAACAGGAGGACCCTTAACATTACCCTTACCAGAGGGCTTCTGAAATGGTCACCACAAAATATATATAAAAAGAACCCTATAGCACACATTTTTAAAATTCCGTTTACCAGGATTTGCAATGTATCCTTTATCCCTATAGGAAAAAACCTTGGCATACATGTAGGAATCCATTTTGTTTAAAACAAGTTTAACTCAAATTTTTCCAAGGAGCAACTAGTCTACACTGCAGAGCAATTGTTTATATAACTGTAAAAAAACCATGTTGGCTTATCCAGGGACACCCCATCATTGCATATACTTGTCATAAAGAGCTGAACAGGTCTTTTTTCTCAAAGTAAGGTGTTGGCTGGCCTGAGGATCTAAAGTGACATGCCACCCATACAGGACAGGAGTTCAAGTCATAAATTTGATTCTTGCTTCTGGGTCATTATTATTTGCCCCAGGCAGGAAACACCAGCAAAGCCTCAAGTCCCTCCAGTGACTAACGCTGGTCAAGCTGCATCTGTTTGTCCTTGGTTATGATGAAATTCCCAGCAACATGGGGCTATGGGGGCGTGGAAGAGAGGATGCCCCTTTGGACTTCTAGGACATCCTGATCTAAGTGTAAAAATTTTGTTCTTAAGCAGAGACACTGAAGCTACATTCCATTTTAGAGTAAATTTTTACAGCTCAAACCTCTAAAAATAGGGGATTAATACCAGAAATACTAATGCGAGAACTTTTTAAAAAATAAATGAAGTTAGGGCAAGACTTCAACTGCAGTCAAGACATCAGCAACGTTTTGTTGCCCCAAACACGCTCAAGTTTAAAAGATATTGGGTTATTTTGTTTAAAAAAAAAGATCCATAAGAATATAGTCTAACTGGTGTGTAGGGTCTGAAATTTTCTTTCACTTACACCTACAGTGCAGTCACTTTAAAAGTGTGGTGGTGTCACAAAATCCCACTACACTGGTACTCCAATGATGGATAGCCACAAGCCTTTCTGCATAAGCCGAAGAGAATCCTGATTATGTGGCACTTCCCGGTGCATGTGGATCTTGCACTAGGCCACACTTGCAGTGACTGATTTTTCAAGTGGCAGCACTGAAGTAACAAGTACCAAGCAGCAGTGTACAACCTTAGTAGGGCAGTCCAAGTTGCACTGTAGTATTCTACCCTGCCACGCAGATGAGGGCTTACAATTCATTCCCCAAGCTCGCAGGGGTACCGTTGAGTTGCTTCTAATTCCAGTATCAGCAGTGGGGGCCTCTGGAGGGCAACTCAGCCAGAAGAATGGTGAAGGCTTTTAAAGTAGGGCTTGTAAAGGTGGGAAGTTGTAAAGAGACATCTATGCGCAAAAGAGCTGGTAGGAGTATTTCAATGCTGGAAGTATGTTCTCGTGCAAATAGTGAATTGAATGCAAACATATCCTTTGTTCACAAGGATATCACACTAGTACATCGTTGTAGGTTTATGTTCAAGGCACAAGTGTAATAAGCTGTTCAGTTACCTCAGAGATTGTTTCTCACTGTGTGAATGGGGAGGCTATCCACAGTGAACAGTGATGTACTAGTCTCCCAAGATCCACAGAACATTCACTCCTGATAAGCCAAGATTTACTCGCCTGCGAAGACAAAGTCGCCATAATAAAATAACAATAACCTCAAACGTACATTTAAAGTAAAGTTGCCAAGATAGGTTGCAAGCTCCTGACTCCAGCAGTTCTTTCAATTCCTGCCAAATGTTCCTTCTGTTTAAGAGTTGTGCTTCACCTTAAACAGAGTACAACCCCACAGGAATTAAATGGGAAAGTCTGGACTTCACTTTTATGTCAAAATAGGCAGAGTTGCCCAATACACATATTCAAAATTTCTTAATTTTGCTCCAAAAGCAAAGATTAGTGGCTAATGATGGCATCTAACTATACCTATATTTCTCAATGGCAGTGGATTTCAGGCCAGGATCTAGCCAGGCAGTAACTAAAGAGGCCAATATTTCAGTTTGTGCTCCACAAGATTGTCAGCCTGCAAAAAAAATTCAACTCTTTTTATGCACTTAGAGGCTCATATAAGTATAAGAAACTTTTAAAATTATTTTATTTCATTTCAGTGTTCTAATTTTCCTTGCTTAATCAATCTGATACTCCTTAGAACTTGCATAATTTAAGTGCTATCCCAGATTTTGGTAGGACATAAGAGTGCACAATTCCCCACAGTACTTTTTTAGTGCATTTAATTGTCCGTCCTCATTTGCTGCCCGGAATTAGTCTTTTCAGGAACTGAGGAGCTCGATTTTCCCCATGGAAGTTCAGAGTAAAGCTCTTGTATTTGAAGAGCTCAGCCTGAAATGCAAACTTTTAGCTCTCCCTGGAAAGTGAAAGTGGAGTCAGGTTTTTAAGGTAGATTTATATCCTTGTTCAAAAAAGAGAAAAAGGGCCCTTACCTCCCTGTCTCATGCTTGAGGATAAAGAATGATGTTCTGTATTTCCGTTAGAAATGCAAATTGCAAGTTTTAAATTATTTATCATAAGAGCGTAGGAGGCAGCTAAAGAGCATGTTGGGGGAGAGTGAAAGAAATAGGATGTTTGCTGACCAGCAAGAAACTGCCATACAGTGAAGAATACAGACTGTTTCTACAGGAACTTAATGTCAGTCTACATGCAGCTAAACTGCTTATTTACAACATGGAATGTTACAGTTCTCAGCCTGTATTAAATGCAGGGATTCATGGCACTCTATACCTACCCGAGCATCCCAGATTCTTTTGTCTTTATGATGCACAGGAACATAAGCAAGGTATGGAACATGTTGTTTCTGCCCTGAACTCACAGGAAGAGAAGAAGGTGAAGATTAAGTAATACATACAATATTCAGTCTGAAAGTTCTGCACAATTTCTTACTTAAAACAAGATACCCTTCACTTCCTGTCTTAAGCTTTTGTGTAATAATGATTTCCACTGTTAAACAGCTGTCACACTCCACACCAGAGGTGGCTGCACTTCACTGGATAGATATCATTATGGCATTTGTATGCTGACCTGCAAAGTATTTTGAGATGAAAAACTGCTATAGGAGGGAAACTATTACCAAAGGAAATATGGGCTTCTTCACCATAATGAACCTCCAGGATTTAAGTTAGTTTTGGGACACTGCTTATATCCTCCAGCTGGGCAAATGCAAAAAGAGAAAATTTGTTAGGCTGGATTATGACCTTCCACTCTTTTAAGGACTAGAGGAATTGACAATCATTTCTGAAACCAGGGCTCAAGTTTTGACCAGGGATCCAACAGCATCAATATAACTTTTTGATTCTGGGAATGGAAATTTTTCCCACACAGGCTTTTGCTGGTAAGAGATACAAGATCTACTGGTACTGAAGAATTAACACAGACCTCTGGGGTCTAAATTACTTATTTTAAACACTAGCAACTTATCAAAACAACATGCAACAAGGGGAAGATACTGCCTTCCCTGCTCTACAGAGGCTCTTTATGCTAATGGTGTTATTTAGAAGCAACTTATATGCCAAGGGCTATCACTAGATCAAGGTAACATGTTGCCTTGTACACTGCACTGAGCTTTGCTATATTCAAAGACAATTCCCCTGTCAATAAACCTGACTGCTCAAAAAAGATAACCAATCAACATCAGCTAGAGTTTTCAGAATGTATGTAGCTTTCTTGAGGTATCAGAAGAAAAGCACCATGTTCATACCTTGGGTAAGTTGTAAACTTGGCACTGGTAGATAAGCTCATAGTGGGGAGGGTTGATGGTGCTCTGGTGGATGCAAATAACATTCTCATTTGAAACATCTATGAATAGAAATTTAAGAGATAATATGGACATGAAGGACATGATCCAAGCAGTCAATCCCAGCAAACAAAGGGACAAAGGATGCCAATACCTGGCTTATCTGGTGTTTGAATGAAGTGTTGTGAAGTAAATGTTTTGCCATCAGGATATTTTGGGTGAGGAGGCAGCCTGGAGTCAAGATAAGTGCAGAACACATGCATAATGATCTGAAGAAAAAATTAAATCAGAATTTAGTGCCTATCAGACAGATTGTAGAAACAACTGCTATAATAAAGCGGTTAATCTTTAACAATCTCAGATGCTAGTTACAGAATCCAAGAGACAGTGATCCTATTACAGCTTTGACTGAACCCCAGCAAATTTAAAAACGGACAAAGCAGTGAAGTACTTTAATCACTGTCCTCAGTGGCCCAACACTTGACATTGGCCAGAATATTTATGTAAGATGTTGACAAGTTAAGGTTCATCTGTCAACTGAACAACAAGACGTCAGCCACAATGTGGCATATTCATTCCCTTCCAGAGATGGCTGTATGTCAGCGGCTACACCGAGGCTCTGACAGTGTTTTTATCTCTGCACCTCAAAGCAAAGTGGCAGAATTTAGAAGCGAACATGGACCCCAAACTAGAATATTTATTTTAACTCCTTCCCTCCTGCCCCATTATCTTAAAAGGTCTGATTGAGATCAACAGATTCAAACCAACCATGGTTTGGCAAACTGTATACTCACACATTGAGGTTTTTGTAAAACTTAAGACCACCTCTCTCAGTCTGAACAAGTACTCCTAGGGTGACCAGATGTCCTGATTTTATAGGGACAGTCCCGATATTTGGAGCTTTTTCTTATATAGGCTCCTATTACCCCCGACCCAATTTTTCACACTTGCTATCTGGTCACCCTAAGTACGCCCTATATACGGGGAAGAGTGCTAGAACCAGTACACAGTGGAAAGCAGATAAAACTAAACTGTACCTACTGTTAGTATTAAATGTATGTTAAAGTTCTTACAGTAACATTATTCATATTGCATGTACTGCAATTTTGCATTTGTTGACTTTTGTCTTGAAATTTTCAATGTTAACATTTCCTCAATGTACATTTTAGACTAGTAACTCATTCAGGGGGTTACAGAAGTTTAGGATGACTTGTCAGAACTAGTCTTTTCTTAGTAGTATTTAGATATTCAATACAGTCTCCAATGGCATCTCATCTGGTTGGTTGTGGGGGGGGGGGGGAAGGGGGCTCAATTCCAGGATGTCATATTCTCTCTCATGACTACAAGTGCTTTCCCTTAAGAACTGGTAGGTTCCTACTTGACTCAAGGCAGGACTTCAGCTATCTTTTGCAGAGACAGCAAGAAAAATAAATCCTCAGAATTGTGTCACTCATGTGTGTCATTATTCTTTGTATCTATGTCGTGACAGTGTTCTGACAACTGAAGTAATATTTTAATTCCCTGTTTTCAAGTACATGTTACTGTTTCTGCTAAAACACACTTACCCTCTGGCCTTTCAGGTCACTCAGCTCAGCCACACTGAGTCTCTCTCTCTAACTAGATTATTTACTCCTTTGAGTTAGTCATTTAGGATTTCACAGCAAACAATATTCAATTAAATGGGCACAAGACCACTCAAACCATGTTTATTATTCTTTCATGTGTTTACTTTGCAATCTGCTTTGGAGAACTGAAATTAGACATACAATCAAGGTGAAGTCATTTAATAATTTGTTCCTGTATTAGGAATTATTTTATAGAAGATTCATTTGAATGCAGATGATTACTTAATTGCGTCTGAATGTAGAAAACAATTGCAGTATCACGGTCGGAGCAAGTCAGGCTACACCCACCACAGCTATTCAACAGGCATTTCAATTATGTCTCAGTAAAAGTGATGCAAGATTAAGATACACAACAATATTATTTTTGTGATCTATATGGGGCTAGATCTGGTTTGCATAATTCTACCAAGTAATCTCATTGAGTGCAATGGGATTACTTTGGCAAATGAGGTGTGCAGGATTTGGATCATGTTCCTCAAGAGATTCACAAGCTCTCTCTCTACTTCATATTCCTATTACTAGCACTGAAAAATAATGCATTTTAAGTTTCATCAAAACACAACTATGCAAACTTACAGCAGAATCAGTGGGCAAATCAGTATCCCATTTACGGCCCTTGAAGTCCCCTCCTCTGTTCCATCGGAATGAACTCATGCATCCTCCCTGAGAAAGCTCTAAAGGCAACAGAGTTTATATTAAGTTATTTTGGGGCAAGGTTGGAGATGGAAATGGAAGAAGGCAATCTATTATATCTATTTCAGACATCATGCATATTTATGGTGCTGTATACATGAGAAATGCATGCAAGAAAAACACCTGTGAAGCAAATTTTAAAAATCACCATCAGGATTTTTAAAAAGATTTAAATCCTAAAACTCAGTTTTATTTGGAATTAAATCAGGGAGGGATAAAGTAGTAAGAGAAGAGATTGATTAAATTCAACAATAAGTTTCCAGAACAGACATTCAAAAGTGACAAAGCTTTTGTTTTAAGAATATTGTAAATTATATTAAGATCCCAAATCATTAAGTCACTTTAAACAATAGTAGAAAATTACAAATACTTGTGTATTTCCACTACTTGAAAAGCAGCCCCTCCTTCATACCTGCTGAAACCCAAATTCAAAGGTCTTGTTGACAGTGTTCAACTTCACTAACACTTGACACAGGAAAACTGTAATGAAGCACATTTTAAGTGTGCATGACAACCATTTACCTTTGATCCTTTCAACCAAATATTCCTGGTTTGGTGTAAGGTCCAGGTACTGCACTATAGTGTTCAGTGTCGGGATGAGTGGAGCTTTAACAAGAGCAGCTTGTTTCAGACTGCTAATACTGGCTTCTGCAATACAAAAAAGCACCAGCACATATGATCTATGGCCATCGCAGAACACTGAACATCCTCACTTACTCAAAAGCTCATTAAACAGACTATTACAAAGAGTTGACACATTCTGTTCAGCTTGCTTTCCTGTTGCACTCTGAGAAGCTGGGTCCTAGGAATAGTTGGCACACTACATTATCACTGATGTTGCCAAATACCAAATTCTGATCCTAGAGAAGTAGTTTACTTCACTGGGAGAAAGGTTGAGTCTGTTATTTACATCATCATGGCATACAAAACATGCTAGGCACCACACACACAGGAAGACAGTCCCTGTCCTGAAGACCTTGCATCCTATGAGACAAAATAAACTTATAATGGTGGGAAAAGGGGATACGACAAACTTTCTAGTGTTCCATTTGACTAAGTATATAGCAGATTCCTAACTGCCTCTCCATCTAGCCATTATTAGTTGGTTAATTTCTCATATGTGTCACAGCAGAAGTGGGTTTTAAGGAGAGATTAAAGTTTAAGTAACCTACAAAACAGAAGGCCAAATTATGCTCTCAGTTAAATTGGTGCAAGTTTGATGTAACAATGCAAATAAATGGAATTACTTCAGCTTAAACACCAGTTTAATTGAAGATAGATGCTCTTATAGCTGCTAGCCTGGATTCTAATAGTTAGAGATCAAATACCAGGTTATTGTCTTATTAAGGGATTTGCATCAGGAGGCTCAATTGGAACGAACAGTCTCCTCACAGATGCAGCTTTAACAAGATTCCTGTGTTTTCTGCATCTGTGGAAGTTGCTGCATAATCTAAGCTCTCTCTCATAAAAAAAACCTGTTTCTAGTTCTTAAGGTTGCAAAGAACACCCTTTTCTGTCTGGAAGTTTTCATCCTGAGCACAGGTATTAATGAGAACTGAACCAAATCTATTACAATAAGTTTCCAGAATTTATACCTCCAATCTGCAACTCTGGACACCCCATTCTTCTCAGCTGAGTGCTCACAGAATCAATCTCTTGCACAAGTGGCACTAAAATAGTCTCGCTAATCCACTAGAAGAGGAGAGAAAGGCAGACGGACAATTAAAAAGATAAGAAGCAATAGGAAGTCTGTGTGAAGTGTTACTATACCCTAATCAGTATCTGAATTACTGTTATGACTGCAAAGTAAAAAGGTGAACAAACAAACATTTAAGGGAGCAGAAGAGATATACAAAGTTATTAAGTAAACAGACTATCAGCTTATGGTAAGGTTTGAATGATTATTTAAAAGTTCAATGAATGAGTTGTAGACAACATTTCTAGACCATGATACAGACTTTTTGGATGGTGAGGGGACTAATGGTATGAAGAGCAGCAAGTCATCCACACACTGTTAATTTATGCTTGCATATGTCCATAATTCCCAGTCTGTTTTAAGGAAGAAGGGTGCCGACAGAAATATATTATTTGTGAACACTTGAGCTTTTCATGGATATTATTGGCTTAACAAACAAACATGCCTGGGGGGCTGCCATGAACTCCAACAAGTGGTGTATTGGAGTAATTTGTTATTTGGTTAACTAATACTTTTACCTTGAAGTGTAGTTAAGTCTGCATTAGCAATAGCAGAAATAACAGTTCTTAAAAGTCAGATTATGTCAGGATTTTCATTCTAACTTCTCAGCTGCTCAGACCTTTTGGAAAATTTTAATCTTGGGGATGGGATTTTCCATGCTTCAGTTCAGCCCAGGTGAGTTATTTTGAAATGTTTGAGGAAAACAGAGTCAGCAGGTTGAGTTGTGGAAAAGGGAAAAACAAGTCTAGCATTTTCATTGGTATGAACTTTACAATTTGAAGTTTCCAGGATGTCATAGCACAAAAGTCAGCAAGTGCAGGAGTTAAGGTTGAACGTGTAACCTTAATATCGCCCCCTTGTGAGCATGCTTTGTGTTAGTTGCTAGTTACACAGCCATTGCTAATCCTCAAATACACTCTAGTTCTTTCTACAACCTTCGGTACACATGTGGCAACTCGATTTTCCCCCCACCATTCTAATATAATTCAATTAGATCAGAAAGCAAAGTTCTGTTATGAATCAAAGATCATTAAGGAAGTATTACACTCTACCAAGTTTATGCCATAGCTCAGTTCCATTAAGCCTGAGGCAAATGATGAAGTACTCATGTACTTTCTAGCTGAGTTCTGCAGAAATAAGGACAGGACACTGAAATATTACACTCTAAAAAGCAATGATAGGACTTACATTTCTGAATTTAGCTGTCCATGAGTCCACATGATTGAGTAGTTGTCGATTCATTATCACCCTCAACCAAACCTAGGCAAAAAGTTAAGTAGTTTAAGAGACTTATTGCAAAGATATAGGAACCCAGCTGAACACAATGTGGCTTTTAGAGGACAAGCCATCTTATTGATACTAATTGCAGCATGTCCATCATAAGCCTCAGCTAGATTTTAGAATGTTCATATCTCACAGGACATTTCATGAGGACTATATACCAGTTGGTTTAACGCACCAAGTCTAGATGCACTATTTCGGTACCCATAGCTATTTGTATTAGGATAAAACTGGACTAAGCTAGTAGGATTTCTAGAAAAGGTTTAAGATAATGGAAAGTTACACTAACTAAACCAATGTGCAAGGTAGAGAAAAGGGATAACATTTAATTAAAAGACAGGCAAGTTAAGAGATACTCCTATTGGCCACACTAAATTCAGATGTGCGGTTCACTTCTCCAGGTATCTTACAAAATCCACTGACCATGTACAAGTGCAACGGAGGATTTTCAATATACATTCAGCTGCTTGAAATGCACTAGATGCAGTTAATTGTTACTGTTACAAACACTTTTATCCATAGTATAGAATGGAAGAAGTGAAGATTTCTCAACATCACTAAGTCCAAGAATGCAGTTAAACTACTAGTTTTTGAACTCCAGACTGAACTACTATATCTAGAGTTGTTATATATTACTACATAATTAAGGTGTTTGTGAGAAATTGATTAAAACAAGAAAAGGTTAAATCTATGTTTACTGTTTCCCACCACTGCCCACAAAATGACTACTAAAACTATAAAATTCTATATAGCAGATATATCCAGAAGTGTTTGGTCAGAAGTCACATTTTACCCCAAACAAATTTATAATTGACCTCTACTGGTGAAGGTAATGTAGTTTCCAACAAACTAGTTCAGATTGAAGTTTGGAATATAAATTTGTAGTAAGAAAATATTTTTCTAAATTATATGAAGGCAATTCAATGCTATGGGATTTACCCCCTCTCTTTCCAGTAATGCGAATGGGAGACACATCCAAATCCTTGTGGAAGACTGCAAAATTCACAACTGTATTTTTTTCCCTCGTGATTCCCTTGAGTTTTCTATTTACCTCTTCTGCAGCCTGCTTAGAGCTCAGATCAGCTTCATCTTTGTGTGCTGATGGGGCTTGGGACCTGCAGGCCAGCTGGTACTGGAACTTCCTCAGCATTTGTGCATAGTCTCCTATGGAACGGCTGTAGTTCCAAAGAGTCGGACTGCTGGAAGGAGAGCTGGAATCTGAACTCCCTGAAATTATCCATTCAGTAAACAATAATTACTCCATGTTGATTGCCAAACAATTTTTAAACAGTGGGAGGTTCCTGTACAGATAACAGGTCAGAACATTTAGGCTTTGACTGGAGAGACGCATCCACAAGTTGCTATGAACCCAAATGCCAAACGTAGTCTAAGAAAAGGAGTACTTGTGGCACCTTAGAGACTAACAAATTTATCTGAGCATAAGCTTTCGTGAGCTACAGCTCACTTCATCGGATGCATTCAGTGGAAAATACAGTGGGGAGATTTATATACACACACAGAGAACATGAAACAATGGGTGTTGTCATACACACTGTAAGGAGAGTGATCACTTAAGATGAGCTATTACCAGCAGGAAGGAGGGAGGGAAAGGAGGAAAACCTTTTGTGGTGATGATCAAGGTAAGCCACTTCCAGCAGTTAACAAGAATATCTGAGGAACAGTGGGGGGTGGGATGGGGAAGAAATAACATGGGGAAATAGTTTACTTTGTGTAATGACTCATCCATTCCCAGTCTCTATTCAAGCCTAAGTTAATTGTATCCAGTTTGCAAATTAATTCTAATTCAGCAGTCTCTTGTTGGAGTCTGTTTTTGAAGTTTTTTTGTTGAAGGATAGCCATACCTCTTGTCAAGATGAAGGCCCTGAGCCTTTACTGTAGGTCAATGAGTCCTATACAGAAATAGTTTGTCATTTATAGACATCCATGGGTTGTCTCCAGAGTGTCAACAGCTGTACATTTCTATCTATAAGACAAGGCTTTATTCTCTGGAATGTTTCCCCAAGGCTTCTGTGTTGCAAAGGGCTGTAGCAATCATGGAGCTCTGCTTCACATCTCACTTAGACTATTCAGTAAAAGACTTAACTTGTTCTGCATCAGTCTTCAGATTGTGCCTTTTACAAGGATTTGTTAAGAGGTAGCTACTGTGCAAATGACTTAAGTCCATTTCATTAAAATTGGCACATCTGTGTCTACCGTACACCAGAAGAACTGGAATACCATCTTACAGAATGCACTTAAAAAAACCAACTTTTAGACCAAAGAGAGCTACTTACTTACCCAGCTGAACTCGATGTTGCTTCTCTTCTTCACTTTGAAGGAAGCTGTCCAGGGACTTTAGGTCTGTCATATAATCTTCTTTGCCAATAGGTGAGTTATACACAGTTGGCGAAGAACGGTACCGAGACCTCAGCCCGCTGCTTTCCACTGGTCCAATGCTGGTGGGGTATGGTGAGCCACCAGGGGAGGGACTGAAGCTGGATACCTGTAGGAAATAGAGTGAATGATTGTTTTATTTTGTATAGCTGGAATTCTACTCATTAGTTTAAATCTGTAAACAAAATTAATGTATTTATCCCCATTTATCCAACTTGTTATTGCATTGCTAGTTACTGTTAAACTAGACACCACTTTGGCTTTAATATGTTTCAGCGGCTGGTTGGTTTATTTAAATTCTTACTGCATGACTGCCAGATGGTGCAAAGTGAATAAAATGCTATCACCAGTGGGAGATTGGAGAATTCCTGTAGGGTAAAATTTTACATCTGCTGTGCAAAAGATGTAAATAACTACACAAGGTGCATGCTACTAGAGAATCAGGTTCTGCAGTGTAGGACACAATACAAGCAATCTAATAAGCAAATTCCAACTTGTTACATTGGGTTATCAAGGCTATTACCTTACTGTAGTTGCTGTTTGGTGAGTAGGTCACAGCAGTGCTGTAAGAACTGCTGCTGCCTGACAAAGCCTGTAGCTGAGGACTGTACCCAGTCATGCAACCAGTGGCAAACTTTGGGCTGGTATTAGGTGAGCGGGATGGGCTGTAACTCAGCACACTCTGACCCTGGATTGGAGGAGAAGGTGTTGAAGAAGGGACTTTCTTGGTCACTAGCTCACAGGGCGGAGTTGTTTGTACTGCTGTAATAAAAAAAAAAAAAAAAGCAGAATTAGGGCTGAAGGAGCAGAAATCTGGATCATTTTTCTTAATTGTTGTTTTATTTCTTTACTATTTTAAGAAAATCCTACACTGAGACCAGAAAAGGAGAGTTGAAAGAAATCTCAGACCTATAAAATTCAGCAGTCAAGTCACAAGCACAGAAACTAGAGCTGTGACGGAGTAAAAGGATGGTCTTGTGGTTTGGGAACTCCACTGAAACTCAAAAGACTTGGGTTAAATTCTGCCACAGACACACTGTGACACCTTGGGTGAGTCATTACACCTCTGTGCCTCAGTTCTCCATCTGCAAAGCGGGAATAAAATACTTCCTTTCTTCCACCCTTTATCTTATCTATTTAGTGAATGCATCCGATGAAGTGAGCTGTAGCTCACGAAAGCTTACGCTCAAATAAATTTGTTAGTCTGTAAGGTGCCACAAGTATTCCACTTCAGGGCAGGGATTATTTTACTATGTGTTTGTATACAGTCTAGCTCAGAGGTGAGCAAACCATATCTGGCCCGCGGGACCCTCCTGCCCCAGGAGGCTGGCCCCCAGCCCCTCAACTGCTGTCTCCCCTTCCCTGCAGTCTCAGCGCCGCCGCAACGTTCTGGGTAGCCAGGCCGCAGTTGCAGAGCTGCGGCCTGACCCGGTGCTCTGGGCGGCGCGGATGTAGTGCCGCCAGCCACCGGTGCCCCAGGAAGCGTGGTAAGGGGGAAGAGAGGGGTTGGATAGAGGGCAGGGGAGTTGGGGGTGGTGGTCAGGAGGCAGGGAACAGGGAGGTTGAGTGGGGGCAGGAGTCCTGGGTGGGGCAGTCAGAAAGGAGGGGGGTTGGATAGGGCGGTGGGGGGCAGTCAGGAGCAGGGCTTCCAGGGGTGGTCAGGGCACAGGGAGAAGGGGTGGTTTGATGGGGCAGGGGTCCCGGGGGGCAATCAGGAATGAGAAGGGGGGTTGGATGGGGCAGCAGTCAGGGGTGGGGGGTCCAGGGACAGGGGGTGATGGATGGGGTAGGAGTCCTGGGGGAGCAGTCACGGGGTGGGGGGAGGGAGTCGGATTAGAGGCAGGGGCCAGGCCATGCCTGGCTGTTTGGGGAGACACAGCCTCCCCTAACCGGCCCTCCATACAATTTTGGAAACCCGATGTGGCCCTCAGGCCAAAAAGTTTGCCCACCCCTGGTCTAGCTCAGCAGGGCCCTGATTTCAGCTGGGACCTCTGGGCACTTTACTATTACAAGCATAGCAGTATACACAAATAACAGTAACACACATAATGAGAGACCTATTACGTTACATCCAGTCCTTCCCTATGGTCAATACAGGAACATTTCCTATTCTTTACGAGGTTGTTTCTTATGGATGGACCCTACTGTTTTAAAACCCTTGTACTGTGCCTAGCTACAATAGCAAGCAAGTGCTTTGCACAGAGCACTATTATAGGCATATCTAATTTAAAATTTCTTTAGTAAGGAGCTTCAGTCAGGTTCTTTGGGAAAGTTTCCATTTTTAACTTCATTTTATTAACCCTACCTATACACAACATCTCCAAAGAGTTTTAATACCCAGGGACTGATATGTTCTCTTCATAGTTTAGTCAAGTTACACATACTTGTTTTAATCTTTGCACATAGATCAATCACACTACAGCACAATCTTTACTCATGTTCTTCTATGCCCCTGATCTTTATTGATGCTTTCCTATGAAGTCCCTCCAACCTGATGCCATCTTTCTGCAGTCAGAGGTCAGATTGGTCGAGTGTGGTAGTAGCATACTGGCATTCCAGATTTGGTACATCTACTTTGTCATGTTCTTCTGTTTCTTAGTAATTTGTTTAGAAACTCAAAATATTTTATGAAGGAACTGATGTTTAGTTCGTCCTTTTTATACTTTACCTTAAGGTTTCTCTCTAACATGGCTATTTTTACCCAGTGTGTAGATTACTATGTCGTCTTATTTAAACATAAACCCTCTGTCTTTGCCTCCTCCCCAGTCCCACACATAGGGGACTACACCCCAGCCCATCCACCACAGAGTTTGAATTTCTCTCATTGTTTTTGTCTCCTACACTCCACCATTCACCCTTTTCTCCTGTCTTTTTTTGTTTTGTTTGTTCTTTATCATTATTGCTGCTTCTCCTGTTTCAATTATCTCCCCTCAAGTAATTTTTTGCTCATTCCCTTGGCTCCCCCACTCACTACTGCTCTAGATCAGAGGTCAAAAGGTGTTGGAAACAGTGATACATATTCACAGATTAGGGACAGAAGGGTCCATGCGATCATCTAGTTCAACCTCCTAACACAGGCCATATAATTTAACCCAATTATCCCTATACCAGTGGTTCTCAAACTTTTGTACTGGTGACCCCTTTCACACAGCAAGCCTCTGAGTGTGACCCCCCTTACAAATAAATATACATTTTTTTTAACAGTATTATAAATGCTGGAGGTGAAACAGGGTTTGGGGTGGAGGCCGACACTCGTGACTCCCCATGTAATAACCTCATGACACCCTGAGGGGTCACAACCCTGAGTTTGAGAACCCCTGCCCTATACTGACCCCATTAACTTGTGTTTGACTGAAGAATATCTTCCACAAAGGCATTCCATCTTGATTTGACGACTTCAAGAGAGCGATAATCCACCACTTCCTTCAGTAGTTTGTTCCAAAAGTCAGTCACCCTCACTGTTAAAAATGTGTTCCCTATTTCTAAGTTAACTCTGTCAGGCTTCAGCTTCCATCCATGGGTTCTTGTTATGCCTTTCTCTGATAAAGTAAAGAGCCCTTTATCACTCAATACTTTCTTTCATGAAGCTACTGGTACATGGTAATCAAGTAATTTCTTCATCTTCTGAATTTTCATTCCACTTCACCTAGTTACCCCATCTGCAGGGAGCAGTAAGGTGAAGTCAATCAAAATGCTCCCTGAATCAACACTCCTACCCTTCAGAAGGTATTGACTGCATCTCTCTTCTTTTTCTAGACATCTGTGTTTGGAGGCCCATGCTAGGTTGAAACCTATGGCAGTCTGTTCAGAAGGTTAAACATTTACAAACTCACTTGTAGACACCATTTTAAAGACTACTGCCAGAGATAATTGTCACACTTACATGCATTCTGAAGCCCGAGAAGGGACTGCTGTCCAGGACTCATAACTAAGCTAGTTGGTGCCACAGTGTATTTGAAATACCTCCAGAAATCAAATAAGGCATTCAGACTGAACAAAGATGCAAGTGCAAGTTCTAGAACAAAAACCAAAAACCATTATTTTAACAAGTTAGTTCTTTATATTTTAGAGTGTTCTTAAATTGCTCACCATTTACAAAATCAGTAACTTAACATCTTATGCTGTATGCAGTGTTGTTGTAGCCATGTTGGTCACAGGATATTAAAGAAACAAGGTGAGTGAGGCAACATCTTTTATTGGACCAACTTCAGTTGGTCCACCGTGTCTCTTTGACATCTCATGTTTTTTTCCCCACTCTACTGATATGAACACTATCATGGTAGAAGTTACTGTATATTCTTTGTACCATTTTGGAAAGATGCATTATTCACCAAAACTAAATAGTAAACTTTTTTTTAAGTAGATCAGAAACAGGAAGCTTGACAAACAGTGAGTGGGGCCTCTGGACAATCAAGGTGCTAAAGGAGCACTCACAGAAGACAAGGCTGTTGCAGAGAAGCTAAATTAATTCTTTGCATCAGTCCTAACTGCAGAGGATATGGGGGAGATCCCCACATCCAAGTCACTCTAGTTAAGTGACAAAACTGAAGAACTGTCCCAGAATGAGATGTCAGTAGAGGAGGTTTGGAACAAATTTATAAATTAAACAGTAATAAGTCACCAGGACCCAATGGTAATCACCCAAGAGTTCTGAAGGAACTCAAATAAGAAATTGCAGAACTACTACCATGGTATGTAACCTATCACACAAATCAGCCTCGGTACCAGATAATTGGAGGATAGCTCATGTGATGCCGATTTTTAAAAAAAGAATCCATAGGCAATCCTGGCAATTACAGGCCGGTGAGCCCAACTTCTGTGTCAGGAAAGCTTGAAGGTTAAAACTATAGTAAAGAACAAAATGATCAGACACACAGATGAACACTATATGCTAGGGAAGAGTCAATACGGTTTTTATACTGGGAAATCATACCTTACCATTCTATTTAGAATTCTTTCAGGAGGTCAACAAGCATCTGGACAAGGGTGATCCAGTGGATACAATGTCCTTGGACTTTCATAAAGCCTGACAAGGTCCCTCACTAAAAACTCTTAGGCAAAATAAGCAATCATGGGATAAGGGAGGGTACTCTCAAAGATCAGCAACTGGTTAAAAGACGGAAACAAATGGTAGGAATAAGTGATCAGTCTTTACAATGGAGAGAGGTAAATGGCAGGGTCCCCTAAGGTTCCTGTGCTGTTCAACATATTCATAAATGATCTGGAAAAATGGGTGACCTGTGAGGTGGCAAAATTTGCAGACAATACAAAACTACTCAAGATAGGTAAGTCCAAAGTAGGGATTAAACAGTAACGATTAAAACAGTTAACCAATATAATTTTAATAGTTTAGATGGGTACTTTTTAAAACGATATTTACATCCCTAGTCCAAAGCTAACTGCAAAGAGTTATAAAGGGATCTCACTAAACTGGGTGACTAGGCGACAAAACAGCGGATGAAATTAACTGTCAATAAGTTCAAAGTAATGAACATTGGAAAACATAACCCCAACTATATACACAAAGTGATGAGGTCTAAATAAACTGTTACCACTCAAGAAAGAGATCTTGGAGTCATCATGGATAGTTCTCTGAAAACATCCACTCAATGTGCAACGGCAGCCAAAAAAAACCTAACAGAATGTTAGGAACCATTAGCAAAGGGACAGATGATAAAACAGAAATCATCATAATGCCACCACATTAATCCATGGTACACACACTCCTTAAATGCTACATGCAGTTCTGGTTGCCTGATCTCAAAAAAGGTATATTAGAATTGGCAAAGGTACAGAGAAAGACAACAGAAATGAGTAGGGGGTACGGAACAGCTTCTACATAAGGAGAGATTAAAAAGACTAGGACTGTTCAGTTTAGAAAAGAGACAACTACAGGAACAGGGATATGATAGAGCAGCGATCTCCAAAGTGGGGTGCGTGACAGGAGAAGCGCTGCAGGCAGCTTGGCTCTCCTCGCTCTGTCTTTAGCAGCACGCCACCGGCAGCTCGGCTCTCCCCATTCAGTCTTCAGTGACAAGCCGCCGGCAGCTTTTTTTTTTTTTTTTTCGCTTCCCCGAGCTGGCCCTGGGAGTGCACGATTCAAAAAGTTTGGAGACCCCTGTGATAGAGGTCTGTAAAATCATGAATGGTATGGAGAAGGTGAACAGGGAAGTGTGATTTATCCATTCACATAATGCAAGAATAAAGTGTCACCCAATTAAATTAATAGGCAGCAAGTTTAAAACAAATATAAGGAAGTACTTCTTCATACAATGCAGTGTCAACCTGTTGAACTCATTTCCATAGGATGTTCTGAAGGCCAAAAGTGTAATAGGATTAAAAAAAAAATTAGATAAATTCATGGAGGATCAACAGCTATTAGCCAAGATGGTCAGGGACATATTTTATGCTAGAACTCTGGAGAAAGATTTTATACATACCTACATATATACAGACACACACACATATATATTTTTAATCATACAAGTTAATTTAAAAAAAATCACATACATAAACAAAGGGCTGCTTTATAAGCTTCACATTCTTTAGAGAATTAAGTTTTGGAATCTAGACCAGCTGACATCTCTAAAGGTTACAAGTGTAACTCCACCATTTGAAAAAACAAGTGATGCCTAAAGAGCTGGAAGTCAATACACAAGTTAGCTTTGTTTATATTTAGTTAATATGGTGTTATATTTACATATCAACATGGATGACATAACAACACATCACTGTGTTTAAGGAATCTGAAGCAATTTCCCCTAAAGCTGCGATATGCTTTCATTTTCATATCATCCCCAGGTTTGGAACAACCTACAACTCCCTCTTCTCAAATCCAGCCTTTTCGAGTTTTCTATCACTGATCTCTTATGTGTCTATTCCCACTCTTCATTTTCATCCTTTGTTAGCTTAATATCTCTCGTTTAGCTTGTAGACATCTTGAAAATCAGACAGCTGCAGCGGCACAGGAGCTAGCAAACAGAGCTCTAAACAGGGGAGTTTGAGTGGGAGTTTGCAAGGGGAGTTTGGATTGTGCTTGTTTGGGGTTTGCTTTTGCTGGGGTGTGTGTGGTCTTTTTGGTGTGGCTTGAGTTTCCCAGATTAACAGGATTTAGGTGGGAAGGAGATGACAGATACAGAGGAAGCTGTGGGAGTGACTCCTGCAGTGAAAGACACATTGAGGATGACTGGATGTGGAAGCTGTGGTATGTACATGATCCTGGAGGGGGAAACCGGTAAGAGTTTTTTCTGCATGAAATGCCGTCTGATAGAGCTGATGGAGGAAAAGACCCGAGGTTTGGAGATGCAGGTGGAAAGTCTGGTTGAGTTTAGGAAGGGGTTTGAGCAGATGATGGAGCAAAGATATGAGGTATCTGAAGGGAAAAGCTCAGACTCACGGATGGAAGCAGGGCTGGGGAATTTTGAGGAGAGACTGGATGAGGAAAGTGGTCAGTGGAAACATGTGACTCAAAGAACCAGGCAGAGAAAAAGACGGGCTAGTGAAGGAGAAATAGAGCTTAGGAACAGGTTTGCAGAGTTGGAAAATGAAGAAGGGGCTCAGCAGGTAGTCGCTGAAGGTGGAAGGGTAAGGAAGAAGAGAAGAGAGGCTAGCCCTATAGAAAAAGGGGAAGAGTCAAGGGAGACTACACCAAATATGAGCCCCAGGAGGATACAGGATGGGTTGAAGAGAATTGTAAGGGAAAATAGGAATGGAAAGAACTTGCAGCCAGAGGGAACAGGGGAGAGACTGGAGAATAGCACTGTCACCAGGAAAAGGCAGGTCTATGTGATCGGGGACTCTTTATTGAGAAGAATAGACAGGCCTGTAACTAGAGCTGATCCTGAAAATAGAAGGGTGTGCTGTCTTCCGGGTGCTAAGATACGGGATGTAGACCTGAGGTTGAAAAGGATCCTCAAGGGAGCGGGAAAGAATCCCCTAATTATCCTTCATGTGGGAACAAATGATACAGCCAGATTCTCGCTGGAAAGTATCAAGGGAGACTATGCTAGGCTGGGGAAGACGCTTAAGGAAATTGAGGCTCAGGTGATCTTTAGCGGGATCCTTCCTGTTCCTAGAGAAGGGCAACAAAGGTGTGACAAGATTATGACTGTCAACAGATGGCTTAGGCAGTGGTGCTATAAGGAGGGCTTTGGGATGTATGGCCACTGGGAGGCATTCACGGACAGAGGTCAGTTCTCTCGGGATGGACTTCATCTGAGTAGGGAAGGAAATAGACTTCTAGGATCGAGGCTGGCACAACTGATAAAGAGAGCTTTAAACTAGGAATTGGGGGGAGATGGATGGGAGATGTCCAGAAAATCTCCACGCCAGATTTTAGCATTGAGAGGGAAGAAGATGAAGTAAGAAAGGATACAGCCATGGGTAGGAGAATGTATATAAGGAGCGAGGGCGGTGTGGATACTAGTCTAATAGGTTATACTGGCTGTAGAATGACTGTGCCTAATAGGGTACAAAATGTGAGCGAGGCCAAACAGCAAAAATTAAGATGTTTATACACCAATGCGAGGAGTCTAGGTAACAAAATGGAGGAACTAGAGCTACTGGTGCAGGAAGTGAAACCAGATATTATAGGGATAACAGAAACATGGTGGAATAGTAGTCATGACTGGACTACAGGTATTGAAGGGTATGTGCTATTTAGGAAAGACAGAAACAAAGGTAAAGGGGGTGGAGTAGCATTGTATATCAACGATGAGTTAAAATGTAAAGAAATAAGAAGCGATGCAATGGATAAGACAGAGTCTGTCTGGGCAAAAATTACATTGGGGAAGAAAACTAGTAAAGCCTCTCCTGCGATAGTGCTTGGGGTGTGCTATAGACCTCCGGGATCTAATTTGGTTATGGATAGAGCCCTTTTTAATGTCTTTAATAAAGTAAATACTAATGGAAACTGCGTGATCATGGGAGACTTTAACTTCCCAGATATAGACTGGAGGACCAGTGCTAGTAATAATAATAGGGCTCAGATTTTCCTAGATGCGATAGCTGATGGATTCCTTCATCAAGTAGTTGCTGAACCGACTTGAGGGGATGCCATTTTAGATTTAATTTTGGTGAGTAGCGAGGACCTCATAGAAGAAATGGTTGTAGGGGACAATCTTGGCTCAAGTGATCATGAGCTAATTCAGTTCAAACTAAATGGAAGGATTAACAAAAATAAATCTGCAACTAGGGTTTTTGATTTCAAAAGGGCTGACTTTCAAAAATTAAGGAAATTAGTTAGGGAAGTGGATTGGACTGAAGAACTTATGGATCTAAAGGCAGTTGAGGCCTGGGATTACTTTAAATCAAAACTGCAGAAGCTATCGGAAGCCTGTATCCCAAGAAAGGGGAAAAAATTCATAGGAAGGAGTTGTAGACCAAGCTGGATGAGCAAGCATCTTAGAGAGGTGATTATGAAGAAGCAGAAAGCATACAGGGAGTGGAAGATGGGAGGGATCAGCAAGGAAAGCTACCTAATTGAGGTCAGAAGATGTAGGGATAAAGTCAGAGAGGCTAAAAGTCGAGTAGAGTTGGACCTTGCAAAGGCAATTAAAACCAATAGTAAAAGGTTCTATAGCCATATAAATAAGAAGAAAACTAAGAAGGAAGAAGTGGGGCCGCTTAACACTGAGGATGGAGCGGAGGTTAAAGATAATCTAGGCATGGCCCAATATCTAAACAAATACTTTGCCTCAGTCTTTAATAAGGCTAAAGAGGATCTTGGGGATAATGGTAGCATGACAAATGGGAAGGAGGATATAGAGGTAGATATTACCATATCAGAGGTAGAACCGAAACTGAAACAGCTTAATGGGACTAAATCGGGGGGCCCAGATAATCTTCATCCAAGAATATTAAAGGAATTGGCACCTGAAATTGCAAGCCCATTAGCAAGAATTTTTAATGAATCTGTAAACTCAGGAATAGTACCAAATGATTGGAGAATTGCTAATATAGTTCCTATTTTTAAGAAAGGAAAAAAAAGTGATCCAGGTAACTACAGGCCAGTTAGTTTGACATCTGTAGTATGCAAGGTCCTGGAAAAAATTTTGAAGGAGAAATTAGTTAAGGACATTGAAGTCAATGGTAAATGGGACAAAATACAACATGGTTTTACAAAAGGTAGATCGTGCCAAACCAACCTAATCTCCTTTTTTGAAAAAGTAACAGATTTTTTAGATAAAGGAAATGCAGTGGATCTAATTTACCTAGATTTCAGTAAGGCATTTGATACCGTGCCACATGGGGAATTATTAGTTAAATTGGAGAAGATGGGGATCAATATGAACATCAGAAGGTGGATAAGGAATTGGTTAAAGGGGAGACTGCAACGGGTCCTACTGAAAGGCGAACTGTCAGGTTGGAGGGAGGTTACCAGTGGAGTTCCTCAGGGATCGGTTTTGGGACCAATCTTATTTAATCTTTTTATTACTGACCTTGGCACAAAAAGTGGGAGTGTGCTAATAAAGTTTGCAGATGATACAAAGCTGGGAGGTATTGCCAATTCGAAGAAGGATCGGGATATTATACAGGAGGATCTGGATGACCTTGTAAACTGGAGTAATAGTAATAGGATGAAATTTAATAGTGATAAGTGTAAGGTTATGCATTTAGGGATTAATAACAAGAATTTTAGTTATAAGTTGGGGACGCATCAATTAGAAGTAACGGAAGAGGAGAAGGACCTTGGAGTATTGGTTGATCATAGGATGACTATGAGCTGCCAATGTGATATGGCTGTGAAAAAAGCTAATGCGGTTTTGGGATGCATCAGGAGAGGCATTTCCAGTAGGGATAAGGAGGTTTTAGTACCGTTATACAAGGCACTGGTGAGACCTCACCTAGAATACTGTGTGCAGTTCTGGTCTCCCATGTTTAAAAAGGATGAATTCAAACTGGAGCAGGTACAGAGAAGGGCTACTAGGATGATCCGAGGAATGGAAAACTTGTCTTATGAAAGGAGACTTAAGGAGCTGGGCTTGTTTAGCCTAACTAAAAGAAGGTTGAGGGGAGATATGATTGCTCTCTATAAATATATCAGAGGGATAAATATAGGAGAGGGAGAGGAATTATTTAAGCTCAGCACCAATGTGGACACAAGAACAAATGGGTATAAACTGGCCACCAGGAAGTTTAGACTTGAAATCAGACGAAGGTTTTTAACCATCAGAGGAGTGAAGTTTTGGAATAACCTTCCAAGGGAAGCAGTGGGGGCAAAAGATCTATCTGGTTTTAAGATTCTACTCGATAAGTTTATGGAGGAGATGGTATGATGGGATAATGGGATTTTGGTAAGTAATTGATCTTTAAATATTCAGGGTAAATAGGCCAAATCCCCTGAGATGGGATATTAGATGGATGGAATCTGATTTACTATAGAAAATTCTTTCCTGGGTATCTGGCTGGTGAATCTTGCCCATGTGCTCAGGGTTTGGCTGATTGCCATGTTTGGGGTCGGGAGGGAGTTTTCCTCCAGGGCAGATTGGAGAGGCCCTGGAGGTTTTTTTTGCCTTCCTCTGTAGCATGGGGCATGGTTGACTGGAGGGAGGCTTCTCTGCTCCTTGAAGTTTTGAACCATGATTTGAGGACTTCAATAGCTCAGACATGGGTGAGGTTTTTCATAGGAGTGGTGGGTGACATTCTGTGGCCTGCGCTGTGCAGGAGGTCGGACTAGATGATCAGAGTGGTCCCTTCTGACCTTAGTATCTATGAAAAAAAGAGCTTTGTCTAACTACTACATGAAATGTAAAGCACACCTATAGCACCACGTAAGTAGTAAAGTTCTGTCTTCTACTTTCTGAAAGCCTCAACACACATGAAACTTGATCTAAGATAACAGATAAGCCTTTTTTTGCCGCAAATTTGTCACAAGAGATAAACCCAGACAGATCCAAACTGGACATGGAAAGTGAAGTCCGATTTCTGTATGATCAAAAAGTGGGCTAAAAATTTTCAAATACCGACATGAAGAAAACAAAAGGGTTGAATTTAGATGCTGTTTCCTCACATAAGTAAACCATCACCAAGTACAATCACTTACCAATATACCACAGTGGCCAGTATGTAATGTTATAATATGAACTTATCAGTTTTCCAGTCCTGAAAGAGAAAAAAAACTGAGATGGCATCTCTCTGACCCACAATACACGGAAATATGTAGGAACATAATGACATCCTTTTATTAAGTTTTAAAACTGTTGGGGAACTTACATTTCAGTATAAATCATGCCTGCAACTGACACATTAAGGAGTCCCCAAGCCAAAACCACTTTTCTGGCTTCAGTCTCCTTCCTCATCTTGATGGTTCTGTCAATGAGGGAAGTAGCTGGACTCTGTTCCCCCTGCATCATCTGTAAAGAGAGAAGCATAGGGAAAGTCAAGAATTGAGACATTTATATAGCGTCACTCTCCTTTAGCGCCAGACTAAAGAAATGTTAAACAGTCCCTAGGAAATTGCATTTAGGGAGTTCATTTCTAGTTACAGATTAATATTTAATAGTAAACAGTGTTAAGTACTTTTTTTTTCTTGGGCTAAAAAAATACTTTTTTCACATAGCTCCTTCTATGAGCATTCTCTACTCATTAGGACCATAACGAACACTGAGCTACTTTTACCATTTGGGTATTGGGAAGGAAAACCTACCCGCACAGGATGGAGGGCCAGATTCTCATCTCACTCCAGTTTTATAATAGAGTTAGTCCCAATATGTATTGGGAACCAAAGCAGAATCAAGCCCAGACTATCAAATTCCTGGAAGTTCATATTTTTCACTTTACAGACATGCTTGAAAAACACCTTTACCCCCAGTTTTTGTGGATAAAACATGGGGGGCAGGGGGAAGTCACATGGATTAAGTAACCATTCAGTACATTTTTGAAAGCTCCTGTCCTTTAGTAAGGGATGTGTAAGATTTTTTTCTCTTCTAGTCTGTGGGGAGTCATAGGGATGAGAGACCTTGTAAGATCTTGCAGTCCTTTTGTACAGACACTTCCCTTTCACTTTAATGGGCACTACATACACTGTTGGATTGAGAATTGGCTACTGCACTAAAATACTGCCCCCAGGGTGGATAAAAATCAATGATTTTTTTAATTTAAATTGGATTTTTTTGATAAAATGCTTTTTGAGGGGAAAAAAAACCTATCTAGAGATAGTTTTAATTAAGATACAGTATAGCTCAAAGATATCTCATTATGGATTAGGGATTATAAATTCTAATTCTATAGTATGAGACAATATATTCATGTCATGTTTAAGAAAAGTTTTGTAAATGATTTCCAATAGTTCATGGATTAGGGACCCAATATTATGGGGTTCCACAGGATTCTGTATAGATTATTTACTTTAATCTTTCCATCTTCACAATGGGACTCAGTGCTCAGTCTAGAAGATACCATCAGAGATGCTTAGTTTTGCAGTTCTCAAACTGTGGATTTGTTTCCCGAGTGGTAACATGCTTGTTAACAGCAAAAAATGTTATTAAATAAATAAATATATAGAGGTGAGAAATAACAGACCTCAACTCTATTGTCCCTCTGCAAATTTGTGTACACAGAGTCAATCCCTTACCTCTCTCTAAAAGTGCAAAGTTTCAAAAAGTTCAATGAATAGAAGATTGTTGGGGGAGGAATAGATCTGAACAAGGAGAAGAGCTCTGGAGATATGCTTGTTTTGTTAAAATATTATATGTTTGCTGTTGAAGAAAAAAATCCAGAATACTTAACGTTGTTGTTTTAGTTAAATAAAACAATTTAAATGTCTGTCTGGTGATGTTCTCCTCCTAATACAGCATAGCAAGAAAATCCTCCAAATATTAATGATTAACCTGTTGAATTGGAGATAGATATTTATGAAGTCATTGGGAGGTGAACTGCTTCAGTTACCTTTGGTAAATTAAATAACCAAACAATCTTCATTTTATGATATAGCTGTAAAACTAATCTGAAAAGTTTTCAAAATAAATCACTGTTTAAAAATGTAGAGTGTGTACCTTCTAAAAATGAAACCTACATCTATCTCTGAGTTTCAGAGTAGCAGCCGTGTTAGCCTGTATCCGCAAAAAGAAAAGGAGTACTTCCTGAAAGGCAGTAGCTAGGTTGACCTAGCACTGCCTACATTGCTCAGGTCTGCTTACCTACATTGTTCAGCGGTGTGGATTTTTCACCTGATTTTTCAGCGACGCTGCTGAGTTGACTTAACTTTTCAGTGTTGCCCTAGTTCACGGTTTCCTGGTACTCCCTGCTCTCTCTGTATCTCTTGTCTCAGACACTTCCTACAGTCACATAAGGGGTTTTGCCATCACTGGAGTAAACCCACCTCTCTGAGAGGCAGTAACTAGGTTGACAGAATAACTCTTCTGTCAACCTAGCAGCATCTACCCTGGGACTTGGTCAGTTTACTCTCCTAGGGGAGTTTTGCACACCCTTGAGCAATGTAGCTAGGTCGATCTACATTTTAGGTGTAGACCAGGCCTTAGACTGTAAATTCTTTGGGACAGAGACTGTCTTTTTGTTCTGTTTATACAACACCTGACATAATGGGGCCTTGGTCCATGACTCGGACTCCTGAGCACAATCTACGGTAATACACATAACTGTAAGACAGTGCTTCCCGTTTCCCAGAGTTGGCCAATCTGCAGGACACCCCTGGGATGTGCAGCTCAGCTGGGCCCCTCTGTGCCGCACAGCTGTATCTACACTAGCAACATTAGCCACCGCTGCTAGGGGGCAGTGGATCAGCCCCACTTTCCTGAGCGGGAGGGTAGGCCAGAGGCTGCATCTACACCAGGGACATCAGTCGCCACTACGAAGGAGTGCCAGCGACAGATCAACCCCCACGTGAGTGGGGGTGCCCAGCACAGCGGCTGTCCACACTAGGGAGGTTAACGGCTGCTGCCAAGGGGGGGCCGGCGACAGATCAGCCCCCACTTGAGTGGGGGGTGCCCAGCACAGCGGCTGTGTCCACGCTAGGGAGGTTAACGGCTGCTGCCAAGGGGGGGCCGGTGACAGATCAGCCCCCACTTTACTAGGGGGTGCCCAGCACAGCGGCTGTGTCCACGCTAGGGAGGTTAACGGCTGCTGCCAAGGGGGGGCCGGTGACAGATCAGCCCCCACTTTACTAGGGGGTGCCCAGCACAGCGGCTGTGTCCACGCTAGGGAGGTTAACGGCTGCTGCCAAGGGGGGGCCGGTGACAGATCAGCCCCACTTGAGTGGGGGGTGCCCAGCACAGCGGCTGTGTCCACACTAGGGAGGTTAACAGCTGCTGCCAAGGGGGGGCCGGCGACAGATCAGCCCCCACTTTACTAGGGGGTGCCCAGCACAGCGGCTGTGTCCACGCTAGGGAGGTTAACGGCTGCTGCCAAGGGGGGGCCAGCGCGGGGCCCAGCTCTGCCCGGTGGGCCCGCACCCGCTGGACGGCGAGCGGCCTCCCCCATCCCGCTATCGCCAGCCACGGGAGGGGCCGCACGCTGGGCCCACCCAGCGCTCCCCGTGGGGGGAGGGGCACAGCCCCCACCCAGCCCCGGGGGCAATGGGGAGCGGGGAGGGCAGAGCCTCTCCCCAGCGAGCAGCCGGCTCGGAGGAGGAGGCGGGAGGGGATCGCTCTCGCCCCCGCCCCCCCCATGGCGTGAAGGGGGCCGGAAGCCCCCGTCTTCCAACACTCACCCCGCCCGCGTGCGGCATCGGCCTCCCCCACGACCAGTCCCCACTGCGCTTGCGCCGACTCCGCGCGGCCGCCGGCCGGAAGCGAAGCCTTCCCACAGGGGAGGGAGGGGCTTGTTGCCATGGGGACGGGGAGGCCGCGCGCTCGCGCCGCGAGCCGCTGCTCCTCCCGCTCCCCCCTAGCGTCGCCGCTGTCCCGTTTTGGCGGGAGCGGGTGTGAGGCGCGAGGGAGGCGGGGGAGGGGCCAGCGCGCGGCGCCGAGGCCAGTGAATTTCCCACCGGCTTAGCCGCCATCCGCGAGCTTCTGATGGGATATTTTAAGAAAATGACATTATGGCACGTTGGGGGAGAAAATGTCCCCGAATAGCTTCAGTCAGAGTTGGCAACCCTAACGGTGACATATCATCATGACACAGGCGCATTGGCACCCGGCTGGAACGGTTCAGTGCCACACGGTGACACGTCCACGTGACCAAGGCGCATTGGCACCCGGCCGGAACGGTTCAGCGCCACACGGTGACACGTCCGTGTGACACAGGCGCATTGGCACCCGGCCGGAACGGTTCAGTGCCACACGGTGACACGTCCGCGTGACCAAGGCGCATTGGCACCCGGCCGGAACGGTTCAGTGCCACACGGTGACACGTCCACGTGACCAAGGCGCATTGGCACCCGGCCGGAACGGTTCAGCGCCACACGGTGACACGTCCGTGTGACACAGGCGCATTGGCACCCGGCCGGAACGGTTCAGTGCCACACGGTGACACGTCCGCGTGACCAAGGCGCATTGGCACCCGGCCGGAACGGTTCAGTGCCACACGGTGACACGTCCGTGTGACACAGGCGCATTGGCACCCGGCCGGAACGGTTCAGCGCCACACGGTGACACGTCCGCGTGACCAAGGCGCATTGGCACCCGGCCGGAACGGTTCAGCGCCACACGGTGACACATCCGCGTGACACAGGCGCATTGGCACCCGGCCGGAACGGTTCAGCGCCACACGGTGACACGTCCGCGTGACCAAGGCGCATTGGCACCCGGCCGGAACGGTTCAGTGCCACACGGTGACACGTCCGTGTGACACAGGCGCATTGGCACCCGGCCGGAACGGTTCAGTGCCACACGGTGACACGTCCACGTGACCAAGGCGCATTGGCACCCGGCCGGAACGGTTCAGCGCCACACGGTGACACGTCCGTGTGACACAGGCGCATTGGCACCCGGCCGGAACGGTTCAGTGCCACACGGTGACACGTCCGCGTGACCAAGGCGTATTGGCACCCGGCCGGAACGGTTCAGCGCCACACGGTGACACGTCTGCGTGACACAGGCGCATTGGCACCCGGCCGGAACGATTCAGCGCCACACGGTGACACGTCCGTGTGACACAGGCGCATTGGCACCCGGCCAGAACGGTTCAGCGCCACACGGTGACACGTCCGTGTGACACAGGCGCATTGGCACCCGGCCAGAACGGTTCAGCGCCACACGGTGACACGTCCGTGTGACACAGGCGCATTGGCACCCGGCCGGAACGGTTCAGCACCACACGGTGACACGTCCGTGTGACACAGGCGCATTGGCACCCGGCCGGAATGGTTCAGCGCCACACGGTGACACGTCCGTGTGACACAGGCGCATTGGCACCCGGCCGGAACGGTTCAGTGCCACACGGTGACACGTCCGCGTGACCAAGGCGTATTGGCACCCGGCTGTAACGGTTCAGTGCCACACGGTGACACGTCCGCGTGACCAAGGCGCATTGGCACCCGGCCGGAACGGTTCAGTGCCACACGGTGACACATCCGTGTGACACAGGCGCATTGGCACCCGGCCGTAACGGTTCAGTGCCACACGGTGACACGTCCGCGTGACACAGGCACATTGGCACCCGGCCGTAACGGTTCAGTGCCACACGGTGACACGTCAGTGTGACACAGGAGCATTGGCACCCGGCCGTAACGGTTCAGTGCCACACGGTAACGTCAGCATGATGTTAGTGATGCATTGGTGCCTGGCTGTAATGTTCCGGTGCCACATGCTGACATGTCAGCATGACGGTGGCGCATTGGCACCTGGCCGTAACGGTACAGCGCCACATGGTGACACGTCAGCGTGCAGAGGCACATTGGCACCCAGCCATAACGGTTCAATGGCACATAGTGACATGTCAGCATGATGTTAGTGATGCGTTGGCGCCTGGCTTAATGTTTCAGCGCCACATGGTGACACATCCACATGACATTAGTGAGGCACTGGCATAAGAACACAACATAAGAGTGGCCATGCTGGGTCATCTGGCAATGGTCAATCTAGCCCAGCATCCTGTCTTCCATCAGTGGCCAATGCCAGATGCTTCAGAGGGAATGAACAGAACAGGGTAGTTATCAAGTGATTGGTTTCAGAGTAGCAGCCATCTTAGTCTATATTCGCAAAAAGAAAAGGAGTACTGTGGCACCTTAGAGACTAACAAATTTATTTGAGCATAAGCTCACGAAAGCTTATGCTCAAATAAATTTGTTAGTGTCTAAGGTGCCACAAGTACTCCTTTTCTTTTATCGAGTGATTGACCTTCTTGTCAGTTGTTTGAAATGGGCCACCTTGTTTACATTGGCCTCATTACCACTACAAAACGCAGAGAACTATCCATGATGACTCCAAGATCTCTTTCTTGAGTAGTGACAGCTAATTTAGATCCCATCATTTGATATGTATAATTGGAATTATATTTTCCAATGTGCATTACTTTGCATTTATCAACATTGAATTTCATCTGCCATTTTGTCGCCCAGTCACCCAGTTTTATGAGATCCCTGTGCAATTAGCTTTGGGCTTAATTATCTTGAGTATATTTGTGTTGTCTTTAAATTTTGCCACCTCACAGTGATACAGTAACTCCCCACTTAATGTCCTCTCACTTAACGTTGTTTTGATCTTATGTCCCTGCTCAATTACAGAACATGCTCCATTTAAAGTTGTGCAATGCTTTGCTATAACGTCATTTGGCTGCCTGCTGTTTCCACAGCTGGCAGCCCCCCATCAGCTCCCCTATGTCCCCTCCACCACAGCGCCTCCCGCCCGCCAGCAGACCCCGCAGATCAGTGCCTTCCATCTCCTCCCCCTGCCTCCTGCCCACGACAATCAGCTGGTTTGCGGAATTCAGGAGGGAGGGGGGAGGAGCGAGAACTCAGTGCGCAGGCTCCCCCTCCCTCCCCTGCCTCCTGAATGCCGCAAACCAGCTGATTGTCTTAATGTCACTGGCAGGCCTTAATGAAACTCGCCCATGCCGAGATTGTGTTGTATAGTAGTCACTAAAATATGCTGTGAGTTGCGGAATTGCCTGGATATTAGCTCCCCAGAGACAACAACAAGGGAGGTAACCAACACTTGGGCAGGTGTCGAACAACCATCAACAGCCATTTTCTAGCAAGGGAGTTACAATTCAATGACTCACTTGTGCAAGGCCACAACAGGTGAATTGCCCAACCTTGCCTGATGGCTCAGCAATGCCCAGATATCCTTGGACTTATGTTCTCCAAGAACATGGAATGAGGATATAAAATAGGAGACAGAGGCCGCGTGGTTTATCCCTTCTCCTCTCCCACCTATGCTGAAGGCAACGAGAATGCTGGAGCTGAGGAGACTGGTCCCCAGGCTAACAGAGAGAGCCTGCTTATGAAAGACTGTAACCAACTTGCAGTATCCAGTGGAGTGAGAAAACCTGCTTAGTCCAGATATTGCCTAGTCTAATAAGGTTGAGAATTTAGACTGTGTACTTGTCTTTTATTTTCCTTTGGTAACAACTCTGACTTTTGTCTGTCACTCATAATCACTTAAAATCCATCTTCTGTAATCAATACACTTATTCTAGTGTTTATCCTTACCAGTGGGTTTGACTGAAGTGCTTGGTAAATCTGCTCAGGTTACAAAGACTGGTGCATGCCCACTTTCCATTGATGAAATGGTGAATCAGTTCATAAACTTGCATTGCTCAAGAAAGGGTCTTGAGCAGTGCAAGACAATATATTCTGGTGGTACAAGGCTGGGAAGTTGGGGGGATTTGGCTGGTGGTGCCTTTCTCTGTGTGATTCGTGAGTGGCTCTAGGAGCATTCATACAATCCGGCTGGGCATGGGGCTGCATATGTGATTGTACTGAGTGGTAACAGCATCTGGAGGTGTTTGCTGCTTGTCACCAGTAAGGTGTTGTGAGAGACAACCCAGATTAGGAGTACTTGTGGCACCTTAGAGACTAACAAATTTATTAGAGCATAAGCTTTAGTGAGCTACAGCTCACTTCATCGGATGCATTTCCACCAAATGCATCCAATGAAGTGAGCTGTAGCTCACGAAAGCTTATGCTCTAATAAATTTGTTAGTCTCTAAGGTGCCAAAAGTACTCCTTTTCTTTTTGTGAATACAGACTAACACGGTTGCTACTCTGAAACCCAGATTAGTGAGTTAAGGGGGCACAATAGTCCCTGTGAGTTAAGGGGGCACAATAGTTGCACCCTGGAGATCCTGTCACAACAACATTTTGAGGTGAGAAGACTGGGTGGGAGTGGAAGACTGGGACAATGAGGGGATCAGCAACAGAGGGGAACAGTGTAGAGGGGACCCAGAACTGCAGCCGGCCATCAAACACATCCAAAGACAGGAGCAGTGGCTGCCCACCATAGGCACAAAGTAAGAAGAGACTGTTGCTCTGGGGAAGGGAGGAAAGAGAAGAAGAAGGGGGTGAAGGATGGAGCTATAGAGCCAGCCCATTGGGCCACTGTGTGATCAAAGGGTTTCAGTTGTTCTGAAAGCCCTTCAATCTTTGATCCGTTTTCCAAACATCAGAACAAAAGCAACAGAAACATAAAATGGAAACAGAATTTTCATGCAACATTAGGGGCCCAATCCTAGGAGGCACTGATTTTCCTGAGCTCCCATGGACATCAAATGGAGTTGAAGGCACCCACCACCTCACAGGAACAGGTCTAAAAACCTAAACACATAAAAGTTTGGAGCAAGTGCAACTTCACAACATAATACAATAGGTCTTCCTTGTGCTTAGATTACACCTCCATGTTACTATGGTTCCAAGAATGATGTCATCAACATGTTCTGATCACTTCTTGTGATAGCTCTTAAGACAAATAAATGTCAACAATAGGTTACCAAGATACCACATGGTGCATTAGAATCCACTGTGACCTCTTTTATCCCATTTCCTAAGAGAGAAACAACATTATGCTGTGTCTTAATCAACTAAACTCAATGGGATTCCCTTTTCTCTATTTTTGGTCG
Source organism: Dermochelys coriacea (assembly GCF_009764565.3). Lineage (NCBI taxonomy): Eukaryota > Metazoa > Chordata > Testudines > Dermochelyidae > Dermochelys > Dermochelys coriacea. The sequence continues at coordinate 348,638,003 of NC_050068.2, read as the reverse complement.
CTTTATTTACATAATGGCCCTGTAGAGGCCATTGCCAGCCAAGAACCAGATTACAGAGAGTGTGACGGGGATGATGAAGACTTTTGTGGGGTTGTGGGGCAAATCCTGCTTTCATACTGTATTGGCATTTTGGCTATAACTCTCATCAACCATGCTTATATTTGGGTAAGAGTATTATTTTTTAATTGATTTTACAGTGGCAGTGTTTTGAAGCCCCAGTCAGGGATCAGGATCCTTTTATGCTAGGCCCTGTATGCATAAATAACAAAAAAAACTATCCCTGTCCACAGAGTTTACAATGTAAAAAGATATTTTATTATTATTAATTACTATGCTCCATCAGTGCGCTTGGAATCGTACAATGCAAAGAGAAGTCATGGTCTTTGCTCCTAGAAGCTTATAATCTATTATAAACAGACAGCACAGTTCAGACACACAATAAACTGGGGGACCACTAGGAAGTTGAAGATCCTGATTCTAATTTTGCTTACCCCGTGTAAAAATCAAAAGTATCTTCTTGGAAGTCAGTGTTATTAGAATGGTGTAAAATGGGCATCCAGCAAATGGTGCAAATGAGATCAGAATGAGGATTCAGCGGTGCTGATGACTCTTTATATATAATGGGCCAAATCCTGAAGTTCCTACTCATTTCTTACTCAGGACTCTTCAAAGAGGCTGTGCGAAGAAGATGCATGTGAATAAAAGCTGCATTGGGGACAGTAGAATGCCCTATCTTTTTTAAAACCAGTGTGTTATTTATAATAATTAATTGTTAATCATCAGTTATTAATAATAAATTGTGCTATGAGGTGCTGAACTGGATGGCTCAGAGGAGTGGTAATGGATTGAGTCCTTCACCTCCACATCAATGGTACAAGTCCAACTCAAGTTTGTATTGAAAGATGTTGCCACCCAAAGACTATCTGGCAGCCCAAGTGAAATAAATGTGGGGTCTGAGTCCAGTTTCCATTGGACAAATGTTCTCACCACAAAGCTCATTATCACTTATTGTCCCTTGCCCTGATTGGCAGTCTCAGCACAAAAGCCATAGACATTGAACACTCCTCCCATCACTGGAAGGTTTCCTCCAGGTCAGTGTTGAGACTCAGCAGCAGGGCAATGTGGAGAAGCTTGCTTTGGTGCTGCCATTGCTATATGTGTTCTATATGAATAATCAACTCTATTCTCCAGGACAGTCAGGATGACATCTTTCACTAGCCTACTTAAGAAACAGTGTTGTACATTGGGCCATATTCACTGACTAGAAATTATTAAAAATCCTTCTAAATAGCAAACTCTATACCATTTATTCATGTTTTCCTGAAACACAGATTCTCCGGAAATGCCGAAATGAAGGACTACCTTCTGGTAAAGGGACTAGCAGTTCAGAAGGTAAATTTGCGTTCTATTAGGCTGTCAAAAGGGTTTTAAAAAGAGAGAGATGATTAAAAAGGAAATGTGATCTCTAAAGAGAAGTGTTTTTAGTTGTAAGAGGGGGTCATAATTCTTCTGTATGAAGCATCAGTGAGGCCCCACATAGAATAATGGGAAAAATTCTCTCATTTATATACGTGTAAATCCAGAATATCTCCACTGAATGGTATGAACTTCACATGAACTCCAGCATGAACAGAGCTGAATTTGATCTAGCGTGTACAGATTTGGGTATCTCACCGTTAAAAGGATAGTTATAAAATAGAAAGAATACAAATAAATGCAAAAATGATGATCAACAGATTGGAAGGTCTGATGTAAAAGGAATCATGGTTAAAGGATTTAAGTAATTGTAACTCAGGGATAGTGTGAATGTGGCAGTCTAACTCCTGGGAAAAGGGGAGGCAGGATTCATTGTTTTATTACAGATAGGCTGTTGTTCAGCTTACATGATACACCACTCTCCATGCTAAACAATGATTCCCTGATGCAGGAAGTGCCAAGTTTACATGTAGCCAGCTACCATAGACTGCACCACCTGAGTACACGCAGCCAGGCTGCAGGCAAGTAAGAAATGAGGAATGAGACAAATCTAATCAAATTTGGTATACAAGATGCATCTAAGCCTTTACTTTTACCTATCCATGATTCTCTTCAAGATCCTCCCTGTATCTCTGCTTTGCCATTGCCAGTGTTATGCAATGATTAGGTATCCTTGTTATACCAATAAAATAAAAAACAGCAGGATCTTATTAAAGGGGATAAGGCAAAATGCCACATTTATTGTGAATACTGAAAGAATCATAGTAAGCAGTTAGTTATAGCTATAACATTCCATTCAATTTCATATTTATTCACACATTCATTCACACACACACACACACACAGGTTCTGCAAGTTGTTATCATAGTTATCAGCCTTAGAGTTGCTCGTGCCAAGCCACTGGCAGGTGGCCTGGACATGAGGAGGGAGCAGGGCCTTGTCAGATGCTCATCTGATGCTCCTGGAAGTTGGTTTGCAGAATCAGACCCCAAAGTTCTCAGTTTCTAGAGTCCATTTTTATAGGAATTTCTTCCTATGCCAGTCTATGGGAATTGCTTCATCATGCAGTTGCTGAATCAATCAGCAGATGGCACATTCCTGATGGCTCCATGCTGCCGGATGTTATCTTGTTCTTCTGTTCTCCCATCCTTGAGGCTGTTGGGTGGATTCCAGTCTGCCCTCCGGGGGTCCTCTGGTTGTTTCCACTTGACGCCTTCTTCAGCCGATCAACACGGGATTCTTAGGCTGGCACCTCCCTGATCATTCAGTTATTATCCACACCAAGCATCCATCCACATACATCCTCTATCTCTATTTTAATCACAATTGTTAAAAAAGCGAGGTAAATACAACAAAAGGGCACGGAGTCTCTGTGTGCTGTTTCTGTTGTTACAAAGTATCACTTTGAGTCTCTCTCTCTCTCTCTCTCTCTCTGTGAGTAGGTGTTGTTACAAAGTATTGCTTTGAGAACAGACTCTGTCTTAGGATGTACTAACACAATTAGCAGCTTGCAAGTTTCACACAGAGAGGGAGAGAAACAGTAAAAACAAGAGACTAAAAACCAAGAGACCTCTTAATTAGTAATACACTGGAATTTAAACGATGGGGAATCAAACTCATTTGTTATTTTAATACAGAACTTTTTTCATATGATCCAGCATCCTGCCTTCTCCTCAGTTCATGCACAGCATATTCGTTACTACAAAATGAGAGTAGTTGCTGACCTGCCAACCATGTGAGACTGGTTAATGTCTGGCAGCACAGATTAGCAGGCTCTGAATCCATGCGATATATAACATGGACAATGAAGGGAGCTGTAGTATTGCTCTAAGGAGCCACAGGTTTTCTTGCCCTGTTTTAAAGGAATAAAGTGAGAAGAGAAGGTAGGATCATTCCATTCTATGCATCTGATGAAGTGGGCTGTAGCCCATGAAAGCTTATGCGCTAATAAATTTGTTAGTCTCTAAGATGCCACAAGTCCTCCTTTTCTTTTTGCAGATACAGACTAACATGGCTGCTGCTCTGAAATCTATTAATTCTGTACAGATACTTAAAGGATATGACCTAAGAGTCAAATTATCCCCTACCCAGGTTATTCTCCTTTTGGAAACAGGAAATTCACTAGTGGTGAGTTCCAGGCTCTAGTGGAAGAGCGTGCTGCTTACCTATCCTTTGGAAGGAGAGAAGGAGGGTTTTCTCCTCCTGGAACAGATTGGGTTCAGCCCCAAAAACCCATGATCCATTGGAAGCCAAGGCTGTCCATGTTTTGGCCACGTTTTTGCACAATGCTTCCTTGCCATGCTGCTATGTGTCCTTGCCTGCTGCTGTCCTACAAGCTTCTGTTTGCGGGTGTAGAGGTGATTGTATAGCATGGTGGAGCAGCTAGTGTACATGAATACAGACAGGATCTGCCTTAGGCTCCCCTTTGTCTCAGAAAGTGAAGGGGAACCTCATGAAGGGGAGACCTATTTTCTAAGTCAACTAAGGACATATTACAAGAAGCAGTGGCCTTAAACTAAAGCAGGGCAGGTTAGGATTAGACATAAGGGAGGTTCCTCAAGGGAGGCATGGCCTACCATGTTTGGGATTTTTTAGATATATGGATGTGGTCTTTATCCACTGATGTAAGCTTTACCCATTGCTGTCTGTGAGGATACATTTTTATGTCAGGTTTGCCTACTCTCTATCAGCCTTCCTAGCCCTTCAGAGGAAGGAGAACCTGAAGGCACTACCACCATGGATTAAGGGTCACTATGGATTACAGTGCTGCTAAACTATTTTTCTTCTGTTAGTTCCCAGGGACCCTGTCTGCATTCATCACAGCAGCTTCAACATCTGGGATTTCCTCAGCAAGTTTGTCAATGGGAAAAACAAAAAGCACACCTGCCGGTCCACTGACCCTGCCCTCTATTCAGAAGTGGCCACAGCCTGGGCCTACTTAGAAATGAAGAAAGCAAGGTTCGTCTCAAAGCTCAGCCAGCAGACTGTCTGTGATAGCGACTCCTCAGACATAAATAGTGAGGACTTGGATTCGGGGGCATCCTCGGGGAAGGAAAGTGAAACAGAATATATCCCCACCACAGCTAGCCTTAGGCAGAGAAAGATAGAACTAGTGAAGCAAAGGAATATGGGGAGCCACTGGATCAGGGAACAGCCCTGTCTTCGCTGCAAAGCCAAGAGGACAAGAAAATGGCTGTCCCAGCATTTCTTTAATCCCATGCCACCTCCTCATGGGAAGAACGGTTCATTAGAAGAGAATTCCTCCAGGGGTATCACCACATGACTTGCCTTCATTTGAGCTATACCTGGGTTTTTGTTTGCTTGAAGCCATTGCACTAGATAGACAGAACCGGTGTAAAAACACAGCATGGGAAGGTTGAAGGAAATGACTCATTTCAATAAAACTTGGCTACAGACAATAAATGTACCCAGCACAATGTGCTGGTTTATGTATGTATAAGGGTGTGTTTATTTAAAAATATAAATATCATTGCCTTGGCAGGCCCTAGTGAAGACATCTCTTTCCACAGCAGGTGTAACACAGGAGTTCCTCAATTTTACGTATAGTGCGACAAATTCATTGAGAAATTAAGCTGAACTTCTGCTGAGTACCAGAGTGCGACAGGGCAAAATGGCAACAACCGTAGTTACAGGGACAGAGCCACTGCAATGCCAGAAGTGAGCCATGCTTGTGAAAGGGGCAGAGGTGAAAGTAAGCCGGTCCATTATGGTGTACCGGAAAGAGCTGGTGCGCCATACCGGACCGACTTCCCTCAGCAGCAATTTAAAGGGCCTGGGGCTCCCAGCAGCAGCTGGAGCCCTGGGCCCTTTAAATTGCTGCCAGAGCCCCGCTGCCGGAGCTTCTGGATAGGGGAGGCAGCAGGGAGCCCTGAGGCTCCGTCGGCAATTTAAAGGGCCTGGGACACCACTGCAAATAGTGGTAGCCGGGAGCCCCAGGCCCTTTAAATGGCCCCCAAGCCATGGGCTCCCAGCCGCCTCCGTAGCTGGTAGCTCTGGCAGTGATTTAAAGGGCCTGGGGCTCCCAGCTACCTCTACTGTAGCCGGAGCCCCGGGCCTTTAAATCTTGATTTAAAGGGCCTGGGGCTCTAAAGGCTCCACCTCTTCTGGTTGAGGCCCTGCCCCTTCTGGTTGAGGCTCCGCCCTTCTCAGGACTCCGGTGTACCGGAAAGTTCTTTAAGTTACTTTCAGCCCGGAAAGGGGGTATGGCCAGGCTGGGCAGAGCATTTGGCAATGGAGCTCCTGTGTATTTCCAAAAGGCATTAAAGCTGCCTCCAACTCCACTGGGGGAAACAACGTCTCCTTGAGGTCTGAAGCTCCTCGGGGCACATAGAGCTTTGCCGGCAAAGCTTTGAACTTGACACCTTCCTGTGCCAGCTTTGCTGAATTTGGCCCAACCAGCTGCCAATTATCACAACGTCAGTGTGGAAAGTATCCTGAAAGGAGAAATTACATCCTTATCTGCCCAACTACCTTGAGAGTTTTGACATATGTGGGAATTCAATCATATGGGATTCAGATACCACTTTAATTGAAGAGAGAGGCCATATCAGGCCCCTTATATAAATATGGCCTTGCTTGCTAGATCATTGGTTTTCTATCTCTGGCTAACCCTTCAAACATGAGGCTGATTTTATTCTTCAGCGCCCTCACTGGGGCTGCCTGGTGCCTAGAAACATTTGTTGGGTGAGTTATATTTTAACAGAAGATCTCTGATTCAAAGGCCATGTTATTCTAAAACCTTTTCATCTTTGAGTACCTTAATTGAAAAGGTTTGGGCACATACTTTGCTTTTCATTAGCTAATTAGTTTTCACAAAATATCATCTTGGCTTTTTCTGTGCATCTCAGATCTTTTATTGAGAGGGATCATGATGCTGTTTAGACATTCAGTGATCCAGAAGAAGGACTAAAGTCCGTATAATGCACTTAATTATGTAGTACATCTAGAGCTGTAGATGCACAGCAGTTTGTTTCTCAGGGGTCTGAGGAAACAATTTATTTTGATTGATCTGAGTTCACAAGAGAGTTGGGTTCATGCTATAGAGTCTGGGGTGTGGATTGATTTAAATTTCTCCAAAGTTCAGGTTTACCTGGGACTTGTTTCAGCTTATTATAGAGCTAGGGATCAGCCTCAAAAGTATGGATCTGGACGTGGATCTGAATCTCACCACAAAGTTTGAGAATGTTTGGACCCATGAGTTTGGTTTGGCTCGTTATAGAAATAAGGTCCCATAAGGAAAATTAGAATCAGGTTCCAGATCCAAACTTGCCCAGAGCACAGGGGTGCTGAGATTCAGGGTTCTGATTTCTTGTTTACAGTCCCTTGAGGTTTGCTTTGAATTTTGAGGAAGCCCAGAAATGAAAAATGAAACTGAGTTGAAACTGCCAAGTTTCACACGGTTTTGATTCAGAACCATAATCTGGTCCCAAGTTCACTCAAAAGTGGACCAAGAGTAGCTCCAAACATTCATGAATCTTGCAAAATAATGTGAGTTTAACCCCAATCCTGGGCAAGGGTTGTTCCTTTCAGTCCCAAAGTTTTGCACAGCTCAGCTTCAACTGTGTTCCTCAAGCATGAAGATTGGTAGCCTCTGTTAATTTTTATCCTAGATAGTGTCCCTGCAGATTCTTCTCTCTCTCTCTCTCTTTGGGTATAAATGTCTAATCTCTTTCAGACCCTTACTAAGTAATTTGTATTATAATATTTTACAGCATGAGGTTACACAGGTTTATTCACACATTGTATTAAAATAGGTGCTTTAAGCTTGTTGCCTTTTACTCTCATAAGTGTATAAGAACTTGACTAAAATTCAATACAAAATCTGATGGATGTCTGCTAGAATGTGGGAAATAGACACCAGATCCCAGTGAACAAACATCCATAAATCACAAAAGCCTGTTTACTTAACACATAATTTGCAACTTTCTTGACAGTCTAAGTAGAGTGGCCAAGGATTGCTAGGAGCCTGGATACTTCTCTCTCACATTAAGGGTGGTCCCACCAGATTTAAAATGAGGTATGTTAGCAAGGGAAACTTGCGCTGCTGTTTTCTCCCCGTATCTGTTCTGTGTAAGTTTCTACTGTATGACTGGAAGCCAAAAGACAATAGAAAAAAAGTAATTACTAGCTAAAATAAAATCAAAAGTCAGGTGGCAGGTTTGCACCACCAGAGATGCAGAGCTCCCAGCTGTAACAGCAGAGCTACATGGGGACATGTACTGGGCTCTATGATTATTATTATGATTTAATATTTATATTACAGTAGCTTCTAGTGGCTCCAGTCAGAACTCCATTGTTCTAGGTGTTACAAAACACATTTAAAGATACAGTCCCTGCCCCAGAAAAGCTTACAATCTAAGAAGACAGATTACATAGAAACAGGAGAAGGGGGAGAAAGAAAGATAGAATAAAATAAATCCAAAATGACTCTCTTTTGGTCCACCCTGGAACTTTGTCAGCGCTGAGTTTTCATGAGTTTATTGGCCTTTGGGACGCCTATCTTTTGAAGTTGGAGACAAGAATGGAGAAGTGCATTATATATAACATCAAACTGTAGAGCTGATTTAATAGATTAATGGATTCCAAGGCCAGAAGGGACCACTGTGATAATCTAGTTTCTCCTCCTGCATAACACAGGCCATTGCACTTCCCTGAATTAATTCATGCTTCAAATCCAATAGCTGTGATTGAAGTACAGCATATATTTTAGGAAAAGGTCCAGTCTTGATTTAAAAATGTCCATTGATGAAGAATCTACCACAACCCTTAGTAAATTGCTCCAATGGTTAATTACTCTCACTGTGAAACAATTATACCTTGTTTCTAGTCTGAATTTGTCTAGCTTCAACTTCCAGCAATACAATCTTGTTATACCTTTGTATACTAGACTGAAGAGCCCTCTGTTATCAAATGTCTCTTCTCCACGTCGGTACTTATAAACTGTGATCAAATCACCCCTTGATCTTTTATTTGATAAGATAAGTAGATTAAGCTTCTTGAGTCTCTCACTGTAAGGTATGTTTTACAACTCCTTAATCATTCTCATGATTCGTCTCTGAAGCTTCTCCAATTTTTCAAACTCCATTTTTGAATTTGGTGAGGTTTTTCATAGGAGTGGGTGGGTGAGATTCTGTGGCCTGCGCTGTGCAGGAGGTCGGACTAGATGATCAGAATGGTCCCTTCTGACCTTAGTATCTATGAATCTATGAATCTATGAATTGTGAACACCAGAATTGGATATAGTATCCAGTAGTGGTCATTCCAGTGCCAAACACAGAGGTAATATAACCTCCCTATTCCCACTCAATATTTCCCTGTTTATATATTCAAGACTCACAGCCCTTTTAGCATCACGCTGGGAGCTCATGTTTAGCTGATCATGGCCCCCAAATCTGTTATAGAGTCACTGCTTCCCAGAATAGAATCCCACATCCTGTAAGAATAGCCTGCATTCTTTGTTCTTAGTCATCTGACCGACATTTGGTCGTAACACAACATAAATTGTTTGATTGCCCTCAGCTCACCAAGCATAACAGATTGCTTTGTATCAGTGACCTGTCCTCTTCATACCTTACCACTCCGCACATCTTTGTGTCATCTGCAGACTTTATCAGTAACGAATATTTTCTTCCAGGTCATCAATAAAATTATTCAATAACATAGAGCCAAGAACTGATCCCTGATGGACCCCATTAGAAACACACCAACTCAATGTTGATTTCCCGTTTACATTTACACTTTGAAACCTATTAGCTAGCCAGTTTTTAATCCATTTAATATGTGCCATGGTGATTTTGTATCATGCTAGTTTTTTAATCAAAATATCATGCAAGTCAAACGCCTTACAGAAATCTAAGTATATAACATCAACACAATATTACCATTATCAGCCACATTTGTAATCTCGTCAAAAAATAACAGCAAGTTAATCCGACAAGATCTATTTTCCAAAAGCCCATTTGATAAGATTTATTTAATTTTTTGTAGCGACCAGGTTCTTCGGGTGAAGGCAAACAGTGAAGAAGATATTAACAATCTACAGCTGTTAGAAACACTGCAGCATCTTCAGGTGTGTCATTACGCTTTCTACAGGCATTTGTTAATCTTTCAGACTGTGAGTTCTTCAGGGCAGGAATTGTGCCTCCCTTTTTTTGTTTGGAAATTGCTTATCACAACGTGGGAGCTGCCATAAATAAATAATAATAGTATAGAATAATAAAAATGTAGGGCTGGAGGGGACCTTGGGAGGTCTAGTCCTGCCCTCTGCACTGAGGCAGGACCAACATCCCTGACAAATGTTTGTCTAACTTATTCTTTAAAAGTTCCAATGATCAGGATTTCACAACTGTCCTTGGTCCAGTGTTAACTACTCTTATAGTTAGAAAGTTTTTCCTGCTATCTAACCTAAACCTCTCTTCCTGCAGATTAATCTGATTACTTCCTGTCCTACCTTTCATGGTCATAGAGAACAATTAATCACCGTCCTCTTTGCAACAGCTCTTAACGTATTTAAAGACTGTTATCAGGTCCCCTCCCCTCGGTCTTCTTTTCTCAAGACTAAATAAAAGCCCAGCTAAATAAAACCTTTCTTCATAGGTGAGGTTTTATCGTTTTTTGTCATTCCCCTCTGGACTCTCTCCAATTTGTCCACATCTTTCTTAAAGTGTGGGGCCCAAAACTGAACACAGTACTCTAGCTGAGACCTCACCAATGCCAAACAGAGTGGAACAATAACCTCCCATTGTTACATATGATACTTCTGTTAATTTACCCCAGCATGATATTTAGTTTTTTTCACAACGATGTTACATTGCTGGTTCATGCTCAATATAAGTGGCATGATCTAGTAGTCTTAGCCTCATCCTGGAAACAGGAACTCCTGAATTTTAATCCTGTATCTAGTTGCACCTGACCTAAAGCAAGCCTGTCATAAATATAAAGGGAAAGGTAACCACCTTTCTGTATACAGTGCTATAAAATCCCTCCTGGCCAGAGGCAAAATCCTTTCACCTGTAAAGGGTTAAGAAGCTAAGGTAACCCCGCTGGCACCTGACCCAAAATGGCCAATGAGGGGACAAGATTCTTTCAAATCTGGAGGGGGGGGGACAAAGGGTTTGGTCTGTCTGTGTGATGCTTTTGCTGGGAACAGATCAGGAACGCAAACTTTACAAATCCTGCACTCTAGGGTACAGATGTGGGGTCCCACATGAAAGACCCCCCTAAGATTATTTTTACCATCTTAGGTTAAAATCTTTCCCAAGGTACAAACTTTGCCTTGTCCTTGAAGCCTATGCTGCCACCACCAAGTGTTTTAAATAAAGAACAGGGAAAGAGACCACTTGGAGACGTCTTTCCCCAAAATATCCCCCCAAGCCCTATACCCCCTTTCCTGGGGAAGGTTTGATAATAATCCTCACCAATTGGTACAGGTGAACACAGACCCAAACCCTTGGATCTTAAGAACAATGAAAAATCAATCAGGTTCTTAAAAGAAGAATTTTAATTAAAGAAAAGGTAAAAGAATCACCTCTGTAAAATCAGGATGGAAAATACTTTACAGGGTATTCAGATTCAAAACACAGAGGATCCCACCTTGAAACTATAGCTGGTGAGGGGAAAATACAAGTACTCCTTTTCTTTTCATCTATATATGGAGCATTTCTTGAAACTATAGCTGGTGAGGGGAAAATACAAGACAGTCATAATGGTATAAAATCTCCTGTCATTTATGCTGCTGAAGTGCTATTGAAGTCAATGAAAATGCCAGCTTTTGTCTTTCCCAGGGCCTCTGTTTCCTTATTTGTGAAGTGAGGACAGTAATACTTATATGTTGCAAAGGTGTTGTGAAGCCCAGTAATGATTGTTTATATAGTGATTTGAGAGTCTCAGATAATGGAATATGCTAAAGTGTGAAGTAGTGCAAAACCAAAGGCATTATCCCAACTTGGGGAAGTTAGACATTTTCGGGGCTTCTTGAGAGATGTTCCCCAAAGTCCATTTTTCTGAAATGATTCCCTGATCTGTATTGTTTGTCTTCTCTTCAGCTTGATTTCTGGCTACGCCCCTCAAACCCAGCACTTCCTGTGGATATTCGAGTCCCCTTTCCCAGTCTCCAAGCAGTCAAGATCTTCCTGGAATCCCACCACATCGAGTACTCTATTCTGCTTGAAGACCTGCAGGTAGACAAAAGTATTTCACTGATGCGTGATTTATTTCCCTAATCCCTGCATTTATGCTCATTGATGTTATTTGTAGTAGAAGCAATATGCAGTGCTAAAGATTCTTGCCTCTCATAAGCCTACCTGTACCAATGCAGATTTCCCTAAATCTTGTGAAAACCAACTACAGATCTCACAACAGGGTACCAGATCAGTGATGCAGGGTCTATTTTAAGTTCCTCTTTCTGTATGGATAAGCATCCTTTTACTATTCTTTGTAGACCATGTATTTAGCTATTAAGAGTCTGACTACATTTTCCAGGATGATGTTGGCTCCCCTTAAGTTACTAGAACTCTACATCACAGTGTGAGAAAAACATCTCTGTTTGGCATTGAACTGCGGGACTCTTGAAAAGCACTATTTCCAACAGACCAGCTAAATCACTGTTAACTCCTTGCTCCTTTTTCAGGAATTCTGACACTATCCCCATTCAGCTTCATGAAACTTAATGTTGACCATTTAAATGCCAACAGTGTTACCTGTTTCACTGCCTATGAGTTTAGTGAAACATCCAGCTGTTCTGCAGTTGTGTCTGGAGTCTGTCACCAGGCCAGACCTTGTGTGGAGTGCTGCAACTTCATTTCCCAATTCTGACACTTGATTAAAATCCTACCAAAGAAGTTGGCCTTCCTCACAGATTTGAATTGCTTGGTTTAGGTCATAATAGAAGAAGAAAAGCAAGAGATGGTCAACAATCAACAAAGGGAACGTGGCACCAGTAATTTCAACTATGGAGCTTATCACCCCTTAGAATCTGTAAGTATTTCAAGGTCAGCTCTTTGGGGGAGAGATTATTTAATTCTGTCCTGCTTTTGCATGTTACTGCCACTCAAATATTCTTTATAAGTATGTTGAATTCCTTCTTGTCTTCTTTTCTGCATTCTCCACAACAATTTTAAAATCTCATACCATTACAAGTAGGTCTGCAGCGTTTTATAATGCGTTTATTTAGGACTCATCACATTGAGGGATTACTCTCAGTTGCTAAAAGGTAGAAATATTACAAGCAGGTGCTCAACAAACCGCTCCATACAGCTCTGCCAATATTTCTCATTTCGTTACCCCTGTTATTCCAGCCTGGGGCCCAAACATAGCTCTATCAATGCACTTTAATCCAGGCCTGCAGCATCTCCATTCCAGTGCTGGGCTCCCACATTGTTAGGCTAGGTCTAGTTGCATGCCTGGTCTCTTTTGTTGCTACAGGAACCAAGGTACCAGACTAGACGGAGCAATGATTTATTCATGTGTTGCAAGTCCTATTTTGCTGCATTATGTGGTCTCCTATGTCTTGATGTACAGCTATTGAATGTCGCACTTATTTTAGATAATAAAAATGCTAGGTGTATGGTCTCATCAAATTAAAATGTGTCTGATTTGGATCTCACGCTGGGTTGTTTGTTTGTTTTTTTACCAGTGTAACTCTATTGACTTCTGTGGAGTAACTGCAGATTTACCTTGGAATGACTGAGATCAGAGACAGGCCCACTAAGTGCACCAGAAAACTGATTTTATACAACTTTCTTCCATGTGACATTGGTTGTGACTGGCACTGTGTGAGTTCAGTGTCAGAGATGACAGACCGTCTTCCACGTTGCTCTAATGATCAGTCTGGAGACAGAGTGTTAGCCCAATACCAAGGAGAGAGAGGTCTCAGGTCCCTCCTTTGGGAGGATGGCATCAAACAATACCCTCCAAGGAACCCCCTTCTCTGGCCTACAAACAGAGCAATGTTGGGGGGCTTTAGAGGAAGCCAATTCTAGCCCTTCTCAGCCAAGAAAGGTCTGCTGTGATGAAGAGCTTTCGAGGGCAACAATTGGGAAGTAAGGGGGTGAAGAATGAGGGGATCCCCTTCTGAGAAATATGTGGTCCAAATTGCTTTTGTGTAGGATCTTTTTTATAAACTGAACCCCAAAATGCTTTTCAGAATTAGATAATTCCACATCAGAGCTACTAGATAATAGCGGAAAGAGAGAAAAATGAAGCTGTACAAGCAAGAGAGAAGAGAGGTGTTTTGTGAAGGTGGAAAGTAAATGGAAAGTGAAGTAGAGAAATACAGGAAGGCTGCAGGCAGCAAGCACTACAGAGGAGAAAGCTCTCGTATCAACGCAAGGATTAGCATAAAAATATTTGATAGACTATAAACTCTGTCATTATTTTAAATTTTAGATTTATGCAGCACTGGATGATCTTGCATCTGAGTACCCCAGCCTTGTGAGCAAGCAAAAGATTGGAGAGTCTTATGAAAAGCGGCCCATGTACATTCTTAAGGTATTGTTCCTGTGCATATAACAACAACTTTACATTTCTCTAGCACCTGTCCATCCAAAACATCCCAAAGACAGAAATCACTCCACCCACCACTAAACTGCAGCCACCGCCAGTCACTGGCGACAGCTGTTCAGCAGAACCGAGTAACACTTTTTAAAAATAACTTTGCCAAGTGGATACTGCAGAAGGCGGCTTTATGGAATTATCCACATGTGAATTTGGCCAGGAGCCTGGGCCAATACCTGACTCTTGCAAAAAAGTATTATGGGATCTTTAATCACTGCAAAGAATCAGAACCTTGTGTTTATGCCTCAGGGTCTTCAGTATCCTTGAAAAACTGGAACCTTAGTTTGCAAAAATAGAAAAAAACCTGACTCATTCCAAATATTGGCTTTGTTCAATTTATGTTGGTCCAAATGGGAAAGCCACTGTCATGTGTGAGATTGAGTCGCCAGCTCTTAGGTGGCACTGTGCCAAAGATGCTCATTTAGAATAAAGATACATACCCTTAATTTTTGTTGGATCCTGGCTGCCTTAACAACAGATATGAATAAGGGGCCCATTTGTGGCAGGTGAAGGTATTATGTGTGTACACAGCGGGTTCCTCATCAGAAATAGAGGAGAACAGGGAGCAGAAGCTGTGGCAAAAACTGCAAATGACAATGTTAAGTCAACGAACTGGTAAATCTGGCAAGATTACCAGCAGCATTAAGGCAAATATCCCACCACGGGGTCTGATTCTCCACTCCATTACACCAGTTTTATGCCATGCAACTCCATTGCTTTTCAATCATTTTCGATATTTCAGATGGAAAAACGAGTGGGATAGGAAGTGAGAGGACTCGCGCTAGTGAGGGTTTTTAAAGTTTATGTTTCATTTTGCAGTTCAGCACTGGAGGAACCAACCGTCCTGCCATTTGGCTTGATGCCGGTATCCACTCCCGAGAATGGATCACCCAGGCAACTGCACTGTGGACAGCTAAAAAGGTTAGTGGATTGACTTTCTTTTCTCCTGGGATGGCTACTGACTATTATTTATTGATAAAACATTTAAAAGAATACATTGCCTATATACAGCACCTTTCATGAAAAGTTACCAGAATGGTCTGCTGCATATACTTTACCAACCAAGGTTTATAGGGATTGCTTCACCCACCCATGAAATACACGTACTTCTGGGGTGGAACATGGCAGCTGTTTAACACTGCACAGAAATTTAAAACAGATAGTGAAAAATGCTGTATACAATTGAAACTGTAAGGGGAATTTTAGGTCAGAAAAAAGCAATTTGGACATCAAGTTTAATAGCCCTCCTCTTGTGAAAAGTCACATGGGATCTTTAACAGCAAATGTCAGTAATTCAGTTTTATGTCTCATCTGCACTTCCAGCAATACACTGACTCCTATCACTACATGAAGACATTAATTCATTATTGCCTCTGAGAGAAAAAAACACCTACTGTGAGAAAACAGCTTATTCATAAATCTGCAGTATATTTTACACAGATCAAGGGCTTGATTCTCCATTCTGACTTACTGTTTTATACCCATTTTGCTCTCATTTTGCAGAGGAATAAATGGTTACACAGCATGCAAGGCAGAAGAGAATCAGGCCCTAGATGTTCTTTTGTAGATACATTTTTATTTCCTTTCTACTTTGAACTTGTACTGTAACCCAACCAGAATTTGGTACAGTATTAGCATGGCAAGTATTCTACAATGATCTAACATAACTCAGAATCAATTGTACTGATTTTTATGCAGTAAATAATGCTTTACTTGTCTGTAGCACTTTTTATCTAAAGATCTCGGATGGCTTTACAGCCATTTATTTCAATCTCATAGCTCCTCTTTGCGGTAGGTCAGTCTTACTAGCCTCATAACTAATGGAAAACTGAGGCACAGAGAGGTTAAATGACTTGCCTAAGGTCTCACAATGAATCACTGACAGAGCTGAGAATAGTGTCCAGGAGTCATGACTCCCAATGCTGTGTTTTCACCACTACCCTACATCTGTACAATTACATATTGTTTAGAGACAGTCACACCAATATGACAGATGACGTACCAACAAGACAGTAACTTTTAAAGTGTCTCTTATTTGTCATCAAGTTTCAGGGCTCACATTCCACTGAAATGAATAAGGGTGGTTCACACCCCTCTGAGCAATTGTTTCAGTCTGCGGTCTCAGAGAGAGAGAGTCGCACTGGGAAGGTTATCTTTGCCAACAGAAGAGCCAAAAAATTAAATTATTTTAAAATACGAGCATAAATTCTGTTGAAAATGACTAAGCCACCAGAGAAATGCAGCTGTATTGTACACTCCAACCCTGCTTAATCCAACACCAGTACATAACGATTACAGTATGAACATTTGGGGAAGAAGCGACTGTGATAAGCATGTTAGAATGTATTTTGTCTCTGCTTAGATTGCATCTGAGTATGGGAACAATCCATCTGTCACCTCCCTGTTAAACAGAATGGACATTTTCCTGCTGGTTGTCACAAACCCTGATGGATATGCATTCACTCATACCAATGTGAGTACCCATGGTGTGATTACACCCCCATTTCCAAACCAAATCAGGCACTTCTGGAAGCTGGGCAGTGATCTGTCATGCCATCAAAAAACTGAAAGTTTTGTTTTAGAAAAACATGTTCAACAGATCCATATTTAGCCTTCTAAAGGTAAATCACAGTAGGGTAGTATCACCACAGAGACCTACTGAGCCATTTAATCCATCATTGTTCCCTCCTGGATATTCACCAGTGCTCCCACTGCTTCCCTTTGTCCATCCCCCTAGCCAGTCTAGCAGAAGTCATGTTAGGCTTCTCTCTTGCACTTATAGATTCATAGATTCCATGTTCAGAAGGGACAATTGTGATAATCTAGGTTGAGCTTCCCTTATAGATGAATGGTAGCTATTTCTGACTGGAAGCTTTAATGAAATCACCAAGCTTTGCTCCTTTTGAGCCCATTATGGTTCTTTATTTCAGAATCGTATGTGGCGGAAGACACGTTCTAAGAATTCTGGGAGCCTGTGCATTGGAGTTGATCCAAATAGGAACTGGGATGCAGGCTTTGGAGGTAGAAGAAGAGTTTTCAGCTACAGTTGTCACTACCGAAGCTGTTTCCTTTCCATGTACCTAGTCACAGGGGGACAATCTAGGAGTTTTTAAAAGTGACACAGATAGCCAAAATATAGGCATCTCTACCATTATAGGGCTGAATGCCTACAGTATGTCAGGCTAAACAGGGCATCTAACACATTTACTCGCTCAAAGGATTTTTTGCTTAGGTTTCAATATGGTCTAGCTCTGCTTGGGTCAATGTCTCCTTCATCAATGTGACATCCCTCCCAGCATGCACTCTGCTGAGGCTGTCACATCAGTCACTGACTCCCTCTACTATTGGCCTCTAGACTGTCAGATAAATGCATTATTTACCTGGAGGCCTGGAAGGATTCTGTTTGTTTTTGTTTGTTTTTTTTTTATAAAATAAGATGGATAAGATCAACTATTTTCAGTTTTCCCCTGTTATTATTGACTTACATTTCTGCATCAGCTTGGCAGAAAAAAGTCTATCAGCTCACCTGTTGTATACTCAAAAGTTAATGGATCAGATTCTGATCTCTATTATACTAGTGTAAATCCAGGGTAACTCTACTGAAGCCAGTGGAAGTACTCCAGGTTTACAATGGGGTTACTGAGATCAGAATCTGGCCCAATGGATGTAGAAGCCCACATCATAAGAGATTCAGAAATAAAATGGTAAAAGCTGATAGTAATCATATTTCATCAGAGTAGTTTCTTGATAGATTACCAGGGAGCAAAAGAAAGCATGAGTTATCTATCAGTTGTAACAATATGCCTTTTTCTAATTTTCACTCTCTCTAAATACTTTTCTGTCATCTCTGAGTATGTCAGGCCTTGTCCCTGAGAAAAGACCTCTTGCTAGAGTTTTCACTTTACAGTATTCGGCAACTTCATCTTTGTGTCAATCTGCATTGAATTCCCTTGAGTTATAATTTTACAGATTTGCCTTTGATCCTCACTTGCACCAACAGGCCCTGGAGCCAGTACCTACCCCTGCTCTGATTCTTACCACGGACCCAGCGCCAACTCAGAAGTGGAAGTAAAAAATGTCGTAAACTTTATCAAGAGGCATGGGAAGATCAAGGCCTTCCTCACCCTTCACAGCTACTCTCAGCTTCTGCTGTTCCCCTTTGGGTATAAGTGCACCAACCCTACTGACTACAAAGAGCTGGTGAGATACAGCAGCTTCTTGACCCTAAGCCTTTCTCTGTCCTGACTGAGTTGCCTTTCATATTTTGAGTGTTAGCCAAGTATTAAAATTACATTTTTAAGACAATAACCATGGGCTAAATTCTCCCCTTACATGTACTGGAGCAACTTCATTAAAATCAATGTGGCTTCTCAAGTGTGATTGAAATGAGAATCTGCCCCCATACACTATCTTTAAAATCTGATCCTTCCCTCCCTCATTTTTTTGCTTATGGTTGTTACTTTGAACATGTCTCTAACCTACACATTCTTCAGGTAGTTTTTCTTGCTTACATCACTCGTCTATCTCAACATTCGTAGTTCTGTGGAACAGATCATTTGCTCATGTTTCATCTTTGTTGCCCCACACTCTGTGCCATATGTTAAAACTGGATGGACTGGAACCCAGATATTTGAAACTTTGTATTGTTGATATTGTCTGATCATCTAGTTTCAAGGATAATTCTACAGTGTTCACCAGATTGAAATTACATGCCATATACTCTGGTTTTCCTCTGCTTATTTTGAGCCAGTGCCTTGCTGTGAGGGAGTGCAGGCTCAGATGATTTGGTCATGTAAAGCAGAGTCCTGACAGCAATCTGGGTAAGAGAGTCCCAATGGATCAAGACTGAAGAAAAAAGACAGAGAGGCTGACCCAAGAAGTGGTGGGATGTTATAAATGAAGCTTGTTAGCAGGTGCTGTGACAAAGGATAAGACATTGAACCAATCATTTTGGAGGGAGAGGACTCATAGAGCGGACTCCATTTGATGGGATTAATGCAAGAAAGAAGAAGACAATATCTTTAAAATAGAAATCCCTACTTGTGTAAACAGGTGGTGTCTCACCACCCTATTCCCAACACAGTATACTCACACACACTGGGTCTAGTCCCAACTTTCTGGTTCTCTTTAAGTATGAGAACATCCACAGTTACATTAAATAGGATAAAATAATACCAATATTAATATTTTTAAGAACTACACACCACGTATGCATCAAACCATACACCAACCACTAACTCATGGGAATCTGGAAGAAACTTTCCCAATGGGGAGATTATACTATAATTATCCACGGGACTTTCTTGCACTTTCCTCTAAAGCACATAGAATGGGCCACTACCAGCCAGGATACCTCCCAAAATATTGTAAACATGGTGGATGCTGTAGCTAGTGTTTAGCTATGAAGCAATTCAGACATTAATAGATTCAGTACAACTAATTTTTGGTGGGTGTGGGTTGGCTCTAAACCAATTTGGATATTTTCTTAAATGAGGTTTGGGGTAGAAACTCTCCCCTGTTTTAGTTTGAATGTTTAATCTTCCTAATCTGACTTCTTCCTGGCTCTTTCATGATCCCTCTAGAACGCCGTGGGGAAAGCTGCTGCCAGTGCTCTGGCGTCACTGTATGGCACGACATATAAAGTGGGGCCCATTTGCTCAACTATCTGTAAGTATTGAGCAGTTCTGAGTTTGATGGGCTGTAGTGGGGGAAGGGTCTACTCCTCCTCAAGGTAGGGACTTCATCCCACTAGAAGGGGTCAATGATGGGTCAATGGGATCCCTCACTAATTGCCAGCTGATCCCGCACAGGCTGACCTAATGTCTAACCCACACCAGTCTTACCTTTATAGGGCCCACTCCCAGAAATTCAGTGCAGTCTAAGAAGTGCACACCCAGCCCTAATAAGCTCCTTTACTTCCTCATATAGGACCTGACCCTGAAAGGTACCAAGCATGCTCATCTCCAGTGGACTCCATCCACTAGCCAGCACTGGTGCACCTGGACACAAGCCAGCTCAGTACAGTCTCCATCTCACCCAGTGTGATTTCTCTCTCTCTCTCTTTCAGACCGAGCCAGTGGAGGCAGCATTGACTGGTCCTATGATTATGGCATCAAATACTCCTTCGCCTTTGAGTTGCGAGACACAGGTCGCTACGGCTTCCTTCTGCCAGCCAGTCAAATCATCCCTACTGCAGAAGAGACCTGGCTAGGTCTGCTGAAGATCATGGAGTATGTGAGAGACAATCACTAACAGAAGTGGGGAGGCAAATCAACAGTATAAAAAGGACGAAGCCAACCATCATTTAGAAAACAACCTCCAGATCTGATTCCTTTGTACTAATGTAGTAGTATATTCAGCTGATGAAAAGCCCTGTGTACGTTCAAATTACTGTGAGCTGCATCTGTCTGTAAAGATTCCTTGCTGTATATCTCTTGTCCCTGCCTTTGCTTTTCCATCTGTGGAATTCTTACACAGTGTCAAAAGGTTAGGACCAGACCAATATTTTGTAACAGATCCTTTTGTGGTTCTTCAGAAAGAAACACAGGTAGCAGCCTGTGATTAAAGCAAGATTAGACTCGTAGACTTCAAGGTCAGAAGGGACCATCAGGATCATCTTGTCTGAGCTCCTGCACATCCCAGGCCACAGAACCTCACCCACCCACTCTTGTAACAGACCCCTAACCTCTGGCTGAGTTACTGAAGTCCTCAAATCATGGTTTAAAGACTTAAAGTTACAGAGAATCCACCATTTACACTAGTTTAACCCTGCAAGTGACCCATGCCCCATGCTGTGGAGGAAGGTGAAATCTTCCACAGGGTTCCATCAGAATAGAGTGGAAAACTTGACTGCCATTATTATTGGTAATTGTGCCCAGTCAGGCAAAAAAAAAGGTCACTTACCAGATAGGCAAAGAGGCCAGTGTGGGGACCTGCACTGGGGTGGCGATAGGAATGTGGTGGAACAATTACAATGTGGCAGGAGGAGGCTGCTTGTGGGTTCAGAGAAGATGGGCATTATTTGCCTTGGAGTGGAGGAAACATATGTCCTATGGGCTGTGCGTGTGACACAACATCCTGGTCCGGATTCCAGCAAATATGTCTCTGCGTGAAACAACTTCAATCCAAGCCTCTATCAGTTACTCCCAGCATCTGAATTTTTAGCTCATGTCCCCCAGTTGCTTAATCCCCAGCACCAGTATTTAACTGCCTCCCTATCCGTGTTAAAAATCCGGTTTATACTTTTCACCTGACCCTTCTTAGGTTTCCTCAAAGTTTCTTCTTTTGCAATGAAAATAAAACAAACTTCCTTCACCTGCGTTCAGAACTGCAATTCCGCAGACCTGGCACCATCTCTCCTGCTGGTATCCCGTCTATGGGACAGTGACAAGCACCACGGCTCATATCCCAGACAGGTCTGACCGGGCCTTATATTTGAACTGAATGACAGCAGTGATTAGCACTTATTCTTTGCAACCAGATAATCAATCCTCACAACACCCTTGTTACACTTGGGAAATTGAGGCTCGGAAACATTAAGGGCCACATTTTCAAAAGTATCTTCTACATTTGGGGTCCCAATTATAAACACTGCTTGATTTTCAGTGCTGATGCACACTTTACTTCAACTTATTCAGGGGTCTACATTTAGATTTAGGGGCCTAACTTTAGGCACCCAGGTTTGAAAATGTGATCTGGGTAATATCACTTATCCATCACTGAAATGCAGCTGCATCTGAGGTGGAGCGTGACGGACAGTCTGGCAGTGTCTAGGGGCCATACAAAGGCACAAGCGTCTGGGGAAGAATTCCCTGTGCACAGACATATGTGTAGAGGGCACATATGGTCAGTGTATGGCTGACCTACATTGCCCAATGCTACTCCCCCTCATAAGCCCCAGGGTGGGGGCAGGTTAGGGGCACAAGGGGATGGTGTCAGGGATGAGAGGGGGAGTGCTACTGGGGATTCCGGGTTGCTGTGCAGACCATATGCAGCCTTGGGGAAGCTGCTGTAGAGAAGCAGAGACGTTTGCTTTCACTTACAACCTAGTCTTGTCAGCAGCTCAGAATCTGGAGGGCACAAAGGTGGTATATATACACCCTCTCCATGAGCAATACCTTTTGAGAAGCACAGCCTAGAATCTAGCCCTTTGCATCTATAATCATGACAGGAATATGGTGCTAGCTCTCCCAGCCTTCTGAGATCATAAACGCAGAAAAGAAAACAAAAATCCTCAAACCTCTACAGAATTTTAAAAGGGCCAGAATACACTACGCAGCCCAGATCTGTACTCAGAAACCACCATACACACTACTGAAAAAATAAACACTTATACAAGCTCCCAGACTTGTGGGTCCCTCCAAGTGATTACAGATATTTAGAGTTAAACCAAACCTTTTTGCATAACCATCCCTTATATTTCTATAACCCGTTACCTAGAAGATATGGGCCCTAAGAGACTTTACAGAATGCATATAAAGAAGAAATACGGTTATTTGGGGGTTGAAGCAACACAGACATTTCTCAGCTCCAATGACACTGCAGAACAGCTGAGGTGGGAAAACAAACTATTTTCCAGCCGAAATTGCAAGAGGCCAGAATGTAAATATCCTCTATAGGGATATGACAAGACACTGCTGCTAACATTTGTTCTCTTATGGAACACAGAAAAGGCCCTTTAACTATTTCATGTGGTTGGAGGGTAGATTTATGTCATATCAGAAAGACAATGAGAAATCTTCAGTTTATGGCCTTATGCCCTAAATTTATCCTCTCTGGTGAGAACTGGGTATAAAATGCTACATTCCCCTAATGCAACTTAGCATTTAGATTATATTAAATCAAGCTTTTACAAAACCTAAGGCCAATAGCGATGTTTCAATGAAATTTAAAATAAAACCCAGTTGAAGTAGTTTTCTTTTAAAATAAATATATACTCCTGTGCAATACACTGAACTCTGTGTGTGTGTGTGAGAGAGACCCACTAGTGGCTAACACACGTCAAGAATAAGAGCTTCCTACTTCACCACCAATGGAGTTACTCCTTCAATTCAAGTGGCAGGGGGCTTGTGCATTTTGTGTTGAAGCTCCAGTGTCTTCCACTTGCTGATTGCCTTAGTGTCACTGTAAGTGTCTGTCTACATGGGAGCATCATGCTAGTGCATGAGAGTCTGAGAGTGAGACCTATCCATCAGTTTTTGAGTGAAATGTAACAACTAAACAAAGCACATAAACAATAAAAAGTAAGTTAGCTTTTAAACATTTGTTCAGTTTTATTGGTCTCAGGTGTTATTAGTAGTGCAGGTAAGGAAATGTGTTTATTATATGACAGTGTCCCTTCAACCCGAATGGGAGACTAAAAATGTAGGGCCAAATCTTGGCTCGTGCAACCACATTGACTTCAGTGTAGTTGCAACCCTTTCCACAGCAGCTGAATTTGTGCTGGACACCAGTTGTATAACTAAGCCATATGACTGGCCCACTGCATGCTCTGCTCCTGCCTCATTTGGAGCAGCTGCTTGGTGGTGGCCCTGTTTAATTATTCAGCAAGCTGATTTATCCTGGCTTGAGAACAATCTGAGGGCAACTCATGGTCATGAATCCAAGCCACATAAGGACCAGAGATTAGTGTTTTCTTCCTCTGGTGTAACAATTTGTCAATCAACATGTAACAGGCTTATCTGTGTGTCCTCCAGCATTCCCAGCAGCCAATGGGTTATTCACTCCCTTCCCATGTTGGACTGGAAGACAAATTCATATTTTGTGGAAGAATGTAATATTTATTCAGACTTAAGGGACATAAGACCAGTGCCTGGAAATTAATCAGGTGGCACATTATATAGACAGATAGATAGACACATAGGTAGATAAAGGGATTCACTACTGGATTGGTAAAGGATTTTTTGCCCATCGAGCCGTGGCTACATTAGGCTCATCTCTCTGCTTGGCTAGTACTGCAATCTCCAAGCCTGGTTGTGTTCTTAAGGTATATCTGTCCCTCTCCCACTTGTGTATTCTGTGCTTGTACAGCATCTAGCACAGTGAGGTTCTTGTCCATGTCTAGGGCACCTAGGTGCTGCAGTAATACAAGTGATAAGAAGGAGCCATTTTACACTGTCACTTTTCACAACAGAACTTCACTTTTAAACCTTCCAACTAACTCTTGTGAACAAGTATTGTAAAGGGCTGGTGAGTGTGTGTGTGTCACCACCCTTGTGTGAAGTGTTTCTCAACCTTTTTGATACCAGGGACAGTGCTTAATTTGTGCCAGGGCTTGCCAGGGTTGAGCGCTGGCACCACTAGGCTTGGCACTTCTGGGCTTGATGTGTCAGTTCTGAATGTAAAAAAATTGCTTGAGCCCCAGCACCTCTTTCATTACAAATTAAGCACTGACCAGGGTCTGGCTTGTTGCCTTACTAAACTGTGTCAGGGAGATCTCAGGGACTGGCACCAGTCCACAGACCGGTCATTGAGAAACACTGCTCTGGGAATGTAATCAGAACTGTTCAGCTGTGCATCACAAACCTTCTACTGTCAACAATGATCCTTCTGTAGCTTGAGTAGGAGCAACCCGAGCTTTTTGGAGCAGGATAGTCTTGAAGTGAGTTCTATCCCTGCCCTGGCCATGAAGGTCCAAGTGGCCACAGTGACAATGATGAACTTCTAGGTGGGTGTGATGTTGTTACAGTGTGCGCGCAGCACAATGCCAGCTGTGAAGTCTTAGGTGACGAGGGATTTGTTATCACATCAATTTCAAGTCACCAGACTTCTGTTCTTGAGGATGAAGCACTGTCTGTGGCACTCAGCCTGCAGTCCTGCCCCTACTGATGGGAATTAGGGGAAAGAGTGCAAGGTCAGCCCGTTCCCTGAGGTGCTATCTCAAAAATATCACTGCAAATACCCCTGGTGATTACTGGTTAGAGAACATGCAACAGTTACATCATGCAAAGCTCGTTTTAGGAGAGCTTGTCACAAAGTCTAAGGAAGATGTTTGTTGGCTCAGGTGTGCAAATCACATACTTTATTTTCTTCTCCAAACAAACAAACGTATCTGTCCCTGGGAAATGGTTTTGATTAATTTATTTGCAGCATTATCTCTGCCTCTGTTGTCAGAATGGACGTGAATAACAGCCCCTGAAAGGAAGGGTCCTTGAGAAAGTATAGCTGGAAAACCACAATATATAGGAAGCGGGGCTGAGTGACAATCTCTCATTGCTGATCATGAAGCAGCTTCTGGTTTTTGGTGTTCTTTTGGCTGCTGCCTTCAGCCAAAAGCTCTTTGTGGGGTGAGTACAGAGGGACTCAGGGGACTGGGTGGTTCAGAGGACTGGTTATGAGCTTGGAAGCATTTACCCATATGTCTGAACCAGCCTGTGTAGGAAGTGTTTATTTCCTGATCACTACTTAGTGGTCTTTGTGGTCTCACTCCATTTCCTAGTGGGCAGGTATCCACGCTGCCCTGTCGATCTCATCAAAAAAGCCAAGATCTGAAGGCACCATGGAGAACCCACTATCCTCTCCCCATAGAAGTGGAACCTCCAGATCCTATCAGAAGCACACTGGCAAAACGATGTATGGATGTTTGCACTCCCCTGGCCTGTGCTGTATTTTTCCTTGAGGTAGACAATTGACATTTCCAGGGATATATATTGGCAGCTTTCCCCAGCACTAAAAAAGGACAATGACATGAGCTTCCCCCACACCTCCCTCTGATGGTTATGAGCTAGAAAAAGGCTCAGGGTGGAGGATTATCAAACAATGTTTCTGACTCTGAATGTAGGGAACAATTTTGTACTTGCTACAGATGGAATAGGCAATAGATTAGATGACCCATTAGGTCTTTTCCACCTCTAATTTTTCTGGGCTAAATATGGCAGACCTACCTCAGGACTTCAGTGGGAGCATTGTCTGAGTAAGGACTGAATAGAGACTTCTGAGAAACTAAAGAAACAAAGATCTGTCCACATGGCCTCTGAAGCCTGAAGGACCCTTCTAATGGTTCTTCTGATGGCAATACCTAGGTTTGCTTTTTCAGGTAAATAAAAGTTTATATACTCAAAGGCTCTTCTTATGTGCTTTGAACATGCAATGCTGGAGTGGGGAAGGTGTTTTCTAAAATACCTTTTTTCTGGCCATGTCATTCAGATTTAATTTGGAGCTGAGATTCTCTAAGAACAATTTGGAACTAATATCTTCTTTTAGGATAATAGAAATTAGAAGTGAAAAAGATGTATGGAAAACATCCTTAGATAATCTAGTCCATCTCCTGGTGGAAGCATAATTATTCCCTTCAGCGTAATCGCCAGTGTTTCACAAAGTCCAGTTTTAAATATCTGGAACAATGAGGTTTCCACCACTTTCCCCTGGGAGATTATTAGGAAGACATGGTTTAATTTATCATGACATCTATGTGTCATGAGATCTCACTGGCTGTTTTGAATCAGCCTGGTTTTTTCTACCTGCCCTTTAAAGATAATCTGAAATAACTCCCAAAATATTCTAGGCAAGCAAAGTTACGATGGCTGATTTGTGATTAACCCTGTTATCCAAGTCCTAGTAGATGTCAGCCTCCTGATAGATACTTTCTAGCTTTCTGGGAAGGTCTCATGACAAAAGCAAGGATTTCAATGTCCATTTGAACTGTATCAGTCCTGGGCCATGAGGGTATGTTGTGATCACTTTTCTTAGAAATTTAGCCAAATTGTGAGTTTGACTGTAAAAACTGAATGTAAGTTCATAAGATGTCACAATAACCAGTAACAAAGAATGTTGATGGGAAAAGGTATAGAAGGGAGGCAGACTGAATTAGTCCAAACCAACAGGACTCCTGATATAACTCAAGGACTGTGTGAAGATCTTGCTTGGTAAACAAGAAAAGTGTAGAACCAGATTCCAACAAACCGAAATTGTTGTGTTGGAAACTAGGCCTCGTTGGTGGACCAAATGAGGGGGGTGAATTATTCTGCACACCACACCCTTTGTGGGGCCTTAAAGAAAGACTTAGAGAGAAGAATTGGCTATTGGAGCGAGCTTCACCATCATGGCTGCCACCTCTGGGACCCTGGGCCTTCGTCATCCTAATCCTGAGGGATGTCCTGACCAGCCGGGGCCCGAGAGAGGACCCAGATGACATCGCCACCTCTACTAGTTGAATCCCAAACACCACCTGGGATGAAATGGGACTGGACTTTAACAAGAGCAACAATATCTCAACTGCAGCCCATCTCAACTAACTTCCTCTTTCCCCAAAAGGACAGTTATCACCATCTTTGATACCATCTAAGAGACGGTCAAACAAGGGGACTTTTCTTTCTAAAAACGCTCTCCAGCTAAATGGAAAGGGAACAAGGGATGTTGTTAAAATGAAAGCCTTACTTAATACTTTGCATGTCGAAGGCTTTAACTCTTTTTCCTTCTTTTCTGTATCTTTATCTTTTCTGTATCTTTATTATATTTATTCTGTATCTTTATTACGGTGAAAAGGATTTTGAATTATATGTTTGCCCACTGAAGAGGTGCAAGTAAGCTGGTACGGGCTGGTATGGCGTACCAGTAAGAAAGTGGCCACTGGTACAGGCTGGTACACAGCTAACCTTAAACCAACAGGGCCTCTGACGGGGGGGCAAAAGGGGCAGCTGCCCCGGGGCCTGGTGCTTTAAAGGGCTTGCGGCTCTGGCAGCGATTTAAAAGGCCCAAGGCTCCGGCTGCTGCCACAGTAGAGGCCGGAGCCCCGGATGGCACGGGCTGGGCAGTGCTGAAGGACTGGCTGAGGGGGTCTGCCCCCAGCCCCGCCCCTTCTGACAGAGGCCACGCCCCTTCCGTGGGCCCGGAGCTGCCCCCCCCTTGTCCAGGAGCCCAGCCACCCTACACCCTTTAAGTTACTTTCACCCCTGTTGCCCAGTAACAGGCCCACTGACAGGGGGGAGGGGGAGTAAGGGGGCAATTGTCCAGGGGCCCGGCCGATTTAAAAGGGCCCGGGCAGGCCGCAAGGCTCCTAGGTGCATGGGACTGCTCCGAGCCCTGTGCTTTGTGGGGCCCTGTGGGCCAGCGCGATTGGCCAGCACGGTCGGTCCCAGAAGAGATGGATTCGTCACTTCCGCCCCGGGCCCAGCCCCTCCAGGAATGACCCTGGCCCTGGGGCCCAGAATTGCTGTGAGTGGGCCTGCCCAGTAATAAGCAGACTGAGGTCTCCGTATACCAAACTCCAAACTTTGTTTAACACTGTTAATGTTGGACAGTGATGAAGTTATCTTAACACCTTTGGCCCATTTATTCCATCTAAATTAATACAGCTGGTGACCCCAGCAACTGTTCTGTCTCCCATCACAGCCCTCTTGGTCCCCATGCCAGACCTCTAATCTTCTTGTAACATTTTAAAACTTCAGTACATACCTTAACTCCTAAACCTCCAGACCTCCTCACATCAAATTCCACTGTAAACTTCAGCACACCACTCTGATATCTTTGCTGTTAGCCCATCTGATCTGTTGCTGGCTTGTT
This sequence comes from Dermochelys coriacea, assembly GCF_009764565.3. NCBI lineage: Eukaryota > Metazoa > Chordata > Testudines > Dermochelyidae > Dermochelys > Dermochelys coriacea. The sequence goes on along the minus strand of NC_050068.2, from coordinate 348,609,455 downwards.
GTCATCATTCACAAATACCTTCTGTCTGTTCTTGTTGTTTTATCTTCACCAGAGATCAGGTTCTCCGCATAAGGGCCAGCAATGAAGAGCAGATTGCATTACTCAGAGAACTAGGGGAGCTGGAAGACCTTCAGGTAAGAACTGAGGTAGACACTCTCTGTAACCAAGCTACAGCCATACCACCTTGGGCTGTGATCTCCTCTACTGTCAGGTGGTAGGAGGGTCAGAACTTGATCATACTTGAATAAGAGGCATCCCTGGAAAAGCCAGAGCATTGCAGGAAGTTGGTGATTCTGTAGACATTCTTGCCCCCTCTATCAATGTCCCGATCCAATGCCTGAGCATGCAATTAAGGGCAACATGATGTAGCAAGTGCTGTCTTAACAGATTTAAAGTGGAGCTCCTGGCCACTTGTGGTTACTAAAGACCTGTTGTCACTTTTATCAAGAGCTGGGGAACAAATACCAGTGTTTTACCAGGTAATTCAATTCTGCAGTCTCGAATTCCCCCTCTTAACTGAGATATTATTTATTCTTCAGCACTTTAAAATCTCAATTGTGTAGTGTTTAGAGCTGGACTAATGCTGCCCAAGTGATTTTGAATGTTAGAATCAATTTGCTTCTTCTGTGTTGACCCTTTTTCTTGTTGGCTTCCTGAGACTATTCTAGCAGACAAGTTTACTGGCTGGAGCAGCAATTTGTGAGCAAATATAGCAGAATATTCGCACAAAGCATATTTTAAATTTGGAACTATGAGCATTTGCACTGGAAACCTGATTTGAAGAGATAAATTAATCCAATCGGGGAACAGAAACAACACCGAGTGGCCTGTATGTCCATTTAAAACAACTCAAGTCACAAATAGTGACTATTCAAAGCAACCTTCACAGCAAATGACTTAGAAGTGACTCATAGGCCAAGATATGCTTATATAAAACATCCATCAAATAATAGTGAATGAGGAACAAATTTGTAAAAATCTTGATCTGTTCATGAGCAATTTGCAATTGGAAAAAAAGGGCTAAAGTAAATGAATAAATTATTTGCAATGAATAATTCACCCAGCTCTAGTAGTGTTGCTGTGTTCTGTTAAACAGCTGCCATGTTCCACCTTAGAGGTGGCTGCATTTCAGTGGCAGCTGAAGTCATTCTTGTGTGTGTGTATATATATATATATTTTATATAGTGCCTTTTATCCTTAAGGATCCCAAAGTGGTGTGTGTATACTATATAAATACAAGATATTATTATAATATTATTAACTAACATCACTGGCTGTGTTAACCAAATTCACTTGTTCCGCAGTGTCTGGAGAGCTCTAGGTAGAGCAATACAGAGCCTTGGATGAAGCTAACCTTACTTCTCTTTTCTAAATCAGATTGACTATTGGCTTAGCCCTGCCCAGCCTGGCCTCCCAGTGGATGTGAGAGTCCCTTTCCATAGCCTCCAAGCAGTCAAAGTCTTGCTGGAGTCTAATATCATTCCGTATACAATCACAGTAGATGATGTGCAGGTAAGGACTCCTGCAGTGTATATGGCCATGTGCAAGAAAGGAACATCACCACCCGGGATGTGGTCTGAACTGGGTGTGAGTTAGGTGAGGAAAGACAGACAGAATAAGAAAAATGATGAGTTGGATGATGAGTTTGTGGGGGAGGTTCAGGAAAGAGGACAAGGAGTGAATGAGATGGAACTACCATCTCATCCCTGAAACTAGCCCCTCCAGTTCCAGGGTCTAGAGTACATCCCCAGGATATTGGGAGGGAAACTGCTGCCCTTGCTGTTCTTGCTCTGTTGATATGTGGAGGCCTTCATTCTCCAGCACTTTTCATGAGCATTAAATTCTTAACACCTTTTTATAGAGTGGAGATTTGATCTGAAGGGCAATTGAACACTGAGTTTTAAACTGAATGTTTAAAGATGTTCTTTGTATATACGTGTACTAGTTTAGAGAATGTGATAGCGCCCACTAGCGCCTCACTGACTATAACAGCTTACTAGATAGGCCTGAAGGAGGTGATCCCTGAGCTTAACTGCTAGGGGCTTGTGCCTCTAATACTAAAGGGCTCAGGTTCAGTTCCCTCTGGTGTTTGAATATGTGTGGCCATAATACATTCCATGTGGAAAAACATACAAATGCTCCCCTCTTCCCTGTATATGATTGTGTGGTTTTTTTTTTTCCAAAGGAATTACTGGATGAGGAAAAAGAGGCCATGATGGTGTCCAGGAAGTTCGAGAGAAGCAGCAACAGCTTCAGCTTCTCTTCCTACCACACCATTGAAGAGGTACTTTCCTTTGCAGCGTGTTCTCTTCATTTCCTTTGGGGAATGTGCTCGGATGGTAAGGTCATATTGTGGTCGGTTCTGTGGCTCTAAATACGGAATCTTGCTGTAGGCGTTTAGTGGAGAATGTTGTTGGGAAATCCTCTCAGAGAGGGTTACCCTGAAGAGATCCTCTTCTTCTAGGTCCCTTCTCCCCAGACCGGAAGCAAAACTTCCAGCCAGGAGACCCAACAATCATTCCTTTCTGCCTTTGTATCTAGCTACTTATTCTCCCAGCAGTTACCTTCTCTGCTGAGAGACCCATTTTGCCTCGTCTGTCGATCCAGAGTTCAGATGTAATCAGAACACTGGCTTCATGGTGGATGATGGAACTTTGTGTGATATCAGGTGTTCTCAACAATTGTCATACAGTGGCCCACAGAGGCCTCCCAGAATCCTTCAAACGGGCTCCCCTGTTGTTGTGTGGGAGGACACAGGGGAATTAATACAATGGTGTAGGGGGGCTTCTGGCATCCAGGAATAAGAGGCAAAGCAAATCAAGTCTAGTGGAAGACCCTTGATGTGTAAAATACCAAGGTCTCAATGTCTGTAGGCACCTGCTGCTCATCACACGGGGGCTGAGAACCCCTTGTTACCTGAGAACAAAGAATGAAAACTATGACATACTGGGGTACAATTCAACACAGTGTGGGGCTGTGTCACCCTTGCCCTGCAGCCTTGCATGTCTTACAATGTCTTGCTGAAGTAGCTCTCGCCTGGGCTGCTCACAAACAGCCTTCCAACATGCAAGTCACCCCCTGAGTGTCTATGTGTAACTGCAGCCTGCCAGCCGTACTCTGGCCCTCACCAGCCTGGGTTATATTGCAGGATGACCCTGACATACCTCCAGTCCCAGATTTTTGCCCATAAATGTATGTCCTGTATGTCCCAGCCCTCTCCTGGACAGTAGAAATATTTTAAGCCCATTATTCCTTTAAAGGCATAGTATACCAGTGTATTGTCTTAAATGGAGTTACCCAGAGACTTGATCTTAAACACATTGCATTAGATAAAACAGTAAAACAGGTTTATTAACTACAAAGAGAGAGATTTTAATTGAGTACAGGTAATGAGGTGTAACAGGCAGAAATGGTTACAAGAAAAATAAAGATAAAATGCTAACTAGAGCCTAACTTAACAAATTATATTAGATTCAAGCAAAAATTCTCACCACATGCTTCCAGCAAGGTTAGTGCCCAAACTCATCAGGTCAGGGCCCCCATCCCAAAGTCCAAAGGCTGTTTCCTTTTGTCTTCTCAAGGGCAGAGAATGCGATGGGCAGAGTGGGGGGGTGTTAGGGTGTTTGTCTCTCCTTTTATAGTTTCAGTCCCCCACTTGAAAAACATTTTCAGCTGGCACTAGGAACAATAAGTCTGTGTGGAAGGATGTTCCCTGCTATTTTTTCCCACTTGTTTGAGCTTCCTTTGTTTTTCCTTCCTACTTGATGATTCTGTTTACTGTTTAAATGCAAATTAAGGCAAACATACACTCCTTTGGTCAAGATAGGCCTGTTTGGCCAGTTTGATGCTCTGTGAGTTTTGAACATCATACAGGGAAATCTTATAACTTCACATACAATGTTGCCACGCATATTTTATCAGGACGATACTGGCCAGCAAATTACGAGTTTTCCAACTATATCTTACCAGGCATACCTGTACAAAGATGATTACAAGGATGTGTAAGGTGTGAATGCAGGGGTGTATTCTGTCACAGAAACCCACAAGTCCAGTTTAACGGGCATGCGCTGACAACTCTTCCTTTTAGATCTACAGCTGGATGGACAATCTTGTGGCTGAAAATCCAGACCTGGTTAGCAAAATTCAGATTGGGCAGAGCTACGAAAAACGACCTCTTTATGTGCTAAAGGTAGGCAGTGCACGTAATGTTAATCGTTCAATATGACAACAAAGCGCCTCAGATTGAGTAGTCCCATGGGAATCAACAGAACCTATACACATGCTTCAAGTTAAGCATGAACTTTAGTGCTTTGCGAAATTGTCACCAACAGCTGCAGGGAAATGTATTCATACCACACAGTGGATGGTACATCCATCCTTTCCCTCACTCAGATATCTCACTAGCACAATTTAAGAATTTCTAGCAAAGGCAGAGAGTTAATGTTACGTAGATTCTGGAGCAGTCTGTCCACAGGATAAAGCTTTACTAGGGTAAGGGGGAGCAGCAATGGATAGTATGTAATGAGGAGCAATGGAGAGACATAACGGGCTGCTGAAGCCCTTTTTCTTAAAATCACTTTGGCGGATATGTCAGATATGTGTCAGATGTGATTTAAGACCCTGAATCGATAAAAGAATCTCTGGGTTTTACAATCATCAAGAGACTAGGGAAGAGTTACTAAAATTACAGCTGACTTTTACTGAGAAATTAATCCAATCGAGCTCAGAAGAAACTGCACCAGCAATCCAGAGAGGGAGGGATCTTCCATAAAATTTCGCCAGCCAGATATCAAATTATAGGCATTTACACTATCAGAGCAAACACCTGACTCCATCAGTAATCCATGTGCATAAGTGCACATACTAGCCGATGCCTAGACTGCGGTTAATATAGGCATGTTCTGTTTGCTGACTTCTCTTGCAGTTCAGCACAGGAGGAGTTAACCGTCCTGCAATCTGGATTGATACTGGCATTCACTCTCGAGAGTGGATCACCCAGGCAACCGGAGTGTGGACTGCCAACAAGGTAATCATAGAACCATAGACATGTAGGGCTGGAAGGGACCTCAAGAGGTGGTCTAGAACAGCTCTCTGGCACTGCGTCAGGATTATTTATACCTGGTGGGATTGCAATGCATCCGATGAAGTGAGCTGTAGCTCACGAAAGCTTATGCTCTAATAAATTTGTTAGTCTCTAAGGTGCCACAAGTACTCCTTTTCTTTTTGGTGGGATTTAGTAATACTAAATATATTTAATGCCCAATGAGCTGAGATATGGCAGGTTCAGTCTGAGGGTCACTGAGAACAGGGCAGATTAATAAACTTTTCACAATTACAGAGCTGTATGGGACCAATCTCTAGAGATGAGAGGACATAACTGACCTGCAATCTTGTTCACTCTCCATATCCCACTTGATCTCTTTGCAGAGATGGCAGACAATTGGGTAACTTAGCACCTGCTGGTGATTTGGAGATGTGGACCTTTGTCCACTAGAAAGTGGACCGAGATCCACCAGCTGATTCATAGATTAATAGAGAATAATGCAAGAAGAGACCATTAGATCAGCTCATCTGGCCTCCTGTATATCACAGGCTGTTAAATTGCACCAAGTTGCTCCTGTATTGAGTCCAAAAGCTTGTGCTGGACTAAAGCATAACTTGTGTTTAGATAAACCATCTCTTCCACAAAGGCAACCAGTCTTGATCTGAAGATATCAAGAGATGGAGAATCCACCACTTCCCTTGGTAGCTTGTCCCAATGGTTAGTCCCCATCACTGTTAAAAATGTGGGACTAATTTCTAATGTGAATTTGTCTGAAGCTGGAAATGAGCGACAGGGGATGGATCACTTGGCGATTACCTGTTCTGTTCATTCCCTCTGGGGCACTTGGCACGGGCCACTGTTGGAAGACAGGGTACTGGGTTAGGTGGACCTTTGGTCTCACTCAGTAGGGCTATTCTTATGTTCTTATGTCTGGCTTCAGCTTCCAGACAACAGTTCCAGACAACAGTTCTGCCATTCTCCTAATGTTATGCCTAATCTCATATAATCACTCTGTTTTGCACCGTTACCCTTAATAGATCAGCTCCAGTTAATTGTTAGGACCTCACCCTGTGAAAAATGGGAATTCAGGGTAATTCAGACCTTCTCTCCGTGTAGATAGCCACTGAATATGGCAAGGATGCCTCGCTGACTGCCATCCTGGACACCGTAGACATTTTCTTTGAGATAGTCACCAATCCCGATGGGTTTGCCTATACACACAGCACAGTAAGTGCCTCTGGGGGAAGGAGGAAAGAGTGGAGAGAGGAGGAGTTCTCACTGCTTGGCTGCATGATGAGTACATGCAGGGCTGCCTTCAGGGACCAGCCATGTCAGGCCCTTTTTGGGGGCATCGTGGTTTTTTTGGGTGGGGTGGGCATCTTTGTGGTACTGCGCTGAGTCAACAACCCATCTGCAAGCTCTGTGTATCTCCTTCCCACCGCATCAAGCCTTCTCTTTGGTTTCTGCCTGTTTAGGTGAAAGCTATGCAGAAGAGTAACTGAGCCAAATTAGGCCTGCAGGCTACGCTTTGCCCACCCCCTGCTTTAAACAAAGGGTGATCCCAGATTAATTTGGGATGTCAGGTCAAAAATATTTGGGGCTGCTCCAGAAAGAGCTCTGGCTGCAGCCTCTCTGAGGCATACTGGCTAGAGTCCCCAAGTGCAGTAACGACTTTACAGTCTAAACCGCATCACGTTGGTTCAACAGGCAAATTTTACACCCTTCTGCCTTTGTGGTGCAATAACCAAGCAAAGATGCAAATGACTTGAGACCCAACTGTTAGCATCTTTCCATTAATCAAACCACACGGTTCCCCCTTGTGCTTGCTCTTAGAACCGCATGTGGCGGAAGACCCGGTCCATCAATGCAGGATCTTCCTGCCGTGGCGTGGACCCCAACAGGAACTGGGATGCTGGCTTCGGAGGTACAGAATGGCCATGGACGTGTCAGAGAGTTATTCATTCCTAATGTCTGTCTTTTTACTGTGAACACATAGAGTCAGAGAATCATAGGATTGGAAGGAACCTCGAGAGGTCCTGAAGTCCAGTCCCCTGCACTCAATACAGGATGTGCTTTGGGATTATCAGTAGAGCTCACAAGGCTCCTTATATTAAAGACATGAAATATGTATTTATTATTCTCTGTTACACTGGAGTAGAAAGTTCTGCTGTGTTCAGGAAATGGAATCATCTGCTTAGCTGTCTGTCTGACAGGAAGTCATTATTAGCATAGGCACCAACTCTGGGGATGCTGCGGGGCTGGAGCACCCATGGAAAAATAATAGTGGGTGCTCAGCTCCCACTGGCAGCCCCCCCGATCAGCTCCTCTGCCTCCTCTTCCAGTGCCTCCCACCCACCAGCGGGCCCTGCCGATCAGCTCCTCCCCCTCCCTCCCAGTGCCTCCCACCTGCTGGGGATCAGCTGTTCAGCAGCGTGCAGGAGGCACTGGGGGGAAGGGGGAGGAGTGAGGGTGCGGCATACTCGGGGGAGGAATGGAGCGGGAAAAGACGGGGTGGGGGTGGGGGCTTGGGCGAAGGGGTGGAGTGGGGATGGGGCCTGTGGCAGAGCAGGGGTCGAGTACCCCCCAGCAACTCAGAAAGATGGCACCTCTGATCATTAGTGTTGCCAACTTTCCAATTTTTCAAAACTGGACACTGCAGGCCCCTCCGGTCACTCCCCCATCTCCTCTTGCTCCCCACTTCTCCGGGACTCACCTGCCACCTTCAGACCTGGCTGGGAGGAGCTGACAAGGAGCCTGCCCACTTAACTGGGGTACAGAGGAGTGGAGAGGGGTGTCAGTCCCCAGAGCAAGGGGCTGGAAAGAGCTGGGGCTCTGGGAGGCTGAGAAGCCCCACCGCGCCATCATGGGCAGTGAGCCCAGCTGCCAGGCCTGCTCCTCAAACACTGCGCGCTGTCAGGATCTCTCCACCTGGCAGCACTGGTACCTATCTCTCCGCTGGAGCCGGGAGCCAGTTCCTCAGGTTAAGCTTCTCTCCATCAGCTGAGCTCCTCCCGCTGCAGGTACTCTTCCTGCCCTCCTGGCAGTGGAGGCAGGTTATTGCGGTAACCGGATTTTTGGTGTCCAGTCAGCAGTACTGACCGGACACAGCACAGGTCCCCTTTCAACCGAACTTTCTGGGAGAAACCCAGGCACCTGGCAACCCTAGAATATGGATTCTCTGATCAATTTGTTCTTAAAACCACGTACTAGTATATGCTACATACAAGTTACCTAGATCAGTGATTCTCAAAGCCGGCCCGCCACTTGTTCAGGGAAAGCCCCTGACGCGCCGGACCAGTTTGTTTACCTGCTACATCCGCAGGTTCGGCTGATCACGGCTACCACGGGCCACGGTTCACCGCTGCGGGCCAATGGGGGCTGTGGGAAGCGGCGCGGGCCAAGGGACACGCTGGCTGCCCTTCCCGCAGCCCCCATTGGCCTGTAGCAGCGAACTGCGGCCAGTGGGAGCCGCGATCAGTCAAAGCTGCGGACGCGGCAGGTAAACAAACCGGTCTGGCGGGCCAGGGGCTTTCCCTGCACAAGCGGCGGATTGGTTTTGAGACCCACTAACCTAGATCACTACCTTAGTACTACAATAACACACAATTCTACCACTGCCGGTGACTAATGCAATATTGCTTTATTTTGCAGGACTCACATAATCTTATTAATTACAGTTTAATGAAGGGGTTTAGTGGAGTTACATTAGAGGTGAATCATCACTGCACAGTCTTGTTAAAATGCTGGAACATTGTCTGATGAAGTGAAACAGATTCCGGAGTGTTTGCAAATATCAATTGGAAACCTGAGACTTGTCCCATTTATTACTGAGGAAATAATCTTCAGTTACTTTGGGCTTTTTTCCCCTTAGAAAAACAAATGTTTTACTCAAATCTGCTGTCTTTTCATTTGCCACCACATGTATTTCGTCACAGGCCCTGGTTCCAGTAGCAATCCCTGTGCAGAAACATACCACGGACCTTACCCTCATTCTGAGAGTGAAGTGAAATCCATTGTGGACTTTGTCCTGAGCCATGGCAACGTGAAAGCCTTGCTCTCCATCCACAGCTATTCCCAGATGCTGTTGTTCCCCTATGGCTACAAGACAGAGCCTGCTCCTGACCATCAGGAACTGGTGAGAACAGCTCTCATGAGCAAATAGTGAGAGGGCTCAACCAGCTGTGTGCTAGGGACTGGTGGCTCCGGGGATTAGGTGGATATAAGGTACAGCTACACTGCAGTTGAGAGGTGTAGGTGTGAACTTGATTAAGCTAGCATGTTAAAATAGCGGTGTGGGCACGGTGGCCCGGCTGGTGAAAGCCCAAGTACAGGCCTGTCCGAGATCCTAGGTATCTACTCAGGGATGCTGTTTTTAGGGTGCGAGGCTCCAGCGGAACTAGCACTCATACGTCTACCCAAGCTGGGAATTACACCTCCCAGCTGCAGTGCAGACATACCCATTGAGCCTAGCTTCAAAGCTGGACCCTGGGGGTGAGTGAAACTCATGGCCATCTAGGAACTGATTCTGAAACGGATTTCAGAGTAGCAGCCGTGTTAGTCTGTATTCGCAAAAAGAAAAGGAGTACCCGTGGCACCTTAGAGACTAACAAATTTATTAGAGCATAAGCTTTCGTGAGCTACAGCTCACTTCATCGGATCCGATGAAGTGAGCTGTAGCTCACGAAAGCTTATGCTCTAATAAATTTGTTAGTCTCTAAGGTGAAACGGATTGGTGCTTTCAGCCTCTTCCTAATGGACAGGAATCCCTGTCGTCAAAAGCACCAGCCTGGTTGCACTCTTATCAGCCTGGCAACAGAACAAACGGGCCTGGAGGCTGAGCTTACCTCTCTGCCAGAGGGGTGCCCTCCCCCCTCCAGCTCAGCACTCAGGCCCAGATCCACAAAGGATTTTAGGCTCCTAATTTAATGGAAATTAGGAGCCTAAATACCTTTGTGGAGCTGAGTCTGAGCCATTGGACAGGGCAGGGTGGGAGAAGCTGTCCATGATGCACCTCTTCTAAGGACAGATAGAGGACTTTGGTCTTCAGGGCTAGATTTCCTCTGGGGGGAATCCACTGACTCCTTGGACTGCTTCTGGGAGAAGTGGGCATCGTCCAGGGATCTCTGCTCTGTTTGTTCATGTTTTGTCCCCATATTCTGTTCAATTCTGGGTTCTGTGGCCCCACCCATATCTGGGGGGTGGGGCCTTTCATTGCTTTGATGAGCTCCGTCCCCCCATCCCAGGATTTAAAAGACTATTCCCATTCACTAAATGTTTGTGCATGCTGCTATTTCATGAAGGGAGGGAAGAATTCAAGAACCTCTCAGCCATTCACCTCTTACTCTCGTTTGCAGAATGATCTAGCCAGAGAGGCAGTGGTTGCCTTAGCTGGATTACATGGGACTAAATACACCTATGGGAGCACAATCGACACCATCTGTAAGTGGTTTGTCTTTCAGGCAGGGATGAGCTGAAGAAGACCCATGTTCTTCTTCACTTTCCCTCTCCAAATAACTAATAATGCACGGTTCCCAGCAATATTATCTCAGACGGCACTATTGTGAACTGTCTGCCCACAACACATGCTTTCACTATGCTTGTACACGTGAAGCACCAGGGCTCAGAACTCGTGCTGGGACCATATGCATCTGGGTGACTTCCAATTGCAAAGCCTCGCAGTGCGGGGATGAACCAGGGCAGTTCCAAGGCATGTGGCCTTCTGTTCACACTGGGACTGAATGTTTGTAGATTGCACATATTCAGGGGGACCTGAGACACAGACCAAGACCTGCAACCCGCAAGTACCATGGATACTTCTGCCAGGCCTGTGATGTCTGTTGTGAGCAGATGAATACAAAGCATTGCACACAGCACTGCAGGCTCAGAGCAATGATTTCTTGCAATCCCTTTACACCTTGTGGAAGCAGAGCCTGAATTTTCCCGCTTTGTTCACATGGCAATCTTGGTTCCAACGCTATGTCCTGGGTTCTGTTTTTTACAGACCGTGCTGATGGCATCACTATCGACTGGAGCTACGACAACGGGATCAAGTACTCCTACACCTTTGAGCTGCGAGACACCGGTCGCTACGGCTTCCTCCTACCAGCCAGCCAGATCATCCCCACCGCTGAAGAAACATGGCTAGCTCTAATGAAGATCATGGAGCACGTCCGGGATAATCCCTATTAATCTAACACATCATGGGGAAAAACAGCGGCCGGAGGCTGGTGGTTAAGCCAATGGATGGGAGTCAGCGTCACATTAAATAAAGGATTCGGCCTAACACTAGATATTTACACGCTTTTTTTTCAATTAGGAAGCTGAGAGTCTCCCAGAGTCAGGCTCTATCTCCCAAAGGCTACTGAAGCCAAACCAGGAGATTTTAGGCACTAAAACTCTGGCGGTGAAGCGGGGCTAAGACAGGCTCCCTGCCTGCCCTGGCCCTGCACCGCTCTCAGAAGCAGCTAGCATGTCCCTGCGGCCCCTGCGGTGGGGAGGGATCTCCATGCACTGCCTGCACCCCAAGCACCGACTCCACAGCTCCCATTGGCTGGGAACTGTGGCCAAAGGGAGCTGTGGGTGTGGCGCTTGCAGGCGTGGCCAGCACGCGGAGCCCCCTCCCCAAGGGGTCGGACATGGCAGCCGCCGGGAGCGGCGTGGGGCCAGGGCAGGCAGAGAGCCTGCCTCAGCCCCGCTGCACCGCCAACCAGGACCCGCCTGAGGTAAGCACCTCCCGGCCGGAGCCTGCACCCTGAACCCCCCTCCTGCACCCCAACCCCAGCCCAGAGCCCAGAGCTTCCTGCCACACTCCAAACCCCTCAGCCCCAGCCCAGAGGCTGTACCCCAACCCCCTAGCCCAGCCCGGTGAAAGTGAGTGAGGGTGGGGGACAACGAGCAACGGGGGTGGGGATGCATAGGGTGGGGCCTTGGAGAAGGAGCGGGGCCTCAGGAAAGGGATGGGGCAGCAGGGGAGGGGGCAAGGGTCTTTGGGCTTGTGTGATTGGACAGTTGGCAACCCTACTTCCATAATGGCTGAGACCAGGTCAGGACTTAGGGAGACCTCATGTGGTGACAGTAGGAAGCACAGACTGTATTAAACCTGGGAGCTAGAGAGGCAAAGGGAACCCTAAGGTCTGCCTGTGTCCACCAGCCTCGATAAAGAGTCCTTTATATATAACTCAGTATTGGCCCATCTAATTTCATTTACACTGATGTAAATATGGAGTAATGCCATGGAAGCAAACCCGCCTGAACTCTGGTAACCATGCAGGAGGTAGGTGGCTAGAGCTCAGGGGTTCCCCTAATGTGGGCCTCTCACAGGGGAGGAGAAGAGCCAAAACACATCTGATACTGGCCATTCACCTTCCCCTTGGGCTCTGCTATAGGATATGTCTGGACACAAAAGATTCTGTTGTGTTCCCCTGATCTCAGGGTGATCACTGAATAAGCACCAGGAAGTCTTTGTTAACTGAATCTAGTAAGGCCTTCTGGAGCTGACCTCATCAGAAGAATCATAGAATCATAGAATATTAGGGTTGGAAGAGACCTCAGGAGGTCATCTGGTCCAACCTCCCACTCAAAGCAGGACCAACCCCAACTAAATCATCCCAGCCAGGGCTTTGTCAAGCCGGGCCTTAAAAACCTCTAAGGATGGAGATTCCACCACCTCCCTCGGTAACCCATTCCAGTGCTTCACCACTCTCCTAGTGAAATAGTGTTTCCTAATATCTAACTTAGACCACCCCCACTGCAACTTGAGATCATTACTCCTTGTTCTGTCATCTGCCACCACGGAGAACAGCCGAGCTCCATCCTCTTTGGAACCCCTCTTCAGGTAGTTGAAGGCCACAATCAAATCCCCCCTCACTCTTCTCTTCTGCAGACTAAATAAGCCCAGTTCCCTCAGCCTCTCCTTATAAGTCATGTGCCCCAGCCCCCTGATCATTTTCGTTGCCTCTGCTGGACTCTCTCCAATTTGTCCACAGCCTTTCTGTAGTGGGGAGCCCCAAACTGGACGCAATACTCCTATGTGGCCTCACCAGTGCTGAATAGAGGGGAATAATCATTTCCCTCAATCTGCTGGCAATGCTCCTACTAATGCAGCCCAATATGCCATTAGCCTTCTTGGCAACAAGGGCACACTGCTGACTCATCTCCAGCCTCTCGTCCACTGTAATCCCCAGGTCTTTTTTGGCAGAACTGCTGCTTAGCCAGTCGGTCCCCAGCCTGTAGCAGTGCATGGGATTCTTCTGTCCTAAGTGCAGGACTCTGCACGTGTCCTTGTTGAACCTCATCAGATTTCTTTTGGCCCAGTCCTCCAATTTGTCTAGGTGACTCTGGACCCTATCCCTACCCTCCAGCGTATCTACCTTTTCCCAACAGCTTAGTGTCATCTGCAAACTTGCTGAGGGTGCAATCCATCCCATCATTCAGATCATTAATAAAGATGTTGAACAAAACTGGCCCCAGAACCTACCCCTGAGGCACTCTGCTTGATACTGGCTGCCAACTAGACATCAAGCCATTGACCACAGCCGCAGAACACAGGACCTGCCAGACTTGATCATACCCAAGGGCCATTTAGCCCAGAACCCTGTCTCAAACAGTGACCAGTACCAGATGCTTCAAGGGAAAGTGCAAAAAACCCCTGTGTTATGATTGCAGCACCCACATAGAAAGTTAGAAACAAAACATACATACTTTTCCTAAAAGGTTGCAATGTGACACTATTTCTAAGAAGCTAGCACTCTAACACACAACAACTAAATGCAGAGAGAGACAAAGCAGGCTGCTTCCCAAGGCTGAGAGTCACAACTCAACCCACTTTGCTCCAGTATGGCTCTTCTGCAGGCTGACTGAAGAGCCAGACCCAGACCACACACTTCCCTACAGGGCCCTCCCAGCCTGTGTGTGTGTGTGTGTGTGTGTGAACATGCAAGTTGCAATGGGCTGTATGTGTGTGTGTGGACATGCAAGTTGCAATGGGCTGTGTGTGTGTGTGGACATGCAAGTTGCAATGGGCTCTGTGTGTGTGTGTGTGTGTACATACAAGTTGCAATGGGCTGTGTGTGTGTGTGTGTGTGGACATGCAACTTGCAGTGGGCTGGGTGTGTACTGGACGTGTGTTTGTGTCACTGAGCTGCTGTCCTCTACTGGGAGAAACACAGTATCAGAGCTGACGAAGGCTTTTCAATGAGCTGGCAGAATTACTCCAGGGTTTGAAGCTAAATGCCACGCAGAGGCAATTTAGCTGCTGCCCATAGGGCCTATCTGTATGTGGCTGTGGGTCGAAAGTCAGGGCCGGCCTTAGGGGAGGGCAATCAGGGCAGTTGCGCTTTCAGTTTCTGGGGATGCCAAATCACTTTCCGGGATGTGGGGGATGGGGAGCACCAAACTGGGGTGGGATTTTGGGTGATGCCAAAAATGTTTGGGGGACAAAACAGGTGGGGCCAGCCTCGGTGACAGTGGCTGGATCCCATATGAAGCTGTGCTTGCACGATCCTGGAACATGCTGCAAATAAAATGCAGCTTCAGGACTCTAGATCCATGTCACTAAGCTGAGCAGGGCCAGGCCTGGCCCATATGCGTGTGACAGATCTCTGGCCACCCAGGACTTCACCCTCATCACTGTACAAGCGAAGAGCAAAAAGCGGATCTCCTAAAACCCTAACAGTATGGGGCCAATGACACACAGCTGGGCTTTGTTGAGTGCCTAGTAAGTCAGCTACTGGGACTAATGGAGAGCTCCTTTAGCTGGTAGCAGTAGTAAGTCTCTGAGCTGCACTGTGAAGCCCGCAAGCAAAGAGTAAAACAACACGACATACACAAAGCCAGAACATTACATGGTAAGACCACCTCTTCCCCAGGGGGATCGTGTTAACTCCCCCTTTACCCCTTCATGGTCGAGGCAGATCACAGGTTCTTCCCCTCCTCCAGTTTAACAGGGAACCTCCATCCGCTACTCCGACTAACCCCTTCCACACACAGCCCCCTCTGCCCGCCCAATTGTCTGAACACTCTGTGCCTCCGAGCCGGCATGGTGCAGGAATGGGGGGGCAGCCCTGTTTCCTCCTGTCTGCATGCTGCAAGCAAGTGCTGGGGTTGCAAAGCAAGGGACACGGGGGGGTGGGTGGGGGGGGTGGATCTGTCATTCCATCCTATCACACTGAGATCCACCACAGCGTTGACAAATATTGCCACTTTTCCAGGTGGCACATTCCCTAGACATCAATCAGGCGGGAACAGAAGGTATCAGCGCTTTCCTGACAGGGCAGGGCACTGAGCCATGGGAAAGAGCCCAGCTGGGGAGGCAGGACTCTGTTGACACATCCTGAAAGCTGAGCTGCGGCACAAGGTTACAGCTGGGACCAGCCCGGGGCAGGAGCAGTATTTAAAATGCCTCCATCTCCCAGCGTGCATCCTTCTCTGCTGAAAATGAAGGGGCTGTTGGTGTTTGCTGCTTTCCTGGCTGCTGCCTTCAGCAAGGAGACCTTTGTCGGGTAGGTAGAACGATGTTTAACCTGCAGGGATCTTCCTCCTTGGATGGGTTTGAAGTTAACATGTGGCCTTGCAAGTTGATGTGACAGAGAAGTTAGTTAAAGGGGTAGTGTCAGGTCTTGGAGGTTTCAAACTCCACCCCACCCATTCAGGGAGCTGCAGCTGGAAGATTTGCTTCTTTTAGCAGATAATGTGCTGCATGTAATCCAAGCTGCGGAAAGTGAAAGACAGAGCCAATGCTAATGGGACAGAGCAGGGATGAGCATCTGCAATGTGCATGTGAGCTCCCTAGAGGGAGCTCAGGAGGCAGCTGGAGAAGAAGGGACAGTAGGTGAGGAGAAAAGTCAAGTTTTTGCTTAAAGGGGAAATCCAGTTTAACCACATCAGTAGCTGTTATGAAGAAGCAACTCACAGTGCTCCAGCCACTAGGGGTATCTGGTCCTGCCTCAGCTCAGGGGGCTGGACTAGATGTCTTCATGAGGACCCTTCCTGCCCCACTTCGCTGTAATTTTATGAGCTGCAGCTGTATTGAGTAGTGCTGCGGAGGGATACTGCAGGAGGGTGTCTGCTAGCTTCAGTCCAAGCACCACCGTGTGCCCAGATATTGGGGTGACGGGTGTCTTGTAAATGCCTGGGACAGACCCTTTAATACAGATACTAATGAATGAACGAGATTATACTGAGGGCAACGGGTACTTTCAGTAGAGCCCCATCTCAGGGAATGGCTGGCGACAAACTAAGGAAAGGAGACGAGCATTCTGTCCCAAGAAACGTTTGGAATGGAAGATGTTACCAGTATAGAAACATAAAATAACAGCCCTACCGAGCTCTTACGCAGCACCTTTCATCATCACAGGGCTTTACAGAGGAAGTCAGCAGCATTATCCCCATGTTACTAATTGGGCAAGGTTAAACAGCAGCCCAGAGCCAGAACTAGAACCCAAGTCTCCTGAGTCTCAGTTCACCACTTTATCCACTAGGCTACATGTCACTATGATAAGTGCCCATAGACACTGACTCGGTGTCTATAGACATAGACATGGGCTTGTTTAGTCTGAGAAGAGTGAGGGGGGATTTGAGAGCAGCCTTCAGCTCCCTGAACGGGGTTTCCAAAGAGGATGGAGCTCGGCTGTTCTCAGCGGTGGCAGATGACAGAACAAGGAGCAGTGATCTCAAGTTGCAGTGGGGGAGGTCTAGGTTGGATATTAGGAAACACTATTTCACTAGGAGGGTGGTGAAGCACTGGAATGGGTTACCCAGGGAGGTGGTGGAATTTCCATCCTTAGAGGTTTTTAAGGCCCGGCTTGACAAAGCCCTGGCTGGGATGATTTAGTTGGGGTTGGTCCTGCTTTGAACAGGGGGGTGGACTAGATGACCTCCTGAGGTCTCTTCCAACCCTAATCTTCCTCCTCCCTGGCAATGGGAATGCAGTGAGAACCAGGCTGGCATTGGCTGGGCCTACTCTGGGGGAATTCTGCGCCACTGCGCATGCACAGAATCCACGTTCCCTGCAGATTTCTTTGCTTCCCTGCAGAAGAAAGTTACCCTACTGGTACTGGGGCTAACTCTCTTTCAAGCAGCACTAACTCCTGCTGGCTAAGGAGGGCCTGGTGCCGTAGAGCATGGTGTGTCACCTGCCCTTCCCTCAACCCCTGATGGAAACCCCCTCCACATGGAGCCCTAGAGGAGGGAGGCCAACAGGGATGAGGGAGCTGGGGTTGGTGCCGTAGGGTCAAAGTCTCCACCCCCTGCATCCCAGGGGTCTGAAGGGAATAGGAGCTGTGGATGCTCAGCTCCTCCAGGGGCCAGCCTGATGATGCCGTGTAGCCGAGAGTGCAGGAGAGAGGGAGCCTGTCTGAAGGGCAGAGGTATCATTTCAGATTTTGGAGGAGAAGGGCAACTTCAACCATGATTCCAGGGGCTATGGGCACCTGAAAACTCTAGTTTTTTTGCAGCTAGAAATTAGCTGACTGGAACACTGTATCTAATTCCTATTCAAAGAAAGAAAATTAAATAAATATTAGACCCACTCAGCTCTATTACTAACATGTTCTGACAGCTTGTGTCAAGGCAGTGCTTTTCAATCCGTGGGGCACGACCCACTACTGGGTCGCAGCATGTAAGGCGCTGGGTAGCCTTGCTCTGGTCAGCCCCACCGACTGGAACATTAAACGTCCCAGCGACGGTGCTGCCCGGCTAATGCAGGCTAATGCCTACCTGTTTTGACACTGCGCTGTGCCCTGGAAGCGGCCAGCAGCGGGTCCGGCTTCTAGGCAGGGGGGCCACGGGGCTCCGGGTGCTGCCCCCACCCCAAGCACCGGCTCTGAACTCCCGGACAACGGGAACTGGGGGGATGGAGGGGAGTGGTGTCTGCCTAGGAGCCAGACCTGCTGCTGGCTGCTTCCGGGGCACAGCACAGTCTGTGGTGCACCTCGGCTGCGCCGCTGACCGGGAGCCACTGGAGGTAAGTCCGTGCCTGTGCCCCCAATCCCCTGCCCCAGCCCTGAGCCACCCCAAACCCGGAACTGCTTCCTGCACCCCAAACCCATCATCCCCAGCCCCATCCCAGAGCCTGCACCCCCTCTCACACTCCAACCCCCTGCCCTAGCCCTGAGCCCCCCCAAACCTGGAACCCCTTCCTGCACCCCAAACCCCTCATCCCCGGCCCCATCCCAGAGCCTGCACCCCCAGCCCAGAGCCCTGACCCTCTCCCTCACCCCAACCACTTGCCCCAGCCCTGAGCCCCCCCAACCCAGAGCCCCTCCTGCACTCCAAACCCCTCATTCCCAGCCCCAGCCTAGAGCCCTGACCCCCTCCTGCACCCCAAGTCCCTTCCCCAAGCCCCCTACCCCAACCTGGAGCCCCTCCTGCACCCCCAGCCTATATCCCTGACCCCCTCCCACACCCCAACCTCCCCAGCCCAGAACCCCCTCCCACAGCCTGAACCCTCATTCCCGGCCCCACCCCGCAGCCCTCACCCCTGCACCCCAACACTCTGCCCCATCCCTGAGCCCCTCCCACACTCCAAACCCCTCATCCCCAGCTCTGTTGAATCATGGGCATGAATAATTTTCTTCAACTGGGTCCCCAGAAAAAAAGTTTGAAAACCACTGACTTAAGAGACACTGGTTAGATTTAAAATGTTAATGAATATTCTTACTTTGCTACTAACTCTTGAATACAACCATTGAAACAATTGTAGAAAATTCTAGATGACTTTCTATCACCTTTTCGCAGTTCACCAAGCTTGGAATAGATCATTTAACTGTTGGAAACATCGTACTAGGGCAAGGCCCCGTGAGTTTATACTGCAGCTGCTTGGGGTTCTAAGGGGTGTTACCTCACTACAAATAATAGACCAGAAACTGACCTTAAACAGGAGTGAAGCTGACATTTTCAGGTCACTTTCACAGGATTGCCAACTCCAAATATTCAAAAATCATGAATCAGGCTCACCAAAATTCATCAGATTGGCTTTAAAAATCATGACATTATGTAAAAATAAAAGATTTTTATTTGACTTCTGCTCTTTGAGCCTGTAGGGGCACTGGGGTCATATTTGGGAGCTTTTCTCCACAGCCACGAGGGGTAGAAACTTCATTTTTCTTTAAGAATGAAGGCTGAAATCACCACATATCCACTTGACTCCAGGAGCTGGAGCTTTAAGGAAAACAATAATTATCATGAGACTCATGACAAAAATCACGAGAATTGGCAGCACTGCTTTCATTTCTGTGCAAAGGCTAATTACTTCCCTGAACCGTCTTAAACGCAACACTGCAGTGATGGGTTGCAGTTCTCACAGGAGACTATTTAAAACCAAAACACCAAGAAAATTCCACATTTCAAAGTGGAGAAAAAAATAGAGACTTCTGAGGTATATCAGGCCCACTGCAGGCAAGAAAGGAAAATAAACAGGCACAGGAGCTCTGGGCAGCTCTTCCTCTTGAAGAAAAGTTGGAGGGTCAAATCTTCTAGTCCCTAATTAAGCAAATGGCCTTCAGCACCTTCACCCATAGATATTAACATATTCTCAATAACTATACACTTCAAACTTAGATATCTGAGCCATCTTACCCAGGGCTACACATCTTATATGCATTGGCTCAGGGACTACGTTTTAGGGTATATTCTGAACAGTTGGTGCCCAGTGAATAATAATTGTCAATAATTAAATGAAATAAATAAATGACAATAATTGTCGACTTTATGGACTCTGTGGATGCAATTTCTGTCCTTTGTTCTGGAATTGGCCTGGATACAGCTGAAACCCTAAGAATTTGAGACATAAACACATCTGATACTCATGTGACACTTTCTCATTCCTTCCTTTTCTTGGACTCAGAACAAAAAATGACAAAACAAAGTGGTTTTCAGTTAAAATTGCACAGCAACCATTGCTCTACAACCCAGCCTGGGGCAAAACCTGCTACTCCTTGGGGGTTAAGTGATCTCCTTTCTGCTGACTCTCATTCTCTTTCTTTCTTCATCCTTCCTGACATCCTTCCCAATCACCTAGAACTGATTGCTGCAGTCTCAGAGAACTGGCCTTCTTGGTGTTGCTCCCACCTATCAGAGTCCTCTTCGTTTACAGCATGTAGCAGAGAGATAGGCTGATCCAGTGGATAGGGAGCTAGTCCTGCAAGACCTGGGTTCTACTCCTGCCATGGACTTCCTGTATGACCTCAGGCCAGTGCAGGGCCAGCCTTAGGGGTGAGCAGGCTGGGTGACTGCCCAGGGCACTGTTTTAAGGGGTTGCCCCTCCTCCCTTCACTGCTTTTCTTTTCAGCCACCGCTGCTCCTGTCCCCCACCTTGGAGCTGCCCCTGGCCAAGCTGCTCCCAGGAGCCCTGTCTGCTGACATTACTGATCACAGTCATGTGACATAAATGCCAAAATAATTTAGAAAATTTAATTCCCATTCTTATAAAAGAGAAAAAAACCTTAATCGTGTATATTAAAATTAAGTCAATACACTTTTAGTGGAGTGGAAAACAATAGACTAAAATATTATAGATAATGGCAGTAACACAGAGTGTGTCTGGTAGAGAAAGTAAGCAGATTTTAAGCAGATTACATTTATTTTTATTTCTCTCTCCTAAAGAGAGTGTACAAAGTATCAAACATATGTTTCTGAGATCTGTTTTAAAGCTCCAGAATGGATGCCACAAGGCTCGGGATTGGGAATATCTGGCTGATTCTTCTAAATTTACATATAAACTTAAAATATGGCTTTAATTGGTGTTTATATATATAATTTCTTTCTTTATATGGGAATTAGATAGAGTGCTCGTGTCAGCTAATTCCTTAATTATCTGCAAAAAAACTAAACAATTCCCCACTCTAAGCCTAGAGTTTTCAGGTGCCTAAGTAGCCCCTGGAATCACGGTTAAAGTTGCCCCCCATCCAAATCTGAAGTGGCGCCCCGGTGAGCCAGAAGTGGCCAGAGGGCCGTGGGCTCTGGCAAGATACAGCCTCCGTGTGACAGCGCCTGGCCAACAGTTCCCCGCTATCAGAGCACCCTGCCAGGGCTTCATTTGTGCGGGACTGAGCTCTGGCACCTCTTTCAATACAAATTAAGCACTGGGGGGCCGCAGCAGGGCCCAGAGGTGATGGGGGATGGAAAGTCCAAGGGGGCCAGGTTACAAATACAAGTTTGCCCAGAGTGCCATTTTCCCTAAGGCTGGCCCTGGTCCAATGCCTTAGGAACCTAACCTCTAGGGGCTTTTCAAAATCCCACTAGGTATCTAAATACCTTTGAAAATCTGGCTGTTAGTCTCTCTGTGCCTCAGGGCCCCATCTGTACAATGGGGATAACAACCCTGCTCTACCTCAAAGGGGCTGAGAGGAGAAACAGGTTAGACATTGTGAGGCAGCTCAAACACTATGGTGATGGGGCCACATCAGTACCACAGGTAGAGTGGGAACGTCTCTATACCGCTGCTAGCCCTTTCCTGGGTTTGGGCTCCCTCTTTTCTGAATGTAAACTTGGCTTATTACTGACCTTGGCACAAAAAGCAGGAGTGTGCTAATAAAGTTTGCGGATGACACAAAGCTGGGAGGTATTGCCAGTACAGAGAAGAACCGGGCTATCAAACAGGAAGATCTGGATGACCTTGTAAACTGGAGTAATAGTAATAAGATAAAATTTAATAGTGAAAAGTGCAAGGTCATGCATTTAGGGATTAATAACTATAATAATTATATAATAATTATAATTTTGTTATAAGCTGGGGACACATCAGTTGGAAGTAACAGAGGAGAAGGGGGACCTTGGAGTATTGGTTGATCACAGGATGACTATGAGCTGCCAGTGTGATATGGCCATGAAAAAAGCTAATGCGGTCTTGGGATTCATCAGGCGAGGTATTTCCAATAGAGATAAGGAGGTGTTAGTACCATTATACAAGACACTGATGAGACCTCATCTGGAATACTGTGTGCAGTTTTGGTCTCCCATGTTTAAGAAGGATGAATTCAAACTGGAACAGGTACAGAGAAGGGCTACTAGGATGATCTGAGGAATGAAAAACCTGTCATATGAAAGGAGACTCAAAGAGCTTGGCTTGTTTAGCCTAACCAAGAAAAGGCTGAGGGGAGATATGATTGCTCTCTATAAATATATCAGAGCGATAAATATCAGGGAGGGAGAGGAATTATTTAAGCTCAGTACCAATGTAGACACAAGAACAAATGGGTATAAACTGGCCATCAGGAAGTTTAGACTTGAAATTAGATGAAGGTTTCTAACCACCAGAGGAGTGAAGTTCTGGAACAACCTTCTAAGGGAAGCAGTGGGGGCAAAAGACATATCTGGCCTCAAGACTAAGCTTGATAAGTTTATGGAGGGGATGGTATGATGGGATAGCCTAATTTTGGCAATTAATTGATCTTTTACTACTAGCAGTAAATATGCAAGTTGCAATGGGGGAGGTTTAGATTGGATATTAGGAAAAACTTTTTCACTAAGAGGGTGGTGAAACACTGGAATGCGTTACCTAGGGAGGTGGTAGAATCTCCTTCCTTAGAGGTTTTTAAGGTCAGGCTTGACAAAGCCCTGGCTAGGATGATTTAACTGGGACTTGGTCCTGCTTTGAGCAGGGGGTTGGACTAGATGACCTTCTGGGGTCCCTTCCAACCCTGATATTCTATGATTCTATGATTCTATGCCCAATGGCCTATGATGGGATGTTAAATGGGGTGGGATCTGAGTTACTACAGAGAGTTCTTTCCTGGGTGGCTGGCTGGTGAGTCTTGCCCATGTGCTCAGGATTCAGCTGATCGCCATATTTGGGGTCGGGAAGGAATTTTCCTCCAGGGCAAATTGGCAGAGGCCCTGGAGGTTTTTCGCCTTCCTCT
Source organism: Dermochelys coriacea (assembly GCF_009764565.3). Taxonomy (NCBI): domain Eukaryota; kingdom Metazoa; phylum Chordata; order Testudines; family Dermochelyidae; genus Dermochelys; species Dermochelys coriacea. Next base: position 348,586,556 of record NC_050068.2, on the reverse strand, counting down.
GCAGCATGGGGCATGGGTCACTTGCTGGAGGATTCTCTGCACCTTGAAGACTTTAAACCATGATCTGAGGACTTCAATAGCTCAGACATAAATTATGGGTTTATTACAGGAGAGGCTAGGTCAGATTCTGTGGCCTGCATTGTTCAGGAGGTCGAACTAGATGATCATAATGGTCCCTTCTGACCTTAATATCTATCACTCTATATTGGGGCACATAACAAAAATCATTCCGCACACATGTGGGGGAAAATTAGAGGGCACACCGCTGCTGGGTCAGGCCCCTATAATGTTCAGACGGGGTCTCTGGACTCCCCACTGGGATGCGGTCCCCATTCACTGGGTTTCACATGGCTGGCTGAATGTCCTGTTGTCAGGTGTGCGTTGTAATTCCGGGATGTGAGCGATAGCTACAGGAACAGAGAACGGACCAGTCTGGATCTGACCCAAGGTCCATCCAATCCAAAATCCCATCCCTGACAGTGGCAGATGCTTCAGAGGAAGGTGTAGGCACCTCCTCAATTGTAGACATGGGATAATCTGCCCCTTGCACCCCAGGTTTCATCCTGGTCTCTAAAGCTGTGTCTACACTGCCCATGGCAGCTGAGGTGACAGACTTGTGGGGCTCGCATGTCTGCTCTACAAATAGCTGTGGAGATGTTGCAGCTTGGGCTGGAGCCTGGGCTCTGACACCTAGGAAAGGGGAGGGCTTTCGAGCCCAAGCTCCAACCAAAGTTGCAACTAAAAAGCATTGTTCGCGCAGCTGTTGTGTTTTTAGAGTGATCATGCGAGCCCTAGTCTGGTGACCCAGGCCAGGAAGCTTGGGCTGTGTAGACATACCTTAATAATTAAGGATTGGCTTAAGCCATGAAGCTTGAGGTGTCCCAACCGTTCATAGCTTGTGTTATCGTTAATTATAACTCTGGGTGTTCTTGGTATCCGTAGGAATGTGGGTTTGTTACGCAAGTGTTTAACTCTTGCTGGTGCAGTGAAGGGGAGCCTCTCCCTTTGCAGCCCAACCAGACATCAATGGGTTTACCTGTGAGACTACTCCCGTGTAAAGTCCCAGTGTAGTTTAGTTTGCTGGTGGTGGTATATTAAGAGCCCAATCTAGATGATCTGGTCCCGCCTCGCCTTTAACTCTATGACTCCATTGCCTGTGGAGTTATCGGCAGTAGGATCTTACTGCTAGAGCTTGTTCCTGCTTGGGGCGTGACTCTATTTCCTTCTATAGCCTAGCCATGGCACTCAATGAATGACTAATGCTATTGCATGGTCCATACGATAAGGCATAGGGCTGAGATTCAAGATACCTGAGTGCTAGTCCTGGCTTGGCCTCTGAATTCCTTTCTGACCCTGGGCAAGGCCTCTCCTGTCCAGCGTCCCCGTCTGTAAAATGGGAGTAATGGCACTTACCTGCCTTTGTAAAGTGCTTTGTGATCTGAGGATGGGAAGTCACACACGAGAGCTGAATAGTATGGTTACCTAATGATGTCCGTTGTATTGGACCATATTCTAACATCCCAACCGAATGGGTATATGAATCCCTTGGTGTTCCATCACTTGGTCCAGTCTCACTTCCTTCAGACTCCCCTCCATGATCCCCAATGACTCCTCTCCATCTGCCCAGGAACCAGGTGCTCCGTATCTTCGTCGCCAGTGAAGCAGATGTGGAGATGGTGAAGGAGCTGGAGGAGCTGCAGGAGCTGCAGGTAATGGGAAGGCCCAGATCAGCCGTGTCTGAGACCTCTGTTGATAAGGACACCAGGTTAACAGCACTGGGGCCAGGAGACTGCTAATGATCCCTAGAACAGCTACCACATGGGCCCATAATAATATGGCTCAACCCTGGCCAGGTGGGACCATCTCTAGAGGAGTTCTAGCTCCAGGGCCATCCAGCTCTTGATCTCTGCTGAGACTGCCAAGAAAGGGGAACAATTTGTGCCTCGTGTGATGGTGCTTTGGTACCATACGGCTTCATTAACTCTTCAGCGAGTGCACCAACAATACTGAAAGTGTTAATTGCGCCATGGGAACAGACCTCCTCCATCTCTTTGTAGGGATTTACCCTGTATGGTTGTCAGGTTTCTTTCCTTCCACTTGTCTCTCCTGTCCCGTCTCCCCATCTGTCTGCGAACAGCAAGTCCATGAGATTCTAGGTCCCTTCTGCTCGCTGGGTGCTTAGGCACTTGGGTGCTTTAGGTGTCTGTATTTCTCTCTCTGACCATCACTATTTGTTCCTTTAACTTCCAAATGGAACAAGTGCCTCCCAAAAGCCTTAAAAGCTGCCTCCCCATGGCCCTCAGCAGCTTTCCCTGCTTGGGAGCTGCCCAGAGTTTGGAACATTACAGTTCAGCCTTGGGGAGCTCTCTGTATCAGGCATAACCCAACAGATGCTGCTATGCCTCTCTGGCTCTCCTGTGCTTTGTGCCAAGCAGAGAGAGGAGCTTAGTTTGCTTTTCATGCACCACTGGGGGCTGATCCCATATTCCCCCAGCTCCCACTTTGCCTCCCCATGCTCCCTTCCACCTCTCCATTATGAGGGGGCTGCAGCAGTGAGGGAAACCCCAGGATTCCCAGCCCGGAACAGAAAGGATAAAGTTAAAAAACACTCCATGAACCTGTTCTAGGTAGGAAAACATCCTCTGCCCCCTGTCCCTCACGGTAAAGAGGCAGCAGGAGTCTGTTACCACCAGTCGCAAGGGGATGCTTTCCTAAGGCTGCTGGACATGATGGCTTTCTCTAGCCCCCAGTCTGACTCACCCAGCCCGCGCTGCCTCGTGCCACCACACAGGGTCTCCTTGAGGCTTGGCCTAAGCTAAGCTGTTAGGAAGGGACTGTCAGTGGCGCCGAGCTCCCTTCAGCTCGCTTCATGGTCCAGCGTGGCTCTTAATGCTAGGTTTGACATCCCACCGTGATGCATTCAGGGGCCTGCGGATGACTCTCAGGGGAGATGAGATGAAGAAGAGAACCAGATCGGGGGTGGGCGTGCTGGGGCAATCAGCACATAAAATCTGTGCCACACTTTTGCTAAGAAACCCAAACCTGGTCTCATGGCAAGCTGGGCCCTAGATCTTAAAGACACAATACAAGTAGCTGTTAATGGCTAGGCAGCCTAGAATGCCCCAGGCCTGAGTTAGCGCTCACTTAGACCGATGTAAGTCCATTAACTGCAGTGGTTTGCACGGTGGGAGAGGAGCGTCAGACCCTTGGGTTCATGGGAAGGGTTGCTGAGACTTAAAAGCCTTTGGGTGAACTTGGAGGCAGTTGATGGTTTCAGCGCAAAGCAAAGGGAAACTAGTCCATTCCAGCTGAGCTCTGCTTTGAATTTCTGGTTGAACCTCAGGTTGCACAACCCCCACATGGGTTTAATCTAGAGATGGGATCAGAGCCAGAAAAATGTCTCATGTGCAACCATAGAGCGGAAGTTTTTGGAGCCGGGGCTCAGGTGTGGCCCATTATAAAGGGAGGGGCATGTTAGAAATTGGAATCCATCACTAGGTTCAGATTTCAAACACGCCCCCCAAAACGGTTAGAGATCTGTGACGGGACCCCCAGGGTACAACTTGGAACTGGGGTACTGCTCTGCCCCCTTAACTCTCCAGCCTGGGCTGACTCTCAGGATGCTTTGCTAGTGCCAAGCAACAAACGCCTCCAGGTGCTGTTATCACTCTGCAGAACAGCATGTGGAGCCCCACCCCCAGCTCCTGGAGATTGTGGGAATGCTCCCAGAGCCATTCCCAAAACTTCCCCGAGTCACAGCGATCTCCCTTGTGTGGTGCTTGTGCAACGGTCATTGCATTGTAAATCCCTTGATTACAACTCCCCTGCTGATTAGTGGTCCCTGAGCACCCTCCTGGAAGTGATTCACCTCCTTTGTATGTCATCAGCCAACTGACAACATATTTCAGTAGCAACCATACAGCAAAATCTCATAACCGGATACACACTAATGCTAGACATATACAGAACAGTGGGTTTCAGCAGATCATGACTTTTCATACGATATCTTCCATGACATGTTTCGTATAAAATATGTCACAATGATATGGCAGGGGTGGAGATGGGGGTTCCAGGGTGCTGGTTTGAGGTACAGAGTGCCACAAGATCCCAACCCTAATCAAAACTGAGACAAAAGTTTGCAACTAAAATGGCTGAATTTTACTTATGCACATGTCCCTCACTTAGGGATTATATTTGCCATTCACCTCTTAATACTTCTCTTCATCTCTGGAGGCACCTATTAAGCTTGCTCAGCTCTTATGATAACTCCATCTCACCTCAAGAGTGAACCAATTCCTTCCCCTACCTTTCCAAAGCTAAAACCCTTACACAACTATTAGAAATATTTGGACCCATCAGCCAGCCAGGGGCGTTTTCAGTGCACTGCAGGGGTATTTAGCTGCATGGAATCAGGAGATGTTTCCCCAGTGTAATTCAACAAGGGGCAATTCCTGAAGCCCCTGGTTGGCCAACAGGTCCAAATATTTCTAACACTGTTGAGGATTATTCGTTTTGTCTTTGTTCAAAAAAGAACTGGATAAGTTCATGGAGGATAGGACTGTCAATGGCTATTAGTCAGGATGGGCAGGGATGGTGTCCCTAGCCTCTGTTTGCCAGAAGCTGGGAATGAGTGACAGGGGATGGATCACTTGATAATTACCTGTTCTGAACCTGACATTGGCCATTGTCGGAAGACAGGATACTGGGCTAGATGGACCTTTGGTCTGACCCAGTATGGCCATTCTTATGTTCTTTGACAGCTGGATTTCTGGCGGGGACCTGGAGGCCAAGACATTCCTATAGACGTACGAGTTCCCTTTGCCAGCCTTCAAGCCGTCAAAATCTTCCTAGAGTCCAATGGCATTCGCTATTCCATCCTGATAGATGATCTACAGGTGAGTGCTGGATGTGCAGAGGACTAGATGCTCTGCAGAGAGGGCTGGGTCAGGAAACCAGAGATATTGCATGAAACTCACTGTGACCCTGTAAGTTATCTGGATAATTGATGGGCCAAAGTCTCCTCCTAAGTTACACCAGCACGGCTCCTTTGTGTTTGAGAATACAAAGCCAAGTTCTGCCCTCTGTTGGATCCATGCTTTCAATTCCACAGAAGGCAATAGCGTTGCATGGGCATGTAAGTGAGAGAAGGTTTTGGCCCATCGTTTTTAAGGGCCTGGTGGTGAATCAAGAAAACAACAAGTGAATTTGGTCAAGAGCTAAATTCAACTGAGCCTAATTGAAATTTCCCAGGCAAACCGGAGAGCTCATTCCGTTGAAACTCTGCTCGCAGGATAAACCCTCATTGGATGATCTGATCCTGAGAGCAAAGAATTGGACTGAATAGAAACTGAGAAAGGGTTTGGCCCAATAATTGTAACTCATAGTTAAAGCTCAGCCATTTACAGGGGGAAGCAGGTGCAAGGAAATGAAAGGCACGTTCTCCTCGGTGTAATCAGTGCTCTGTCTTCTCCAAAGCCTGCCTGCTCTTGGTGATGCCTTCGCATGTCTAGTCCTTCCTAACAGATTCTTCTCCCTGACTCTTCCAGACGCTGGTGGATGAAGAACAGACTCAGATGATCCGTCAGCATTTCATGCCCCAATCTGTGGAGACTTTTAACTATGCCTCTTACCACACTCTGGATGAGGTAACAGCTGGTTCTCACCTATTGATGAGACGACCCACCAGAGTCTGAGAGGAGCATTTGTGGAAGGCCAAGTTAGGAGAATATGAGACAGGCTTTCACCATTGAATAGGCCACATGCACCCTCTCCACTTAGGGCTGCCACGCAAAGCAAAGACCATGGGTGGGCACACAATTTGCATTGTGCAAAGATGCATTTTGGAATTGCTCTCTCTGCTGTGTTGTGGTGCTGGGACACTTTGGAGGCTGATTTTAAGGGCTCCAAACTGGCTGTGATGGGTTCCCCCAGGGTGCCACCTGGAACTGGGGTACCAGTGAGCCCCCTGACCCACCAGCCTGGGCTCCCTCTCACACTGTACTGCTGTGACAAGCTGCAAAGCCATCCAAACTTGCACTTTCATCAGCAGTCACACAGGTAGGAACATGCCCAGCTGCAGTTACACGCAGGTTCTCTAATCACCAGCTTCTCAGCCTGGGACCTCAGAGAAGTACTGTCCTGCCCTGGTCAAATTTGGCCAGTATATGGGTTTAATACCCGGTCCGCCTCTCCCTCAATGTGAAGAGGGCCATGCACACTTGTGGTAACCAAGCAGAGATTTTCCCCAAGTACTCCAGTCAAAGCTCACAGGTTTAAATCAAAACAAAAACAAGTTTATTAATTACAAAAGATAGATTTAAAGTGATTATAAGGGATAGCAAACAGATCAAAGCAGATTACCTAGCAAATAAACAAAAATGCAAACTACACTTAATATACTAGATAGACTGGATATGAATTAGCAGATTCTCACCCTAAAAGATGATACAAGCAGGCTGCAGATCCTTAAGGGGCAAGCTGCTCTTGCTTTACAGCTTGGAATTCCCAGGTCTTTCATGCATAGGCTAGAAATACCTTTAGCCTGGGTCCAGCACTTCCCCCAGTTCAGTCTTTGTTCCTCAGGTGTTTCCATGAGTCTTCTTGGGTGGGGAGTGAAGAACAACAGATGATGTCACTCCCTGCCTTATATAGCTTTTGCATATTGCAGGAACCCTTTGTTCCAAAACTGGTTCCCAGACAGTCTGTGGAAAACTACTGACATCCCAGATGGAGTCCAGCATCATGTGGCCTGGTTACATGTCCCTGTAGAGTCATAGTAGCCATTACTTATAGGCTGTCTGTAGCATTCTCAGGAAGGCTCACACAGATGGATACGCTTCTCCTGAGGTCTACTATTTTCCCAAATAGTTCATTGCCCTGAATAGGCCCTTCCCAACCAGCTATCTAGACTGAAAGCATCTTATCTAGTGGGCATTACCCAGGTGTAACTATATCTGAAATACAGATACATAGTCAATATTCATAACTTCAGATACAAAAATGATACATGCATACACAAAGGATAATCATAATCAGCAAATCATATCTTTTTCAATGACATATCACATGACCCATCTTGCATAAAATGCATCATAATTATGCCATAATCAAATCATATCATAATAATATCACTATGAAGAATATGGGGTGCAGTGTCACACCGACCTCTAATTTTTCACCCACAATTCATTGCATTTTCTATGCAAAAACAAAAAGAAAAGCTATGCTCTGGCCCATATCATCTGAGACTTTCTGGCGAGTAGGGCAGTCGGATACACAACAGCAGTGGACAACACAAGGAGGAGCAAATGGAAGTCCCCATTCAAAGATTTCAGCAAGCAGTTTAGTTAGAAAGGTCTTCTCATGGGCCCCTGTTTACAGATGGCAAATGTTTAAAGTTTGGTAAAGGGAAGATAAGGATTGGTTAGCCCCTTCCCAAGCCCTCCACCATGTCATGGATCAGAAAGCACTGGCACCAAACTAGAAAATAGTCCCATGGGTTATCTGAAGCAAAGGAAGTGTGGGGACCACACAAGTGTATGCCAATCTGCTGTTTAGACCTAATTCCAGCATCCTCTTTATACGCCAGATCTACAACTTCATGGACTTATTGGTCGCTGCAAATCCAAACCTGGTCAGCAAAATTCAGATCGGGAACAGTTACGAGGGCCGCCCTCTCTACGTCCTGAAGGTAAAGTCACAGGGATAGCCATGGGGCCTGATTCGGCTCTCACACCGACTTCTCGTTGATGTACCTCCACTACTCTCAGTGGAGTAACTCTTGATTTATATCAGGGGAGAAAAGAATCAGCCCACATACTCTGTGTAAATGCACAAGCGCAAACCCTACTTTCTGTCGCACCAGTGTAAATCAGCAGTAATGTCAGTAGAGTTACCCTGGTGAAAACCTGGTGCAAGCTCTAGGATAATCAAGCTTCCTATTAATAAAGCTCTGCCATTGCTAATTAGCAAAGAGGCATTTACTTCCTAAATACCACCACACAGATTCAGCAGAGTATATTTACCTCTCTCTTGCTCTGTTCCCTGCCAGCTAGTCTTTCCTGGGGAATATTTTAATTGCTTTCAACACCCTTTCTGAATTCTGGTGGACAGAGCTTGCCCCATGATGGACTCTTCTATTATCTTCCATGGGGCCAAGTCAAGCTTTGGCTAGTGGCCTTCCAGGAGAACTCAGGGAATGGTATTTGTGACTCAGTAGGTGATTCCCTAGATACGAGATTTTTCCTGCAAAAAATTTAGACAAAAGTGACATTTTATTTTGGAAATATTTGAGTTTTGGTCAAAAAAAACTAAAATTTTAGGCCAAAACTGGATGCTTTTTGTTAAAATTTCCTTTTTGTCAGAAAGCCCATTTTCTATTGAAAAACTTTGGATAGAAATTTTTCTGTCAGGTGGGTGACTCAGTTCTTCCGCCTGAATCAGTGTTAAGCCAATGTCCTGGCATGACAGAGTGCGCTGTGCTGCTGGAGATGCCATCTTTTGGATGAGATGTAAAGCTGTGGTCCTGACCCCATATGGTCATTAAAGATTCCCGCAACACATTTTGCCGCAGAACAGTCAGTAACCCTGGTGCTGTGGCTAAATTCCAACCTGGGTAATTAGTACATTCTGCTGACTTAAATTCCCCCAAATTGTTTGCTTCTTTCATAAACTACACTCTAGTGCTGTTGCCTTGTTCCACCCCAGAGGTAGCTGCATTTCAGGGATGAGTGAAGAAATATACAATACAATGTATCTATCAAGTGCCATAAGGTCTGGTCATTGTTGATGATGGCTCCTCTGGGACTATATGAGCTCCCTGTTCCTAAGCATGATGGCATTTAAAAAGGGTGAGGGAAATCTCTGAAGCTCAGAGACATCTGGCATGGCATAGACTCCCTGAGGGGTCACCTGAGCAGCATTCCGATCCATGGTACTAAAGGATGGGTGAGCTGCACTGCAGAAATCAACCCCCCTGCATCTCTGCTTTTCCATGCAGTTCAGCACTGGAGGAACCAAGCGCCCAGCTATTTGGATCGACACCGGCATCCACTCTCGGGAATGGGTCACTCAGGCCAGCGGAGTCTGGTTTGCAAAGAAGGTACTGCCTGCAGTTTCAGCGGAGAATGGCACATTCCAGGATGAGGGGTGAAGAGAGACATGGGACCCCACTAGCTGGGATGTGCTTGACTTAGAGGCAGCATCAAGCTCACCTGACATTGTCACGACAGCTAGGAGCTGGTGAAGCCAGTGGTGCTACTTCTGTGAGTAGGGTGGGCCCAGATGGAGGCAGGAATTGTGCACGGAGGCCAGAAAAGGATGGAATAAGCTCCCTGCTTCCTTGAAACAGATCTCCAAAAATTGCAGGGTTTCAAGCCTTGCAGCTGGCGAGGGATAATGGGCCAGGTTCTCAGCTGGCATAAAGTGACAGCTAACAGATGCAGGCTGTGGCTCTGGCCCTAGGCGTGTAATGAAGCACGGTGCTAGAATGACTAATGTGTCTGGCTCTCAGGCTTTTCCTCACTTGTGCTTCCCTGTTCAGATTGTTGATAGTTATGGCAAAGACCCTTCTCTCACCTCCATACTGGACAACCTGGACATCTTCCTGGAAATCGTTACCAACCCCGATGGCTTTGCTTTCACCCACACCACGGTATTTCTCCTTGGCCTCCTTAGCCGGCCTTTATGATAGCAACCAGATCTCTGGCTCAGGACTTCCAGGCAGCAAACTCTTGAGCGGGGGGGCGGGGTGGGGGAGGGGCGGTGGGGGGTCTGGATGGGGAGTGGAAAGAGGTGCCCCTGCAGCTTGGTGAGCCGTGTATTGGGTCCTGATACTCTACTGCTTCAGTGCTATGTAATGGGAGCCATTTCTACCCACCCGGCACATTGGGCAATGCCCACACAACTGTGGAAAGGCCATGGAGAATCACTAGAGGCCTTAGTGCTTGCTTCAGTCTTAATAGGGAAGAACTTGCTATGTGGGTTAGAGACTCCATCGGACCTTGCTGGGTCAGGAAATTGACCTATATTTGCCCTAAGCCTCTGGATTTAGCTGTAACAAGGCAAGTACACCCAAGAGAAGTTAAAGGAGGCCTGATCTATCCAGATTGTAGGCACCTGAGTCTCCATAGCATTATTATTTGATATCTGTATTACAGTAAGATACCAACCAAGATCAGGATACCAATGTGGTAGGTGTGTACAGACACATAGTGAGAGATGGAGCCTGTACCGAAGAGTTGGCCAAGACAGGCAAAGGGTGGGAGTGGAGAGAGAGGGAGAATTATTTGCCCAAGGTGAACCAGCAAATCAATAGCAGAATCTAGAATAGAATCCAAGATTCCCGAGTCCCTGTCTAACACCCTATCTCCTAGGCCTCACTGCTCTCCTCACACCTTTATATTGGTGTAACTGCATTGACTTCAGTGGATTCACTCCAGTATAAGCAAGAGGAGACTTGGGCCCCTAGAGAACAGACTTTCTCCCCACCAGCACCGCATGACCCATCAGCCCTAGGAGACGCTAGTCTCAGTCCGCCCTGTGGAAAGGCCACACACCAGGCTGTTAGCGATGCGGCCCTGGCTGGCACCCTGATAAATGATTCTCCCCTCTGTCCCAGAACCGCATGTGGCGTAAGACCCGGTCCATCAACTCTGGGTCGGTCTGCATCGGTGTGGATCCCAACAGGAACTGGGATGCGGGTTTTGGAGGTATGGTTTTCTTTTAACCTCTCCTTGGGTGAATTTACATGGACTCCCCTGGGCCCAGGGAAGGAGCGAGCGAAGGGCCTGGCATTACTATTCACAGCTGGTTAATGGGAAGAGCTGGGTTTTATCCTGGGCTGGCCCCTACAGCAAAGCAACATCTTCTATTGCTTTGGAGTGACTCCAGCACCAGCCCACCCGCGTGTATCCACTCTCCTCCACGGCAAGGAGAGGAAGGGGGAGACTGGGCCTTAAGGGGCAAGCGCAGGGGGAGGGTGATCAACAGAAAAGTGGGGGTCGTTGGGGGCATTGCCACAGAATCTTGTTCCCAGGGAAGAGCCGGGAAGAACCTGAAGGGAACGGAGCATGTGGCCTAATCCATGTCCCCCTCTGCCTGGGATAGTCTCGCTTGGCGTGCTTTAGCCCACCTCGAAGTGGGAGAGGGGAGTTCAGACTAGGGTTGCCAACTTTCTAATCGCACAAAACCGAACACCCTTTCTCTGCCCCTTCTCCAAAGGTCCCACCCCTTCTCATTCCATCCCGCCCCCGTCACTCACTCTCCCCCACCCTCACACCCTTTCACCGGGCTGGGGCAGGGGCAGGATATGAGGGGTTTGGGGTACAGGAGGGGGCTCCGGGCTGGGGCCGTGGGGTTCAGAGTGCAGGAGGGGGCTCAGGGATGGGGCAGGTGTTTGGGGCGTAGGAGGGGGTGGGGGCTCTGGCTGGGAGTGGGGACTATGGGGTGGGGCTGGGGATGAAGGGTTTGGAGTGCAGGAGAGGGCTCAGGGCTGGGACAGGGGGTTGGGGTGTGGGAGGAGGTGCAGGGTAAAGACTCCAGGAGAGAGTTTAGGGTGCAGGAGGAGGCTCAGGCCTGGGGTAGGAGGTTGGGGTGCAGGAGGGGATGCAGGCTCTGGGAAGGAGTTTGGGTGAAGGGGGGGCTCAGAGCTGGGGTACGGGGTTGGGGTGCAGGAAGGGATGCAGACTCTGGGTGGCACTTAATTCAGGTGGCTCCCAAAAGCAGCCGGCATGTCCAGCTCCAAGGCGGAGGGGCCTGGGGGCTCTGCATGCTGCCCATGCCCACAGGCACCGCCCCCGCAGCTCCCATTGGCCGCAGTTCCCAGACAATGGGAGTGCAGAGCCAGCGCTCAGGGTGGGGGCAGCACGCGGCGTCCCCCGTGGCTGCCCCTGTGCCCAGAGTCGGACGCGCCGGACGCTTCCGAGAGCCATGCAAAGCCAAGGCAGGCAGGGAGCCTGCCTTAGCCCTGCTGTGCCACCAATCAGACTTTTAGCAGCCTGGTCAGCGGTGTCAATGGGAGCTGCCAGGGTCCCTTTTCGACCAGGCATTCCGGTCGAAAACAAGACACCTGGCAACTCTAGTTCAGACTCCATGGCCCATTCAGTCCTTGGCCTCTGGTTTGCCAATGGGGGAGGAGAGGAATTAGTGACAATAGTGATGTGAAAACCTGGCTGCTAGAGACTGGGAGGAGACCCCCAACTTCATTCAATGGCTCCATGTCTAGTTGGCAGCCGGTGTCAAGTGGAGTGCCCCAGGGGTCGGTCCTGGGGCCCGTTTTGTTCAATATCTTCATAAATGATCTGGAGGATGGTGTGGATTGCACTCTCAGCAAATTTGCGGATGATACTAAACTGGGAGGAGTGGTAGATACGCTGGAGGGGAGGGATAGGATACAGAAGGACCTAGACAAATTGGAGGATTGGGCCAAAAGAAATCTAATGAGGTTCAATAAGGATAAATGCAGGGTCCTGCACTTAGGATGGAAGAATCCAATGCACCGCTACAGACTAGGGACCGAATGGCTCGGCAGCAGTTCTGCGGAAAAGGACCTAGGGGTGACAGTGGACGAGAAGCTGGATATGAGTCAGCAGCGTGCCCTTGTTGCCAAGAAGGCCAATGGCATTTTGGGATGTATAAGTAGGGGCATAGCGAGCAGATCGAGGGACGTGATCGTTCCCCTCTATTCGACACTGGTGAGGCCTCATCTGGAGTACTGTGTCCAGTTTTGGGCCCCACACTACAAGAAGGATGTGGATAAATTGGAAAGAGTACAGCGAAGGGCAACAAAAATGATTAGGGGTCTAGAGCACATGACTTATGAGGAGAGGCTGAGGGAGCTGGGATTGTTTAGTCTGCAGAAGAGAAGAATGAGGGGGGATTTGATAGCTGCTTTCAACTACCTGAAAGGGGGTTTCAAAGAGGATGGCTCTAGACTGTTCTCAATGGTAGCAGATGACAGAACGAGGAGTAATGGTCTCAAGTTGCAATGGGGGAGGTTTAGATTGGATATTAGGAAAAACTTTTTCACTAAGAGGGTGGTGAAACACTGGAATGCGTTACCTAGGGAGGTGGTAGAATCTCCTTCCTTAGAGGTTTTTAAGGTCAGGCTTGACAAAGCCCTGGCTGGGATGATTTAACTGGGACTTGGTCCTGCTTTGAGCAGGGGGTTGGACTAGATGACCTTCTGGGGTCCCTTCCAACCCTGATATTCTATGATTCTATGATTCTATGATTCCACCTAGGTCACCAAATAGTCAGTAGCCACAAAGAGCTTTTGGTTCGTGCTGGCTAGAGCTGGAAAACTCCCTAACCCCCATTACTGACCCTTTGAGCCACCATGTTTCTGAAGCAAAGATACCCTCCTCCCTCTGCAGGGTCTGGGGCTAGCAGCAACCCCTGTTCTGAGACTTACCGTGGCCCTTATGCCAACTCGGAGCGTGAGGTGAAAGCCATCGTGGACTTTGTGAAGAGCCATAGGAACATCAAAACCTTCATCTCTATCCATAGCTACAGCCAGCTCCTCTTGTATCCCTATGGCTACACCAGAACCCGGGCCGCTGATTACCAGGAACTGGTAGGGTCTTCCTCACACCCTCAGGGTGAGGTGGCTGCTGGGGGTATCATCTTTCAAAGTGGGGCCAGAACGATATGAAGACTGTGTGGTCATTCAGCCATAGGGCCGGCCTGAACCCCTCCAACCCAGCTGTGGATTTTCTCCCTGCATGGGTTTCTCCTCTGTAACCACATCCCCTTTTCTGCTCTCGCACATTTTTGGTCCAAAGGCCTCTTTGCTCTCCCACTGTGGCTGCGTTGCAACCAGCGTAAATTGGTTTTGGGGCTCAGAGGAGCCAGTTGCAAACGACTCAGCAGAATTTAGGGCACTTGGCTGGCACCCGCAACGACCCATCTAGGCCAGTGAGAGGGGGGCATTCAAAGGCATGAGTTGAAGGAAGAGCCTAGGGAAGGATGGAGGAGGGGCAACAAATCCCATTTTCCCATAAGGCAGAAGACGCGTGTAATGCACTGGGTCAGCATGTGCCATCAATAGTGCCCTCTAATGGCTGAAGCCCAGGGAGGGTACGAGCCTGGCTACTGTTGCAAGCAAACCGAGATCTTCCTTTAACCCAAGCAGCAGGTGCCTCTGTTCTGCTTTGGAGCCAAAGGTCGTAGGTCCCACTGAAGTTGCGCACGTATGATTTAGTTGGGTGGGGCACTAGGTGACATTGTCTGTCTGATACAAGCACTGAAACGTCAGCCAAACCGGAACTCAGTGTTCAAATAGCGTCATAATCTGCCGTCTCTGTTGGGCAGAAGGAAGAGTGCCCAGTACCCAAAGGAGGGAGGGAAACATAGGGAGAGTCCCTGGAGGACAGAAGGGGAGCTCCTGCAATGCCATAATACTGGGGTGATGGGCAAGCAGGAGCAAGTTCTGCAGGGCAGATCCACTCAGCCCCAGTCAGTTGTATATTCCTAACAATGCTCTGCTTTATTTTTCCAGCCTTTGCATCTCTTCCCCCTGGAAAGATGCAACAAGTTCCCAACCTCCCCGCCCCACTCCAGTCTGGCATCCTGCCCCAGCTCCCTCTGAGCACAGACATCACTCACACCCATTGTCTAACTCATTTTTCTCCCCTTTGCATTTTTCTCCAGGATAATATTGCTAAAGCTGCAGTCACTGCCCTGTCTTCCCTCTATGGCACTAAATACAGATATGGCAGCATCATCACAACCATCTGTAAGTTACTGGGGATGACCTGGTCCCTTTAGTCATGATGGGTGCGGGAGGAACCAGACAGCTTAGTCACTCTACAGGAAAGTACAACCACCGTGAAAACCTTTTCGTAGGCCAGACATGCAGGAAGCCAGTCCCCACTGTCTAGCTGCTAGGAACATTGCCACTCACGTATCAGACCGTTGGTCCCTCAAGTCCACGGACATTCCTGTCAGATACTTGACCAGGACCTCAGAACAACTTAAAAAAATGCCGCCCTAGTGAATCCATCCTAGTTTTCATACTGAGCCCAGTGCATGCAGGGTTAGGATTTTGGAGGTTCAATCAATGCTGTGTGAACACGCTAATGTACTTGCAGTATGATGGGTGTCATCACTCAAGCAGTGTCTGTACTTTGGTACAGCCACCCCACAGACACAGCATCTTGCCTTCAACAGAGGGCAATAAGTGGTACTTCAAAGTAAGGCAACCTGATCTTCATAAGGCGTCTGGCCAATGGTGCAGCATGTGTGAGAGCGCCCCTGTTTGACCACTGCAGCAAGAGTCTTAAAAAGCCTTGAAGGATTCATAGATGAAGGCCAGAAGGGACCATCCATTGTAGTCAGCTAGTCTGACCTCTGCATCAACAGATCACTGCTAAAATTTCACTTAGGACCTTCTTTATTACCACGCCACATCG
This sequence comes from Dermochelys coriacea, assembly GCF_009764565.3. Classification (NCBI taxonomy): domain Eukaryota; kingdom Metazoa; phylum Chordata; order Testudines; family Dermochelyidae; genus Dermochelys; species Dermochelys coriacea. The sequence continues at coordinate 348,571,146 of NC_050068.2, read as the reverse complement.
GTGCAGTTACTTGGTAAAGACACACCATGTTGATGGGAGAGTGCTCTCTTGTTAACGTAATTACTCCACCTCAACAAAAGGCGAAAGCTTTTCAGCAGGAGATGCTTTCCCAACAACATTGCGCAGTGCAGACACCACTTTAAGTCAATGTAACTTGTGTTACTCAGGGGGATAAGCAGCAGTGTAGATAAGCCCTGAGTGACTTCTGCATCCAGCCTACATCTTTCACTTGAGCTAGAACACATCTTTGAAAAAAAAAAAAAAAAGGACACATCCAATCTCTCCATCATTTCCATCACTAAATCAAATCCACCACATCCCTAGGTAAGTTTGAAGTCTGATTTCTCCACTTTAAATGTCACATTCTAGCCAGGGATGTGGGCTGGAGAAACCCACATGCTTCATCAGTGAGGAGAGTGGAACTTGGGCTTTCCTCACTCTTTGTAGCTTCTGTAATTTATTCTTTGAGCGATGTGCCTGTGCCATAAGGCTCAGATCAAAAACATCCTGCTGTTCACAAAACTTGCATGGGTTTTTAAGATCAGCTCATTATCTAAGGACCAGCAGCAAAGTTTAAACCCCCTTCCCCAAAGTTTGGTAGACAGAGGGTGATGTAGGCCCCTAGCTCTTGTTTTACTCATTTGGTGTAAGTAACTGAGAGCCAAACACTCACCCTTGTTGCAAGGACCCATGCAACAATTTGCTGGTTGTATTTTTCAGCAGTGACATTTAAATGACCTTATAACTGGACCCATTACTAATGCTAGCCATCATTTGTTTCCTTTTGGATGGGTTTCCTGAATCTAGATCAAGCTAGTGGTGGAACCATTGACTGGACTTATAACCAGGGCATTAAATACTCCTTCACTTTTGAACTGCGGGACAGAGGGCGTTATGGGTTCTTACTGCCTGCCAACCAGATCATCCCTACTGCCGAGGAGACATGGCTGGCACTGATGACCATCATGGAGTACACACTGGACCATCCCTATTAAAACAGGACAGACTGTGAGCTCAGTTTACTTCTCTGGAGGAATCCAGTGAGTGATTCAACTGGCCAAAAACAATTAAATAAAAATATTGAACGAACAAAGAATATGTTATTTTTGCGTCCTGGTTTAGATAACTTTAATGGATTCACTTCAAATCCACCCCAAAAATCTCTCCAAAGCAAAGCAAACACCTTCTTTTCCTTATGCAGTGGTCTGCACAAGTACAGTTCATAATACTGACGTCCCTGCCATTAGTTTTAGACTGACTGCAAGAAAGCAGGTGGCACGTTTCCCCTAAGAGCATAGGAATTGCCCTGCCAGATCTTCTGTTGTCTCCACGGATAAGAAGGTTCTTTGGTGTTCCTCTAGAACAGCCTCGCTATCGTCTCTCCCATCCTTTACCTGCATCTCCTCAGGAAATCTCCCCTTCATTTGATACCTTAGACTGAATGCATCTGTATCCTGCCAAATGCTGCATCCTTAACTGCAACAGGGATGACTTATTCTATGAAGCCCATGGAGGGGATGTGACGGGTTGGGTCAGAGAAACCCCCTTGGGACTGCCACTTGATGTGCTCAGACTACCTCTGAGCCTGTTTTCCCTGGCAGCTTGGGACTTCAGTACCCTGTCTTGTTGAGCCAGACATGCTAGCCTGCTGCAAACACAGACCCAGATCTGAACCACATCGCCCACAAGCTACAGACTTAAGAAGTGCTCCTGTCTCTAGCACCCAGACACTCAGTTCCCAACGGGGTCCAAACCCCACATAAATCCATTTTACTCTGTATAAAGCTTATACAGGGTAAACTCATAAATTGTTCGCCCTCTATAACACTGATAGAGAGATATGCACAGCTATTTGCTTCCCCAGGTATTAATAAGTAAAAAGTGATTTTATTAAATATAAAAAGTAGGATTTAAGTGCTTCCAAGTAATAAGAGACAGAACAAAGTAAATTACCAAGCAAAATAAAACAAAAACACGCAAGTCTAAGCCTAATACAGTAGGAAACTAAATGCAGGTAAATCTCACCTCAGAGATGTTCCAATAAGCTTCTTTCACAGACTAGACTCCTTCCTAGTCTGGGTCCAGCAATCACTCACCCCTCCGTAGTTACTCCTTTGTTCCAATTTCTTTCAGGCATCTCTGTGGGGTGGAGAGGCTATTTTCTGAGCCAGCTGAAGAAAAAATGGAGGGGTTTCCAGGGCCTTTTATATTCTCTCTCTTGTGGGCGGAAACCCCTTTGTTTTCCTGTGGAAAATCACAGCAACAAGATGGAGTCTGTAGCCACCTGGGCAAGTCACAGGTCTATGAATGATTCAGCTTTTTACAGGCTGACACCATTGTTTACATGATAGTTTGAACGTTCCAGGAAAGCTCAGATGTGGATTGGCGTCTCCCAAAGTCCATTGCTAGTTAAGTACTCCCAATTACTTGAATAACCTCTTCACATTACATTTTCCAAATCTGCCTTATGTGCTTCCTTCAGCAAACACTTTAAATTCAAGCATAGAGCCAACGCTCATAATTTCAGATATAAAAATGATATATGCATATGAATAAGATGAATATATTCAGTAGATCATAACCTTTTCAAAGATATGTTACATGGCATATCTAGCATAAAACATATTCCGGTTATATTTACATTCATAAGCATATTTCTATAAAGCATTATGGGGTGCAACGTCACAGGGGGAAAGGAATAATTCCGCTCCTTGCTATGCCGTTTCTGTCTCTAGTGACTGGGCATGTAATGTTAGGACTCTTAAGCACTACTGGCAAAGAGAAACCAAGCTACCGTGAGTTCCAAGCCCATTGTTCATTCCACACAACTCACGTGAGCTTGATCATGCCAAGATACAATTCTTTTCAGTCCAGCTTTCCAAGTGACTTTATGATAGCTGGAAACTTATGTTGGGATTCAATCACTTATCAGTATCCTCTGTTGTGTCATGGAAGAGTGATGTCCACACAATGTCCTGGAAGACAATGCAAGGGCTAACAATGGACTGACCAGGAGTCTTAAAAAAAAATGGTGCTAGTTTTTGGATCTACAATGAGCCACTCATCTAAACACATGTAAAGAACTGAGCTTGGTCCCATTGGACCTCAAGGGAGCAAGACTGGAGCCCTGCTTTGTAACAGACCAGAGAACTGGCTAAATCCTCTACTCTGCTGGTTCAAAGCCAGGGCAGGCTGGCAAAGGCCGAAAGTCATTAAGTGCAAGCCGGATGGGCTCAGTTCTTAATGGGCAAGCCCACATCTCACTAATATTGATCAGAGAATTAACTCCTCTCACCCATAAAAAGAGGTTGCTATAATTTACGGCTGAGGCACGTGGGTGGGCAAAGCTTGCCTATGCTGTATTTTTTTTAAATGGTAAACAGAGAACAGTCTCTGGCACGATCCTCTCCCCATGCCCACTATCAATTCCCCTGCCACACTGTGGGGCTGGAGCAAAGCCCCAGCCAAGGCCCTTTTTGACACCCTGGCTCTGCAGTTATTTCTCCACACTGATTTTTCTGTTAGCCCTTAAGGAAAAAAAAAAAAGTCAATTAAAACAATACTCAGCCATCCTGCATCATTTGCTTTTTATTGAATCAAACAATTTAAAAACCAGAAGACTCTATAAAAATCTATGCCATCCTCCTCCCCCCGAAAACAAAACAAAACAAAAGCACCAGCCTAATCATATGACACGGTTAAGCTAAGATGCAAAACATACGAGCCCTCAAAGACAATAAGAGGATAAGAAGATATGTTCATCAGTTCTTCCTTCGATGCACAGGATTAAGAGGATCTTAAACAACCCTGACTGGCTTAGACTCTTCCTCTGATGCAGAAAAGAGTTTCCTAGTAGCCCAGGGCAACAGAGGATTTCAGACCCTAGTACTGTAGCTGGATAATAAAAAATCCTTTGCTTCACAATCACTATTTGATTTCAACTGAGACACTCTATCCCGCCCCTCCCCTCCAATTTTACTCTGTGCATGTGTGTAACAATCCTTTTGAATGCTTGCATACTTTAGATACCTCGTATTCAAACATAAAATGTGTTATTTTTAAATTGCATTGGTCCCAGTGTTTTAAGCATGTAACTAACAAACATTCTCTTTATCCCCCCCCCCACATTTTAAACATTCAACAACATTGACCAGATGCAGCAATTTTTAGGGGCACAACATTATTGTCAATTGTCTTAAGCAAAAAGCTGATTGGATTCTGTATGAGATGCCATTTAGCTCAAGCTTTTATTTCATGATAGCGTGCAAAAGTCAGACTCTTACCGCCTGGAGGGGAGTGATGAATGCAGCCCATCAAGCTAACATGCAAACCAGCATGAGTCAATTTTAGCCTTGATGTTCAAAATTAGTAAAATACTTCACATTTTTATGACACTTTCCTAATATCAAGTAAAATCTTTTCAAAGCCTGCAACAGACATCAAATAACAAAGCCTTATAGCACCTCTGCGAAGTAAGGAAGGATTATCAGTCCCCTTTTACAGATAGGAAAACTGAGGCAGAAAGCAGTTAAGTGGCTTGCCCAAGGAGTACTTGGGAGTCCCCAGCTCCCAATTCTGGGATCAGACCACCAAACCACACTTTGCTCTCCAGTTGACTCACAATATCACTGATCAGTAAATAAAAGACAAGCCTATCAGAGTTGGCAAACGCCATCGCCTAGCTGGTTCGTTAAACATAAATAAATGCAGAAACAGACCAACAAAACCTTACTTACCTCTCACATAGTCTGACTTATGTTATCAGGTTTCTGGTAAGTCCAGTTAATATGATTGTAAGACTTACTGAGCAGATTGCTTCCTATGGCTAGACAGAAAGGAGAGAGAGAGAGATAGTACCTCACATTCACCGTCCCAATTCAACTAGTCTTGAAATCCCGCACATCTGATTAACCCAACTGTCCGATACACACAGAAATCAACTCTGTAGAAATCCAGTGTATTAGGCTATCCTTGGACAGTCAACGATTTGTACAAACTCAAAAAACCTTTTCTTTCTGACTAAATAAAATGGAACTTCCTGGATTTCCTTGGGAAGTGGGGAGCTGTAATTTATGAATTGGAATCAGGGTTCGTTACATATAAAATATATATATTTAAAAAATGTATAAAAATGCCAAATGTGGCGTAGGGTCTCAGAAGTGCTTGGAGCAAGATGTACTGGGTTAGGTGTTGGCTGGCATCTGAAACCCACTTTTAATGTCCCACTCAGCAGGCCCTATCCATAGCCCCCTTGCACATTTGATCCCAGCAGAGTGTGGGAATAGTTTGTATTCATGGGAGCTGTGTGTAGAAGGCTGCTTTCCTGCTCAGGGCTACCACATGTACACACACAGCCCACCTCCCGGAGTCTTGTCACATCCTTCTCTGTAGGAAGCCAGGTCCAGGTGGCCAGCTTAAATCCTGCATCCCCGGGGCTGTCAGCAGTTTTTGTGGCACTTGCCTATATGCAGCACCCAGATTGCACGTACTAAATAAAAATTGGTCTGTCAGTGCTATAAGGCGGAAACGAAAGCAGGGAATTTTTGGCATGCTACAGGACAACAAAGCGTCTCTCAGAAAGGTGAGTCTATGCCCATTTGCAGGGAGCTGCCTTCCCATACATGCCCTGTTCCAGTGCCACCAACTGGTTCTCTAAGGAAGGAAAGAGAAGTGAATCTATTTACAATCTTTACACCACTTAAAGACATGCTGCTGTGGCGATACACATACATTGGCAGATTGCTACAGAGGAGGAACAAGATCAAGGTAGGGCTTATCCTGAACAGTGCCACCAGAGAGGTGTGTTCTTCAGCTTGGCTTTTGAAGGTCACTAGCAGCTTCTGAGCATCCATAGTTCCCACTGAAGTTGATGAGAATTGAGAGCACTCAGCACATTGCAGTCAGCCCCTGACAGCGCTAAGCAGGATCAGCATTAGAGCACCAATCCCTGGCCACTGGAAAGTCACCTAAACGAGCAAGCACTCTTTCTACGAGGATTCAGATTAAGAGCCTTGAAAGAATTACTTCCATGGCTTTAACTGCTGCCTATATTTGACATAGTCAAGGGCCAATACCACCCTGTTAGATGAGTGCTGACCCCACTCCACTAACACCCTCTCCCCTCCATCTAAACCTACCAGCAAAATCACATCTCAGCCCCCATAATTTTCCAGTGATGGAAGCAGAAGTGTAGACAGGGTGCAAGAGTGTTGATCACTCACCCTGCTCAGAGTAGAGTGAGGCAGCACTGGGGTAATATGCCAGCACTCTGTGTAAACTTGCACTTCTCCTATTGCTAATTCCAGCTGAGCACTATCCATGGTGAATTATGAGTCTGATTTTTCTGGTGTAGATGAAACCTGAGGACAGCAAGCTTTAAAGGACAAAATAAAATAGTTGGACTAAATTCAACCAATACACTAGGTAAAAACTAGAAAGCAGGGTCCACAAGTGGCTGTCCCTTGAGTCCCCAAAACACAGCCTATGTAGGGTGAAGATAACACATCAACTAGGTTTCTACTGCTAGTGGGCTCCAAACAACTTCTAGCCAGTCACCAAGGACATTGCAAGCATAAGCCAATACTGCTGGCTTGGGACCCTTTGTGTTTGATTAAGAGGCGTTTTAAGCTTTGATACACATTATATTCAAATCCTCAGGCTCCCAGAAAGTCACCAGATTCATGGCCTCAAAAATTCTGGGCAGCCCCCACCACCAGGGAGCCTTGCTGGAATGTCATTGGGACAACTGGAGGACAGTTTTTTCTAGCCCTGCTAACGCCAAGGAAGTTATTATGACAGCAGCTGCAGAGAGACAGTCATGCAATAGACAGCAATAGTTTCACGCCTCCACTAGTCAGTTAAGACGTAGAGCCCCTCACTACTCTAGTGACCAAGACCTGCTGCCACAAGCTCCACCAGAGGCGCTCAGCAGAGCAAGTTTGAGTTCTGCCCCTTAACCTTATTTTAAGGTGATCCATATGCATCGTATCGGAAAGCAGGCTCATTAACTTCTGCCCTTCAAACTGTCTAGACCAGTGATCTTCAGCTTGCAGCTCAGAATAGCTGCGTGCATTACTCAGAGACCCACATGCCAGGTGGGAGTCTGGTCTCAGGTAGAGCGAATGAGCCTTGTTCATCTAGTGCACTCCATACCACTCCGACATACGACTCAGCAGAAAGCAACTCACTGACCAAATGGGCTGGAGAAGCCAGGATCCTTCCAAGCATCCAGGAACACCCTCTTCTCCCTCACACCCAGCAACCAAGATGGAAGCAGAAAACACTGTTGAGAAGAACGGCTGGGAGTCACCAAACAATGACAGGAAGGCTTGACATTGCAGGGCTGTGACAGAGATCTTACGACAGATCATTGTGTGATCAGTTCACTCAGCACTGCAATGTCATGAGGAAAATACCACAAAGGACCAGGACATTCCTCCAGAGTCACTCTGGGGTTCTCTTCACTACTCCAGTCACCAGCAACCTGGCTCTGCAAGCAGAAATTCACTGGGAGAGACTGAAGCCGGATGAGTCAGTGCCTTCTGTGAGCAAAGTCAGTCAGAGTTTTGCTCAGCCCATCTCAGCACCATGCCCAAAGTTGCCTTCTAATCTTATTCACAAAACAAGAAACACATTGTTACGTCGCTTCGCTCAGAACCAAAGCACTACCCCACCGCATGGAACACAGAACAAAGACCGAGTACTCAGGACACGAGGGGGGAAAGATTTTAAAAGCAAAAATATTTTGTAAACATACTGTGGATAAAGGGCCACTGTCAGGTGAAACATCATTCTGTACATTCTTTACAAGAATGCCCCTATTTGGACGGTTAAAAAAGGTGTTTTTGGTATCTCGCTCACTTGTCACTAGTTGTGCTATTCGTTTGCTCCATTTCTGTATTTCAGCTCGACACCAAGACTTTTGTTTACAGACAGTGGCTAGTCTATCCACCTTTCAGGGTCTCATGTGCTAGCACAGTGCTGCATTACTAAGATCCCAGACCCCAGGGGGAATATTTTCTAAGAACACAGATTCCACTGGTATTTTTTAAAGTTACAAATTTCATGGACCCACTTCTGTGGGTCAGAGACTTCGGGGAAAAGTTCATTTTCATAAAACAACATTATCCCTTTAGATCAGTCTTGGAAAGGGATACCTTGACTTCTTCTACTGAATGTCAGCCTGCCACACCCCACCCCTCTTGCCATTGTTAGATCATTGATTTATTTTTCCTCTTTGCAACTTTCTAAAACGACAAACGGGATGTACTGATCAGGGGTTCCCAGAACCAGGACATTCGTTTATTCAATGGAAAGAGACAGTCGTTACTTCCAGGGCTTGTTCTGGAGGCTGCTGCTGCTGAAGGAGCGGGTGGCGAGGGAGCCAGCCGGGCTGGCGGTGGGGAGGTTCTGGCTGCTCCGTACAGCCATCGCCTTGGACTCTCGGCCTGAGGAAGCACGGCTGAGACGGCCTGTGGAAGAAGAACAGAAACCCACGTGATTTTGTGCTGAACAGACAATCAGACAGAAGGGTTTTGTTTTCCTTTGCTGATAGCCGGGTCAGGGCTGATGTGAGAGACTGGGGTACAGATACAACCTGCCCTGTCATTTTTAACTGTGTCCAGATAGGCAGAGATACAGCCCAGGTACCAAACACACCTTTCACGCTCCCTCAGGAGCTAGCGACCTGCCACAGAGGGAACGTCTACACTGCAATTAGACGCCAGCTGACTTGGGCTCGTGGGGCTGTTTAACTGCAGTGGAGAAGTTCGGGCTCAGCTAGAGCCCAGACTCTAGGACCCTGAGAAGCGGGAGGGAGAGCTCCTAGCCCGAACTTCTACACTGCAGTTAAGCAGCCCTTCGAGCCACGGCCCGAGTCAGCTGGCACAGGACAGCTGCGTGTTTTTAATTGCCGTGTAGACATACCCTGAGAGGCAGGCTGTGTGGAATATGCAGGCCCAGCACTGAGAGAGCTGAACCTATCACACCACACTACAGCCCCAAGACTGCCCAATGCCAGCATTAAGGCGAGGCAGCCTGCCTGTGTAACCCACACACCTTCTGGGTGTGGTGTTCTGTCCCATCTAGTGGCACAGAGACCACTTAGAGAGAGATTAACGAGTCTGCTTTACAGCATTAGCTAACAGCCAGTTGACTTTTAGCTTATGTGGTAGAGGCTCATGCACTAGACTCCAGAGGTCCCAGGTTCAATCCCGCCCACCGCCGACCGGGGTCTGTCAATGTTACACCTGCACTTGGGAGGGGGAAGGGATGAAAAAAATTCTGCACAGAGGGTCTGAGGTGGACCTGGCGGATGGTGGGGCATGACTGCCATGGCTATGCTTGTTACCACCCACACAGTCTGTGCCTGACTCATCACCTTTCCCCAGCAAACCCTCCCACATCATTCTGGGGCCCCTAAATCCTGCACGGTGTCCCCTCATCACTGCACTCAGTCTGTCGTTTGGAAGGTTTAATCCTCTCTGACACTCCGGAGTGGGCTGGGGATGCTCCTTGCAGAGCACAGACAGCAATCTGAAAGATATACACCCTGCTGATCTGCTGCCCCCAGCAGCCCTGTGATGGACCTACACCCACATAGACCTTTCACTAGTGCAGCAAGTAGCTGGAGAAGTGATACAGCAGTGTTTTAGTGAAAGGCTGGATGAACTGGGAAAACCAGGAAATTGTCATAAGGGCTCACAGGTACTATGCAGTGTGGCACGTGCTGGCCAATCGCCTGGCCCCTGGATTATTTTGAATAGTCTATGGGACAAATCCTGAAGTCCTTACTCAGGCAAAGCTTCCATTGTCTTCAGTGAGTGTTTTAGTGCTTTATAAATACACACAAGAAAAGCCCCTGTCCACAATGGGATCAGCATGGCACAAGTTCCAGCCTACAGTCCCTGGTCAGTATGAAAAAGCACTTCCTTTCCCCAGAGAGCTGGTATAAAATGGTGCTGTAGCCAGCTCAGGGGAAGTCTATGGGAGTTTTGCAGGCATAAGGACTTCAGGGGCAGTTCCACTGTTTGTCAAGGAGTCTTACTGGCAGTATCTGAGGGGATCTGCTCCTCTTCCAGGTAGTATTCTATCTTTTGTAAATCTTCTGCAGTAAATCTCCATTTATTCTCAGCACGTGCGGGTGTCCCTCTTGGGGTGGCCCTTTTCCGGGCAGATCCAGTGTAGGTTGCCACCTGGCAAGACGTTGGGAATGAGCCAGTGACCAGTCCTTCAGGGACTTTCTGGGCAAGGACCTTCAGGCCTGGAGACAATACAGATCATATGGTTAGTGATGGCCAGTTATTTGCAGTGATTGGTCAAAACTCAACTTAACTTTCATCTCCTGATCAGAAGTGACAGAAGGACAGCTACTGATAGTACTACTCTGGAACTATGGGGTAAGGCTCAGGAGACAGCTATGTAGAGGTCACTCTTCTCAACTGCTGGAGCATTTCGAGTCATATTCCAAGAGGTACTGAACTCCCTCGACTGCCACAGGTTTCAGTGGAAGTTGAAGGTTCAGCACATTCCAGGATTAGCTCCTAGAATTTGCTCTTGGGAGCAGCAAGTCTCATGAAGCAGCTACAAGATGCAGGTTTTCAAAAGGGCTTTGGAGACTGCAGCATATTTAGGGAATAAACATGTATGATGCAAAGCATGAAAAGGAAACTAAAAGTCTAAGTGCCGCCCCCCCCCCCGCCATCTTATCATACATGCTCTTCAGGAGGGTACTGATATAAGGGATGTTAATGAAGCTAAGAGAGCCAACCTCTGCCAGGATTCCTAGGTCCTGAAGTGATGGGCTTTTTCGATTTGTTTAGAACACACAGAGGCTAGGTGTCTCAGGCTGTTCTTGGTAAAAGCTATTTACATGGTGCTGACACCATAAATCGTGGAATCAAAGTGGGCCCTCAGCGGTGGGATGGATTTGACACCACCCTTTCACCACTGGTGACTTGGGTTAAAGAATGACCTATTTAAGAGCAAGTGAAAACAAGTTGCATGACTATATATTATCCCCCCCAACCCTTGTTTACACCAAGGACATCAGAGATTATTCCCACTGTTACTTTAGCACAAGTGCCTCTCCAGTGGTGCTAGCAATGGCAGGAGCAGCAGTATGTGCAGGGCATTCTTCCACCAGCCCTACAAAAGCATTTGGTATAGACCAGATAGCAGCTTTTTTTTTTTTTTTTTTTTAAAAGATCCCACGTCCTGTTGTCCTGGTCTGAGCAGGGTTCGATGTCACAGGGGTATAAACATTGCAGTCTAGAACTCCCAGCGGGTGAGAGAATTCCTTAAAATCTCAATGCAGACAAAGCCGAGTAGATACTTGCCAAAGCTGAGCCAAATTGATGGCAGTCTCTGGCTAAGAGAGGCCCAAGACTGGAATAGCCATGGCTTTGATGGCCAGGACTGGAACACACTGGCAGAGCTGTGAATTTAGCTCTAGCCCCATATCTCATCATTTAATTCAGGCAAGCCTCGCCCCCAGCTCTCAATTTTAAGCCAAGTCCACAAATTTATGATGCAAAAGGAAATCCCCCTCACCTCCAGATAACATGAATACGTTCTCAAAGCCTCTCTCACACATGGTAGTGGCAGCCTGGCTGGCGAGTCTCTCATCATCATCATACAGGATGATAATCTTCCCATGTGCATTTTTCTGATAGACAGAGATGTTAAAGATCCTGTATATTTTTTATTAAATTTAACATGAGTTGGATGTCTGATGTCATCTTCTTGATGCTACGTAAGTGGCAGAGACAAGTTGACAAGATTAGCCTGGCGATTACAGTGGACGAGAGGCTGGAGATGAGTCAGCAGTGTGCCCTTGTTGCCAAGAAGGCTAATGGCATACTGGGCTGCATTAGTAGGAGCATTGCCAGCAGATTGAGGGAAATGATTATTCCTCTTTATTCAGCACTGGTGAGGCCACATAGGAGTATTGCGTCCAGTTTGGGGCTCCCCACTACAGAAAGGCTGTGGACAAATTGGAGAGAGTCCAGCAGAGGCAATGAAAATGATCAGGAGGCTGGGGCACATGACTTACAAGGAGAGGCTGAGGGAACTGGGCTTATTTAGTCTGCAGAAGAGAAGAGTGAGGGGGGTTTTGATAGCAGCCTTCAGCTACCTGAAGGGGGTTTCCAAAGAGGATGGAGCTCAGCTGTTCTCAGTGGTGGCAGATGACAGAACAAGGAGCAATGGTCTCGGGTTGCAGTGGGGGAGGTGTAGGCTGGATATTAGGAAACACTATTTCACTAGGAGGGTAGTGAAGCACTGGAATGGGTTACCTAGGGAGGTGGTGGAATCTCCATTATTAGAAGTTTTTAAGGCCCGGCTTGACAAAACCCTGACTGGGGTGATTTAGCTGGGGTTGGTCCTGCTTTGTGCAGGGGATTGGACTAGATGACCTCCTGAGGTCTCTTCCAACCCTAATCATCTATGATTCTATGATCTGAAGGCAGCCAAAAGGTTTGGGCTTTAACTCCCAACCTCCTGTCTATTACCAAGCTAGAATGCTTCCCCCACCCCCATTAAGTCTAGTTTTGCAAGTGGACGGGACTCTTAGTCAAGGAAAGGCAAAAATCACTTTCTCATGCTGGGGCTCAAGCCCTGAGAGTAATCCTAGAGTCATAGGCCTGGTCTACACTAAATAGTTACGCCACTCAGGGGGTGTGAAAAATCCACACCCCCACGCAACGTAGTTAAGCCAACCTAACCCCTGGTGTAAACAGCGTTAGGTTGACAGAAGCCCAGATACCGGCTCTTGGGGAGCAGGATTACCTGTGCCAATGGGAGAACCCCTCCTGTTGGCATAGGCAGCGTCTACACTGTAGCATTTCAGGTGTAAACAAGCCCATAGAATTTAAGGCCAGAAAGGACCACCAGATCACCCAGTCTGACCTCCTGTCTAACCCAGGCCACTGACATCATCCAGCCTCTGCCACACTCAGACCAACCACCAGAGTTAGACCAAAAGTATTACATCCCTCAGGAGACTAACCCATTGTGTGCCACAGGCAGCGAACAGGAGGGACCGAGGTGCAATTGATTTAGTGAGAGATACCCAGATGATCCTAGCAACTGACCCATACCCCATCCTGCAGAGGAAGGGGAAAATCCTCTGCCAATCTGACCTGTGCCATCACCCTTCTGCTGCTTAATGTAGAAACACAGAAGGTGGCAGTAAGGAGTGAGGTCTACACACAGCCATCCCTTCTCCCTGTGGGCATGGAAGTCAATAGCCTGAGATATTGCCCACTTAATCTTAAACTCTCCAGAGAAAGGTTAACCCCTGCTGTGGGGAAGCAAATGGAGCAACATTTAATGCATCAGCCAAAGAGTGTGGCACCTCAACATCAGCACTGGGTAGCCATCCAAGCTGTTCAAGTCTTGGCCCACACATCAGCACAAAATGGTCTAATCCTGAGAGCTGCAGCACGCACACAGCTCCCACTGTAGTCAATGGACTTTGCAAATGACAGGTGCTTAGTACCTGCATCTTACAGCTGTAACTCAGAATCCTAACATCAGGTAAATCACCGTCAGGATGGGAGGACCCTATCATGTCCCCTCTTGAAGTCCCAGATAAACTCCTTTTGAATGTAATGGGAGCAGGAGTTGGCTCCGTGTTCAGTCAATGCAGAAGTCATGGAGTTTCTTTGCCAAAACATTGACTCTCTAGCGCACCCACGCTTTAAAAAGGATACGTATTCCAGAATGCTATTCGTATAAGGATTCATGGTTCTAGACAGAGTTGCGATAGGATAAGAATAAGCTGCAGATACAGAAGAAAAAGGGGTTAGGGAATGAACACCTACCAAATAGCCTAGATTAAGTGACCTGATTAGGACCTGTCAGAGTACAGAGGCCTGGTTTGCAGTGAAGATAGGATTAATTTCAACTCAGCTCCTCCCTTCTCCTGCCCAGGTGCTTTGGGAAGGGAGGAGGAGAGGCTATAAGAGTGGCTGCTTGGGAGAAATAGTGGAGACAATGTCTTTGGGATCTCTCAAGCTAAGGAGTCCATTCATCATCCCCCCCTCACACCCCACCCCGCCAGTTTCCTTTTCTGCTTACGTTGGTTTATTTTGCTTTTTAATCACAGACATTGAGGCTGTCTCGATTTTCATTTTGCAGGGTAATCCTGCTGCATTCATTGAGGCCCATCTTTGGGGCAAGAAGTGTTGAACGTATTATGCAAGCAGCTGACACTGATCGAGGTTCAGAGAATCCTGCAGTGATTTCCTCCCTTACCTCCAACAATATGACATTGGTCATACGCATCTCGATCTCGTACGTCAAGCAGCAGGAACGGGCAGTCGGGGTAAGGCTGGTCTTTAGCGTTAGTGTCTTTAGCATTAGCATCAGGTTTCTTCCGCAGGTTTTTGCCTATGTCTAGCTCACCTACACCACTGATCACACTACAAAAGGAAAGAAAGCAGATTTTGATGCAAGTTCTCCTTCTGTAAGCACTTCTGTTCCTCTGTATTAAGATCAGGACACTTTTCAGTTTCTTTCTGATCCATTCACAACCTAACACAACAAGTTATCACATAAGACTATTGAAAAGGCTATTGCCACCTTTCTTCAAAATTCATTAATAAACTTAAGGAGTCAAGTGAACAGCTAGAGATCAGATTTTCTGATTTTTCCTTATGATTCCTTCTTAAAAATCTAGGATATTTATTTTCAAAGGTTCTGCACTCTCAGTCTTGGTGGCTGGTCTGGGAATACTCAGTACCTCTGAAACACAGCAAGGCCCCTTTCAGAGAAGGTTTTCTGAAAGAGCGTGCTGCATCATTTGCTAAGGGGAGAGTGGTTAAAAGTTCTAGTATTTCAGTAGGTTACCAAAATGGAGATTTTGGTAGTTCATTCACAGTAAATTATTTGCCTATTCTCTGCAAGCAGCATGCTGCACAGATTGTGCACGCCATCACCAAGCTGGAGGCGAGATGCTTAAGAGTGAACATCTACATGGTGATCATACCACTGGGTCCTATTCAAGATAGGTTGATTGATAGCCAAGATACACAAGGTACCAGCCTGACAGCCTTGGAGATCAAATCCTCCATTAACCCAGACAGACTATGGGTAGTGGTGGTACAAGATTCCCCCCTACTTCTTTCTAATATGCCTCAGACCTGGAAGGGACCATATCTAGAAAAGACGAGAGCTCAATTTCCATGATCCAATCACTAGCACTTCCATTAAGACCATCAACAAGGACACATTAGTTTCAGTTTGGTGGTGGCAGTTCGTAATGCAGATTCTTGAACAACAGGATTTGGACTGAGTCACACGATCTCATTTCAGGTCGGTCACTGGACAGCTGCAGGATGGTAACAGCTTCCAGTCCCTACCATCCAGGCCAGGATTCAAACCTGAAAAACTCTGCCTCCCACTGCAACCCCAAGTCTGTGGCGTTAGGATTTCTAACTCCAAACCTAACATGCTACTGGGAATGTTTTGCAATGACTAGAAATGCAACAATGAATTATTTGCAAACAAATGCTTCTGACAAAAGATGGTGTCTGAGTCACTTGAGATCTCACTGGAATTAGCTGTTAATTGATGACAAGTCCATGAAAGCAGCCACCTACAGTACTAGAAAAACTGAGACTTCTTATACGAGACATTTGGAAGGGACAGGTGGAGCGTACCACAGCTGGTGGGGAAATAGGAGGAATATAGTAGGTGGGAGAGGAAAGCCGTTCTTTGTGCATTGCTATCAGGTACCTTTGCAGAGTAGACCGATACGATTCCCCTGCTCCCGTGTTGTTTATGAACAGGACTGGACTGGCTGGCTTCTCTGTGGGGCTTCCTTTCCCGTTAGTCCCAGCTGTGAGCTCAGCATCAGTCTCTGAAATAACAGTATCACCATCTAAAAGGGCAAAAAGGTAATGGAAAAGTAAGTTGCTTGTGGATGAATGACTCACATATTTGTAAACTCAAAGACCAAATTCCATTCTTGGAAGCGCGAGTGCTACAGGATTTGGTGTTTGTTATTAATCTCTTACATTTAAGACACCGTGCTCTCTCTCAAAGGATCCCAAAGAGTCATTAAAAAAACAAACAAAATCTAAGCACTGGTCCTGAACCAAACTCCATATCTCAGCATGGCTGAACGTGCGGGAAGTTTGGACATGTTTCTAAATTTTACCATTAGTACTTCATCTCTGTAATGGGCCAAATCAAAGCCAGGAGCCAGACATCTCAGAACACTGGGAGAATTTTGCATCTAGACCTTGATTTTGTAAGTCAGGCCCATTTCTACTAGATATAAGGATCCTTCTCCCACTACTGAAATGCTGCCCCCTATGGCAACCTGCAACACTAGACAGGAGAACAGGAGGTTAGGGGTATGCTCTGGGGGTTTTTTTGTTTTTTTTAAAAGAAGCTTGAAAGGAAGTGTGTAAAGAAGCACATATCCAATAGAAACTACCAGGAAAATCAGCCAAACACATTCTGTACCAGAGATTATGATCACAATAGTAGGGCCAGCACCCCAATCTTTCTAAAAGTGGCCATGTGATCATTAATGGCTTAGGACCTCAGTTCTAATTATTATCCAAAAAACAATACCTGCTTCAGTAATAAAAGGGCCATGTACCGGGCCATCAACACTACTCCCAAGAGTGCCATAGTCGGAAGTTTCCTATCCAAGAACTGATCAGATCCAAATCTGCTTAGCTTAATGAGCTCATAGCCCACGGCAAAACGGCTGCATACTAAAACTATTTTTCGCTCCAATTAGACAAAATTCAGCAAGTTGTCAAGTGAGTTTGCAAACATGATGTTTTCTAAGACACTGAACTCCAGAATCAGAGGACACAGCTCAAGTTCAAACACTGCAATCCAGTGCGTCTCATCATCCCTACAATAAAATCATTACCTTCCAGCTTCTGGATCTCCTCAGCTGACACTTCTAATGTTTCATCAGATAGAGAAGCAACTTGGATGACCTGTAGGAAACAATAATAAACCTGGTTCAAGTGTTTTGTTGGAGCAGGGGCAGCAGCACTGGCTTTTCAAATAATCAGAGCATTCTGCGCACCAGAACACATGGAGTGAGGACATCCCCTCCGTTGGGCCAAGGTTGCAAATGTGACTCCATGCCCCCACGTCACACAGAGGTCTCACATCTTAAATTAAAACAAAAAGCCACTCAGCTTCAGAATGAAGAGACCCCAGATAGTCCATAGACATATCCCTTAAAAATCATAGCGGGTTCTGACATTTATAGAACATTACCTCTAAGTTGTGATCTACACATTGCAGAGCCTTCACTAGCTTAGCGAAAAAGACTTGTAGCATTAATCTGCAATCGTGCAAGAAGCCTTATTTAATATAATATAATGCATTCATAAATTAGGGGCCAACCCTACATGCCTCACTCATACATGTAATCCTATTGAAGGCAGTGGAACTAATCCTATATAAGGATTGAAGGAGGGGGCCTCTACCAAAGCAAATTTATGTTCTATTTTAGGAAGGGGAGGGGAAGGAGTCTTCCCTTTCAGGTTTTTACTAGTTACCTTGGCCCATGTGCTCTGGCTTCTGTACTTTCTGATTATGCTTTGTTTCATTTTTTAATATTTTACTTCATTGGTATGTTGCATTTTTCCACAAAGAAACACACAAAAACCTCTAAACATAACAACCCTCCAGTCTTTTAGAGTTATGATTTCAACTGGGCACTACATGCGGTGACTACTTTGTTTAAACCACTTACAGCCCCATTCATTAGGCAATCTCTAAGCACCTTACGAAGGGTGCATTATTATTACAAATCCATTTTACAGATGGGCAGAACTGAGTGTTCTAAAGCATTCACTAATTCGGAAGCTCCATATAAGTGCTGACAACTCAGAGTTTCCATTGACTTCAGTTGCAGCGAAGGGTGCTCAGTACCTCTAAAAGTTATGGCCTAAGTGATTTACTTGATATAAAACACAAGTGTGTACAGGGGAACAATGGCAACAGCCTGTCCTCCAGAAAAAGCTTCAAGTGCAACAAAAATAACATTAGTCACAATATAAGAGTGGGGCTAACAGGAACCTCATCACAAGCAGGCAATTTTCAGAAGCCAGCTGGGAAATAGTCATACGTACCAGCTGGGCAAAAGTAGTCACTTTCAGCCTCTTGAATAGCTCATCTTTTTTGTATCTGTAATCTTTAACAGAAAGAAAGAGTATGTATTTTCCCACATCCATTCAATGCATCAAAAGGATGAGAATTAGTGAGAGCCATTAGCACACAACCAAACCTATAAAGAGACTAAAATTTCTGGGTGATACAGGCTACTGTAACTAATGGGAAGGTCAGAACAAACCTGAAGGTCCAAAAGAATTTACACCTCGGACAGATCCTGT
The DNA here is from genome assembly GCF_009764565.3 of Dermochelys coriacea. Taxonomy (NCBI): domain Eukaryota; kingdom Metazoa; phylum Chordata; order Testudines; family Dermochelyidae; genus Dermochelys; species Dermochelys coriacea. Next base: position 348,552,772 of record NC_050068.2, on the reverse strand, counting down.
CCTACTTATTCTAAATACGCATTTCTTGAGGGATGTTTGGTTGAGCTATTTCCACTACCCCAGAGCAGGAAGAGTTCACAAATTCAGCATTCTTATGGCAGGTCTGAGAAGAAAGGACACTGCACCGGTCCAGACTCCTTCCCCACAAGCTCCCCTTAACTTTGGTGAGCTAATCTCCCCTGCTGTTCGGTTCAAACCCATTGCTGCTGCAAAGCCTCTTGAGCCACAGACAATGTCCCTACGACCTACATTTTTATCTCATGCGTTGTTTATAGCAGAGTTAGATGACAAGCATTCTGAGCTAGGGGTTGGGTCTAAGTTTAAGAAACTGCTGTGTACAAGTCATAATTTGCATACTATAATTGATTGGTGAAAATGCTTCAGGTTTTCCTACTTTATTTTCAATAAAAGTCAAATCTGGGACCCCACTGGTTATGTCAGTATGACAATCTACAGAGGAGTGCGATTCTCACGAGACACTAGAGTACAGACAAGTGAACATTACACAGTTCTGACATGGATACTGCATTCAGGGTTGGAACCCTTGTTACCAGAAAGATATCAGACTAATTGTATGTAAGGATGAGGCAGGCTCTCAAACAGCCACAAAAGTGATCGGAGGGATTGGCCTACGAAAAAAGATTAACAAAGCTAAATATAGATCATCTGGCTAAGAGATGACTAAGAGGGGCAATATAACAGTGGACAGAGAAGACTCCACAGAAAGGAGGGGAGAAATTCTTTAGTGTGATACAGAAGGAGTAGTGGGGTAAAGGTAAGAAAGGAAAATGTAAGATGAATATCAGGAAAAACTTCTTGATGTGAATCTGTTAGGATGTGAAAGTCTCCCAAGCAAAGCTGTAGAAGCCTCCTTCCTTGGGGCATTTAAAACTAGACAGGACAGAGCACTGGAGACTGTCCAGTAAGGAACAACCCTGCACTGGCAGGGGGGATGCACCAGATGTCCTAATACGGCTTTACCGTCTCTAGGGTCTGCAACTGTTACAAAAGATTATTATGCGCACAACTTTTTAAAACACTCAAAGCCCCGTGTTTCCTTCCCTCATCCACACTCTATGGGCTGTAGCCCTTTAAGAAAACCAAAATAGGGCCAATCATTCCTCCATTCCTTTACTTCTTCCCCACTGAAGTCACAGGTCAGGGAATCATCGTCAGAAGGATGTTAATAATTTTAAGAACATGTCCCAGAAATCTCACTCCAGCTGGGGACTGATAATGGAATGCAGACCCTTTATCAAATCCAGGCTGCTAGGGACTTAACATTGCTACCATCTGTTGACTATTCCATGATTTATGTAAAGGAATTTGCTGGGTCTCAATCCAGATCCCAGCAGACACCACAAGATCACCAACAGAATTAGTACTAATCAGTTCTCTTGCTGACATTCTCTCGGTTGAGAAGACTTGGGAGACTGTGGGCCATGGAGACTGAACTCCCCTCACTATCCATAGGTCTTGGCTACATATGGAGTGGGAGTAGGGAGAAGTTTTGCATTGCCAGTGCCTATAATTGCCCTTCAGTCTCCAGGGCACTTTTCAGCCTGACCGTCACATAAAACAGACCCCATGAGCATCCCCACCAGCTTTTGCATACATAATTTGAAACATTCTCTAGCCTCGCTATTTGCTTACTCTCAGACACACACTTCCTGGGGGAAATTTGGCGGAACCATTTCCACTGCCCTAGAGCAGGAAGAGTCCACAAATTCAGCATCCTGCCCTACACGAGATCTGTTAAAACATAGAGAGTAATTACTAGGTCCTAAGTGCCCCATACTGGTCTGTGCCAAAGTAGAGCAGAAAAAAAAAATACAGGTGTAAAATCTTGAAACCCTCTTACAAAGGTGACCATGGGATCCATTAACGTGCCTTCAAAACCTTGGTTATAAAGTTTCATATGAAAAATCTGCACATAAGATAAATCCTGTGAAATGAGCTACCTTGGACATATGAAAGACTGGGGTGACCCTTGTGGTTCCAGCAAGACTAGATGTTTCAAGCCTTATGCTTAGACCATTAAGCCACCTCCTGCACCTCCATTCTTATTAGCCAGTGTCCTAAACACCAACATGACTCACAACTAATGGAAACATCTTTCTTCTGAACAGCTTTTGCTTCTCTTGCCTGATGCAACAAAACTCAAACCCCCTAAAGTCAATGTAATTTGTCTCCCAAGGCTGAGATCCCCAGCCATGGCTCGGAGATGATCCCTCCCTCAGTTCAGTTGTCTGGATGAAAGAAGTGAAGATAAAGCCCAATTATAGTTTAAGAAAAAGGTTTTGAAGACTTATGTATAAAAGTCAATGGATCCTTATTTTTTGAATCATAATGACTAATACAATAATTAAATATTGCAACTACTGGATGGTGTTTAATCTTCTACAAACCAGGTTTATTTACAAAAAAAGAAGCTGTCACAAATCTTTACAGTTTCAGAGTAGCAGCCGTGTTAGTCTGTATTCGCAAAAAGAAAAGGAGTACTTGTGGCACCTTAGAGACTAACAAATTTATTAGAGCATAAGCTTTCGTGAGCTACAGCTCACTTCATCGGATGCATCCGATGAAGTGAGCTGTAGCTCACGAAAGCTTATGCTCTAATAAATTTGTTAGTCTCTAAGGTGCCACAAGTACTCCTTTTCTTTTTGCGAATCTTTACGACTTCATTCTACCCCCTAGCAGTTTGTATGAGCTCAGAGGACTATCACTTTTATCAAATCTGTATCTGAAATGGAACAAATCATATCAAATAATTTGTTGGAGACTTGCACTGAACGGCAGAAAGCTCAGGAAAATGCTGCTTCTGATTGCAATATCAACATTACGTACCTGGCTCTGACTCAGAAGATCCATTTCGATTTTCTGACATTATGAATCAAGGATCTGGTATTAAACTGTAACTGTCCTGCTGAATATTTACAAAGCCTTGTTTCCCTGGGCTTCAGCAATGAGCGAAGCAATATATATTTAAGAATGGATCAGATCTTGCAGCAGCTTCTCTCAAGTCTCTGCTTCAAAGGACTAAAATCAGAGTTTCAGCTATCTTATCAGTTTTGATTTTCCAGCAGGTTTACAGTATTGAGTCTGACTCTCTCAAGTTACACAAGAGACAGAGAATTGACTGTACTAGGCATCTGATGTTGTGTCCAACTGGTGTCATCTATCCATGAGAAATCAAGGGGGAAAAAGTTTCTAAATTGCCCAGGAACACAAGATGCCCATTCAGCAGAAATGTGATGAGAAAACCTCTACTGTACTCTAGAGCTGGGGTTTAAACAACACGTCTTCAGCACAAAAGGAAATTAGATTCACAGCAGAGTTTAAAACTGAAGACAGCAACACAACAAGATTTGTGGTACAGATACCACTGGACTGCCACTGCTTTTTACATACTGAAATCTTAGTCAATTGATCAACAAAAGATAGCGTGAAACAAGATAATTTTCTTTTTCGTTTTACCAAGAGACTCACAACTAAAAACAAAGAAGAGGGAGCAAAAAGTGAAAGAACATTTTTTTTACCAACTCAGCAATCAAAACTTTTGTATTTCAGATGTGTGATCTCCCTTGTAATCTGAACTTTATAGTGTTAAAGGGACAGCATAAAATAGTTTTTAAAAACCCTGAAAATGGGCATACAAAATCCTAATGATCTTTGCGTTTTGTGACTTTTTTCTTCACCTCTCAATAAAAGCAGGGTTATTTGGATTTAAATAATTTTCCTGCCTTCCCATGCATTAATAGCAGTGCTGGAGATTGAGAACAAGAAAGCAAAACTGACTAGAAATAGAAAGTGACAGTGACTAGCCTAGTTTCACTGGCCAAACTAAGTGAAATGCAACAGAAAGACACTAAGTGGTGAGGAGTAGTTAGGGTTTCATCAGCTTCAAAATCTACAGAGTTAAGAAATGCTGGGGCAAATTCACCCCATAATAACTCCACTGACTTCAGTGGGTTTACACAGGGATGAACACAGCTCATTTACTTCTTAACAAAGTGTCCTGTTAAAAGTCTAACTATATCAGAATCAAGGCCTCAGGTTCAAGCACACAACCAGCTGAAGTAGAAACAAAAGCCATTTAACTCTAAAGAGATTACAGATAGCTCCTGTAGAGGTAGGTATTTTAGTTATGCCATTTACAATCAGCTTAGGTTCACTATGGTTAATACAATTGCCTCCTACCACTCCTGTGGAACAGTTTGTCTATCAAACCTAACATTGCCTTTACTGGATAGAACAGGGGTGGCCAGCCTGAGAAGGAGCCAGAATTTACCAATGTACATTGCCAAAGAGCCACAGTAATATGTCAGCAGCCCCTCATCAGCTCCCCAGCGCCTCCTGGCTGCCAGCAGCTCCCAACAATCAGCGCCTCCCTCTCCCCACCCCTGTCCACTGCAATCAGTTGTTTCACGTGCACAGGAGGCTATGGGGGGGAGGAGCAGGGCATGGCAGGCTCAGGGGAAGGGGCAGGGGCCTTGCAGGAAGGAGTGAAGCGGGGGCATGGCTTGGAGTAGAGCAGGGGGTTGAGCAGTGAGCACCCCCCAGCACATTGGAAAGTTAGCATCTATAGCTCCAGCCCTGGAATCAGTGCCTAGGTAAGGAGCCGCACATTAACCTCTGAAGAGCCACATGCGGCTCCGGAGCCACAGGCTGGCCCCCCGTAGGATAGAAGGTCATTGGCAGACCTGTCCAAGTGTGTGCGAGGTCATCTTCTAGTGGCCATGGTGTACAGATAATCCAGAAAAGCAAGGGCAGGCAAGGAAGAAGAGAGAAGGAATTGTTATGGTTTGAGGAAGAAGAAGAAAAGACAATTTCCAAGATTTTGGGAGACGCGAGAACAAGCCAACATACAACCTAAAAACAGTAGTTTGGGCATAAATAACACCTGTCCTTCTAAGCCTGACCAGGGTGGCTTTAGGAATAAATGTAGACAGTTGTCTACAGCACCATAGGAACAGTACTAGACTACTAAGATCCCTCATCACCAAGCCAGTCCTGAACTCGTCTTTTCCACCTGCAGAATTCTTTGTGCTTGGTCCCTCCCTCCCACAGTCTATCCTCATTTGTCCTCAGTAATGCAATGTGCCCCAGGCATCTTACTGTTTCTGGATGAGCTCCCAGAACTCTCTGCTCTGGTGCTTTATTTAAAAGCCCAACTGTAAAGGCTTTTGGTAATCACACTGGGAAATTAAAGGTGCTAGATGCAGAAACAGGATAGATATCCAAAAGAGATTTTGGTACACTATCTCTGCACCACGCCCTCTGAATGCTTATAGCACCTATTTTTAGTTAATGGGATTTGGGCACAGGTCCCAAGAGCAGATTACACCACTCGTTTCCACAATGAAGGGACCAGGATTCACTGTGCACCTTTCAACAAACCCCTTGAGTTAACCTCCACTCCGCATACATTACTCACTTCTCTTGATCTCTTCCAATTTCTCAATGTATTTGGTCAGGCTGTTTCCTACAACAGAGAACAAGCACTTTGTAACAGATTGTTTTTATAATAAGAGTTTTCATAACATGAATGCTTAAACGCTTATAAAGGAAGAAGACTGGATTCTAGCAGCCTAGCAACTCTGGGAGAAGCAACGCTTGCACCAGCTCCCCCATTACCATGATGAGTCCACCCAATACCAAAAAGGAACAAGGAAGGAGTTTCTCCTCTTAATAAACATCTCTCATGATGAGGGGTCTAGCTGAACAGCCAGGTCAGACAAAAAACGGTCTGAACAGACGCAGGCAAGCATACATGGAATGGGCAGTGCTCAGTAGGTCCAAGCCTGTAAATACTTGGGAGGAGGTGGTCTTTGGGAGGCTCAGTGGCTAGCAGGAACTCAAATTGTTTCGAAAAACCTTATTTTTAAAGGATGTGTTTAAGTGCTATGCAGTAAGCCAGCGAGCATTCCACTTAATTTATTAGCAGAATTTGCAGTAAAGTGATTCAAAGGCATCCACAGTCTGCCAACCAAAACAGCAGCACGCTTAGAAGTGCTGACCGGGCTTGTCTGCAGACTACTGGTTCCACCCAGAATTCCCCTGCCAATTAAAAGCACATGTGGTTTTGGCACTGCTTTGCAGAATGGAGACGTGATCGTTACAAAGGATGTTATCTGGGACATCTACAATGTGATTCGAGGAGGGGACCTGCAGTCACAACTTCGGGGTTCTATTCCTGGCTCTGACCACTACTTCTAAGTCGTTTTCTCTCTCATTAACTCTGACATAGGGGTAAGTATTACTGGGAAAGATTCTGCTCTGTTACCCCAGTGTAAATGCAGAGTAACTTCCTTGACTTCCAGAGTTACTCTTGATTTACACCAATTAATGAATCAGAATTTTCCCCAGTGCTACTTACCCCTACCTCACAGAGGGACTGAAATTTAGATGTTTCATGTCTTAATTTAGATTCTACGGTTTCTTGGGCAGGAACCATAGGTGCTGACTCCGTGGGTGCTCTGGGCCTGGAGCACCCACAGGGAAAAATTAGTGGGTGCTCTGCACCCACCGGCAGCCAAGCTCCCCTCCCTTCCCGCCCCACCTCCTCCCCCGCCTCCATTTGGCCACTGTTTGGCCGCTCCCGGGGGAGGGGGAAAGAAGCGAGAACGTGGCGCGTTCAGGGAGGAGGTGGGGAAGAGGTGGGGCCGGGGCGGGGATTTGGGTAAGGAGTTGGAATGGGGCAGGGAGGGGGTGGAGTTGGGGTGGGGACTTTGGGGAAGGGGTTGGAATGGGAGTGGGGCAGGGGTGGAGTTGGGGCAGGGCCGGGGGCAGAAGGGGGTTGAGCACTCATCGGCAGGAGCTGAAGTCGGTGCCTATGGCAGGAACTCTGTCTCTCTATGTGTTTGTTCAGTATTCAAGGTGTGTTAAGCACTACCATAACCTACATAGTTTATAATAAATATCTTAAGTGTCTGGAGCTCCTCGGATACAGTCACAGTTTATACTATGTCAGATGGAGCAAGTCTGATCTCTACCAGGAGAACATTTTTTAATTTCATTCAAAGGTCTGGTCTCCACCTGAAAAGTAGGTCGAACCATGTACATTGCTTGGGGTGTGAAAAATTCACACACCACACCCCCCCAAGAGACATAGTTAAGTTGACCTAAGCTTGAGCGTAGACACCACTAGGTCAATGGAAGACAGCAACTGCCTCTTGCAGGGGTGGATTAACTATAGCAATGGAAAACCATTTCCATCGCCATAGCAGAAGTGTCTACACTACAGTTCTACAGCAGCACAGCTGCAGTGCCATAGCTGTGTCACTGTAGCATCTATAGCTTAGACAGAGCCATAACCTGAGGGCTGGTCTACACTACAAAGTTAGGTTGACTTAACCACATTGCTCAGGCCTGTGAAAAATGTCATGCCTTGTGCAATGTAATTAAGCCAACCAAAGCCATGGAGTAGGAATTGCTAGGTCAATGGAAGAATTCTTCCATCGACCTAGCAATTGCCTCTCAGAGAGGTGGATTTACTACAGTGACAGAAGAACTCCTTCCTTTGCTGTAGAGAGCACCTATACTACAGTGCTACAGCAGCGCTTAGCATTTATAGTGTAGACATATCCTGAGATGGACAGGGAGACACTGAAGGTTAAGCAATATAGTCCTGTTTCCAGCGTTAACTTGGCTTCTGCATTCTAGATCCCTTAGAGGAGTGAAAGGAAGACTATTAACAGGGCATTTGCAACAGTTAACATAAGAAAACAATTAAGATACAAAAGGAGTACTTGTGGCACCTTAGAGACTAACAAATTTATTTGAGCATAAGCTTTCGTGAGCTACAGCTCACTTCAAGCTTATGCTTAAATAAATTTGTTAGTCTCTAAGGTGCCACAAGTACTCCTTTTCTTTTTTGCGAATACAGACTAACACAGTTGCTACTCTGAAACCAATTAAGATACAAATAGGCATTCAGGTGACAACAGGCTCAAGAAGAAAACTAATTCTGGAAGTATCCTGAAAGTTCTGATGTGGGACTTGAGACAATAGAGATGAGGTGATGGAGGAAAAGAATTGGGAGATGAGGTTAGATTTTTAGATTTGCTCCAAAAACAAAGGTCTGAGATGGGTTGAAAAGGTAGATAAAAAGGGCACTCATACAAGTCAAAGAGTTCAGTCTTTGACGCATTTGTTAATTAGAAATATTGTGTGGTCAAGAAATGACTGTGTGAAATTTGGGTCCTTTTAACACAGGAAAATCTGGAGAAATTGAAGACCCATCCCCTTAGCCTAGCATTTAGTTAATTATTTACCTGCCTTTTGTTTTGTTTCTTACATTGTGATGCTTTAATAATTTCTAGCATATTATACTCATTTGAGGGAGATGCATTCGGGAGTATCTGTCCTAGAATCAGAGTCCAATGACATTTCATAATGGGAAAAGATAAAAGGACCAAGGTTAGATTCTTAAGAATCCAGAGAAGGAGGATAGTTCCATCAATGGCTATTAGCCAAGATGGTCAGGAATGCAACCCCATGTTCTGGGTGTCCCTAGGCCTCTGAATGCCAGATGCTGGGACTGGATGACAGGGAATGGCTCACTTTGTGACTGCCCTGTTCTCTTCATTCCCTTTGATGCATCTGGCATTTGCCATTGTTGGAAAACAAGATACTGGACTAGATGGACTATTGGTCTGACCCAGTATGGCCATTTTTATGTTCTTATGAAGAGGAAAATGAAAAGCTGAAACACAAGACCAGGAATCAAGAGATCTAGGTTTAGTCCCAGCTCTGCTTCCGATTCACTGAGACATCTTGGGCAAGTGACTTAACTGCTCTGTGCCTCAGTTTCCCCCAAACATAAAATGGGAATATTTGCTCACCTACCACAAAGGGAGAGTTGATGATGATCAGTGTTTGGAGAGCAGTTTGAGGACATAAACAGCTAAAGATTATATATGATGATAACTTCTATAGTAAGTCACATGGGAACTCATCCCACCTGATCCTGCTCCCCCAGTTGTGCATTTACTTTAGAAGGGACGACTGTCATCTAGTCTGACCTGCAACTTCTAACACATGCCATACACAGAACTTCCCCAAAATAAAGCCTGTTTGAACTAGACTACATATGTACACTAGCGTTAAGACTACAATTCAAGAGTTGTAAAGAACCATCACACAATAGGTATAACCTATTAAATGACAGCTAAGATAGAGGAGAGGGTAACACGATATATCTACAAGTATTCAAATGGTGAAAAAACAAGGCAAGAAAATAACTTAGGATGGTCCAACGGGACATAACTAGTTGTAGTGGAATGAAAATGAAGGAGCAAAAGTTTAGGTTGTATAATCAGGAAAAAAATTAACAGGTACCTATTAACTGGTGGCATAATTTACAAGGGAAAGTGGTGGAAGCATCACTTAAGACATTTAAAAAATCATCAGACAAGTCACATGAAACACACAAAATATAATTCTGTGTTAGCAAGGAAAAGGATGGGGAAATGGAAGGGGGAAATCTAACAGGGGCCTTTAAAATACTAGCTTTAATTTCAAATCATGGGTAAAACAATAGCATCTATAAAAAGGATACACTAGAAAAGTCAGGGCCATGAATTTTACTGAGCACTGTTACATCTGGGGTCTGACATCAACAGTCAGTTGAGAGGCTCCAATTATGACCAAAAATTTGAAGTTATTTCAGTGCAAATTTTAAATAGTTGGCTGAACACAGGGAGTTAGAGGTGTAACATAACGTACTTGGGTATAATTTGACATCTGATTAGCTGATTCTTACACAAGGTGATATTTTCACTTACCTGTGTCAAGGCGAGATTTTATGTGTTGATATTTAGGATTCTGTGGAATTCTTTTGGTCAAACACTGTTTAGGGGTGGAAAAAAGACAGGCCTTGACTACGTAGCCATCTATTGGCTGCAGGTGCTGCAAGCCCTTTAGTGAGACTGCTTCAACGAGTCTCTCTAGAAAAGCCCTAAACAGCTGGAGAAAAAAAATGTGTATGGGGGGGACACAGAGCTGGGCCACCACATCCCTTACAGATAAACTATAGCCAGAGAAAGCCTGAACTCATTTTAAATGGCCTCTGTACCTCAGTCAGCAAGCCTGTTTGATGGTGCAACACCTCAAGGCCCCTTGTTCTGGGGTAAGAGAAGGAAAACCCTTTAACCTCTCAACTTCCATTTCAGGATCTCCCCACAGTATAATTTCTCCCCCTCACCCATACAAAGAGGCCACAGCAAAGGGCCCCCCCCCAGGGGATTCTCCCTCCAACGCTCCCCCCCCCCCACCCGTCTGCTGGCAACGTCCACCTTCCTCCCCCCAGAAGCCTCTCCCAGCTCCTCTAGGGACCCGTGGGATTCCTGCCTGAACCTGCTTCCACCTCTAGCCCCTCTCCCGGGATCATCCAGCCTCACCCCCTTGACCTGAGCTCCCCCTGCCAGGGGCTTCATTTCTCACCCCCTCCAGGATCATCCAGCACCAATCCCAGGACCAGCCCCCAGGTCTCAGGGATTGTCCCCCCCCCGATCACGCAGCACGGCCCCTTGGACCCCCCGCCCCCTGGGATTCGCTTCTCTCGCCCCTTCAGGATCGGGTCCAGCACTACCCGCGGGGCGGGGCGGGGCGGGGCGGGGCCGGGCCGGGCCGGGCCAGCCCCCTCCCAGGGATCCCCGACGCGGCCCCCCCGCTCCGCTCTCTCACCGCCGGGTCCCCGATGCGCCTCCTTCCCGACATTTTTTCAAACTGGCAGCTGAGCGGTGACACCAGCCCCCAGCACCGCCCCCTCCGCCTCGAGCGAGCCCCCCCCCTCCAACAACCCGCCCGCCCATTGGCCGGCCGCCGGGCCGCGAACCAATCACGCGTTCCCTTGCTGGCGGAGCGGGAGGTGGGGCCCGGCACGCGCGGACAGCGATCAAAGGTAACCTGGCAACGCGGGACGCCGCCGCCGCCGGCCGCATTGTGCCGCGGGGGGCCGGCGCGCGCCCGCTGTCTCGCGCCGCAGCCGAGTCGCCGAGGGCGCCCTGCGCTCCGGGGACCCCGCCCCCTCCACGAGCGGCTCGCGCGGCGGGCCTCGGTCCCCGGCTCGTCTCCCTGCGGCCCCCACTGCAAACCCCCCCCCCACCCCTTCCCCGGGTCTGCTCCCTGTCCCTCCCCCCACTGCAACCCTCCCCCCGCCATTGCAAACCCCCCTCCCGGGGGCTCCCCTGCCACTCCCCGCATGCAACCCCCCTTCCCTGGGGCTGCTGCCCCGATTGCAAACCCGCCTCCCCGGGGCTTCCCCTTGCCGTTCCCCCCACGGCAAACCCCCCTCTCCGGGGCCGTCCTCTGCCGCTCCCTCCACTGCAACCCGCCCTCTCCAGGGCTGCCGCCTCCATTGCAAACCCCCTTCCTCGGGACTGTCCTCTGCCGCTCCCCTCATTCCAACCCCCCGCTGGGGCTGCTCCCTGCCGCTCCCCCCACTGCACCCCCCCTCGGCGTTGCCCCCTACCACTTCCCCCACTGCTAAACCCCCTTCCCAGGGCTGTTCCCTGCCTCTCCCTCCACTGCAACCCTCCCTCCCTGGGGCCGCTCCCCTGATTACAAACCCGCCTCCCCGGGGTTGCCCCTTGCTGCTCCCCCCATGGCAAACTCCCCTTTCCTCGGGGCCGCTCCCCCCCATTGCAACCTCCCTCCCCTTTTAACACTGTGGGAGCTGCTCCCTGTGTCCCCCACATTGCAAACCTACATCACCCACTAATACTATATGGCTGCACCCAGCAGTCACCTCTCATTTCAACTGCAAGTCTCGCTCCATCTCCTTTGGCTACTCTCTGCAGCGCCTCCATCTCTTTCCCTTTCAAAGCTCTCATCCAAGTGATCCCTTGTGACTGCTCCCTGCAAATTCATCCCATTGCAGACCCAGCTGGCCCCATCTCCTGCATTTCCCTGATACTTGTAAACTCAACTCTGCCTTCCTTTCCTTCAGCTGCTCCTGGCCGTTCCACCCATTGCAAACCCAGGCACACCCAAATCAAATGGGTATTCCCTCCAACACCCCTACTAGCACGCCATAATCTCCTGCATTCAAAATTTAGCTGCCTGTAGATCACCCGCTAGAAATCAACTCTGCACGCATCAATTAAACTACAAAGGCTACATCCTGCACTGCCACACCGTCCATCTGCACTCTCCCCCACAGGTCCAGCCCAGAAAACCAATGCCTGTGTATAATCTACTGGGAGAGACAAATCTGTCTGTCCCAATTCCAGTCCCCCGGGGACATGGCAGGGTAGGAAGGGCTGTGTGAGCACTTTTGTGTTCACATTCTGCCTAGGAGAGACTGAAGAAAGAGGGGAAGGGAGAGAAAACAAATCCAGTGGAAATATAAAGAGAAAATGGAGAATTAGAATATTAAAGAAAAACAGGCTGTTAAAAATGAGAAAGTGGGAAAGAAAAATTCTACTGAGGAAGTAAACACACTTCATATATTACCTACAGAGCCATATACCATATATTTGAGCCAGTCCAGTTCTTGGGAAGAGTAATTCTATTCCTATAATAACATATTATACTATTCTAGGGAGATGGTTTAAAAATTCAGGTCCCCCCCAGATTCTCCTCTTGCATAAAGATCTTAGTAAAGATTTAACTAATTAACACATTAAAAAGCTTTAAAATATTGAGGACAGATTTGGCATGATGGTCATCAAACCATTCCAGACTTGAAGGACCCCACACTTGCTTCTGGCCCTTCATTGAAATGAATGCAAAATAAGTGCAACTTGGCAGATTGGAATGCTGGAAAGTTTTCAGTTCTTGATTTTCCATTCAGCACTGCCAGGCCAAACAGACTATTTCCCCTTCACTGATTTCCTTTTCTTACCAAATTATTTATCTTTGACTGGGGTTTCTTCCTGCTAACAATACGTTGCACTGATACAGCACTCATTATGTAAGGATTTCAAACTGCCTTACAAAGTTTCATTCAGCCTCCCAAACCCTTTGTGAAGTATCTATGCCATTTTGCGTATGGGGAAACTGAGGCATGAAGTGGTGGCATGTTTTGCTTGGGGGCACAGAGTGAGTCAGTGAGAGAATGAGACTGGAACCCAGGAATCCCTAGCCTCTGTACCAACCAGTAGACTGCACTTCTTCACCATACTGGCTTCTCACAGTCTCTCCTCTGCTTTCGAATCAGAGGATGCTATGCTTTAAGAATAAAAATCCCTACATCTACGCAGCACCTTTCACTGCAAAGAGCTTTAAAAACTAAGAGCTTCACTCTGCAGCAGCTCTGCCTGTGGAACACCCAATGGCATAGTCAGTTTTCGTCATAGGTGTGTTGCAATCTGGCAAGGTTCATGCCCGTGAGAGTCAACTTCACAGCAGACTATCAAAGAGCAGGGCACATACCCCATACCGGTCTCATGTACTATAATTAGATTTCACCGACCCAGTAACAAATGTGAACGCCTCGATCACTGTAGCAGTTCTACCATGGAGTCACAGACAGTCTTCTTGGTGCTCTCCAGTCTGCCTTGCCACCCAGGCAAGCTGGACTTAGTGATAGCTGGTTGCTATACACCAAAAATCCCAAAATATTCAGGTTGCTCCAAGTCCCAAGAAATCAGTCACTTACCCCAAATCAACTTGTACCTTAGATCTCACACCAAACACAATGCTCACAGCCAATCCTATAGTAAACTAACTAAGGATTTATTTCAGAGTAGCAGCCGTGTTAGTCTGTATTCGCAAAAAGAAAATGTGTATGGTAACACACATTGTTTCATGTTCTCTGTGTATCTGTGTATATAAATCTCCCCACTGTATTTTCCACTGAATGCATCCGATGAAGTGAGCTGTAGCTCACGAAAGCTTATGCTCAAATAAATTTGTTGGCCTCTAAGGTGCCACAAGTCCTCCTTTTCTTTTTAAGGATTTATTAACCAAGAAGAGATGAGAGACTTATTTACAGGTTAAAGCAGGCAACATACATGCACAAATGAGTTAGTCTGTGGTTCCAAAAAGTGACACAGATGCAGTAATCTGTCCACTGAATGTCTTTTAGGGCTAACCCAGGCCAAGCAGCATGGGGATCTCTTTGCTTATGTTTAGGGTTGCCAACCCTCCTGGATTGGCCAGGGGTCTCCCGGAATCGGCCTCAATCTCCCAGTTGCTATTGAAAGCAACCCAGGAGACTTTAATAGGCGAAAAGTCTGGTCAGTGGTGCAGCAGGGCTAAGGCAGGCTCCCTACCTGCCCTGGCTCCGTGCAGCTCTCGGAAGGGATTGGCATGTCTGGCTCCTAGGTGCAGGGGTAGCCGGAGGTCTCTGCACGCCGCCCCCACCCTGAGAGCTGACTCCGCAGCTTGCATTGGCCAGGGACCGCGGCCAATGGGAGCTGTGGTGGTGGTGCCTGCAGGCAGGGACAGCGCATGGAGCCGCCTGGCTGCCCCGAGCCTAGGAGCCACGGGGACATGCCACCGCTTCCAGGAGCTGCCTGAGGTAAGCCCCTCCCGCACCACAACACAGCCCTAAGCCCCCTCCTGCACCCAAACTCTCTCCAGAGCCCACACCCCAAACCCTCTCCCACACAGCAACCGCTTGCCCCAGCCCTGATCCCCCCGCACCCAAACTCCCTCTGAGTCTACCCCCCAAAGTCCCTCCTGCACCTCAACCCCCTGCCCCAGCCCTGAGCTCCCTCTCACACCCAAACTCTCTCCCAGAGCCCAAACCCTCTCCTGCACCCCAACCCTATGCCCCAGGCTCAGCCCAGAGCCCCCTTCCTGACTCCAAACCCTTTGGCCCCAGCCCGCACCCCAACCCCCTACCCCAGCCTGGTGAAAGTGAGTGAGGGTGGGGAAGAGCGAGCGAGCGACAGAGGGATAGGGGACGGAGTGAGTGGGCGCGGGGCCTCGGAGAAGGGGAGGGGCAAGAGTGTTTGGCTTTGTGTGATTAGATAGTTGGCATAAACCCTACTTATGTTTAGGAATCTTTGCCCCTCAGGCTCCAGCCAGCATAAAAGAGATTGAGTTTCTCCTTGTCAGGGATTTTTATCCCTTCCATTCCAGAGTCCAAACTGATGGGATAAACCCATGTGTAGGTCTCTCCTTCCTGCAAGGAGTTAGGAATGCAACCAACAGGGCCTCTCTCCTTTGATGCTACACAATACAGAAGAACCCGGTTTATCTGACCCTCCATTGTCTGGCTCTCCATAACCGAACAACCAGCGCACATAGCTCCAGAAGTGGGTGATCTCTCCTGTGGCCACTAGATGGCACTGCAGCGTCACACTTTCCCATTCTCCAGATTATCCAAATTTTTGATGATCCCATCTGGCCCTGGTCCCAGTTAGATCAGATAAACAGGGTTCTGCTGTACCTCCTTTGCCTTCATCTTGTACGCTGGACAAGCCCTTTACCTTAATTAACGTTTCTTATCCCATTTGGTGAGTTACACGATTACAGAGGTTTACAATGCAAACACTCAGTATAACTTTACACATGAGCTATAGAGGTTATAAGTGAGATCAATACATGCAGCATCCTACAAGCATTTTATAAAGTCTAAACACATCAGTTTAACATCTAAAATCTATTTTGATAAGGGTAACACAAAGGTAAGCAAGACTGGTGTCCCGTTATGCATTTGTCAGTGTTCAATGAGACCTGGGGCCTTGGCATAAGTTGGCACCTGATCAGCTTGCATCACAATAAGAATTGCCAGATTGCATCAGACCCAAGGTCCATCTAGCCCAGTATCCTGACTCTGACAGTGGCCAGCACCAGTTGCTTCAGAGTATAGTGCAAAAATCTTGCAGGAGCAGATGTGGGATAATCTACCCCCTACATAGGTTCTCATTCTGATCTCCAATAGTTTGAGACTGGCATAAGCCCTGAAGCATAAAGTTTAAATATCCCCTCCAAAATTGTTATGGTCATTAATTATGATAGCTGTGGATGTTCTTGACATCCATGTAAATATCTTCCAATGGAGCTGTTACAGAATTGGTTCATATCTATAGGGATCACGTCACCTGCTATTGAAATGCAGCCACTTCTGGGGTGGAAAGCCAATACTGAAACAGACAACTAGCACACCTCGAGGAAAAAGGTGAAGTGGGCAGGAGGAGACTGGAAGGTGAACCGGGGGAAGCACCTTAGAGCTTGATAGAAGGACAATGACTTAAAATTCATCGAAATGAATAAACAAGTCTCTGGTGGCTAGAGATCTAGCAGATGTTTAGAAGAAAGCTAAATAAAGAAACTTTTCAAATGCTGACAACCCATCAACTCTTGAGAAAAGTGCTGGAGGTCTGTAATTGCTACAAACGTCAGGACTGCCGTTTTCTGTCCAATCTGTCAGACGACAGCAGTGCTTGCATCACACCATATGGGGATGTTGGGTCATCAGATCTTAGTTGCAACAAATAAGTCCTCATTTGGTAATAACTCACGCAAGGGATATGTCCCTGAATTGATCTGAAGGCCTCTGCCTTCTCCTCTTGCCCATCCTTCAAGATACCCTTCTGCCACAACGTCTGAAAGAAATCAGCCAATTAATGACCATTTGATTGACATTTGGGGATAGCTGGCCCTGACTTAATTTATAAATAGAGGGAGTTTGCCTGGGAGTTCGTTTAGGGGGAGTTCCCACAGAGGGTTTTTTGTTTTTTTTTTTTTGCCTTTCAGTCTTCTGTGAGCTGTAAATACAACATCTGAAGAGGCTATTAGAAGGAAGACATTATGGATAGTGACCTGAACAGGATGTGCCATGTTTGTCTTTCTCCCAGAGGATAGAAGCGACTTTGTCTGTACGAAGCACAAGCTGGTCTCCATATTGGAAGAGAAGGTTAAAGGACTAGAGACCCAAGTATCAACCCTGTGTTGCAACAGAGAAAATTAAGACTTTCTGGGTAGAAGTCAGCGTTTGGTACTGCAGGCACAGCATGATGAAAAATCAGAGAGGGCAGTACAGAACGGGGAAGAAAATTGGCAGCATGTGCCCTCCAGAAGAAGAAAGAGGAGAACCCATGTACCCCCAATATAGATAGAGGTAAGAAACCATTTTCAGGTTCTCTGCACAGGTACTACAGTGGAGAATGGTTTGGAAGAGTCATCTGAAAAAAGGGATCAGAAGGAGACCGCATTGACTGGAAGGCACGGGATGCATTGTCCTAGGGATGGGGGGTTCCACAACCACCACTCCAAAGAGGACGGTGGTGGTGGTCGAGGACTCCCTCGTAAGGGGGACGGAGTCATCCATCTGCCCTCAAGACCAGGAAACTCGATAAGTGTGCTGCTTGCCTGGAGCTAGAATTCAGGATGTGACAGAATGTCTGCGGAAACTGATCAAGCCCTTGGGATCACTACCCCTTCCTACTTCTCCACGTGGGCACCAATGATGCTACCAAGAATGACCTTCAGCGGGTCACTGCAGACTACAAGGCTCTGGGAAGAAGGATAAAGGCGTTTGAGGTGCAAGTCGTGTTCTCGTCCATCCTCCCTGTTGAAGAAAAAGGCCAGGATGGGACAATTGATTTGTGAAGGTGAATGCATGGTTACGCAGGTGCTGTTGGAGAGAGGACTTTGGATTCTTCGACCATGGGATGTGGTTCCAGGAAGAATGATTGCTAGGAAGAGATGGAATCCACCTAACGAAGAGACGGAAGAGCACCTTCGCAGGCAGGCTTGCTAACCTAGTGAGGAGGGCTTTAAACTAGGTTCGTCCGGGGGTGGAGACCTAAGCTCATAGGTAAGTGGGGAAGTGGGATACCGGGAGGAAGCACAAGGAGGTGGCCTCCTGATTCATAGTGAGAAAGGAGGCAATTAGCTAGTTATCTTAGGTGCCCGTACACAAACACAAGAAGCCTGGGAAACAAGCAAGAAGAATTGGAAGTCCTGGCACAGTCAAGGAACTCTGATGTGACTGGAATAACAGAGACTTGGTGGAGTAACTCACATGACTGGAGCACTGTCATGAATGGGTATAACTGTTCAGGAAGGACAGGCGGGGGAGAAAAGGTGGAGGAGTTGCACTGTATGTAAGAGAGCATTATGATTGCTCAGAGCTCCAGTATGAAACTAGAGAAAAGCCTGTTGAGAGTCTTCGGGTTAAGTTTAGAGGCGAGAGCAACAAGGGTGATGTTGTGGTGGGCGTCTGCTATAGACCACCGGATCAGGAGAATGAGGTAGACGAGGCTTTCTTGGGACAACTAACAGAAGTTTTCAGATCACAGGCCCTGGTTCTCATGGGGGACTTCAATCACCCTGACATCTGCTGGGAGAGCAATACAGCAGTACACAGACAATCCAGGAAGTTTTTGGAGAGTGTTGGAGCAACTTCCTGGTGCAAGTGCTGGAGGAACCAACTAGGCGCCGTTCTCCTGTTGACCTGCTGCTCACAAACGGGGAAGAATTGGTAGGGGAAGTAGAAGTGGATGGCAACCTGGGCAGCAGTGATCATGAGATGGTCGAGTTCAGGATCCTGACACAAGGAAGAAAGGAGAGCAGTAGAATACAGACCCTGGACTTCAGAAAAGCAGACTTTGACTCCCTCAGGGAACGGATGGGCAGGATCCCCTGGGAGGCTAATATGAGGGAAAAAGGAGTCCAGGAGAGCTGGCTGTATTTTAAAGAAGTCTTATTGAGGGTGCAGGAACAAACCATCCCGATGTGCAGAAAGAATAGCAAATATGGAAGGCAACCAGCTTTGCTTAACAGAGAAATCTTCTGTGAGCTTAAACACAAAAAGGAAGCTTACAAGAAGTGGAAACTTGGACAGATGACTAGGAAGGAGTATAAAAATATTGCTCGAGCATGCAGGGGTGTACTCAGGAAGGCCAAAGCACAACTGGAGTTGCAGCTAGCAAGGGCTGTGAAGGGTAACAAGAAAGGTTTCTACAGGTATGTTAGTAACAAGAAGAAGGTCAGGGAAAGTGTGGGACCCTTACTGAATGGGGGAGGCAACCTAGTGACAGATGATGTGGAAAAAGCTGAAGTACTCAATGCTTTTTTTGCCTCTGTCTTCACAGACAAGGTCAGCTCCCAGATTGCTAGACTGGGCAGCACAGTATGGGGAGGAGGTGAGCAGCCCTCGGTGGTGAAAGAACAGGTTAAGGACTATTAGAAAAGCTGGACGTGCACAAGTCCATGGGGCCGGATGCAATGCATCTGAGGGTGCTGAGGGAGTTGGCTGATGTGATTGAAGAGCCATTGGCCATTATCTTTGAAACTTGTGGCGATTGGAGGAGGTCCCAGACTATTAGAAAAAGGCAAATATAGTGCCCATCTTTAAAAAAGGGAAGAAGGAGAATCTGGGGAACTACAGACCAGTTAGCCTCACTTCAGTCCCTGGCAAAATCATGGAGCAAGTCCTCAAGGAATCCATTTTGAAGCACTTGGAGGAGAGGAAGGTGATCAGGAACAGTCCACATGGAGTCACTAAGGGCAATTCATGCCTGACCAATCCAGTTGCCTTCTATGATGAGCTAACTGGCTCTGTGGATATGGAGAAAGCAGTGGACATGATAGAACTTGACTTTAGCAAAGCTTTGATACCGTCTTCCACAGTATTCTTGCCAGAAAGTTAAAGAAGTATGGATTGGATGAATGGACTATAAGGCGAACAGAAAGCTGGCTAGATCATCAGCCTCAACGGGTAGTGATCAATGGCTCGATGTCTAATTGGCAGCCGGTATCAAGCGGAGTGCCCCAGGGGTCAGTCCTGGGGCTGATTTTGTTCAACATCTTCATTAATGATCTGGATGATGGGATGGATTGCACCCTCAACAAGTTCACGGATGACACTAAGCTGGTGGGAGAGATAGATATGTTGGAGGGTAGGGATAGGATGCAGAGTGACCTAGACAAATTAGAGGATTGGGCCAAAAGATATCTGATGAGGTTCAACAAGGACAAATGCAGAGTCCTACACTTAGGATGAAAGACGCCCATGCACTGCTACAGGCTGGGGACCAACTGACTAAGCAGCAGTTCTGCAGAAAAGGACCTGGGGATTACAGTGGATGAGAAACTGGATATGAGTCAGCAGTGTGGCCTTGTTGCCAAGAAGGTTAATGGCATATTAGGCTGCATTAGTAGCAGCATTGTCAGCAGATCGAGGGAGGTGATTATTTCCCTCTATTTGGCACTGGTGAGGCCACATCTGGAGTATTGCGTCCAGTTTTGGGCCTGCCAGTACAGAAAGGCTGTGGACAAATTGGAGAGAGTCCAGCGAAGGGCAACGAAAATGATGAGGGGGCTGGGGCACATGACTAATGAGGAGAGGCTAAGGCAACTGGGCTTATTTAGTCTGTAGAAGAGAAGAGTGAGGGGGGATGTAATAGCAGCCTTCAACTACCTGAGCTAGGCTGTTCTCAGTGGTGACAGATGACAGAACAAGGAGCAATGGTCTCAAGTTGCAGTGGGGGAGCATAGAACATAGAACAAAAAAATCATGCCGTCAAGGAGAGGTAATTTAACCTATTCTCCCCAACCAAGAGATGGTATAGTATCTGTTCCCATTATGAAAGCTCCTTATGAATCATCACACTATAGTGTAGGTGCATATCTTACAGTCTAGTAGTAACTCCTCATTTGGGGGCTATTCATTTATTTAATTGTTTTTACACAACTTTACACGTATTTAAATATTTGCAGAATAAGAGCCTTAGAATCCCCTCCCCAGAGATTCAATCTCTCATTCTCTCTTCCTTTCCTTTCTCTCCTCCGTCTCCACTTTTCTGGCTTCATGCCACACAAAGTGATAAAATGGTGATGGATAATCTAACCTCAGCTCTTTGTTTCTTTAAATCAATGATGAATACTGTTGTCCTTATTGTAACTTCTAATTTTTTTCCTTGTGGCTTCCCACCAATTGCTCTGTTTGTATTTATTGAGTGGATTCATTTTTTAGGGACTTCAACCAAACTTTTTTTTTCTGTAAATTTATACTTTCTCATAATGTAATTCAGAAAACAAACAAATTAACCGTCAAAACATATCAGTGGCTCAGTCCTAATTATCTTTCCTTCCTATTGCCGAATGTCCTTATTGGTCGAGTTAAAAGTGTCCCTACATTTAACTCAATAGCATGTCTCTGTCTGTAACATGATCACTTTTGAACATGGCGTCTGATCAAAACTGGAAAACCCAAGAAGCCAGATTTCCACTGGTGAGGAAAAT
This sequence comes from Dermochelys coriacea, assembly GCF_009764565.3. Classification (NCBI taxonomy): domain Eukaryota; kingdom Metazoa; phylum Chordata; order Testudines; family Dermochelyidae; genus Dermochelys; species Dermochelys coriacea. Next base: position 348,531,622 of record NC_050068.2, on the reverse strand, counting down.
TACACCTACATTGTCCAATTGGTGCTGCAAGTAGAGAAATCTCTGGCACAATGTGCTGCTTCCTACACATAGTGTGGGGAGTAACTAAATGTACTACTACTCTCTCTACTCTTGGGGGAATTCTGCTCCACTGTGCATGCACAGAATTCATGTCCCCCACAGATTTATTTGCTTCCTCAAAGAAAAAATGACTTTCACACAGAACCCCCTCAACCCACACCTGGATTCCCCCACACTAAGTCCCTCCACACTTGGATCTGCCTGGCTGAGCCTGCCTGCCCACACCTGGTGCACTTGGCATGGAGGGGCAGGGCCCTGGGGTGTTTCTGGGGCATGCTCGGTCCTTGTGCTGTGCAGGGTTGGGTGCAGCCTCACTGCTGAGCCATGTCTCGGGGTGGGGGAGCTGCAGAGTGATCTCCTACCTCTGTGCAGCCAGTGGCCTGTGCTCCCCACTGCCATGCTGGAGCCTACACATTTATTTGACAAATAAAATTTGCAGAATTTAAAAGTATTGTGTGCAGAAGTTTTATTTTTTTGGCGCAGAATACCCTCAGGATCTCTCTCATTAGATGTATGGCTCAGCCTAGGTAAACTACAAAGGCTGCATCCTCTCATTATTAGGCCAAGTCTACATAATAAAATGTATATTGATGTAATTACATCGCTCATACCCCTGAGTATCCCAGTTATACTGATCTAACTCCCAGTGCTATGTCGACAGGAGCACTTCTCCTGTCGACATAGCTACTGCCTCTCATGGAAGTGGATTAACTACACCAATGGGAGTTGTTTTCCCATTAGAAAATTAGATCATCTTAACTACGTTGCTGACTTTAGTGGGGGCAACATCATCAGGCCTTAAGGATATATTTTCCAATATTTTCTTTCTAAAATAGTCTGGTATCCAATGGAATGTGGTCTGATCACATTGACTAAAAACATGCGTGCACCCTGCTGCTGGCAACAGTACTTGGATGCAGATTGCGGTTGCAGCTCTTCATTCTAGGCATAGAATCATAGGAATGTAGGACAGGAAAGGACCTCAACAGCCTCTCTAATCCAGTCCCCTGCACTGAGGCAGGACTAAGTATTCGAGTCAGTCCCTGACAAGTGTTTGTCTAACCTGTTCTTAAAAACCCCCAGTGGCAGAGATTCCACACACACTCTAGATAATTTGTAGAGTGTAACAAGTAGTCCTTGTTTGGAATACTGTTGAATTGCTTGTTTAACCTGTTAAGCAGTTTCCCCCCAGTCTCTTCAAACAGTACATATACACAGTGCCGAAGTTTCTTCATGGTACCTGTACAATAAATTAACTCCATTCCTGGTGCAAAAACTGCAGTAGCAGACAGTTCCAGCACAGACCAGTTTGCCTGATGCAAAGAGTTGCAGCAGCTGCATGTTAAAACCAGCATACCTAGTACAAAGAACTGTAGTAGCAGGATGAGTACAAAGACCCACAACTGTGGAGGGCTGTCTGCACACCTCGAGCAAAACACTGCAGCTACTAAAGGATGCATGCAAAGACTTGCAGCAGGAGAGATGTGCATGCAAATTCCTACGAGGCCTAGTGCAAAGAACTGCAGCAGCAGAGGGATGCAGGAAAAGGCCTGCGTGACTAGTGCAAAGAGGTGCAGCTGCTGACAGATGCATTCATGCAAAGGTCTGAACGCCTCGTGCAAACACCTGCAGCAGGAGATAGATGCAGAAAAAGGCCTGCATGCCTAGCGCAAGGAGCTGTACCTCGCCCGCCCACTTCCTGGATCCCAATAAGGCAAGGAGCTGCTCCCGCAGCGATGGCATACATTTTCCAGCGCAAAAAGCTGTTACCAGCATCAGGCATTCAGGATGCATTCCCCTTGCCATCAGAGCCGCAGAAGCCTGCGCAGTACCACCGCGCCCCAGCAGGTGTCGATGGCGCCCGACCTTCGTTGCGGGACTTTCTAGCCACGCTGGGGAGGTTCTATGGGAGGGATGGGCCGCTTGGTGGGCCGCGCATGCGCACTCCGACGTCGCAGGGAACCCGCCTTCCGCCCCCACCCCTGAGCCCAGGTAGGGGGGTGCGAAGCGCGCGCGCCCGGGAGCCCCTCAGCGGGGACGAGGCGCGGCTCCTTTGTCCCAGGGGGCGGGGCCTTGCTCCCCCCCGCACCCCAGGAACCTGGGCTGCCCCTTGGAGGGGGGGCTGTGTCCTGGGGAGGGGCAAATGAGGGGGGCTGTGCCCCTGGAAAGGGGGCGTGGAAGGTGGGGGGACGCTCTGCCTCCCAGAGGGGGAGGAGTATGGGGAGGGGCTTAATATCTTGGGGGGGGCTGGTGGAAGTGCTCTGCCCCCCTAGAGATGATGGGGGGGGCTGTTTCCTCTGGAGGGGTTACATGGGGGGCTGTGCCCATGACCCCATAAGTGAAGATGGGGTCAGGGGGTGGCTGTGCCCCCTGGAGAGGGTGCATGGGGGGGGCTCTGCCCCTCCCTGAGGTGGGAGTGGAGTTGGGGGGAGGTTGTGCCCCCTGGAGGGACTGTGCCCCCTGAAGGGGGTGCACGGGGGGATGTGCTCCTGCCCCCAGCGGTGATGGTGGGGTGGAGGAGGGCTGTAGCCCCTGGAGTGGGAGGTGAGGCTTTGCCCCATCCCAAACTGTTCTGACGGCATTTTGTTTTTCTCTCTCGCTAAATACTAAGCACTTGCTGTTGTAAAGAGTTGTCTGCTGGGGCATATCACGAAGCTCTGTGCAGGATGGACTTGGGACTGGTGACCTATCGATCGTCAATGCTATAATTGCACTGTTACACTAGCGTTCTCCGAGACACGCCCACAGCATGGGGCTCTCTCTAAGGGCCTCCCTAACTCGGTGTGGGTCTGGTTTGGGGTCTGTGTAAAGTTAATTATTTATGCTTTTGTTTGCATTTTTAAGACACTTTTGTAGATTCTGCTGAATGCATGTAACATTGAATAATGTAATAATGAAAGGCTAAGACTCGCTCTGGAGGCTGAGAGGATGCTTTGGCTGACAGTATACAAGAACGTGTGGGGAGAACCAAGCTTAGGTATTATGACTATAGTCTTTGGCAGCTTAAATAATTTGACATTGTACTGGTTTCAGAGTAGCAGCCGTGTTAGTCTGTATTCGCAAAAAGAAAAGGAGTACTTGTGGCACCTTAGAGACTAACAAATTTATTAGAGCATAAGCTTTCGTTTTGTTCAATATCTTCATAAATGATCTGGAGGATGGTGTGGATTGCACTCTCAGCAAATTTGCGGATGATACTAAACTGGGAGGAGTGGTAGATACGCTGGAGGGGAGGGATAGGATACAGAAGGACCTAGACAAATTGGAGGATTGGGCCAAAAGAAATCTAATGAGGTTCAATAAGGATAAATGCAGGGTCCTGCACTTAGGATGGAAGAATCCAATGCACCGCTACAGACTAGGGACCGAATGGCTCGGCAGCAGTTCTGCGGAAAAGGACCTAGGGGTGACAGTGGACGAGAAGCTGGATATGAGTCAGCAGTGTGCCCTTGTTGCCAAGAAGGCCAATGGCATTTTGGGTTGTATAAGTAGGGGCATAGCGAGCAGATCGAGGGACGTGATCGTTCCCCTCTATTCGACACTGGTGAGGCCTCATCTGGAGTACTGTGTCCAGTTTTGGGCCCCACACTACAGGAAGGATGTGGATAAATTGGAAAGAGTACAACGAAGGGCAACGAAAATGATTAGGGGTCTAGAGCACATGACTTATGAGGAGAGGCTGAGGGAGCTGGGATTGTTTAGTCTGCAGAAGAGAAGAATGAGGGGGGATTTGATAGCTGCTTTCAACTACCTGAAAGGGGGTTTCAAAGAGGATGGCTCTAGACTGTTCTCAATGGTAGCAGATGACAGAACGAGGAGTAATGGTCTCAAGTTGCAATGGGGGAGGTTTAGATTGGATATTAGGAAAAACTTTTTCACTAAGAGGGTGGTGAAACACTGGAATGCGTTACCTAGGGAGGTGGTAGAATCTCCTTCCTTAGAGGTTTTTAAGGTCAGGCTTGACAAAGCCCTAGCTGGGATGATTTAACTGGGACTTGGTCCTGCTTTGAGCAGGGGGTTGGACTAGATGACCTTCTGGGGTCCCTTCCAACCCTGATATTCTATGATTCTATGATTTCGTCAGCCCCCAACTAAAACCTCTCCAACGCATCATCAAGGATCTACAACCTATCCTGAAGGACGACCCATCACTCTCACAGATCTTGGGAGACAGACCAGTCCTTGCTTACAGACAGCCCCCCAATCTGAAGCAAATACTCACCAGCAACCACACACCACACAGCAGAACCACTAACCCAGGAACCTATCCTTGCAACAAAGCCCGTTGCCAACTCTGTCCACATATCTATTCAGGGGACACCATCATAGGGCCTAATCACATCAGCCACACAATCAGAGGCTCGTTCACCTGCGCATCTACCAATGTGATATATGCCATCATGTGCCAGCAATGCCCCTCTGCCATGTACATTGGCCAAACTGGACAGTCTCTACGTAAAAGAATGAATGGACACAAATCAGACGTCAAGAATTATAACATTCAAAAACCAGTTGGAGAACACTTCAATCTCTCTGGTCACTCGATCACAGACCTAAGAGTGGCTATCCTTCAACAAAAAAGCTTCAAAAACAGACTCCAACGAGAGACTGCTGAATTGGAATTAATTTGCAAACTGGATACAATTAACTTAGGCTTGAATAGAGACTGGGAATGGATGAATCATTACACAAAGTAAAACTATTTCCCCATGTTATTTCTCCCTCCCACCCCACCCCCCACTGTTCCTCTGATATTCTTGTTAACTGCTGGAATTAGCCTACCTTGCTTGTCACCATGAAAGGTTTTCCTCCTTTCCCCCCCCCTGCTGCTGGTGATGGCTTATCTTAAGTGATCACTCTCCTTACAGTGTGTATGATAAACCCATTGTTTCATGTTCTCTGTGTGTGTGTATATAAATCTCTCCTCTGTTTTTTCCACCAAATGCATCCGATGAAGTGAGCTGTAGTTCACGAAAGCTTATGCTCTAATAAATTTGTTAGTCTCTAAGGTGCCACAAGTACTCCTTTTCTTTTTGACATTGTACTGTTCACTTTAAAATAATTCATTGGATTTTTAAATTGATGTAAGCAATTTATTGTTCAGTTTTGTGATATAGCCTTTCACAAGGCTGATTTCCTCCCCCCCCGCCCCTGCTCAGCAGACCAACAACATAACAGTACTGACCAGTTCTAGCATTTTGTTGGTGGCGTAAATAAAAAGATCACAATTACATTTCCCTTTAAAAAGAAAAGGAGTACTTGTGGCACCTTAGATACTAGCACATTTATTTGAGCGTAAGCTTTCATGAGCTAGAGCTCGCTTCATCGGATGCATGCAGTGGAAAATACAGTGGGGAGATTTTATATACACAGAGAACATGAAACAATGGGTGTTACCATGCAGACTGTAAGGAGAGTTATCGCTTAAGGTGAGCTATTACCAGCAGGAGAGCAGGGGGTGGGGGGACCTTTTGTAGTGATAATCAAGGTGGGCCATTTCCAGCAGTTAACAAGAACGTCTGAGGAACAGTGGGTGGGGGGGAATAAACATGGGGAAATAGTTTTACTTTGTGTAATGACACATCCACTCCCAGTCTTTATTCAAACCTAAGTTAATTGTATCCAGTTTCCAAATTAATTCCAATTCAGCAGTCTCTCGTTGGAGTCTGTTTTTGAAGCTTTTTTGTTGAAGGATAGCCACTCTTAGGTCTGTGATCGAGTGACCAGAGAGATTGAAGTGTTCTCCAACTGGTTTTTGAATGTTATAATTCTTGACGTCTGATTTGTGTCCATTCATTCTTTTACGTAGAGACTGTCCAGTTTGGCCAATGTACATGGCAGAGGGGCATTGCTGGCACATGATGGCATATATCACATTGGTAGATGCGCAGGTGAACGAGCCTCTGATAGTGTGGCTGATGTGATTAGGCCCTATGATGGTATCCCCTGAATAGATATGTGGACAGAGTTGGCAACGGGCTTTGTTGCAAGGATAGGTTCCTGGGTTAGTGGTTCTGTTGTGTGGTGTGTGGTTGCTGGTGAGTATTTGCTTCAGATTGGGGGGCTGTCTGTAAGCAAGGACTGGTCTGTCTCCCAAGATCTGAGAGAGCGATGGCTCGTCCTTCATGATAGGTTGTAGATCCTTGATGATGCGTTGGAGAGGTTTTAGTTGGGGGCTGAAGGTGATGGCTAGTGGCGTTCTGTTGTTTTCTTTGTTGGGCCTGTCCTGTAGTAGGTGACTTCTGGGTACTCTTCTGGCTCTGTCAATCTGTTTCTTCACTTCAGCAGGTGGGTATTGTAGTTGTAAGAACACTTGATAGAGATCTTGTAGGTGTTTGTCTCTGTCTGAGGGGTTGGAGCAAATGTGTTTGTATGGTAGAGCTTGGCTGTAGATAATGGATCGTGTGGTGTGATCTGTATGAAAGCAGGAGGCATGTAGGTAAGCATAGCGGTTAGTAGGTTTCCGTTATAGCGTGGTGTTTATGTGACCATCGCTTATTTATGTGCTGCACTTTGGGCAGCCTTAAGGGAAAGAGAGTGGCACTTTTTGCTTTACACTAAGTGCACATGGATGGTACAAAGGAAGCTTCAAGAAAACCTCCATAGTCCAGAAAAGCCTGCAGGGAAAGGTTGGTTAAAACTGATTCTCTGTTGCAAGTCCTCTGCTTGCAGTTGTTTGCTTGCTTTATTTCACAATGGCAATTGAAAGGGTGTGCAGTAATAGTGTGACCAGACAGCAAGTGTGAAAAATCGGGACGGGGTGTGGGGTAATAGACACCTATATAAGACAAAGCTCCAAATATCGGGACTGTCCCTATAAAATCGGAACATCTGGTCACCCTATGCAGTCATACAAATGAAACAGCATGCAGGGCAGGGCAATCTGGGCCATCGCCCAGGGCACTGTAGCCAGCCCCCTGGTGCAGAAGCAAGGGGCTCAGGCTTCCTCTCACTGCCTGCAGGGTGCAGCCTGGTGTAGCAGGAATGCATGCTTCCCTGCTCACCGCCCAACATGGTGTCACTCTCAGCCAGACTCCTAGTCCTGCCTCTGCACTCTGCAAGCTGGCTCTCCCCACCCTAAGGTTGGGGATATTTCGGGGGTGAACCTTCCACCATCACCACCCATCCTAGCTACCTTCAGTGCGCTGGAGCATTTTAGCCTCCCCCTCCCCTAATAACCCCCTTACTTGGGACTGGGGAGGGGCACTTGAATATTGGGGATGCTCAGTATTGAGGTGGGGGGATATCTGCCCTTCTGGAGCCCCCATGTCATCATCCTCCTTTCCCCCCCATTATCCCCACACCAGTGTGATTCTATCTATACACCTCTGGTTCCCTCCCCTCTTTCTGGGTCTCTCAGGTTACCATGCGCCCTTGCCACCACAGCCCTCTGGTGCCCTCTGTCACTGCCTCCCCTTGGGCTGCCAACCCTCTGAGGCTCTGTCAGAGAAGCTGGATGCTGTGCTGAGTGGGAGAGGTTGGGAGGTGATGGAGAGGTATGACTGTGCCCCAGAGCCTGCTCACCCTGACAGAGTGTGGCAGACCACTTGCTACATTATCTTGGCTGTCCTGCTCAACAACTAGATGAGGGTTCCCTATAGCACTGGCTGGGGGGCGACAAAGTGACTGCTGTGGGGTTTCCTATGATGCCTGCCACTGTCGCATCCAGATGTGACACACTGCAGGGCAAGACCGGCCCTGCGGGTGGGTGATGTGGCCAGAGGGGTGCTGTGGTTAAGAAGCAAGAAGCACAGTGGGCCTGGAGTGCGAGTTCATGGATGGGAGTTTGGGGCAATGGGGTTGGGGGGAAGCAGCAGGGGCTTGGGTGATGGGGGTCAGGTGGGGAGCCTGGGAAGGCAGCTGGGGCTAGGGACACCAAAATAAAAGTTTGTCCAGGGTGCTGTTTTCCCTAAGGCCGGCCCCGTAGCATGGGATATTGCAGATCAACATTGAGATGCTTTGGAAGAACTGTGTATGGGAAATCCCAGGTATGAATAGTGCGGGCTGCTGCCCGATCAGTTTGGACGTGCACTGGTAGAGCTGTGTGTGAAGCTGGTCTGGAATAGCCAGAGATGCTGCAAATCAGTGCTGCAGATTAGACTGAGATGCATGAGTGTGGATTCAGGACTGGAAAAGCAGTGGCTGGTGCAGGTCAGGGCTCGGGTGCATTGACAGTATGAGTGGACTAGTACTCAGCAAAACTGGAATAGCCCAGGGTTTTGCTAGTCAGAACAACAATGTGTTCCGATGCAGCCGATGAAGCGAGCTGTAGCTCACGAAAGCTTATGCTCAAATAAATTTGTTAGTCTCTAAGGTGCCACAGGTACTCCTTTTCTTTTTGCGAATACAGACTAACATGGCTGCTACTCTGAAATGTGTTCTTGGTGCATTTCTTTTCTGTGTTTCAGTGTGGTGTCTGTGTGAAATCCAAAACTGGGGGTGGAGCCCAGCACCTTTGTAAGAAAGAAAATCCTCTTAATAATGTCACTAAGTGTTGTGTATGTGTGAATTAAATTTTCATGCCAGTGAGGGAGCTGATCGTGGTGGCTGGAGGCTGACATAGTGATGAAATGCATTAATGTCACTTTCTATTTGTTAAGATCCCAAAGTAGATAAATAATTTCAAGTGATATTTACAGAATTTCTACAATTATACAGAACGGTCACACAATATAGATAATGGTACAAAGAGCACAATCCTTCTCTGATTGAAGTAAAATTCCCATTGACTTGAGAACAATGAAAAATGCAGAGATTTGAGTAACTGAAAAAAATGACAGGTTTCAGAGTAGCAGCCGTGTTAGTCTGTATTCGCAAAAAGAAAAGGAGTACTTGTGGCACCTTAGAGACTAACAAATTTATTAGAGCATAAGCTTTCGTGAGCTACAGCTCACTTCATCAGGATGCATCCAATGAAGTGAGCTGTAGCTCACGAAAGCTTATGCTCTAATAAATTTGTTAGTCTCTAAGGTGCCACAAGTACTCCTTTTCTTTTTGAAAAAATTGAATGATTCTCAATCCATGTGTGAATTTAATGCTTGTGGAAGTTGATGGCTTGAGAGTCCTGGAATTTGAAGTCCTCTCTCTAACCCCAGAATAAATACAGTTGTGGTACAAACTTGCCCAGCACCATTCCACATGTGTGCCTCAAACACCTGATTTGGAGGCACCAGGGGTTAGGGGACAGTTTAATCTCCATGGCCCATTGAGTCCTTGGTCTCTAGGCTAAGATTGGCACTTCTCTGGTTGGCGGATGTTATAAGGTGGTGATGTCATGTAGACACTTGACCATTAGGAACTTGACTGACACACGAAACTCATTTCACACAGGCTGCCTGTGATATAAGGCACAGAGATGAAAATCACGCAAATGCCTAGAAGAATACCAAATAAGCAAACCTTTGATTGTTGCCAACCTGGGCTGAAAATCCGATGAAGTACAGAACTGTACTACTGATCAGAAAAGGACTGTATAACCTTGGGAGCAGTCAGTCTGGCCTTGTGGTTGCTACAAAACTGCTTAGTTTTGGTCTGAGTTGTGATTCCCTTCCTAGTAGTTTTGTGGAAGGCTTTCAGTTTTAACAGCAGCAGAAAGAAAGGTTTCAAGACTAATATATCTTGGTATCTTGAGAAGGTGAAAAACAGACACTGGTGGAAAGATGTGGTTTGAAGGTGAACTTCCCGGTGAATGTTGGGTAATCAGAGCTTTCACACTAAACCAGTGATGCGTGTCACAATGAGGCAGACACAGGAGGCTTGATGCAACTGTGCAGTCATTCAGATGGGCAGATTGTGCTGTGTTTGCTCATTCTGTGTTTGTGTTCTCCTGCAGGATGAAAGAGTGGTGGATTCAGGTGGGGCTGCTGAGCGTACCCCTCCTTGCTGTCTACCTGCACATCCCTCCTCCTAAGCTGTCCCCAGCCCTTCACTCATGGAGGGCGTCAGGAAGGTACTTCACATACAAGACCCAGACCATCTTTTACAGAGGTGAGGCTGGACAGGAGTGGTGCATCCACAGCTTCATGGAGCTTTCTGCAGCACTGAGGAGATCCTGTGTTCCTCAGCCTGGGGGTGCCAGACTAGCAGACAGACCTTTGCACTGCGACTGAGAACTGCCTAGCTGCAGCTGCTGGACCTTCGCTGTCCACCCCCAGGGTGGTGCTACAGACTGCTTCTCTCTCCAGTGCTGCTGGTCAGTGCCACCAGGCAATACTAGAGAGAAGTTTTGAGAGCACTGGGGAGAGAAGGTTGGGGAGGAACATACAGAAGCTGGTTGCCTGGCACAGAGTGGAGATCCCCTGCAAGACTCTTACCGGGAAGAATGGTGAGGGAGGGAGATGCTGAAGAACTGAGGGGAAACTAAAGACAAAGGCATGCTGGAAAAGCACTGGAGAATCAAGGAAAACATAGACACTGGGGGGAGATAGGAAGCCAAAAAAAAAAAGAGAGAGAGAGAGAAGAGCAAAAAGTTTTAAAACAAATACATAGAAAAATAAAACTGGGGTGTGGAGAGAGACAGACTGACTAGAGACAGACTGGACAGAAACAGGTGAGATGGGAACATTTGTACTGGGATGTAGCCTGAAGGGACATGCAGATTCCAGTCCATTGTGAGAGGGGAGCTAAAACTGGGTTGAAACTATGGCAGTGATTGAATAGAGGATGTGGGAAGTCCTTGCTCCTTAGCTCTTGAGGTGTTCTCTCCACACTACACTGAAATGGAGTGGTCTGGTCTCCTTAAATTAAGTGGCAAATGTAGGTCAGCTAATTCACTTCTGGGGGAATGGACCATGGGTCTAGGACCAGGGTCAGTATCATTACTATGAAACATTTATATTGTGGTAGTACATAAAGGCCACAAGCAGGTTGGGCCTCAATGTGAAGTGTGACAGGGTCTAGTACCCCCCTCTAGGCACTGTGGGAGCAGATGCTAAGGTTCTGGGTGCCTCTGATAGCCTGGTTATGGGTAGCTGAGTGCAGGATAATAGTAAGAAAAAAGTTGTGAACCCCAGTTGCTGGGGTATATAGTCAGTGATGGCATTTTGCCTGCACTTTTTGTGCTCAGAGAGAATTTTTGGAGCCATGATTAAGCTCTGTTGGAGAAAAACCTGGTTCAAAATATGCAACTTGTGTCTGTAGCTGTACAAACTTGTGCTTTTATCCCTTTGTGTTTAATAAGCTAATCTGGGACCGTACTTGCTACTCTTGAGGGAATTCTGCACCAACAAAATAAAAATTCTGTGCAAAACTTTTAAAAAGTCTGCAAATTTTATTTGCCAACAAATAAATGTGGAGGTTCCAGCATGGCAGTGGGGAGCACAGGCCGCTGGCTGCATAGAGGTGGGAGATCACCCTGCTTTCCCCCCCCCCCCGGGACATGGTGAAGCTGCACCCGACCCTGATACAGCACAAGAGCCGGACCTGCCCCAGAGGTCTGTGTCCTGGCCTGTGGGGGGGGGATCAGGATGCAGGGGGTGAGGCTCAGCGGTGTTGGGTGCGGGGAGCTTGGTGGGGGGTGTTCTGGGTGTGAGGGAGTGAGACTCAGCAGGAGGGGTCTGGGTATGGAGGGGTTCGGATGCATGTGGGTTGGGTGGACGGGGTGGGTCTGATCTGGCCCTAGGGGGCGTGTCTGACCCAGGACCTTCCTGGATGCCCCCAGCCCCCCATACCTCCCCCCTGTGGTGATTTACCTCTCCACCGGCTGCTTTGGGCACCTGAAACAACGTGCATGCACTGCTGGGGAGGAGCATGTGACCGCTCTTGTGGCTTCCCTTTGCTTCCCCATCAGAAAGTAATTTTTCTGCGTAAAGTAAAGAAATCTGCATGGGATATGAATTCTGTGCACGTGCCGTGGTGCAGAATTCCCCCAGGAGTAGCTTGCATTAGACTCCTCTCAGGAACAGTTAGGTCCCGCAGGAACTGGAAGTGGTAGGTTTATTCAAATGGCACACTTGTGTTTGTGGGCACTTGGTGTTAAGCAGCATTGTGTAGTTGGAGCTGCTGCTGTGTTGGATGAGACATAAAAATGATGTCCTAGCTGCTTATCATTGAAGATCCCACAATCTTAGAGCAATGGTGTTTGCTCCAAATTATGGCCAAATTCCAGTTTTAAGTACAGATGCTCACAATATACTTACTTCACAAGTCTTCCCTATGCCACAGTTTCAGTTGGGAGCAGTATTTTTCTCCACTTCCTGTCCTTAACCTGCTGCTATGTGCTGTGAAACAGCTGTCATGTTTTACCCAAGGGATGGCTGCATTTGAGTGTCTGATTCCTGGTTTCCCTATCAGTTTAAAATTTGTGTAGTGCTTTGGGATCATTCAGAATGAAAGGTGTTATGTAAATGTAAGATCACTCATTGCTCCCAAGTTGTCTGTGTACATAGATTGATTGATAGCCTAATGTGGTGAGCCCCCACCTGGTGCCATTACATTTACATTAAATTTGTTAGTCTCTAAGGTGCCACAAGTACTCCTTTTCTTTTTACATCAACAGTGTAAACTCTCTCCTCTGCGAGGTGCCTCTGTCCAGCTCTTAAGGAACAATAGCCCTAGTAACAGGTTTTTGTGCAAACTGAGAAGTCTGAATGGCAAAGTCTTGGGGTTTTTGTCTGTGTGTTAGGTTCTATGAATGTTTACTGTGAGGGAGCCTTTGTGGCTGGAGAGATTTGACGTTTTTAGTGTTCAAAAATCAACAAAACTCTTATTGGGAGCCTGGAACACAACTTGGTTGATGTTACTTTTGGGTCCCTGATACGTTCTCCTGTACAGCTGCTTTAAAGTTAAAGCATCCTTGGAGTGTAGCACGCCTTGCTGATGTCCTATTCTCTCCTCAGATTCATCAGGTGCACTCGGCAGTTCAGATATTGTGGTTCTGTTACACGGCTTCCCAACCTCCAGCTATGATTGGTACAAGGTGAGGGGACCACATAAGCACAAAGTGTGGACTGTGTGAGTAAAATCGGTGATTCTCACTTCCCCTGGAAACCAGAGGGGGATCCCTCAGGGAGGAATAAATGGGCCTGTCTGACTAGTGAATCATGGAGGAGAGCTCGATGAATGACAGGGCTTCCCTAGTTTGTGGCAGAGTTCTTGTTTTGGCTCTCCCAGCCCACTTCACTCTTTTTTTTTTTTTTTTCTCATAGCTAAGACTTTGCCCTTGGGTGAAACTTGGCGCAGTTTGTCATAGCTTTCAAAGTGTGGCTAAGTCATCACTTACAAGACCCTATATAACCTTGTTTCCACCTACCTGTGTCTCTGATGTCCCTTCCTCTCCCTAAATTCTTCCCAATTCTCTCTCGCCACTTCCTCCTTCATCTCACACCCCTTTTCATGCCTGTTCTAATGCTGCTTCTCATGCCTGGAGCGCTCTGTTCTCATCTGCCAAGTGTCCTGCCCCACTTCAGTTCTCTCCTTAAGACTCACTTTCAAGCATCCCTTCTACTCCCTTCGCCCTTCGGCTCCTAAGATTTTATCCTATGATTTATTTTGCTTGTGTGTTCTTGGGGGCAGGAAACTTGTCTATATACAGCAGAATGCTGTTATCTGATCTAATTGGAATCGGGGCCAGATCCGCTAATCAAAAATTCATATAATTCAGAGAATGGGAAAGTGCAAGGCTGCAGTGCCATCTAGTGGCTACAGGAGAGATCACCTGCTGCTACAGGAGAGATTGGCCTGTGTGTGCCGGTTGTTTGGTTAATATGGAGAGCCGGATAATGGAGGGTCGGATAAACAGGGTTCTTTTGTATGTGTGAAGAACGATGTCAGTTTCCTGTGCTGTGTAAGTGTTTGGTGGTAATAAGTGTGGCATTCCTGGGACCAGATGCTGGATTTTGTAAGATCCAAAGGGAGCAAAAATCATCTCTAGCTACACACGGATTCCAAGGTGATGGAGGCAGCTTCTCCCAACTGGCCTATATGAATATTGGTATTTTCTTTTAAAAATAACTCCATAAAGGCCTCCTGTGGGGAGGCACAGCTGTCGTCTCAAAATCTGAGTCCTTTGGAATATTCACATTTTTTGGGGAACAAGGACACTACCCTTGTAATGGATGAGAAGGTGGACTTCCCTGTTGAATGATTGTGGTGTCAGTTTGACAGGTTCTGAAGGAAATTCCCGTATGGTACATCTGGCCAGAGGATATAGCTATAGAACTGGGTCTTACGTTGGAGGGAGATGCAAACCAGAGGGGAACCTCAGGATCTAGCCAATATGGCCTTTGCAGGGAGAAACCCCACCACGGGGCATGGGGGAAATAACTCTTTAGAAGATCTGTTGGCTTTTGCTGTCATGAATATACTGGTTATTATGACAACTCAAATCCACTGCAGTTCAATTTGTGTTTGCAGCATGGGTGTCTGGGAGGAGCTTTAAGAAATTACGGTGTAGAACTGTCCATCTTGGTGTGTAGGCCTCAGAGATATGAGTACAGCTGCTCTTATGATTTCCTGTCTTTCTCTTACAGATTTGGGAAGGGCTGACCCAGCGATTTCACAGGGTGATCGCTCTGGATTTTGTAGGATTTGGTTTTAGTGACAAGCCTGTAAGTGATCCTGACAGACGACTGTGTAGTTTCTTTTGGAAAAGGAATTTAATGACGAAAGTGCATCTAGACCAATGGCATCACACAAGGCCATGCCTGGGAAGATGGATTTTATTTACTATGGATTTTGATAAAATCAGTTCATTTCCCAGGTTGCTTTCTGTCTTACATTTTTTCCAGGATGCAGTGGTGTTGTAGCTGTGTCACTCCCAGGATATTAGAGACACAAGGTGGGTGAAGCAATATCTTTTATTGGGCCGACTTCTGTTGATGAGAGAGACAAGTTTTCAAGCTTACACAGAGGTTGAAAGCTTGTCTCTCTCTCCAGTGGAAGTTGGTTCAGTAAAAGCTATTACCTCACCCACCTTGTGTCTCTAATATTTTTCAGCAACAGAAATAAAGATACAATTGTAGAATAAGATTGGTGTCAAAATCAAACATCAGAAATGGGACGTGATGCAATGGTCTCTAAAGTGACCACACTCCACTGGAGTGTTGGCTCACCTCCGTAGAACAGGTTTGCTTCACTTGTCATATTAGGCAACTCTGACACAAGTAAAATGCTGGTGAAGGGTTACTAGCTTGTGGTTATGCTTGTGTAATTGTAACCTTGCAAACAAGTCACGGAGTGAATTTGATAGTACTTAGCTCTTCATCTTCAAAGAGCTTTACACACACTAGGTAATCATCACAGACCTTCTGTGAGTTGAGTTTCATTATCTCCATTTTATAGATAGGGAAACTGAGTCACGTGGTGGTAAAATGATTTGCCCAAGGTGTCTCAGTAAATCAGCAGGAGCCTGGACTAGAATCTGAGTTGTTGGCTGTCAGTCCTGGGCTTGTATCTTGCTTCTGCATTTGTCCATGAACACTGGTGCTTAGTTGTGTCCAGGCACTGAACTTAGTCAGACTGGAACTGCCAGGTGGGCTGTTCAGAAGAACCTGCATAGTGATACTGCAGCTCTCTGTAACTAACAAGATAGAAGTGTATGATGTTGCTCTCACTGGAGCTGCTCTCTTGCTTTGCTTTTTAAACAGAGGCCCCATCACTATTCCATTTTTGAGCAGGCCAACATCGTCGAGGGGCTGCTGGGGCACCTGGGTCTCCGAAATCAGAGGATCAACCTTCTGTCTCATGACTATGGAGACACAGTTGCGCAGGAACTGCTCCACAGGTCACTGGAAGCACTAAAGCTCTGAATGCTCTTCATCCTCCTCCTAGGGTTTAATTCCCTGAAGCTAAGTAAAAGTAAATGGTGCAGAGTCCCCTCTTTCCCCATCCCACATCTGAGATTCAGGGTGACAGCAGGAGGTACCAGTGTGATACCACGCTGATGGATGCTGTAGTATAAGAGCCTAGGTAGATAGATGGAGGGAAGCTGATATGCTGCCTCCATTGACTTCAGTGGAAGCTGTGTACCCAGATACAGTGGAAGAGTCTTGTCTAGCCATCTCCAAAACTAGCTGCACAACATACTCTTTGTCTTTGAGACCTGGAGGCTTGTTAAGGATGTGAGGATTGAGGCAAGTCTTTACAAGCCAAGAGCATCTTTTGTCACCATTGACCAGGGTCTGTGTGAAACCACAGGCAATGGCTAGTCACAGATGGAAGGACTCTGCCTAGGTTAACACTTTTCTTCCTGTCAGAAATTTAGCAGCAGCTGATGATGCTTTGCCTTTTACCTTGTCACCTCAAAGTCGGTGGCAAATGTTAAGGATTTGGCCTTTCCACCCCCCTATGAGGAAGGGAGCAGATAGAATGCCCCTCTTACAGATGGGGAAAATTGAACCAAAAAGTGGCTGAGGGATTTGTCCAAGGGCAAGTCACTGGCACAGGAGGGGTCAGAACCGAGGTTTCTTAATGTGCAATCCCTTGTTCTAATCAGTAGATCAGGCTCCCTGTGGTTGGGAAGTGCTGCAAGGTGCAACTTCCACACAGAATTCCTTACGATGGCGTGGAGTGGAATCTCTAGCTAATGAGTACATGTCAGATGTATAAATATGTGTGTATTGTATTAGCATTTTAAGAAGGTTTCTTTAAAATTATGTTTTACTTATTTAGTACAAAAAACTTAGCAGCATGCTGTGGAGTTCCCAATCTAACCAGTTAATGATATGAGTGGGGGAGGGAGGGTGGCAAGCACTGCTGATTTTTTTAATTAGTCTAAAGTGAAAATTATTCAGCAAATAGAACATCTAGTAGTGCAAATCCAGTGTGCCTATTTTCTATATCCCTCTTGAGATCCAGGGAGAGAGGACTTTTCCCAAGGCTGCTGAGACTGTTTCATAAAGCATGCATTAGAGAAGGTCTTGTTTACTCTCTTAACAGTGATTATTGCAATGTGAATGAGTTGTACAGTGAAGGAGAGCTCTAGGGAGTACTTTGACACTGCTGTTCCTATGCTACTTTTGAAATCACATCTCATGGATTAATTTGCATCCTGGATTACGTTTTAATAAATGGTGATATTACTGCAGTCTGTTGGTCAGTCACTTCTTGGAATTGCCTGAGAATTGCTCTAGTGTAATTCAGCCTTGTCTCTTGTTCTCCAGGTATGAACACAATAAAACTGGATGTGTCCTGATCAATAGCCTATGTTTATCCAATGGAGGTAACTGTTTTGCCTAGAGTAACGTGATCTGTGCAAAATGAATTAGTGGCTCTCCATCTACTTCCCTGATATCTGTGCCTACATCACCACTGAGACTAACTGCTCCCTTTGTTGGCAGTTTCATCACGGTGCCAGGGGCTGAATTGGCAATAGAGACTGAACTCTCCTCTGACCCACAGAGGGGTCCCTCCATGCCAGGGATGAGGCACACTGGTGGAGGAGTGTGCGGAAGCTTTCACTGCTCTCCCTTTTCTTTGGGTTAGTGGAAGGCTTTAGTGCTGTCAGTGCAGCACCTTTCACAACACCAAAATTCACTCTTAAGTGGGGAAGACGGGGCGGGGTGGAATGGCTGGTTATAGAACATGGGAAGTCCAGTTTAATCAGCCAACAGATATGTCTCCCTCCGTTGTTTTATTAGTAGCAGATTGATCCTGTTAATGTAGCTTGTAAGGGCAGACGGTCTCTATTGTGGCCCATTTCTGAATGGTGCTGCGACTGAGGAGTAAGAATTTCTTCCCTACTAGGACTTTTTTTTGGCCACTCTTTATGAGAGTAGGTGCCTGTCCTGATGTGGCTGGTTCGGTGCCTTGATGGCATTTGTAGTCTATAACAGTGGCATCACCGCCTCTCGGCCATGCACAAATTAAATTCTATTGAGAGGTGTTTTAAAATAAAAAAAGACTCCACAATCCCCATTTAAGATATTGGTATCTGGCTGTCAGCAAATGCATTCCCTGGGGCCTACAGGTGCGGGGAGAGCAGAAGAGGGAGACTGGAAAATGTCAGAGCAAACTTAAGTAACTGCAATGTCTGTTTTCTGAAACACTTTCAGGTATTTTCCCAGAAACTCATTACCCCAGATTCATTCAGAAGGTGAGCTGCTTTGGTCTCTAGTTTTATGAAATCTGGACTCAAGTATCAAGAATAAAACTTCTAGGCATGAGTTTGAGTGTGTGCCATATTTTGGTCCTAGAATGTGTCCTTTTCCAGCTACTGTAATTTGTTGGCTGACTTTAAATGACTGCATGTAAATGTTTAGCTGCAGTTAAGGGGGGGAGCAGTTATTCAGGCCACGTCTACACTAGCAGACTTACAGCTGCACTGCTGTAAGATCGCTCGTGTAACTGCTCTATGCGGATGGGAGACGGCTCTCCCGCCAACATCATAAAACCACCTCCACAAGCAGCAGTAGCTACGATGGCGGGAGAAGCTCTCCTGCCGATATAGCGCTGTGCACACTACCACTTATATCAGCAAAACTTGCGTCACTCAGGAAGGTGGTTTTTCTCACACCCCCGAGTGACATAAGTTTTGCCAATATAAGTGGTAGTGTAGACACAGTCTCAGAGAACAAGAGTCGTTAAACATTCGGTTTCACTGT
Organism: Dermochelys coriacea; assembly: GCF_009764565.3. Classification (NCBI taxonomy): domain Eukaryota; kingdom Metazoa; phylum Chordata; order Testudines; family Dermochelyidae; genus Dermochelys; species Dermochelys coriacea. Next base: position 348,513,023 of record NC_050068.2, on the reverse strand, counting down.
ACCACCTTGTGCTTTGATCTTACCAGAACTTGCAGGGTCAGGTCAGTATTGGGGTGGAATATCTATTGGAAACACCGACAGTTGTGCAAGCGCTGGGGGTGTTATTCCCACTGACTCTGCCCACAGTCAGTTGTCTCATCTGGTGGTAGTGGCTGCTATGCTGCTGGACAAGCAGCTCTTTCAGATGAGTCATAAAACTGATGGCCACAACTGGTGCAGTTTAAACCAAGCTTCCATTTAAAAAAAAAGTCTTAGACACCAAAAATGTGCTCGGCATCTCCAAGGCACACGAGCCTGGTTACAGTCTGTTCTTGAATTTCTGCTGCTGCTCAGAGTGAAGACTGAGCAGAGCCACACTGACTTTCACTGCTGTTGCTGGGGAAGCCATTGTGTCCAGCTCTGGGCACCACACTGTAGGAAATTGACCAAAAGCTGGTCAATTTCATGCTGCTGGTGCTTTTGGAAAGCTCTGAGCTGCAGCAGAGGCAGGCACTGGAACTCACTGGGGTAGGACCCAGAAATGGACACTGGAGGAGGGGTCAGACAAACAGATGTCTCCCCATTGCAGCAGCCAGACAGCAAAGGGAGAGGTAGACTAGTGGACACCTTCACTCTTTGCAGTAACTAGCAGGTTCTGGAGTGGGAGGCTGGAAAGAGCGAATGGAAATGCTCCTTCTCTGTACAATAATAACCAGGTGGGACTTGGAAGGGGGAAGAGATTCAGATTTATCAGACACTGACTGTCAAGATGCTGATGTAAAAGATGGAGCTTCTTGTAGGAATCCCATCACCTTTCCCATTCTCATTAGTGATGAAAAAAATCTTATTGCCTTCTGGTTACTAGCCTAGTCATTTTCTCAAGTCTTGGTCTTAGTGTCTTTGATCTGAGGTTCAGATGGCCTAAAGAGATCAGTGGCTGAAGGTGCTTTGGTTCAGTGTATTAATAACTTTGAAAAATCTAGTGATAATAATGGATTTACTTCAGTGATTGTGGGGAATGGGTGTTTTGTAAGACTGCTCGTGGGGGCCTGGTAGCTCTGTAGGAAAGGCCCTCTAAACAGGCAAGGAATCATTGTTGTCTATATGGCATTTAATGGCATTTTTCTCCTTTTTTCTGCCAAAGATTCTCAAGGATGGTGGCCTACTGTCCCCCATCATCACCCGGCTAATGAACTACTACTTCTTCTCAAGAGGGTGAGTTGGTGTTCTGAGCACTACACACACTGTAGGGGACAACCCTGTTGTGACAAATGTATAGATTAGTTAGGAATCTAACCCAGGAAACACTCACTTGTATAAAAGTATTAAGTCATGTGTCCTCTATACAGGCTGTAGTTACTAGATGGCTACTTGTTCACACACACTTGAGCATGTTTCATCTGGTAGAGGACAGTAGCTCACTGTCGTTCCATCCAGTTCATCGGTGGTAGGTGGATGTACCATATAATGGTGAAGATATTCTGAAGTTGAGACAGACTTCACTTGGAAGCACTGTTAATGTCTAAACAACTTATTTTCCTTTCTGACCCTGTGCCTTACACTTGGTCCCACAACATTGTCCTAAGAAAACTAGAAAAATGTGGTTTAGATGAAATTACTATAAAGTGGATGCAAAACTGGTTGAAAGACTATTCAGAGTCATTATCAATAGTTCAGACGGGGAGTGGGGAGCAAATGTATCTATTGGGGTCCCATAGGGGTCCAGTACTATTCAACATTTTCATTGATGAATTGCATAATGGAATGGAAAGAATGTTTATAAAATCTGTGGCTGACACCAAACTGGGAAGTGTTGCATGGACTTTGGAGGACAGTATTAGAATTCAAAACGACCTTGACAAACTGGAGAATTAGTTTGAAATCAACAAGATGAAAATCAGGAAAGACAGGTACAAAGCAGGAAGGAACAATCAAATGCACAATTACAAAATGGGGAATAACTAGTTAGGTGGTAGTACTGCTGAAAAATAGCTGTGGGTTATATTGCATTACAGACTGAATGAACCAATAATATGATGCAGTTGCAAAAAAAACTAATATCATTCTGGGGTCCAATAACAGAAGTGTCGTATGTAAGACATGGGACGTGATTGTCCTGCACTGCTCAGCATTGGTGAGGCCTCATCTGAAGAGCTGTTTCCAGTTCTGGGCACCACACTTTAGGAAAGGTGTGGACAAATGGGAGAGTCCAGAGGAGAGCAACAAAAATGGTTAAAGGTTTAGAAAACCTGATCTATGAGGAAAATATAAAAACCTGAGCATGTTTAGTCTTGGGAAAAGATGTCTGGCGGGGGGTGGAGGAGGAACCTGATAAGTGGTCAAATATGTTGAGGTTTGTTATAAAGAGGACGGTGATCAGTTGTTTTCCATGCCCACTGAAGGTAGGACAAGAAGTCCTGCAGCCAGGGAGATTTAGGTTAGATATTAGGAAATACTTTCTAATTATAAGGGAGGTTGTGGAATCCCTGTCATTGGAGGTTTTTAAGAACAGGTTGGACAAGCATCTGTTAGGAGTGCTCTAGATTTACTTGGTCTTGCCTCAGTGTATGGCGCTGGAGTAGATGACTTTTCAATGTCCCTTCCAGCCCTATATTTCTATGATTCTTAAAGGTGCTGCCTGCAAACAACAAATATAACTTCTTTAAAGACACATCAGTCAGGACTTGGAACAGGAAAAGTGGAGAGGGAATCCCAGGATTCTCTCATCTGTAGCCACGCAGAGTTGCGGTTTAAGCATTAGGCGTGAAACCTTCACCTTCCTGAAGTCAGTGGCAGTTTTGCTATTGACTTCATTAGGGTCAGGATTTCACCCTAGGTTCAAAATGCCTAGATCAGTGCTCTCCAACCTTTTTACGCACAAGATCACTTTTTGAATTTCAGATCAACCCAGGATCTGCACTCCCCTTTCCCAAGGCCCCAGCCCGCTCACTCCATTCCCCCCTCCCTCCGTCGCTCGCTCTCCCTCGCCCTCACTCACTTTCACCGGGCTGGGGCTGAGGGGTTTGGAGTGTGGGAGGGAGCTCTGGGCTGGTGCAATGTGTTGGGGTGCAGGAGAGGGTGAGGAGAGTGGGTTCTGGGAGGGAGTTTGGTACAGGAGGGGGCTCCAGGCTGGGGTGTGAGGCGCTTACCACAGGCAGCTCCTGGTTGAAGGTGTATGCTGCTCCCGGAAGCGGCTGGTTGCTGGCAAGTCTCTGCAGCCCCTGGGGCGGAAGGGGGGCAGCGGGTTGCCATGCACTGCCTGCCCCCACAAGCGCCGCCCCCGCAGCTCCCATTGGCCGGTTTCTGGCCAATGGGAACTTTAGGGATGGTGCTGGGGCCAGGGCTAGCTCATGGAGCCACCTCATCCCCAACACAGCATGGAGATTAGAGAACCACAGCTGGTTTTTACACTAGTACAATGCTGTTGTACTTGGTTTTCCAGCACTGCATGGGGAACAACAAAATTACTGTCTTCTCCCACAAATAATTCATTGAAATTAGAACAAATATTTCTGTTCATATTAGATGCTATGAAACACCTTTCCTTCTCCACTTTGGGATCACTGCTAAATTTGACACGGTTCTTTTAATTTGGATAATTTGGGGTGCTCCAAGAGTGTGTATTTTACAAACGAATCTTGTAATCATTTGACGCTTTTGCCCTGAAACTAGTTTTTGTGTCTGGCGTTAAGTGGCGTTGTATCCTGTTTATTACAGGAGGGGATATGTGCTGTAAAGATCTTCATGCCTCTCTGAATTTTTTTTCAGACTTGGAGCAGTCTTTGGTCCGTATACGCAGCCTTCAGCTGTGGAATACTGGGACATGTGGACTGCAATCCGGACAAATGATGGAAACCTTGTTGTTGACAGGTATGTTGCTCTCTAATTTCCTTGTCTGTTGATGTCTCTCACCAGCTCATCCCTGTATTTCCAAACTGAGAGCCACGGAGCACTTACTGGTGGTCTGCAGAGAGCTGCCTGGTCACAAAAGAACACAAGAGTGGCCAATGCCTGTTGCTTCATGGGAATAAACAAAACGGCATTTATCGAGTGATCCATTACCTGTCGTCCAGTCACAGCTTCTGGCAGTCAGAGGCTTAGGGACACATGAAGCATGGGGTTTTTCATCTTGGCTAATAACTATTCTCCATGAACTTATCTAATTTTTTTAACCCAGTTATACTTGTGGCCTTCACAACATCCCCTGGCAAGGAGTTCCACAGGTTGACTCTGCATTGTGTAAAGTAGTACTTCCTTACATTAGTTTTAAACCTGCTGCCTATTAATTTTATTGGGTGGTTCTTGTGTTATGTGAAGGGGTAAATTACACTTTACTTACTTTCTCCACCCCAGTCACAATTTTATAGGTCTCTTTCATATCCCCCCCCCACACCAGTCGTCTCTTTTCTAAGATGAACAGTCCCAGTCTTTTTAATCTTTCCTTCTGTGGAAGCTGTCCCGTTCCCCCATTTTTTTTTGTCCTTCTTTGTACCTTTTCCAATTCTAATATCCTTTCTGGAGATGAGGCGACCAGAACTGCACACACAGTTTAAGGTGTGGGAATGGCACAGATTTATACAATGGCATTATATTTTGTCATCTTATCTATCCCTTCCCTAATGGTTCCTAACATTCTGTTAGCTTTATTTGACTGCCGCTGCACATTGAGAAAATGTTTTCAGAGAACTATCCAAGATCTTTCTTGAGTACTAACAGCTAAATTAGACCCCCATCATTTTGTATGTATAGTTTGGATTATTGTTTTCCAATGTGCATTACTTCACATTTATCAATAGTGAATGTCATCTGCCATTTTGTTGCCCAGTCACCCAGCTTTGTGAGATCCCTTTATAAGACTTCTCAACCAGCTTTGGACTTAACTATCTTGAGTAATTTAGTATCATCTGGAAACTTCGCCACATCACTGTTTACCCTCTTGTCCAGATCATTTATGAATATGTTGAACAGTACAGATCCTTGGGGGGGCCTTGTTATTTACTTCTATCCATTTTGTAAACTGACCATTTATTCCTGCCCTTTCTTTTCTATCTTTTAACCCGTTACTGATCCATGAGAGGACCTTCCCTCTTATCCCATGACTGCTTACTTTGCTTAATTGCCTTTGATGTGAGACTTTGTCAAAGGTTTTCTGAAAGTCCAGGAACACTGTGTCAGCTAGATCCACCTGTCCCCATGCTTGTTGACATCCTCAAAGTATTCCTATAGATCGGTGAGGCATGATTTCCCTTTACAGAAACTATGTTGGCTTTTTCCCAACATAGCATGTCCTTGTGTCTGATCATTCTCTTCTTCAATATAGTTTCAACCAATTTGCCCTGGTACTGATGTTAGGTTTACCTGCCTGTAATTGCCAGGATGGCCTCTACAGCCTTTTATAAAAATTGGCCTTACATTCATTACCTTTTAGTCATCTAGTATAGAGGCTGATTTAAATGAAAATTTACATACCACAGTTAGTAGTTCTGCAATTTCACATTTGAGTTCCTTCAGAACTCTTGGTTGAATCCCCTCTTGTCCTGGAGACTTATTACTGTATATCAATTTGTTCCAAAACCACCTCTGTTGACACCTCAATCTGGGACAGTTCCTCAGATTTGTCACCTAAAAAGAATGGCTCAGGTCTGGGAATCTCCCTCACGTTCTCTGGAATGAAGACTGATGCAAAGAACTAATTTAATGTCTCCACAAGGCTTTGTCTTCCTTGAGCCCTCCTCCAGGCAGTGAAGGAAGAGCATGAATACCTGTAGAAATAGCTGGAATCAAGGACGAGAGACCAGCCTATCATCTGTACTAGTCAATGTAGCTGTTGGCATGTGGATGTTGCACAGCTGTAAATGGGATTGAGGTTTGGAGAGGAGATGGGCCATGCACTTGTGAATGGGGAGGGGAGGAGGTGGTTCACAGGAAGATCTGAGGCATGGTCCACACTGTGAAAGAGTTTGACAAGCTCTGCTCTATAGGAGTGGTAAAATTGCATGAGCATTCCTGTGGATGATGGAAAATACCGAAGTGTGGTCTGGGGGCCAGGAATGCCCGAGATCTAGCTCTGCTCCTGACTTTTTCTGTAGCTTTGGACAAGTCAATTTTAAACTAGCCCAAGGGGGGAAACGGGCTTGTGCTTTTTTTCTTTTTCTTGAGCATGTATGATGTAGCTTGACTTTATTTTTCTTCAGAATAAGTTAGGGGGTTCCTACTTTGAATATCGACTGCCAAGTTTTGTCCTCTCTGATTTGGTTGGAGGCTTTTCTTGGACAACACAGAGATGTGGAGTGGGAGCTCTTTTGGCTCTCAGTTTAATCAGTAACAGGGAAGGGAGTATTAAATCATCAACGGAGGAGCTGTTCTTCCAGCTGTTTGTTCAGCAGGTGTTTGAGTCAAATAAGTGTTAATGAATGGAAACAAGCAAAAGTTGTAATCAGAATAAAAATCACCTCCCTTGTCGGTTAATTGGATTTCACTTTTGTGGTATCTTTGGCATAAATCTACTAGTTCTCCAGTCATGCCTAGTGTCTTCTAGGAAAAATGTAACCTCTTCCCCAAAACCCCCACAAGAAAAATACCCTTTTTATTAATAAAATTAGTAATGATACCTTTCAGGCCTTCAGTATATATAATGAGGGAACAAAACAGGGGAGAAACCCAATGACTTTTTCCTCTGCTGCTGCTCTTTAACTTCTGTCTCATTTTCTAGATCTAAAGAAGGGGGCTAATACATACTTCACTCCTGTGTAGAGAGGCTGTGATGGGGAATATGCCAGGGTCTGTAATGCACTTTGAAGATGTATTAAGTAGGATGACAAGAGGGTAGAGGGAAAAACAACCCAAGTAGCAAATTTGCACCTGTACTAGCTTGTGTGTGTGTGTGTGTGTGTGTAGCTGGAGTTCTGTACACTTGGCACATGCATTGCAATATATTCCTGTCGTGTCTCCTTAGCATGCAACTTGATTCAGCATTTTAACAAGAAATTCAGTGCAGAAATCTCTCCTGTAGCATTACGACTGAAAGTTCATCGTGCATTTCCTTTCTCAGCTGAACGTTGCTTTGTCACGGTGTCTGCGTTGCCCATCCCTGCTGCAGTGTACTGCGTGCCTCCATTGCTGGAGGATGGAAGAACCAGACTAACTCTCTTAATTATGACCCAGATAGATTGCCTTCAATAAACAGAAACTGGCTATACGGCAATTGGCTGTTTATAGTAACTCTAGCTTCTTTTAGTAGGATTTGAGCCCTGACCAAACGAGGAGGGTGAAAGAGGATTATTGGGATTGGCCCAGATGGCTGCATTAACCAGCCTTGCTAGTTAAGACCAATGCAGACAAGACAAGGCAGGGATGGGATCAGAGTGGGTTTTGTGAGCCAGGTTCATAGTCTAGAAACCCCATTCATATCTCCTATCCTGTGTTAGGCTACTGAGAACTTTCCGTGGATTTTGGCTGATCGTGATGTGGATTTTGCACTCCCTGGCGCGGTATGTTCAGTAAACCTAACTAATGTGGATATCCATGCTTGGATGGGTCTCTGCAACCAGAACAACTGGAAACCTTGTTTTTTAAATGCAAGCTTTAGTTCCTGTAAGAAAATGGTGTGGCCCTCGTAAAACAGCATTGCAGCTCTTAGATCGAGAGCCACGGATCTGAGGAGCTGGCTGTCACTGAGAGGAGGGGGGCTTAGAAGTATTTGGAGTTAAAGTTGTAACAGTAAGATAGAGAGAGCCAAATATTATGATATTTCCTCTCTCATGTGCCCTCTCCCTATGAAGGTGCCTTACTACCGTGTCCTCTTCTGTAGTAAACTGAAACCACTTCCTACCTAGGTGAAAAGGCAACACAGAATCTAGTGTACTGCCTGTAATATGAACCCCAGAGTTTTCAGATCTGACTGTCTGCGACTCAGTTTCCTCCATTCAGACAGTACAAGAATGCCAGCACAGTAGAGAGATCTCATTTCAGATGTTGGATTCCTAGTTTTGCATTGACGGCTGGAATAGAGCACTTCGGGGTTTTTTAAAGCAGCCTCGTGGTAACCAAGAGCTGTGAGGTCAGTTACTGCCCTCAGCCTGCAGCCCGGGGGCGTGTGAGGAGGGAGTTCGTGCTTCACAGTGGTTATCAAGCTGCATATGTGGATATAATGGTTGAGTCTTGTACATTTAAAAGCAGGTTTGTACGTCTGTAATGTAGAGCTAAAGTACTTCAGCAGGGTAGGTTGGTAACATAATCCCCATTTACTGTTGGTATAACTGAGGCCCAAGGTCCAGTCCCATGACTTGGGCCAGGTCTATGCTACAGAGTTAGGTCGATATAAGGCAGCTTCTGTCGACCTAATTACAATGGTGTACGTGCTGCAGCCTTGCTCCTGCTGATGTAAGTGCCCAACTACACCGACATCGTAACTCCACCTCCACGAGAGGCGTAGGGCTTATGTCGGTGTAGTTAGAGCGACACAGTATCTGTGTAGACTCTGTGGGTTACCTACAATGGCTGTTGGCTGTCCCATTCTTGTCAATTTCATGGCACCCTGCTGGAGCTGTGAAATTGATAGGAAAACCAGGTTCCCAGCTTGGGCTGTCACCCCGGGGTAGGTGGGGACCTCCAGCTTAGAGCCTAGCTGCTGCTGCTGGGCTCTCTACGCCCGACCAGGCTGCTCCCCAATCTCCCTGTTCTCCGCTAGGCTGCTGCCTGGACTCCTGGCTCCGGCTCCGAGCTGGGCTGCCATCCTGGCTCCGAGATGGGCAGCTGCCCAGGCTCTCTGTTCCCTGCTCGGAGCCCGGCTGCACTGAGGCTCCTGACTCCCTGCCGGGAACCCGGCAGCCACCTGGGTTCCGGGTATGGAGCTCCCTGCCGGGAGCCTGGGTGGCTGCCGTGCTTCCAGCAGGGAACCGAGAGGCTAGGGGGGCAGAGAGGCTAGGGGGGGCAGCTGAACTCCCAGCGGGGAGCTGCATGTGGAGCTGCGAGCCCCTCTTAGGTCAGTGAAAGCGCTCCTGGTGAGGACGCGCAGCACCGACAGAAGGAGGGTAGTGTGGACACGAACCACTGCAGTAATTACTGGGGTGGTTGTAAGTCGACCTAACATAGGTTTACTTAAGTTTGCAGTATAGACAGGCCCTCAGTCACTGGAATGTGCTGCCTCCCCACTTCTACACAAAAAGGAAGTGGCTACTACATTATACTTCGCCTCTGGGCAGCAATCTTGGCCAAGACACTTAGAGCTTTAGGAGCACAGGATTTGCCATACGGGAACACACTATGGAGCCTTCTGATGTGGTATCTTGTCTCCAGCAGTTTTCCTTATTTCCTGCTTTGGATGTAGGCACATTTCCCCACCTCAGCTGCTGCTTCATCCCTGAGCCACCTGTCAAATAATGTTCCTAGTCAGTTGTGCTCTGAACGGCTTGTGGGAGAATCAGAGGCCAGTGACTTGCAGTCCAAACTGAGGAAGGCCAGGAGCAGATGGGGCTGATTGTAACACACAGAGGAGAAAACACACTTTCTACCCACACCTGGTGTAATCTCTCCTCTGAAATGTTTTAACACTAATTAGACGCTGTGTACTTGGCAGAATCACCCACTTGCATTTTGTACAATGGGAGACTGTGCAGCCTGTTTGGGATTTTTAACTTTTTGTATCAAATTGTTGGGCCCCTTTCTAAGGGCTCAGTAAAAATAATCTGCAGAACTGCCTGAGCTGGGCTCAGGGAAGAAAGATGCTATTGTGGTTCAAATACAGAACTGGGTGTGAGGAGACCCAGGCTCTGCCAAAGAATCATTTTGTGACCTTGAGCAAGTCACTTGTGACTGGATGCTTCAGAGGTGCTGAGCACCCGTGCCTCCCATTGAAGTCAGTAGGAGCCAGGGGAGCACAGCAACCCTGCAAATCAGGCTGTTATATGCTTTGTGTGAAATGTAGGGGCTAATGCCTACTTTACAGGGGAGTTGTGTGGTTGGTTGTAAAGGGCTTCATGATCCTTAGATGGAAATGGAAAGTATCCTTCTTATTATAGCACGTCTCTTCAGGCAGAAAATGGAGAGGAATCTTCCTGGCCTGGAGAACTAATGCTCGATGTGGCTCAGCAGAATTCAGTGGAGGGAAGCTTTGGTCTCAGTCCAGTCCTAGTGGACACATGACCACACCACACCACTTGGCATCCCCATGGCAATCTCAGCAGAGAGACCAAGGCCTGTGTGGCCCTGGAGACAGAAGTTCCCTCTCCCATTTAGAGTTGGTTTCTCTGGGGCAGGGTTGAGACGTGTTCTCTGAGCAGTAAGGGGGAAGCTTGCACCTGTTCTGGGGACAGAAGAGTTCAGTCTCCAGGCCTCTGAATCCAGCAGCTTTCACCCGCACTATGGAATCGTGGGGAGAGGCGAAGAGAGGAAAATACTGCATTTCACTTGCTGCTTTACGCAGCCTGTCCAGGTAACTGACACAGATTCCCACTCTGATTCTGTGCTGCTGCTGGATGACATGATTGTGGGCAGGTCTTTACTGCTAATCCTTGTTCGACCAATCCTGAAAGCGTAGGCTTAAAATGTCCCTTTGTTTGATCAAGCCCTGTCATCTCTCTAATCAGTCACTTGTTCTTTAGTATTTTACAGTATATAAATCAAAGAAAGAAGCACAGAGACCGTTGGATTGGGGCTCTGACATCCACCACTGTTCCATGTAAGTAGTAAGTAGTTTCCTCTGAGTTATTAGTTTGGGGAAACACCTTGACCAGTGTCTATCCGGCCTGCGGAGTCCAAGCCTCCAAGCACGGCACTTGATGTATGACCTTTCCACTTTCACACTGGGACCAGCCAGGATTTTAGTCCCATGTGACACTGGAGCGTATCTTTGCTCCCTTGCAGGACTGTGCCGTACAGCTTGGATTTTTTTCTACACGTCCTTGTTGGAGTTGCCAAATGCAGGGACTGGTACCCAAGGGCCGTTGAAGTTTTGGAGTGGCCAGGGTGTCAGCCCTGCTTTCTGTCTATTGCAAGTTATAAATGCTGTGGCAGAAGTGAGTTCTTGGAAGGGATTTGAATGAGCAATGGGGACGATTTGGTGAAATAGTTTAGGGAGGCCAGTAGTGTGGACGAATGCACAACGTGAGTGGGAGAAGGGAACAAAGGCTGGCAGCAGTGGTTCAGGGAGGGGAATGAGTGATAGAGCCTGGAGTATGAGGATAAGGAGCTTGAACTTGGGGCATTGGGGAGCCAGTGGCAGAATTGTAACCAGTGTAATTCTTGTCTAAGCCAATTCCTTTGAGGCACTTTGGATCCTATTGCAGATCTCTAACACCTATTGGGGGTGTCAGGTTTACCGCTGAAAAGCCTAGGCACTCCTCATACTTGGGAGACTCTTTAGGCCCCCAGAGAAAGGCTGGGTGCTGTTTGGGGTGGAGATGTTCATTTCAAAGGAACCTGCCTTGAAGATAGAGAAGCATCTTCAATCTCCTATGACTTCCCCATATAGAGCTTCCTGTGACTTTATTATAGGTCATTGGTTTAATCTGATTAGCCTTGTTACATGGGGAGGGGGAGGCGGGAGCTTGCTGAGACAGTTGCTTAGCTGTGTGTAATGTGCTTTGGGGAAGGACAGCTTGAAGAAATAGGAACGTTACAATCCAATTTAGTGTATTGTCATTCCCTGCCTTCAGCTGCTCTGTTAAACAGCTGCAATGTCATCCCCCAGCCCCATGAGATGGCTGCATTTCAGTGAAGGGTGGAGAACTTCTGTGAACCCCCACATCTACCTCAGAGGATTTGAGATCCAAGGGGAAAAGGGCTAGAGCAGTGCAAAGTATAAGGGAGCTGCCCTTGGCATGGAAAAATGAGATTCCCTTATGGCTCCGGGTGAGCATCTGAAGCTGCTCACGGCATGGAAATGAACTCTTTAACTAGGGCTGATGAGGTTAGGCCTGTGCTGTGCATAGGTTTGGTACCAGCACTATCATGGTTGGGGGGAGACTTTTTTTTTTTTTAACTGATTCCAGTTAAAGCAGTAAAACCCCTAGTGACCACAGCTGCGTTGGTGTAAAGGTGCCTTAGGATGGTATAACTTGCTCTCATGAATAAGCGTATAGCTCAAGAAGGCACCTTTATACCAATAACTGCACCCACCCTAAGGGGGCTGTGCTGCTTTAACTATATTGGTATGAAGTGTTTACAGTCTGTACAAGCAGACAAGCCTTTAAGAGCCTGACTTTCCTCTTCAGCGTGCAAGGGTCTCTCTTGAGGTTTCACTTGTGTGCAGTCTCTGTGCTCGGCCCAGGCTTGCATGTTACCCTTTGACTATCTAGGGGGAAACTGTAAGGCCCATGTCTGACACAATCAATCCCGTCACTTTCAGGAGCACTGAACTCTCACCCCCCCCCACATGCTATGCTATAGCTGTGTGCCAGATGCCTGCTGGGCTGGCCATGGTTCCTGGCTACCGCACAACCTAGTGAAAAATACCCCACTCAGACTGGCTGTAAACACTCATTGTGCCTTTTTGAGAATATGCTTCCAAGGCAGAAAGGTTTTCACATCTCCAGTGGCTGCTGGCTTTCATGAGGGATTTCTTGCATGGGTAAAGGTACTGTGCATGTGGACAACTTGGTGGATGGAAGCTGTTTGTGTTCTTCCCGTTTGCAGTGCATCTAATCTATGGGCCCTTGGATCCTGTAAATCCATATCCAGAGTTTCTTCAGCTCTACAGGTAAGTCTCATGGCCACATTTTAGGCACAGCTAGAGACTGATTTTTGATGCAGTGAAAGCACTGGAAGTCACTGGTTGCTGTGGTAGTTTCAGCACGTTGCAGAACATCACTCATTTTAGATGACTTGAGTTTAGGATCCGAACTAATCATCCGTTTGAAAATGACAGCGTTAGACTTTTCTTCATCTCTGTATGAGATCATTAAACTGTTCAGTGTTTCAGTGCGTAACCAGGAATAACTGGAAATCTCCCACTGCTGAATGTGAATTTGAAAGAATCTGTCAAGGGGAGATGAGAGTTCCAGTCTGGCGTGGATTCAATTAAGGAATAGGTTTGGGGTAAACTATAGTCTGAGCACGATCTTAAATTTGTAATTGATCTAATGGCTAGGATTAAGTAAAACCAAGCCTGAAAAATTTGAGATCTTTGCTATAAACAGCTCTCTTCCTGGGGTGGTTTCTGGCAGCGGACGCTTTAGTTGGGCTCTCACTCAGTCTAAGGGACATTTGACCACACTAGAACCCATGTGGTGTATCATCAAACTATAGCCCATACTGTATGGCAATGGTTCTCAACAGGCTGCATAAAAAGCACAGCAAAGCGAGTACAAACTAGGGCTGTCTATTAATCGCAGTACAATACCAATTGAAATGTATTAAATATTTTTATTTCAATTACAATACAGAATACAAAGTGTACAGTGAAAAGAAAAGGAGGACTTGTGGCACCTTAGAGACTAACAAATTTATTAGAGCATAAGCTTTCGTGAGCTACAGCTCACTTCATCGGATGCATTTGGTGGAAAATGCATCCAATGAAGTGAGCTGTAGAGCATAAGCTTTCGTGAGCTACAGCTCACTTCATTGGATGCATTTTCCACCAAATGCATCCGATGAAGTGAGCTGTAGCTCACGAAAGCTTATGCTCTAATAAATTTGTTAGTCTCTAAGGTGCCACAAGTACTCCTTTTCTTTTTGCGAATACAGACTAACACGGCTGCTACTCTGAAACCTGTCTTTATTGTGAAAGTGCAACTTACAAATGTAGATTTTTTTTTTGGTTACATAATTGAACTCAAAAACAAAAGAATGTAAAACTTTAGAGCCTAACAAGTCTACTCAGTCCTACTTCTTGTTCAGCCAATTGCTAAGACAAACAAGTTTGTTTACATTTACAGGATATAATGCTGCCTGCTTTTTATTTACAATGTCACCTGAAAGTGAGAACAGGGATTTGCTCGGTACTTTGTAGCCAGCGTTGCTAGGTATTTACGTGCCAGGTATGCTAAACATTCGTATGCCCCTTCGTGCTTTGGCCACCATTCCAGAGGATATGCTGATGATGCTCGTTAAAAAAATGTGTTAATTACTTAGTGATTGAACTCCTTGGGGGAGAATTATGTCTCTTGCTCTGTTTTACCCTCATTCTGCCATATATTTCATGGTATAGCAGTCTTGGATGATGACCCAGCACACATTGTTTGTTTTAAGAACATTTTCACTGCAGATCTGACAAAATGGAAAGAAGGTACCAATGTGAGTTTTCTAAAGATAACTACAGCACTTGACCCAAGGTTTAAGACTCTGAAGCACCTTCCAAAATCTGAGAGGGACAAGGTGTGGAATATGCTTTCAAAAGTCTTAAGAGCAACACTCCAATGTGGAAACTACAGAACCTGAACCACCAAAAAAGAAAATCAACCTTCTCCAGGTGGCATCTGACTCTGATGATGAAAATGAACATGTCAGTCTGCCTGCTTTGAATCCTTATCAAGTAGAACCCGTCATCGGCATGGACGCATGTCCTTTGGAATGGTGGTTGAAGCATGAAGGGACATTTGAATCTTTAGCACATCTGGCATGTAAATATCTTGCAATGCCGGCTCCAACAGTGCCATGCAAATGCCCATGCTCACTTTCAGGTGACATTTAAACAAGAAGCAGGCAGCATTATCTCCTGCAAATGTAAACAAATTTGTTTGAGCGATTGGCTGAACAAGAAGTAGGACTGAGTGGACTTGTAGGCTCTAGTTTTACATTTTGTTTTTGAATGCAGATTTTTTTGTACATAATTCTATGCAAGTTCAACTTTCATGATAAAGAGATTGCACTACAGTACTTCTATTAGGTGAACAGAAAAATACTATTTTTTTTTACAGTGCAAATATTTGTAAAAGTGAGCGCTCTACACTTTGTATTCTGTGTTGTAATTGAAACCAATATATTTGAAAATGTAGAAAACATCCAAAAATATTTAAAGAAATGGTATTCTGTTTAACAGTGTGATTAATTGCGATTAATTTTTTTTAATCGCTTGACAGCTCTAGTACAAACTAAAATTTAATGCAGACAATGACTTGTTTATACTGCTCTACTATATTCACTGAAATGTCAGTACAATATTTATATTTAAATTGATTTTTTTTTGGCACAGTGCCTGGCAAAATCACAGCGTATAAAAGCATGCAGACTACGTGGGTGATGATGTAATGCCCATGCTAATGGAGTTACCCCTTTGTTTAAGAATGGCCACACAGGATCACAAGATCTTATTGCAGTTGTAGGGACCACTCCACCTCTTGGAGCAGTCTTGAAGCCTAGTCTGATTACTTGTCTCTATTCCAGTGCCTGTTCTCTATTGAGCATTCAGTTACTAGCTGTTCTATTCTTTCAACAGGAAGGTGCTTCCCATGTCTACAGTCTCTGTTCTAGATGACCATATTAGCCACTATCCACAACTTGAAGATCCTGTAGGCTTCCTGAATGCATATTTGAACTTCATCAACTCCTTCTGAGCAGCTGTGGTCTTTCCCTCAAAGGTGTTTGGGAAAGTTCCTGCTTTTATTTCCAGACCGGACACTTAACTTTCCTGTTCTGTGCAGAATGATCTTTGGGTATGTTAGACTGCTGCATCTGTGAAAGGAACTGAACCTTTGGACACTGGGAAGGATTAACTTAGAGGGAGTTGTGAAAGACACTGTGAACATACTGATAGTAGTTCTGGTCCTGGGCCAGAGGGTGCAGTTGGGAACTAGTGGCAAGGAGGAGGGATGGCACTGCTAATCATGCTATTCCAAGACTCCTTCCCTGTCCTAGTGGCCAGAAGCAGCCCAGCCTCTTCCAGGATGCCAGTAACCCATTTGCAACCATGTGCCAATTAGCTTGTTTCCAGAACAGTAAGTGGCACAGTAGAGCTTTCTCTTCTCTGAAAGTGCATTTAACTGAGCTACTGTACAGACAAGTTTTAAAAGGGGAAAATATCCACATTTTAAAGATGTGAACTAGTAATTAGTTGTCAGGCATGGTTACCTAATTCTAATTCTTCATTTGAAGGGCTTGTCTACATATTAACTATACTGCTCTAGTTGGGGCAGCAAAATCCTCTTGTGTGAATAGTTATACGGGGGTATGAGCACTTATCTTGGTAGAACTGTCTACAGAAGGGCTTTTATTGGCACAGCATCTCCCCTGACTAGCCCAGTTATGCCAGTAAAATGTAAGTGTGGAACAGTCCTAAGAGGCAACTTTCCTTAACCACCTAACCACTTTTAGTAGTAGTCAACTCCATAATGTAATAATAAGGTGCAAATTAAATTGCATTGTAGCCTCACCAGTATATCATGGAAGAGATGTGCTCTACAGTGCCAGAATCAAGAGGGCTCTTTACTTGAAGTGTTAGATAAATTGTGTAGTATACACATAGCTTAACAATCCTAAAACTGATTGCCATTATTAAAGCAATAACTACCTAAAACCACAGGGATTTATAAAGTATTAAAAGAAAGTTTTAAAAAACCCAAAGTATGGGCTCTGTTGCATACAGAGGCTTTATGTGACCTCATACTGTGGAAAGTAGTATCTTTCCTAAAGAGTTGCAAGTCCTCCCCTTAGAAGGGACAGTGTTTAACTCAGTTTTAGGCTAAAGGGTCAGAGAGAAGGTTCAGAACTGAAGTCATGTCATACTTCCAAACTTTACTTATTTGTTCCAACACTGAAGTTGTATGCCTTTCATACAGCACCAGAGGCAGAAACATTACAAAATTGATTGTAAAGCCAAGTTGGGAGGACTGAGAACCACTGCTTTTTGCAACTGAACAGATTTCTAGTCACTAGCATCCCATCAAGAGGAAAGGTTTTCCAGTATAGGCTGCTTTGTGCTGTATTGAACTGAGATTTGTCAGTTGATACTATACTGTCAGTTGCTATGGCAAAACTTTTAATGATTCTATTTTATTAGAAACAACTTGAAAGTGGAATGATCAATGTTTATTTTCTGTTAATAAAAATCTGTTTTGACAAAAGTCTTAATTCCAGTTTGTTTTTATCCCCTATCAAGTCTTGTAAGGTCCACAGATGCAATCAGTCAGAGGAACATGAAACGGATGACCAGGGTGGGGGTGAGACCCAGCATTAAGTATGTTACAGAGACCAGCCAGAGCTGCCCTTTACTGCAACCTCATACAAAATGACAAAGAATAAAAACTCCATGCAGAAGGTCAGACAGGACAGAGCCAGGCTGTTTAAGATCCTTGAGGTGAAAATTCCCCAGCAGGTATTAAAAATAGCATGACTTAGCCTACAGAGGCCAAGATGACATCTACTGGTGTTTCATCCTTGCTCCTGACAGTCACCTGCATGGTCACTCCATCACCTAATGCCAACCTGGATCTCACCAGCACATCATAGCCACCTCTGTACACACCTGGGGACAAAGAGCAGGATTTTGAGTAGATTAACAATGAAATAGCTCCAGTAGTTACCCTTCAGTGACTCAAAGCCCAACCTGTGAACCTGACAGCTGTACAGCCATAGCCACCTACAGAATGGAGCAAATGCTTTCAGCCAAGTAACAACAAGATTCAGACAGACACACTCCTTAAAGACTGCTAATGTCAAATTCAGGTTTAAAATGTGTGACAGAGTGGATTAAACACAGGGCTACACCTGAAGCCCAGGATACTCCAAAGAGGTAGTGATCATTCCTGCTACATGCCCATAAGCAGAGCTGCTCTGGGTTCTGAGCCACAGCTGAGAAAGGAAGAGCCTGTCAGGACTCACTTGAGTCTTTCCTCCTACCACTGTGCCCCTTGAAACATTAAAGCAACCCTGGAGAATTAGCCATTTTCCTAAGGGTTAGGGCTCCATGCACAGAACTATGGATTGTGTTCCGCACCCTATATAATAGTCACTGTATATACAAACTCCCACTGGAGTCACCAGGAATTCTGTGCATGAAGCAGATTCAGAATCTGAGCCCTTAGAACTGGATACTATAGTTTTAAATGCAATTTTCTATTTTACTGTTAATAGCAGAATAAGAGTAGAAATAAGTTGAGTCTTTCCCATTTCATGTATCCCCAAAATGTAAGAGGAACAGGGAGTGTGCTCACCAAATAAGTGCCTGGAGTGTTAGGGCAAGTTTTTAGTGAGCAAGAAGATACACTAGGAAACTGAGAAGTGCTCTGGGGTGTTCTGGCCTGCCTGGAAAGCTACTGGAGATGGGTAGGGAGCTTAGTTTACGCATTTGACTGCAGGTTAGATCCTTTCAGAAGAGGGTTTAATACACTTCCTGCTGACAAAAAGCAGCAAGGAAAGAAAAGATGGAAAGGTCTAGGCTGAGGTGCACCTAACAGTATCCCGTAAAGGCAACATGCTGTTGTACATAGCTCTGTAATCCATTCTCTCTCAGTATTTGAAAACAATCTCTTGGTCCCCTGGAAATTTCAGTGTAATAAGTTTGTGTTGCAGAGGAGTATGGAAACAAACCCATCAGTGGTGGATGCTTACCAGCTAGATACAGCGTGTGGGAATTTTTGTTCTCTGGCACTTTATCTGACCTCTCACATGGCTGCATGCCCAGGAACTTGATGATGTTACCGACAGCTTCTGCAATGAGAGATTTAAAGAGGGGAAAAAAAAGGTTATTTTCACATAGTCTGTTAACATTTTGATGCTAAGTTTCCTGTGCAACTTTAATTCACAATTAGAGAACATGTTCTGAGCATGACTTAGAGTTTAGCCAATCTAGCTCATTAACTGGGGCGCGAAGCCTCAGGGACTTGCCAACCTTTCATTACCTCTTCCCCCATCACAAATAGTCACTGAAGAGTGCAACTTTTCCCCCCAGCCACTACTTTTCAGAGGGGAGGTGGGTGGGTTCCAAACCCATCATTGCAGCACACAGCCATGCAGCTGCCACACTATGGGTACTCAAATTTATCAGGCCCCAGAAGGATCTTTCTAAACTAGCATAAAAAGTCTTTTCCTGAACACCGCACATATTGTTTCTGCAGCTGGGCAGTGTCCCATCTGGGTTACCAAATAATTAGAGAGAAGGAATCATCTTACCATCAAGGGTTTTAATTGAATTGAGAGCAAAGGTTTCCTCTTTCTCAAAGTCATCTCCTACTTCCTCCCAGGCAGCTGCGAAGTTGGGCTTTAGGACCTTCTGAATATGATCTGACACTGTTACCTCCAGATCTTCCAGCTGGCAGAGAAACAAGGGAGAATTTGGGCTGCACAGAATCACACACAAAAGGATCTTCAGTTTATGGTACGTCTGCACTTCGAGCTGGAGGAGTAATTTCCAGCTTGGGCAGATGTACACACGCTAGCTCAGATCGAGCTAGTGCACTAAAAATAGCACTGCAGCCTCTGCGGCAGGACAGAGTAGCTGCCTGAGTACATCCCCAGTGGGGACTATACTCAGGGCGGCTAGCCCATCCCGCTGCTCACACCACCACAGCAATATTTTATTTTTACCTCACTAGCTTGACAGAGTTCACACACACATCTATCGCAGCTGCAGATGTCACCTCCAGCTTGAAGTGCAGACATAGGCTTACAGAGCGGGGAGGAAGACAGCAGCATAGGATATAGTTATGACTGGTACAGGCCCAGTACACTAGACTCATTTCAGAGAACAGCTGCAGTTTAAGCTGTGTATGAAGGCCCTAGAAAGTAGAGGCAAAGTAATGCTTGTGGGATTTATTAGCAAGACTTGAGACTTTGAAACAAATGTCAGCGAAATGAGCTCCCTAGCCGAGGTGCCATCCAAGAAGCATGCTTAATTACTACAACTGGAGGACACGTTTTAGATCCTATTATAAAACTAGGGGAAGTTACCTTGCAAGAAGCCAAGAGCACAAGAGAAGACTTCAACTCCCCAAAGCCTGAGGAGTTACTTTGTATGCCAACACATGCACCTCACTGAACAGAGAGTCAAAGCCACAGGGAGCTTCTAATGTAGAATGCAGACATGACACAAGAGTGCAGGCTAACAAAATAGGGTGGGGAGGGTTGGACAGGGTCACACAAATAAGATGAACAAAGTACACGTAAATGGAGTCACCGCACAAAGATCTGGCAGAAGTGAGGTTTTAGGAGGCATCTGAACAAGGCAAAGGGTGAACAGCTGGAACGATTTTGGGATGGTGTTCCAGGCAGGAGAGTAGCAGAAAAGAGTGGGGGGTAGGGAAGACACAAAAGGAGACTATGGCAGAGTGATCAGAATCCCACAGAGACAGGAAGACACACACACTTTAGGTGCAGCAAACAAGACTGAACTTACCACATATTCATCGTCATAGCCATCGTCCTCTGGCACCCCTGTGTTTGGGTTGCAGTCTCGGACTGTAAATTTCATTGTGCAGCTGAAAGTACAAGCGACTGGGAAAAGGGGAGAGAATCAGGAGCACGTAGTTTCTTTTGTCTAAACTGAGTGCTGAAGCTCTCCTTTCCCATAAAGGGAATAGCAATAGCACCATACCAATGATCTCCTCCCCAAGATAGAGATGTAGCAGGTTCCCCAGGTAGCCTGGGAATTAACACCACAATTTAAAGAGAGAGTTTATTGGGGAATTTTACACTAAATTTAGGGTGAGGGAAGTTTCCCAGACAGGGAATGTGCAGGAATTAAAGCACATTGGGACCAGCCAATGCCCTTTAAGACTTTGGAGTCAGATCAGATAGGTGTTCACAGCCGTTAGAAACCACTGCAATGTACTCTTGCCATACAGACTATGATCTAGAAACCTGAACCACACTTCAGTAGTCCAGCCTAATTCTAAAACTTCCTAATGACATTAAAGTGTAACAAAAAATCCAGTCCCAAATACAATATTTAACCAAGTTAAACTAACCTCAAGCCCAGTGGGATTTTTACTATGAATGAAAGGCAAAAAAAGCCTCTTCTACCCTGGAAGAAAATTCTCTCAATCCCATACATCAATGATTTTAACCCAGTGTATGGCACAGAGAACTGCACTAGTAAAACATCTCCATCTCCTTTACACCTAGAGATACTGTGAGGCCCACCCTTCTGGCCATTTTTTCATTTGAATTTGAATTAGTGTTACAAGCCCTGTCACTACAGCTCTATGTCTAATACATCTGATGAAAGAGGGGATTCTGATCTGGTTCATTACCTTATTGAACAATTACAAAAACGGATACATTCAGTTCATAAAACAAGGGAAACTGGCAATAATGCAAAAATTAAAGGAAACAGTTCAGTTGAATGCTGGTACTCTGGCAAAATGGGCCACAAAAAGGAGGACGGTTACAAATTTAAGGCAGGCTAAGACAGACTGTCACAAGCGTCTAGGGAATGACTCTCTCCCAGTTCAGGAAAAGAGGTAACACCAGGCTAAAGGGGCAAAGCTTGGTGGAGGTACAAAGATCAGTCACCCTGGTCTTTGTTTAGATGTGGGCAGTTAAACAACAGTAACAAGAGTTTAGCTATTGAGTGAGTAACAGGATCCATGATGTGTATAGGAATAACTGACAGGCTCAAACAAGTTATTAGACCAGGCATACTAAAAAGCCTAGGGAACAGGGGATCCAAAGCTGAACCACCTAATTGGTCTCAAATGGAGACAGTGATTGGGACAAGGGCACCTATCCAAAAACTGGGTTTGAAGCTTGGACCACTGGAATTTGAACGAGATATCTGAGTGGCTGAAACAGTGGATGAGCTAATAACTGGCTTGCATTTCATAGCAAGGGAAAGATAGAAGGTTGTTAAAAGCCGTTTTGAGACGCAGGGTTTCAGAGCAATCTTTGCTACTAAAGCTCTTGCAGCTCTGAAACAAGAACTAATCTCTGTTTGTTTGCTAAATTTTCATGCAGAAAATAGTAAGAAAAAGGGAAACCATTTCAGTTGTCAGCAGGGTGGGATTTAGCATTTTTTAGAGTAGCAGCCGTGTTAGTCTGTATTCGCAAAAAGAAAAGGAGTACTTGTGGCACCTTAGAGACTAACAAATTTATTAGAGCATAAGCTTTCGTGAGCTACAGCTCACTTCATCGGATGCATTTGGTGGGGGAAAAAAAAAAAAAAAAAAACAACTTTTTTTTTTTTTTTCCCCACCAAATGCATCCGATGAAGTGAGCTGTAGCTCACAAAAGCTTATGCTCTAATAAATTTGTTAGTCTCTAAGGTGCCACAAGCATTTTTTAAGCGCTGAAAAAGGCTCTTGGGTCTGCTCCTGTTTTGGCCTATCCTTGGTTCAAAACCCCCATCATATTGGACACAGATGCTACTGCTTACAGTTTGGGGGGATAGCTTGGCTACCTCTCCTGAATCTGAGAATGTAGCTGTGGAAGTTGAGTCTGGAAAAGTTCCAGAGGTGAATTCCCCCATTCAAATAGAACAGCCTGTAAATGACACAGAAAAGACATTCCAGAGGGGCTGGCTGAATGGGGCCCGCTCCCTCACACTCTGGTGGTGGTAAGAAAGTCCAGCAGAGAGTGAAATCCCACAGTGGGTTGGGTGGAAATAAGGAATCAATTTGGGTTGATGATGTGAAAACATCTTGATAGAAAGACAGAGCACATGTGTAAATAATTAACCTTGTATCATTTGTAATTTGTTAAACTGTTTATTTTCTTTCTGTTTGGAATGGGCCATATAGGGTGCCGCCACCATTTTGGGCACCAACAGGACAGTGGGTGGGGAGCTAAGACGGGGAGAGGGATGTAGCCATACGGAAGAAACAGCTGAAAGCACAGCATCCGACCCCAGAAAAAACCTGGGTAGAGGTTTTTGGGTCAGGGGGATGTGGGCAGGCTGAAAAGAGTGTTCTTGGTGCTGTGAGCAAAAGAAGCTGTTTCATGCTATTTGATTCCTTCTGCATTCAGAGACACAGGGCTTTGATCATTCTTTGTAAATAAACAAAACTGTATCAAAGAAATACGTAGCCACAATTTCTACTCCCAACATTCCCCAAGGCCCCAAACTCTGGCTAGCTGCTCGGGTCGAAAAAGGGCAACATTAGGCTGATTCTGCTCCTGTGTTTAGTTTCAGGCAGTGTCCATATTTTCCAGTTTGCTGCTTTAATAACCTCAAGACAACAAGGAAAACTCAGTTTCCCCTTGTTATTAACTGCATTACTCCACCTCCTTTAACATATTTTTCTTTCAATCATCCAGTGTAGTTGTATGTATTTCAAAGTGTATATATTATTTTGACTAACTATAGATCCTACACAAAACACTAGTGATAGTGAAACTTGAAAACAAAAACAAAAACAAAACAATGGTAGAATCTAACATACAAGACATACAAAATTAACACATTAAATGCAAATCCTAAGCATCTCGCCAGCATTTCTTTGAGAATTCATTCAAGTGGCCTACACATGCAAAACATCATCCTTCCATTTGGTACCTGCAGTGGGATCATCCTGGGGCAGTCGGACAAGAGTGTAACACATGCCCGGCTGGTTGTAAGAAAGGCTGGCTGCTGGGATAGAGCGAATCACATCGTAAGCATCCGATGGGTCCATCTGCACAGTGACCCTCTCTAATAACTGGTCATTTAGAGTGTTTGTGCAATCGAACTGCAAGAGTGAAGCATAAAAAGGAGGGACTTGAGTGCAGCAAACACTTTTCTATTAAACATTTTCTGAAATCAGCTACCGTATTGCCATAAACATGGAGAACATCCCACCTCATTACCAATCATGCTCTCTGTGGTCCTGATGGCAGGGAGAACTCTACAGACTGACTCATGTCTCCCGCACTCTTCATTTTCAGGACAAGACCGCTCTTTACTAGCTTAGAAGCAGAAGACTGGAGGTCTCCAGGTGCCACAAAGACTCAACTTGGTCACCATTATAGCTCCCACTAGGACAGGATGTTCTTCTCCAGCACACACTAAATACCAATGCACTCATGAAATACCCAGTCTCTGAAGGGTCCATTTGGAACTCCAGCAAACGTACTTGTCTTACCTGGAAAACCATATGATTAGCGAACACGTGCTTAGTACAGCAAACAAAGTATTCTGTTTCTGCCTCTGTAAGCTGCACTGGCTCAGATGACTTGAATAAGGGACCCAAGCTCTTAAACTCAGGAATGGCAGCCAGTTGCTCTGCACAGAAACAGATGAACAGTGTTAGACACCTTCTGGTGACAGGTTTGAGAATCACTTCCTTCCCTACCAGAGGTAAAATACTTGGCACATCCACACCTCCCTCCACTGGTCTTCAAGCATTAGAACAGTGGTGCCCACATGTTTCCTCTCACGTCCCCCCACCCCCCAGTAATGGCATGTGTCCAAACCCGCATGGGCCAGAAATGGAGTTACAGCCGGGCTGGAGACTGAGAGTGGAGCCACAGCCAGCGGCAGAGAGCAGGGGCCAGTGGCCGAGCTGCAGCCAGGAGTGGTCCTACAGCTGGGGCCACAGCTACGACCGGGGGCCGGGCTGGAGTGGAGCTGGGGGGCTCCCTCCGTGCACACCCCCTCTCCTTGAGGGCTGACCTGGGCCCTGCTGTGCCCCCCGAAACATCCCTCCGTACCCCCCAGGTAGGCATGCCCCACAGTTTGGGGACCACTGCTTTGGAGACACCACTGATCCCCTCTTCACATACCTTGGAATATGTCGTGGAGGGACGGAGCAACTTTCTCAGGCTTGCTGGCCACTAGTGCAATTTCTGCAGGAAGAGAAGCAAAGATACTGTGTGGTGTGGTAAAGTTCCTCAGAAACTCATTTCAGGCCCCATTAAATCTTCCCCTACAAATTCACTAAGCAGTCACGTGTTCCACACATTTTACTGCATGTTGTTTCCACTTTTTTGCATGCACTAATCAAAGCATTGCCTCTTCTCCTCACAATCTGTGGCCTCCCAAGAGAAGAGAGATTAATGAATTACAGTGACAGAACCCCACCTTCAGCCAGGAATTAAACGCTGTTGCCTTCACCAAACATATTCGGAATGCAGGTCTGACTCTGACTCCAGGCCTACTCCAGCTACAGTACATAATACAGCAGCTGAGCTTTGTTGTATGAACACAGCATTGCATAAGACAGGCTACCATTTCTCATAAGGCACCAGCTTACTCTTTACTCTGTTCTAAGGAGACTCTATCATTAATCTGATTCCAAATCATTAATTTCCCCCGGCCTCCAAGATCTAATGGCTAGCACTAAAGAATTGGATAAAAGTTATTTCTAAAACACTGGGAGATCAGAAATGCGTTTAGCATGAAACAGAAAACTAGCAAAACCCTTTTAAATATTTTTGGTTTACATAGATCTTCTAACCCTTTAAAGATCCAGAAGCTGTTCATAAATTACACACACAGCAGCTCGGAAATGCATGCGCCCCTGGGCAGCGGCAAACACTGCACTAGAGTAGGAGAGAAGACTCTGGGCCAAAGACACTGGGGCAGGCAAACCACTTCTTTGTAAGGAAAATGCCCTGCTCTCCAGTGTCAAGGAGATGCAAACAGGACCTCATCAGACCAAACACACCAGGAGCTAGGGGGCATTAAATGTATCTATCTCCAAAGGGTGATGGCTGTGCTGACCCCGCTGTGATTGGAGCATGCAGCTTCAGGAAGTCCCCCAAGTATTGGGATCATAACCTTGATGCTTGATGACCCTAATCTAGCAGGTGCTACTTAAAGGAAGCCTGAATATTACCTGCTTTCTGTTCAAAGATTGGTGCAGTAGCTAATGGAACTGTCTTCATGTCAAAAGGCTTGTCAGAAGGCTCCTGTGTGTACTGGTGCAGGGCCTTCTCCATCCCAGGTACGGAGACTGTCAACCCTGCAAAATACAGGTGATTAATACAAAGGGTGTCTGCTTCACGTTAGAAACTACAAGGTGTAGGCAGGAAGCAGAACACACAGCGCTCACTACACTGGTAAGAATTTAGGGCTGTCTACTTAATTGGAAGCTGAAGAACAGTCTCAGAATTTGATCATCAGGCCTGTGTCTCAACTACCTCTTTTCTGAAACCACACAAGGAAAATGTTAGAAAGGGCTTCAAGCGCCTCTACATCCTTGCAGTTGGTTTGTGTCAGTGAGTTGGATGCATGGAACAGCCTGGCATAAATACAATCCAGTTTAAGAGAAGACGGCAAAAAGCATTTTAACCCCATGGTGAGCAGAGCGCTGCAAATGCCTTCAGACGTTAAAGAGCTTAAAAAGTCGGCTCTCAACAAAGCAGTGACAGAAAACTGTCACACAGATGGCACCTGAGGACTGAAAGGGTTGACATGCAGCATGAATACATCGTCCTAGGAGTGGCAAACTGTCCTGCAAATACATTGTGTCTTAATAATAAATCCTTTCCACGTATAACATTTCATCTAGGGACCCCAAAGCACTTTACAGCCAACTACCAGCCCCCTCACCAAGATTGCCTTTTCACCTTACTTGCTGTAAAATGGGGGATAAGGGTCTTGTTCAAAGTCACACAGCACAGCAAAGAGAACCCAGGAATCCTGACTACCAGTGCCTATGCTCTAGCCACTAGACAATACTCCCTCCGCAGCCATACATTACGTAGCATTCAGATATTTTACTCAGAAGTGTCAATGCCACATATGTTCGGCTCTGTTCATTCCAGGCATCCTGACTGAAGTTATCAAGGTTGCATTGGAAATGACTGCTATTTGTAATGGAATCAACCCAGAAGATGAAACAACAACAACATACAATAAGAAAAGTGCTGCATTCACTTCTATTACCAACCATTAAAGATATAGGCAGCGTTCAGTGCAATCTGTCTCTGCTGCAGGACGTTTAGGTAGAATGTTGCTCTGTCACGAACTTCGTCATCGCTGTCCATCATACACCTGTTTGGGGAATGAGAGCATTGGGGTCAAAATGGTTCAAAATCCAGCACCATGGATGAAACTCTGCGCTTGATACTGCAATGCTAGCCTAACCCCTCTAATGGATTTACAGATTACACAGGAAAAAACCTCACACAATATTATAGCTGTGATCTATGTAAATACTCTGTGCCATCCCACATCTCTAAAATATTAAAATCCAAGTCTGTTTAGCACAGTACTTCACTTGGCTTCCTTGTGCACACAAGAGCCTTCTCTATTATGTATACGGCAGTAACTTAAAGAGTTCATACTCAACGTATCAAAGGAACTGAGGAGACCACCAATTGGGTTGTTACCCTGTAAACCTGAGTCAGGTTACATAAAGAATACACCTACAGCCCATATTATGGGGCTACCGATTCTGACAAGGGTTTGTAGCTGAGGCCTGGCCTGACATGAATAATTAACACATGGAGGGAGGCCTAATTTTTTGGAAGATAGAATTAGGGACATAAATGAATCATCAGGTTGAAAACAGAATGTTTATACTAAATAAGATAAGTAAATAGGTCAGTAGGCTAAGTTGACTGAATGTCTGAACCAGCTAAGATAAGAGGGAGAACATGCAGGGAATTATTTAATATGAAATAGATAACAAGGGAAGCTAGTCATGTAGAGATGAGGTAAAGAGGAAGTCGAACCACGGTCAATGCGTGGACAACACATGGTGCACAGGGATTGGTTCCTGCAAAGTAATCAAGCCAATCCAAAAATATGTATAAAAACGGAGACGGTTTCTGTACAACTTTGAAGTGGTGATGTGAGTTTGGTCAACTCAGCATAGCACTGCTGTATGCCAAACAATGATATCTGAGAGATGAAGGCTGGAGTCAAACGAGTTCTTGGGAAGCCGAGTGGGAAGAGATCTTGGAGGGAATCCCAACAGGGTTTTAAAAAGCTTTGTCGTCAGATACATGAACCACAGATAGGGGACACATACATATCAAGTCATCTTTTAGGAATTCAGTTCTAGGTAGATTACACTTACTACTATATACACGGTACCTTTCACCCCAAAAGACCCCAAAGCACATTTCATTACTCATTGAATTGCTGCCCACCACTGAAGTGAAACATGCTAATTGTTTTAAAATACACAGCAGTGCTACGTAAGTGTAGGTGACTGTCTCCAAGTACAACTGAGCGTACAGAGAATATTAAGGAGGCTGGATGGTTTTACTGGACATTGCACAGGACTGGGAGCCTGGAACACCTGAGTTCCAATCCTAGCAGTCACTATTTGGCCTTGGGCATGTTACTTAACATAACAGTAAAGTGAGTTAGTACCTATTGCTTCATGGGGCACGAAAGCAAAAACATTTGTAAGTCACCCCCTAAGTGTATTATCCACAATGGCATGTTTTAAGAACAAGTTCAACACCCTTACTTTTCATAAAAGAACCACAAGTTTACATGACTCCAAATGGTCAGGAATTGTTTTGAGAGTCACTCGAAATGCTACAACTTTGGTGGCCCAGTGTTTCCTAGCACCAGGAGTGACTCAAAGGGAATAATGCCACCTACCAACTCTATCTCCTCTTCAGCATATTGGTTCACTTCTATTCAAGCACCAACTTGGCTTGACCCTGTTTAGTGTATTCAAGAACAAAGCACACGTACTGGCATTTACTCTGCTCACCTCTGCAAAAGCACCAGGATGCTTGGAAGAAGGCTCTCATTCTGGGCCCCAAACTTCGCTAATGCACTCACAGCAGCTAGACGAGAAAACAAAGGGATAGAAAAGGTGTTCAATCTGTAGCCAGAAGTCTATTCCAAAACATGCACAGAGGATTTTTAAAGAAAGCATGTATGTGATTGTCCTGAAGCTACAATCAGGGAGGTTTCTCTTAAAATCTGTGCCTCACCAATTGTAGACCCTCACACAAGGGTTTGAAGAAACATCCTTTAATACTAAAAGGCACCTGGCCAACATCCCTGGGGCCTGCCCTTCAGTCACAGAAGAGGGACAGGATGGGCAGCACCAATACAATCTTCCTCGGCATCATACCCCACCACACTACTTTGCCTCAAACCAGTTCTGGAAGAATTATCTAGCCGTGAGGGTAGTTCAGACTCCATAGCACATTCCAATCCTTGGCTGCTCTGGCACTTGCTGTCGTGGGTGCAAATACACACGTGCCCATTAGAAAGTACACTGAAGCAAGCTCATGTTCCATAGGTGGCAGTGACTTTCCTCGCTACTGACCTGGGACACCAGATTGGAACCAATGACTTCAAGATGAAAGGTTCTGTATCCCAGTACCTATCCTGTAAAGCAGCCAGTCCAAGCTAATAAAAAAAACTCCAACTTAATTTGACTTTAACTCTGGCTTTGAGGGAGCTTTATATATGCAAAGGGGAGAATTTAGCTCTTTATTAAATTTCACTTTTGAAGATCCTTCTGATAGAAAGATCTCTGGCTACGATGCTGAAGTTTCTGTACAACAGGTCTGTGTTGGGGTGTCCACCCCCAATTAACTGCCCAGGCTGCACTTGGTGGAGGAACCTGGGAGCAGGGAATTAGACAGGAGGCTCAGCTGGACTTGAAGTGGAGGAGCCTGTATAAAGCCCGGGAGCTGAGAGCAGAAAGGGGCTGTAGGGGAGTAGTCTGCAGTCACTCCTACGGTGAAGGGAGGTGTTTTGGGGGCTACAGAGAGTAGCCTACAGTTACTCCTGGGGAGGAGGGAGTTTGGGTTGGCAAACCCAGGGAAGGGGGACAGCCAGAAAGGTAGGAAAGGCTCAGGGGAAACGCAGCAAAATATGGGTTAGGGCCGACCTTGGCTGCTGCTGAGAGAGCCACTGAGCTGGAAGCCAGCGTAGAGGGCAGGCCCAGGTTCCCCTGCCAGCCACTGAGGGAGTGGCACTAAGAGGCAGTGAATGGGAAGACTTCCCAGGATTGCTGGAGAAAGACTTTGGTATTCCGGAAAGGGAAAACACATGAAGTGACCTAGCTAGAGGGCTGAGTCATGAAGAGGTGGCAGCAGCAGCCGCCCATGGAGTGAGAGTGGGGCTGCAGACCCAGAAAGAGAGGCAGAGGATGGCATGCAACTGCAGGTAGGGGCATTGACCAGGAAGTGGTGCCATCCTAGGAATGAGTGGTGCACCCCATGACAAGGTCTTTATTGGATGCTGCGTATCTGGCCCCAGGCCTCAGTGCTAAAACAATGGCACTCGGAAGAACAGGATTCAATACAATATAATCTGTTTCACAACAGAAATGTAAGCTCAACATACTAACTCCTCTACTGGCTCAGAGTGGGGTGATCTAAGGGGTAGGAGTATATTCCACTCTGATCTGAAGGTGGAGGGGGGAAGGGCAACTGCCTTTAAAAACAGTCTAAAGATTCTCTGAGGGAGAAAGGAGTGAAACAGATTTCAGAGGACAGTTCTTTGAAGAAAAATCACTTTTCCATAGAAACAAGAGACACACACTTCAAGTTTTGAATAGCGTGGCTTTTATGATGTCAAGTCTGACCTGTACAGATTCATGCATCAACTTAAAAGAGTGGATAACATTTCTCCTCCTTACTCATTGTCGCTACTTTACTTTTGACATTGATGCTCACAAGGAAAGAGCCAGAAGGAAACAGCTATATATAGCAGATGATGATCACGCCCCTAGAGTAAGAATATTTAGCATTCATGCTAACATGACATGAGAAGAGTTAATGCAAACAGCCAAGAGCAATCCAAGAGCAGGCACAGTGAGACAGCTATGTACTGTTCCTTTAGAGCACCCATTCCCTCCCACCCCAGCACCTTGTTCCAGACTCCAAATTTGCACACATGAAGCTAATCAAGTATTTAATTGCGTAGCTTACCAGCTCTCACTGCTTCGTTCTCCAGAACTACCCTGTTGAAGATGAAGCGGATGTACTTGGATGGGGATGGGGTCCTTGGCCCTTCTTTGCCCAACAGGTGAAGTATCTTTGTGGCTAGAACAGTGTGTTCACAATCTTCAATGAACTCACAGAGGTGAGCCAAGCCTGATTCCTTACTCTCAGGATTCTCCTCGATAATGCTGATTATACAGTCCACAATGGCTCGCTTGTAGTCAAAGCCACCCTAGGACGGAAAAGAAAAGGATGCTCACCCTGCAGGTGCTGCTCAGAATGCAAATGCAGCCCTTTACTGTCCAAGAACAGGTGCTCATTTGCCCTCGTGCTATGAATACAGTTTCCCTCCATTAAGGAAACAAAAGTGTTCATAGAAGGAGGAATCAGAATCAGAGGAGGAAGAGGAGGAGATGGGCTGGGTGTCCTCATAGGTCCTTCCCAGCTCCCTGAGGCCAACGCAGGGTTGTTCTTGATAATACATTTTATAAATGTTTTTACAATTTTTGATGTACCAAGCGATTATGTCGGCTGATCTGAAATGTGGCAAAGTCACATATCAGATAGCTCAGGAACCAAAATAAGCAAGGTCTTGTTCAGAAATATCAATCAAGCCCCGCTGATGCTGTACAACCACCAAAGGAAAACACTAGCAACACAGGATTCCCCCTATACCACCACAACTACATGCTAGTAACTACATAAGAAAGGCTTTAAACCTACATCATCCCTGAGCATGTTGGAGAGGAAGGTCATCATTACACTGTGTTTCCGTGGGTATTTCTGGCACAGAGCACTGATGGCCTGCACTACTACCACCTGCAAGACAAAAGAGGACACAGGACTTTAGTATCATGCATTAAATTCTCTCTGAGACGTAAGAAGCTTCTTGCAGACACATCACCTCAAGCTGTGTTCCTGCCAGATATAAGCTCAGCATTCAGACAGGAAAAACTAGGTGCTAGTGATTCAGAAGGGGCACTCTTACCTCCAGCTCGGTATGAGCCAATGTGCTAGCATGATGCTGGAGGAGCGGTTTTGAGTTGGAAGTCATAGGCCTCCCCACTTAGTAATGGGAGATCCTATAATGCTTTTGGAAAGGGCAACAATGATTTTCTAAGACCCAGGCCCAATTTCAGTTTGGGTAATTGTGTTGTGTTATAAACTTTCCCTCTGCAGTTTCATGTACATCTAACATTCATCCCCTCTCCTGTCTTACAATGAACAATGATTACATAGGTTTGTTGTGCACAGGTAGACAGTTGCCACATCTCAGCAACTACATTTCACTGGGTGTGTGTGACGGGTGAAGCAATTCCTGTATCATTATAGTGTGTGTCCTCCCAAACCCCAGGGGGGACAAATTAACCAATGATGTTACGAGGAGCATCTCCTACAGATCTCTGCCTCATTCTGGGGTCCAGAGGAATAGTATGTGATTATGCTATTAAAGACTGATCGGAAGTACACAGGGGGCAGAGGTAAGAACGTGTAGGCAGCCTTCATTTTGGTATTTCCTGACTGTCGAATGACCAGCCTTAGTAGGTTTTTTCTGGAATTTGATATAGTTTAGAGACTGTGTGCACTATCAGACATTAAAGTGTGCTGGGGTACACCTGGGTCAGATGTAATGGATATACATAAAGATCATGATCAAAACTTAAAACCACCCTTCCTCCCACAAGACAGTTACAATCGACAGTTCCTTGCTATAGTGGTGCTTAGAGTGCATTGTAGTTCAGTCAACAGCAGACAGAGAGTTACTTATCCCACAGGATCTTATCCCATAGGCTCTTTGGGGAAAAGGAAGAGAAGCAGAAAGGTGGCCCTCTGCTTTTAACAGACCGTATCTCAAGAAATGTCAGCTGGCTGCATGGTATAAGGCTAAATGACTGAAGGCTTCTCTGCAACTGGAAAAGCTTCACAAAACAGGAGGAGGAAAATCTGCAATAGTAAAGGTCAAAGGCCTTCCATGCCTCACCTTAAACTCATCCGATATTTCTGACACAAAGGAGGAGATCTGTTTCATGAGCCTGTCTACACTGCTCTCGCTCCCTGTTTTCAGGAGCGTGGTGATGGCCAGAGTAGCGATGCTGCGGTTTGAGTCAGTAATCAGGTTTTCCAGGTCCAGGTTGCAGGCAGTTACTGCGGATGGGTGCTTCATAGCCACCTGGAAAGAAAACAAATCTGGCAATAATATACTAGAGCAAGGATCAGAACATTTGCTTTCTGTTCATTCATCAGGGCCTAGTGCTTGCAGAACAAACTGGCCACATATACATAGGCCATCGCTGTCAGCAGGGACCACACCAGACCCCTTGATCTTCAAAACACACAGGCCTCAGGCTCTCACTTGAGCTGCAGAAAACTACCTGCTATTTAGAGCTAACGGAGTTATAACAAGCGGAACCAGAAGTAGAGGGAGACATGGTTACATGCCCTACACCAGCGCAGGACACTTGGAAGAGTTGGTTGGTGTGGTAAGCACTGGTGTTGCTCTATTTATGTGTTCCTAGCCTTTGAAGTTTGCCAGCTTGAAATCAGGTCAGATTACTGTTTTACACGCTCCACACTCTTCCAATTCAGACACTAAATACAGGCAGCCAAACCACGAGAGTAAGAGATTAATGCTTTGTACCCCAAACTTCAGAATCCCTACTTCCCTATGGTAGAAAGCACTGATTAATAGCCATAGCAGATCACAAGTTATCCAACTATAAGGTGTCATGAGTCCCTTGACCCAAAACTGAGCATCTCTAGCCTGACTACTATCGGTAGCTTTTTGTTGTAGTGGAAAGCTGATCTGTCAGCATGGTGAGACTGCTCATACAGTAATTACATGAGTAACAGTCCTACTTCCTTAGGAAACACCTTTCAGCATAGAAGTTTGGTTTCCTTTAATGTTTTGCTTTGCACACTAAGATTTATACCTTAACACTTGCTTAAGAGAGCTCAGAAACTCACCTTGTTAAGGGTCCTTACAGCTGCATATCTCAAGACAGGTTTGGGAGAACTACAGAAGAGCTGCAACACTGAAAATAAAGCATTTAGAGAAGTAACTTATGATGTAGGAGTTTACAGAGTAGAGCGTTTCAACAGTCACTGGCTTCCAGTGCTGCAAATGCCTGGGAGAAAAGACCAATAACCTTGTGACTAGGATACATTTCAAGAGTGCAGCAGAGAACTACTTCAGGTGACATATGAGGGGTAACAGATTCTGAATGATGCAGAACTACCACACTCCAGTACACTGAGAGCGAAACACATAAGCATCGCACAGTTCCAGTCAGTTTCACCCACATCTGAGGCTGAGAAAGAGATACACCTGGAAGAAGCAGGGGCAACTAGAGAGAAGAATGTCCAGTAGTCCGCACACATAGGTTGGCTCTACTGTTGGGGCATTTAAAGGTTCTAGTCAAATATGTATTGCTATCTATCTCCTCATACTGTTACATTCACCATCCATCAACAGTTTCCTAGTCTCTCAATCCAATTTAAAATTTCACCTCCCAGTTTTCAGCTTATTTCAAAGACATGAGCTTTTCTACCACCTGGAGTTCATATCTACCAATCCACCCTCCTCAAAATCTTCCTCTGTCCCCTCCCCACACCCTGACTTCCCTTAGTTAGGGAGAGGATAAAGTATTCTGTCCCTTTTTGGTGACCAGGCTCTTGACCCTTCTTTCACCCAAAGCCCAAGTCATTTCCCATCCAATTGTTTCTAATTTAGGAGAGAGTCAGGAAAAAATACAGTTGCAGATATGCGAGAGAAAACGTATTCTTGTTAGTAGTTAATATTTTAATGTATAGTATAGCAGATGTTGCATTTCAATTTCTTGGTTGTGTGATCTGCCACCTTGCCTAGCCTTAGTACTACAGTATGACAAACCAAACCTACCCTGATCTCCTTCACCGTTAAAATATCTTAGCCAACAAATCTTGCAGCAATAAGGTATTTCCAGAACATCCCAGCAGCAGAGGGCACAAAGGGTTCATTCCTTGACTGACCTGACACAGCAGGGGCCAGCTCCCTTGGTGTGCAGTTTGGCAGATGGATGATTGCAGAGGCAGCTTCGTAAATAACCATCTCATGTTTATTTCGCAGACAGTTCTCAATGAAGTCAAACAATGGACTTTCGTGCCTGCCAATGAAATGGAGTGCAAACAATTTCAAACAGAGGCACTCTTTATTTCATAGTAACGTGATGAAATATTTATTAACAAGTTCTGCTACGACACTATATGGATCTCTTATCTGGGGATAGACATGCAATCAGATTTTTTTAAGCTAAAGTCATAAGTTACAGTATTGACTCTGATAGAACATAGCTCAAATAATTCACATTACCATGTTTCCTCACTTGTAACACAAGACTAATGCTTGGATTCTCAATAGCACACTACAGTATGGTTCTATTAGCTAGTACATTAATCTCTAAATATGTCCAGACACTCATTCACTCTTTAACAAGTCAGAAGGGATACATTTAGAAGAGAAACACCTTGATATTTATTGTATGTCACATCCAGTAAACAAGAGTTTTCACTGATAAAGGACCTTCAATCCAGAGTTTAAAGTCCTACGCAGCACAACCTTTATTCTACTAGGATGAGAAATCAAAGATGGAAAGAGACTTCTGATCCACCAGTCCATCTCTCTGCCAGTACAGATAGATTCTTAATGGATTTTTTTATTGCTGTCCAGTCTTGTTTTAAGTGTCCCAAATAGCAGGGGCTCCCCAATTCCCTTGGGAGACTCTGCCACAATGAAATAGCAAACGGTCAGGAAGCTCTTTTTTGAAATTCAGTCTAATCTATCCCTTTGCTCCTAGTTACACTCTGTTGGATCACCCCAAGTTGTTTCTCTAGTCTTAGGTTTCAGAGAAGCAGCCGTGTTAGTCTGTATTTGCAAAAAGAAAAGGAGTACTTGTGGCACCTTAGCACTGAATTTAGCCGTATTGAGTGGAAATCTGACAACTTCATGAAAAAACTTGTACAGATACAGACAGACATCATCTTCCTCTCCAAATGCAAACAGATGGACATCATACCAAAGAGACTAAAGGTAAAAAATCCATTACAATCTACATACCACACAGACTATGCTGACAGCTTGTGCCACACACTCTCAAAGAAACTGCGGAACCACCTGATCAAAATTTGTTAGTCTCTAAGGGCCACAAGTACTCCTTTTCTTTTTTCTCTATTCTTAGTGTTTATACACCACCATTAAGATGGCTGATTCTCCTCTTACCCCTCTTCAGACTCTTTCAGAAGCCGGCTGGCAATTCGGATCAGCATGCAGTATGCAAATTGAGATTTCAGTCCAGATTTGGTGAATTTATTCAGCATCTTGGAAACTGCAAGGCGATCATTCTTCCTGAGGTGGTAAAGCAACCCCAATGCATGATACTACAAAATCAGAGGGAATACACATATAAGGACAATCCCTAACAAAACTAAATACCTTAAAATACATGTTCCCTTAGGAAGGATTTGATATTACCACATTTTCTGAGCTCCACAAGTAACCAGACCAGCTATTTCCTAAAAGTACCTTGTCATTTATTTATATTTATATTTCTATTTCTATTTATTTATTATTTATATGAAAACAAGTTACTCACAAACGATTAGAAAGACAGTTCCAGCTGTTCCCGCATGGTCCTTAAGGGTAAGGATGTCAGAACCAGATATTAGAGAGGGAAAGATCTATAAAACCAACCCATCCACCACCCTGATGGGGCTTGCCACTGGAACATCAAATGTACCCATTTACAAAACCAGGCTGCATAGAAATAATATGTGCATTTCCAATGCACCTTCCATCTGAGGGGCTCCCAACTGCTTTACAAACATCAAATAACTCAGCAAACACCCTTGCGGCAGCTAAGTATTATCCCCATTTTATAGAGTGATCCCAAAGTGGGATTGCTTTATTTTGCCTTCTAATTATTGCCCAAGTTTTTTCTCCCGAGTAGATTAATTTATATTAGGGCTGTCAGCGATTAAAAAAATTAATCACGATTAATCGCAATGTTAAACAATGCAAAAAGGAAAGGAGTTCTTGTCCTTTTTGCGAATACAGATTAACACGGCTGCTACTCTGAAACAATGTTAAACAATAACAGAATACCATTTATTTAAATATTTTTGGATGTTTTCTACATTTTCAAATGTATTGATTTCAATTACAACACAGAATACAAAGTGTACAGTGCTCATATTATATTTATTTTTGATTACTAATATTTGCACTCTAAAAAACAAATAGTATTTCTCAATTCAACTAATACAAGTACTGTAGTGCAATCTCTATCATGAAAGTTGAACTTACAAATGTAGAATTATATATAAAAAAACTGCATTCAAAAATAAAACAATGTAAAATTTTAGAGCTTGCGAGTCCACTCAGTCCTAGTTCTTGTTCACCCAATTGCTCAGACAAACGACTTTGTTTACAATACAGGAGATAATGCTGCCCGCTTCTTGTTTACAAGGTCATCTGAAAGTGAGAATAGGTGTTCTCATGGCACCGTTGTAGCCAGGTGGCAAGATATTTATGTGCCAGATGCGCTAAAGATTCATGTGTCCCTTCGTGCTTCAACCACCATTCCAGGGGACATGCATCCATGCTAATGACGGATTCTGCTCAATAACGATCGAAAGCAGCATGGACCAACGCATGTTCATTTTCATCATCCGAGTCAGATGCCACCTGCAGAAGGTTGATTTTCTTTTTTAGTGGTTTGGATTCTGTAGTTTTCACATCAGAGCGTTGCTCTTCTGAAAGCATATTCCACACCTCGTCCCTCTCAGATTTTGGAAGGTACTTCAGAGTCTTAAACCTTGTGTCGAGTGCTGTAGCTGTCTTTAGAAATCTCACATTGGTACCTTCTTTGTGTTTTGTGAAATCTGCTGTGAAAGTGTTCTTAAAACGAACAACATGTGCTGGGTCATCATCCGAGACTGTTATAACATGTAATATATGGCAGAATGCGGGTAAACAGAGCAGGGGACATACAATTCCCTCCCAAGAAGTTCAGT
Organism: Dermochelys coriacea; assembly: GCF_009764565.3. Lineage (NCBI taxonomy): Eukaryota > Metazoa > Chordata > Testudines > Dermochelyidae > Dermochelys > Dermochelys coriacea. Next base: position 348,475,340 of record NC_050068.2, on the reverse strand, counting down.
CACAAATTTAATTAACGCACTGTTTTTTTAACAAGCGTCATTAGCATGGAAGCATGTCCTCTGGAATGGTGGCCAAAGCATGAAGGGGCATACGAATGTTTAGCATATCTGGCATATAAATAACTTGCAATGCCGGCTACAAAAGTACTATGCAAATGCCTGTTCTCACTTTCTGGAGACACTGTAAATAAGAAGAGGACAGCGTTATCTCCTGTAAATGTAAACAAACTGGATCTGTCTTAACGATTGGCTGAACAAGTAGAACTGAGTGGACTTGTAGGCTCTGAAGTTTTATATAGGTTTTTTTTAGTAGTTATGTAACAACAACAAAAAATCTACATTTGTAAGTTGCACTTTCACGACAAAAAGACTGCACTACAGTACTTGTATGAGGTGAATTAAAAAATATTATTTCTTTTGTTTATCATTTTACAGGGCAAATATTTGTAATAAAAATAATAAACACTTTGATTTCAATTACAACACTGAATACAATATATATATATATATGAAAATGTAGGAAAAACATCCAAAATATTTAATAAATTTCAATTGGTATTCTATTGTTTAACAGTGCAATTAAAACGGTGATTAATCGCGATTAATTTTTTTGAGTTATTCGCATGAGTTAACTGCAATTAATAGACAGCCCTAATTTATATCAAGGCTTAATAAATAGCTGAATCTGGAAGGTCACAAATCCATAGTTGTTTAGGTAAGGATCTAAATACCAACTGTTGTCATCTCAATTATGCACTAAACCTTCAACGATTATTTTTTACATTTCCTAGCTCCCTGAGAGACTTGTTTAAAAACTGTCCCTACACAAACACATAAACAATATCTTTTAAAAAGACCAGACTTAGGGTCTTTCCAGTCATCCTAACGAAGTTTTCTTACCAAAAAAATCCCTACATCTCTTGTTTTTTGTCTTGATTCATTGAGATTAATCCCTGAAGAGATTTCAAATTCAAAACAAAACTTTTATCTGGACGGGTCACGAATTCAGCAAAATAGGATCCCAACCACCAGAGAAAATTAGTGGGGAAAAGGTAGATGGCTATACCAAACTGCACATATAATTAAGAAGCAAACATCATAATTGTGGAGAAACTGCATATAGTTTTTTTAAACTCATTTTTCACCATTTTCTAAAAAAGAAAAGGATGCCTTCTTTTGCTGAAAGTCCATGCGTTTTTAAAAATTCTCCATTAGTTTGAATGGCAAGTTAGAGGCAATTTTCTAAGTGTAATCACATTGACTGGTGTCATGAATTTTACTAATTGCAATAATTAAATGATAATTGCTTCAATAACTTAACATTTTCTGCTACTTACAGTGCTTAGTGACACTGAATGAACACATGAGTAGGGTCCTGATCCTGTAATGTGTTGGATGAGGAAGGACCGCTTCACCCACCCTCTTCCACATACATTAATGGACATCTGCCCACCAAATCACATGGCAGGATCAGGGCCTACGGGTAGTGCTTCCCATTATTTAAGCACTGTTCTATCAGCTAAGTTAAGCTCTGAAATACAGACTCCATGGACTTGTTAAAAAAAATTACAGAAAACCACAAGCATGCTATAGCATGTTTATCGCTCTTCATGATACACCAACCTTATGCTCTGAAACATACCTGCACCATGATGTTGTCACTAGAAGCAGCTTCTTGGGCTTCGTTGATCCACCGTTTGACCACATCATAACTTATCTTCATCATGTGCTAGGAGTAGAAACAAAGAACGTTGTATACTAACCAACCACACTGACCTTTACAAGCACCTTTTTAAAATGATAATTTACTGGGAAGTTTTAGAAAAATTACTAGCATAAAGCATGATTTATCTATCTAGGACTCTGCTCCAAGCCATTGAGACAAAGAGAGAAGATCCCCTGCAATAACCAATTTGTATTTTGCATTTTGTTAAATGCTGACACCTGTACATAAAAGCACCTAAGAGTTGGGGGCTTTTGTTAACGTTGGAACAAGAGAGGAGAAAGCACTAAAACTGTCTATTACCCTACCCCTTTAGCCCCATACAAAGCTTTAATACTGGCCACAAATGCAACTTTCTGTTCCACCTTTCAAGACCCTGCACAGCTCTACTCCTGCCTATCTATTGGGCCTTGTGCAACATGCTCCTCCTCTCCCTCTTTGCTCTAATGACGACGCCAGCCTTATTGCCCTACATGTCCTTCCCCACCCCCGCCTTCCTTACGTGCATCTCCCAATCCCAGGGACTGCTGCCCTGGGCTAACCGAGTACAATGGGACCCAGCTGGGGCCACCACTTCCCCCCAGCACACAAAACTGTGCAGTGAGACCCTCCAAACTCTGAGGCACTAGGACCCAAGTGATGCCTCCCCTCCCACCCCTGTGGGTTGCTGAGAAGAATCAGCCAGAGACTCTAGCTGGGAGGGGCAGAACCAGCCAAAGCAGGGACCTTTGGATCTCTGCACATTCAGAGAACTAAAGAGCTTTAATTGGTCTTTCTTTGCCCTCTGCTGATTGGCTGTTTGCACCAACCTTCTTCCTCCCTCACAGTGCCTTCACCTCAGCTTCATTCAACAGCTGCCCCTCTTCTCCCCTGCCCTGCCCGCCTCATACACCTTCCCTTCTGCTTTCTTTCCATTTACTTGATCCCCTCCTAAGTAAAATCACATACCAAAAAATTGTGGAACTAACCTGACATTTGCAGCCATCACATTGTTCACTCTGTTGGTGTGTTCTACCACTTTCCCCACACTGAGTCTATTTAGCCTGTATACTCTTTGGGGCAGGGACCGTCTCCCACTCTATGTTGATACAGTGCCTAACACAATGGGGCCTATGCTTGGGTTGCCCTTAGGCACTACCATAATAAACACGTTAAATACAAACTACAATACAGCGACTCAGGCCCTCACCCCCATTTCCCCCTGGCACCATGCCAATCACCTTCTCCCACCCAACACTGCTTAGGAGGAGGAGGGAGGGAGATTACAATACAAATATAAAGCTAATTCCTTCCTCTGGGGCTCCCAATGCATCTTGTCCTCTCTACATTCGTCTTAGACTGTAGGGTTATCAGGGCAGAGACCATCAGTGGTTGTACAGAACCAAGCACGCTTGTTGGTACTTAAATAATAACTGAATTGATAAACATTTCTTATTTATACAGAGACACAGGTGGGTGCAGCACTTGCAAACATGCAGGGAGACCAGGTTCCTGCCCAGAGGAGCAAATGCTCTAAATTAAACCCAAACACGAAACGAGCTATTAAGATATGGAATAGTAGTAGTTAGTGTTAAGGAAGAAGCCTGCTTGGGGCATGGGAAGTGAAAGGCAGAAACCCCTAAGTATGAGAAGACAGGACAGGGCAAAGAGAAGGGGAATAGGAGGAGGAACAATAGCTAACATGTAGGCAGGGCAGAGCGATTCATAGAACACACAACCCTTCCCCTGTGATAACTAAATAAACCAGATTAATGTAATGCTATTTCTGCACTTACTAAGGAAGACACTAGAGCAGAACTCGATACACTGGGGACTTTATCCACAATGGCCTGCTTCATGTACCTCTCAATGGCCTGCAACATTGTACCCTATGAAAGGAAAGAAAAGCAACACGTGATGTTCATTTCTGGAAGCAGGATGTGACCAATGCACTAACCAATGTAATTTTGAAGAGACAAAAATATACATAGTATTTGCATATATTTACAAATACAACACAGGAACAAAACATGCACCTTGAAGATGGCACTTTCAGACTGCTTTAATGACATTACAGTCACTCCCTGCAACATGCACCTCTGTGAGGTAGCCAAACAGAGTGTGCTTCCTCTCTGGAAGTTAAGTTGACCAAAGCTACAGAGCAAGGCAGTGTTGGAGCTGGAATTAAAACTCCAAAATTCTTGTCTCCTAATCCCATGTTCAGTCTGCTAGCCAAGATGCTTCTCTGTGGAGTTAGAGAGAAGTTTTGGCACATCTTTTGGAGTGGTAAAACTAGATCTGAACCTGATTCTTTAAAAACAGTTCTGCCCAAGGAGGCTGCTCATTACTCCCACAGGGCATTCTGCAAAAGAGATGTTCCTCTTCTCCAAACCCGCCCAAACTGATTCTCTCCCTCACTCATGGGTTCCGTACTTACATCAGTGATTCTGCAGAGAGCTCTAATGGCTGGACCTCGGTATACATCTTCCTTCCCAGTCATGTCTTTGGTCAAACTAGAATAATTAAAACAGACTGTTAATATCATTATTATATTATTAAATATTTATAATATGGTACCTCATCCCTTCTAAAAAAAACATAGCTTGTTATTTTTATAAACCATCATTCAAGTTATTACCATGCAACTGCTAAGACCCACTGTTGGCTAGACAGGACCTGAGAGTCATTTGAAAATTATTAACATTTGGCGCTACAGAGCGGAAGTACACAAATCCATAATACACAACAAACTAAAAAGATTCCATTGCCATAAGCCTAGGACTTGATTTTTTTTGAACAAGATTGGCTGTCCTCCTGTATTCCTGTTTCCATGGATGTTGACACTAAAAACAACATGCTTAATGGCTAATTTAATAGGTTTACTAGTCAAAAATATTACTTCTTTCCAACTGCCAAGCTACCCGTTCATAGATTCATAGATACTAAGGTCAGAAGGGACCACTCTGATCATCTAGTCCGACCTCCTGCACAGCGCAGGCCACAGAATGTCACCCACCCACTCCTATGAAAAACCTCACCCATGTCTGAGCTATTGAAGTCCTCAAATCATGGTTCAAAACTTCAAGGAGCAGAGAAGCCTCCCTCCAGTCAACCATGCCCCATGCTACAGAGGAAGGCAAAAAAACCTCCAGGGCCTCTCCAATCTGCCCTGGAGGAAAACTCCCTCCCGACCCCAAACATGGCAATCAGCCAAACCCTGAGCACATGGGCAAGATTCACCAGCCAGATACCCAGGAAAGAGTTTTCTATAGTAAATCAGATCCCATCCATCTAATATCCCATCTCAGGGGATTTGGCCTATTTACCCTGAATATTTAAAGATCAATTACTTACCAAAATCCCATTATCCCATCATACCATCTCCTCCATAAACTTATCGAGTAGAATCTTAAAACCAGATAGATCTTTTGCCCCCACTGCTTCCCTTGGAAGGTTATTCCAAAACTTCACTCCTCTGATGGTTAAAAACCTTCGTCTGATTTCAAGTCTAAACTTCCTGGTGGCCAGTTTATACCCATTTGTTCTTGTGTCCACATTGGTACTGAGCTTAAATAATTCCTCTCCCTCTCCTATATTTATCCCTCTGATATATTTATAGAGAGCAATCATATCTCCCCTCAACCTTCTTTTAGTTAGGCTAA